>NC_135534.1:179047619-179647619 GCF_045843805.1 Urocitellus parryii | reverse complement strand
TGGGAGGTAGTGCTGCTTTGATATGCAGAGCTGGGGTACATGCGGGTTTTCTAAGTGAAAACATGCCTACTAACCAATAGAATTGGGATTTGAAAAAGACAAAAGGATTGCACTTGTAAGATTAGGAAGGGTCAGTGAAGTTATGGTGGTAAAATACTATGAATGGGGAATATACAAGCCAACAGGGGGAGGGAGGAAGAGGCTCTGGAGTTGAACTGTGTAGAACAGCAGCACTGGGTAAGGTGAATAGACAAGGTGGAGGGAGCCTGCAGAGAGATGGCCGCAGAGCTAGAAGGAAAAATCAGACATTTAGCTACTGTCCTGATTTTTTTCTTAAAAAAAACTATAACCTTATATATACTTCCCTTAATTGAATAACAATAGATATCTACCAGGAAGGAAATTTCTCTGTGGACCACAGTGTTGCAGTCACCGTGGTGTGCCTGCTGAAGAGTATGATACTTGTTTAGGGATGGATGGATACTTATCAAGCTTAAGACTGTGCTAGCCAGAAGGCTAAAGGCTTCCCACCCCTGCAATATACTAGTCACAAGCAGAAAACTGACATTGAGTTTGTTGCTTTCACTAGTAAAGACTGTGGTCCAGAATCAGAATCTGCAAGACCTATCCACTGGTAAATAAATAGACCAAATGACCTGAAATCATCAACATGCTTTACTTTTTTTTCTCTAAAGAATTAGTAAGTAATTTATTTCTACATTTGAGAAGTTACAGTGTGTTCCTGTGACCAAACTATACAAAACTTCCATTTGTATTCCAAATGTCTCTAAAATCCAGTAACACTAGTCTCACGCTTTGAATAAGCACATTAAAAATGCAGTTATTGACTTCCTCTGCTGAAACATCTTTATCCATTTAAAGGTATGCCCAGAGACTTCGGTTCTGGAGGATGGTAGCAGGCTCAATTTGTGCCAGCTGCTATCAGGAATTATGGATCAAATTGGTTATTTCTGGATGTAAAACCAACTTGAGCTGGCACCAAGGACTTAATGCATTTGCAAGACAAAGCACCTAAGTGAAATTCAATTTCAATCCCTTCTTTGGAAACTCTTTGGTGAAAGCAAAACTCAGGTGACTTCATCCAGCCAACATTCAATTCAAAGTAGACTGCTCTAAAGACAAAAAGGAAAAATCCAATCCAATAAATTGAATAATTTATTCAGTTTAGGATTAGTTAAAAACCTAAGGCAAGACCTCTTAATTGACCCACTACATCCGTGCATGAAGGGGTGGGTACCACTCTCTGATAACCATCGTATGTGGTTTTGCACTTGGTAAGTTAGCTCTGGACACTGTCCCATGGTAGGGTGGTGAAGTTCCTGTTTTCCTTGTAGTGTCCCCCCAATTTAGCTCACCCTGTTTTCATAGTTTCTTCTGAAATGCTACTCTCCCTACCCCAGGATTTAAGTGGGAATATCAGATGGGTTCAGTGGCTGTTCCTGGTTCACTGAAGCATAGGTTCAGTCGAGCTCTTTATATGTCAAAAGTAAGGAAAAAAACTATACAAACTACTTATAAATCTAAAGCAATGCCATCAATCCATAGGTGGATTAGTGACAAATGGATGTTTTCAAAAAAGTTTAAATGCTGGTATTTGGTAGAAGTAGGTAATAACTCATATTCTGTCAGTTCAAGTATTCTTAGTATGGTTGCACTTTTATTTGTTTAATACACTGGTAATACTGGAATCCACAACCTTTGAACCTTTAAAACATGTGAAGAAGTGTTTCAAGCATTTCTAGACAAATCATATTTTTTAAAAATATTTTTTAATTTTTTAGTTATAAGTGGACACAATATCTTTATTTTATTTTTATGTGATGCTGAGGATGGAACCCAGTGACTCATGCATGCTAGGCGAGCGCTCTACCTCTGAACCACAACCCTAGCCTGACAAATCTTATTTTTTACTTCTGGAAGAATGTAAATAATCTTCAAGGCTACTTAAAATCAATCGTCCTAAGTTGAATATCCTGGGGAAACTTGTTTTCTATTAGGCCATTTAACATCAGTGATCATATCCTTGCCTTTTTTGGGGGGTGAGATGGTTGGTAAATGGGGTTGGACTCAGGAGCACTCAACCATTGAGCCACATCCCCAGCCCTATTTTGTATTTTATTTAGAGACAGGGTCTCACTGAGTCGCTTAGTGCCTCACTTTTGCTGAGTCTGGCTTTGAACACATGATCCTCCTGACTCAGCCTCCTAAGCTGCTAGGATTACAGGTGAGCCTGGTTCTTGCCATGTTTAAAACAATTACATTATACTTGTTATAGAAACTGTATTTTCTTGCTTTATGGAGCATAATTCATACACATATAATTATTAAATATTGTTTGAGATCACTACTGTGCCAGGGCAATTTCCTCTTATTTAGATGGTCCAATATAATCTCATCCAGGAGGCTTGAAACATTAATGGTTCAGTCTTGTGAATTTTAACAGTTCTTTATCATCGTTTAACAAAACCAACAATAGGCACACCTTCTTAAGCTGTGGTTTCAGTCTCTGCTAGTTCATATTACATGTTTATTTTGGACAGTCTTTTGTTAAGCATGATGCTTCTAGTAATGGCTTAAATAAAACATTAACATGAAAGTTAAAAAAAAAGGCCAGTGCAGAGCCAGAACTTTAGGAAAAGTTCACATTTTTTTATAAATCACATCTAGGAGGATAACCACTAAAATTTAAACTTTTAGCAACATTTATTAACCCTTTTAAAAATTGAGGTATAATTTATGTGCAGTGAAGTGCTCCGATCTTTAAGTCCAGTTTTGATGACTGCATATCAAGATATAAAATATTTTTATCAGCCCAGAATGGTCCCTTTTGATCCTTCCCAGTCAATCCCCAGGCTTTTCCCCAGTCAATTGATCAATTGCTCTTCTTTCTGTCCCTGTAGGTTGGTTTCATCTGTTCTAGAATCTCTTTTAAATACAATCATACAATATGTGCTATTTTGTGTTTTGTGTATTTCATTAAGCATATTACTTTTGAGATTTATTTGTGTTGTGTGCATCAGTAATTAATTCTTTTTTTTAATTGTTGAGTAGTGTTTCATTCTTTGAATATAACAGTTTAAAAAATCAATTCCTCTGTTGGTATACAACCAGAGTTTTTAAAATATTTATTTTTTAGTAGTAGGTAGACACAATACCTTTATTTTATTTTTATGTGGTGCTGAGGATTGAACCTAGTGTCTCTTGCATGCTAGGTGAGCATTCTACCACTGAGCCACTACCCCAGCCAATATATCTGGATTTTTTCCCCCCAGCTTTTACCTCCTATGAATAAAGATGCTTATGTAAAGATTTACATAAACATGTGTTTTCATTTATCTTGGGAAGATATTCTGGAGTCGAATTGTTGAGTCACAGGGGTAGATGTGTGTTTAACTTTTTAAGAAACTATTAAATTGTTTTGCAAAGTAGTTGTATCATTTTATACTTCCAGCAGCAAATGAAAATTTGGGTTGTTCTATATCCTTTCCTACATTCGGTGGTGTTTATATTTTATTGCAAACATTTGGATGTGCATGTCTGTTGCTATTTCCTCTGCATTAATCTGATCACTATTGATGACAAAAAGTACCTTTGCATGAACTAGTTGACCATTTTTATTTCTTTTGTGAGCGGTCTGTTCCACTCTTATTCCCATTCTAAGAATTGGGTTGTCTTTTTAAATTATTGAATTATAGCATTGCTTTGTACGTTAAGACACAACAGATTTGTCATAGACATCTTTTTTCCTTGATGGGATATTTTAATGAACAAACATTTTACAGTTTGGGATAGTACAACTTATCAATGTTTTTCTTTTATGGTTCATTCTGTCTATCTTAAAACTTTTTTCATGCTTCCAGGTTATAAAGATTTTCTTTTATGCTTTTCTCCTTTTATTGTTTTACATTTAAGTCTATAACCCATCTCAAATTTATTTATTAATTTTTGCATATGGTGTGAGGTAGGTTCAAGCTCCCCCCCAATATGGATATGTAGTTATTCTAAACTAATCATTGAAGAGATTTTCCTTTCACCACTGAATTGCTTTGATGGTCTTGTCAAAAGCCATTTGACTGTATGTAAATGCTTCTATTTCTGGACTCTCTCTTTCTAGTCCTGTTTTCTCTTCTAAGTGTTAGTACTGATTTTGAAATAGGACAGGACTGAGATTCTTAGATATACAGAGGCTTATAATTTAGTGTGTTCTTATAGTAAGCATTTTTTTTTAACCACTTAAAGACTTTGTCTTAAGTGAGCACAAGATCATTTATTTGAGTACTCTAAGGGAAGTGCTTACAATGAGTTAAGAGTGTTAACTTGTTTGGGTTTTTACTTGCTGCTTTAAAAGACACCTTCCATGAATGAGATGAAATCAGGCAACAATGAGCTGGTTGAGAACAAAAACAGGGAATAGAGGGAGCCTAGACATGTCGGGGATGGCTGGGTGAGAAAAACCAACTCTTCCTGAACCAAATGAACTGCTGTCTTTCTACTCAAGCTTATGATCTCAAATGATGCAGTGTACCTGCCATGAAAGAGGTGAAAGCTAACTTACATTTTGACCCTTTGCAATTAGTTAAAAAAATTTACCGGAATTCTTTGTACTCTCTTATATGACATGCAGTATCTCTTCCCTGGAGGTCTGTTTTCGTCAGCTTTTTTTGTTGCAGGGACTAAAAGATCCAACTAGAACAATTTTAAATAAGGACAAGTTTATTTGAGGGCTCCCAGTTTCAGAGGTCTTGGTCCATAGAAGGGGCTCCATTCCTCAGGGCTCAAGGTGAGGCTGAACATCATGGTGGCAGAGTGTGGCGGATGGAAGCAGCTCCCACCACAATCAGAAAGCAAGACTCCACTGGCCAGATACAAATATACACCCAAAGCAGCGCCCCAATTTCACCTCTCCCAGCCACACTCTACTGCTTCAGTTACCACTCAGGTAATCCCTATTAGGGGATTAAATCACGGATTGGGTTAAGACTCTTATAACCCAATCATTGCATTGTCTTATACGTGAGCTTTTGGGAGACAGCTCACATCTAAACCATCACAAGGTCTGACTCAGGTGTACCAGAGCTCACAGACAGGCTTTCTATGGAAGGACCATCTTTCCTTAGAATTCAGACTGCTTAGTTGTCCTGCAGCTCTCTGGTATTTAACTCTATAATTCATAGGCTGTCCACTATTTTATTGCTGTGAGGGTTGGTCAGATCCTTTCCCTAGCTTTTTATATCCTTTGTGGAAGCAGGACTCCCGAGATGGTAATTTATAAGGTTATTCTTCTCTTTATGAAACAACTTCCTGCAATATTTTTTTGAATCACAATCTCCATTACCATTTTACTCACCTGCCTATAAACTTCTCCACCACAGCTCCTGGGAGATATGTCTTAATATTTATTCATTTTTTTATTTTTAAATTTTTTTAATATTTATTTTTTTAGTTGTAGGTGGACACAGTACCTTTATTTTATTTTTATGTGGTGCTGAGAATCGAACCCAGTGCCTCATGCATGCTAGGCGAGTGCTGTACCACTGAGCCACAACCCCAGCCCTTGGTATCTATTTTTATTCTAAGTGACTTGCACGGATTCTGGCAAAAACTAAAGACCCTGTTTATTGGAAAATCAATGAGTGAATGCCTTTTCTAATGTCCTCACTTGACACATACCTCCTATCTAAACTTTATTTTTCCTTTTCTAAGAATTGTAATTATTAGCACAATAATGGTACAAAGGAATGGCTTCTTTGTGACATGTTCATACATGTATATCTTTTAAGGCTAAAAGTAATGTCACTTCCTGTGAGATAACTCTATGAGATTCCTGAGGACAACTTATTTGTTCTTTTTCTGTGTCTATCTAATATTTCATAACCGTTCAATAGGCTTAGGGGATACTGATGATTTTTTTTCTTTTAATTTGGATTGTACATTTGTTGGGAGCATAAACCAGTTCGTCTTATTTTATATCTTCAGGTGCCTAGAACAATATGTGGTACACATAATTGTGACTCAGTTTGTTAAATAGACACAACAAAAATAGATTTTTAAGCAAACAACTGAATGTTTTCATTGAATAATTTACAGTTTGTTTGCATGTATGCAACTTTTATGTACATGAAGAAATGTAATATATGTGAGTGTATTTTACCTCCTAATAATGTATGTAATTGCAGAATTTGCTTAGGGCAAAAATATGGCACCTGTGTCACGATTTTCTCCTGTGTGCCATGGTGGGCAAACCATTATCAGTTCTTTTTCCTATTCATCCCAGGCACAAATTCAGAATCCTACTATCCAATAATGATTCCACCAATGGATCAGATTTGGTGCATGGATTAAAGATTATTTTTCCTTCTTTAATTTGAGGGACCCTGGGGGCAACGAGCTGAAAGGTCATCCTGGATGCCCTTGCTGTAGGGTCCTACAGGGAAGATTCTAATAAGCCGCAGACACTTTGCAGATTCCTGTCTCTCAGAACTTAATCACATTTGCATTTTGGCTATGATCAGATGGTGGAAACACAAACTCCAAACTGTCAATCAACTTGGGCTTCTTTTCCAACTTTTCACAAATAAATTTCTTCAGAAATCTTTGAACATTGTTTTAAACATCAGAATTATACAACTAGTTGTAAAATAATTTCAATATTTTCTTACCTATGTATTATACTTGGGAACCTAGAATTGTTCATCACTGTAAAATCTAGCTTAGAAGTTGTACAAATGAATGTGTGTGTGTGTGTGTGTGTGTGTGTGTGTGTGTCCAAGCACACATGTGTGAACCAAAGTATTCTGAGATTGAGGAAGAAAAGAAAGAAGATATTTACTGAAAATATATTTTTATATTGTCCAGTTTTTACCTTTAAATATCAGTTGAAAAATGTAAAGCATATAGATTTCTGGCATGTAATTTATCTTCAAAACAGAAATTAAACCTAACCAGTTATAAATTTGAGTTTCTTTCTGAATTAACCATGTTGGCACTACCCCAGCTACCTCCTTATGTTCACATGGTTGCTTCCAGACTCTATGTAGAATTTTATGCCTCTGTAGTATCAAATTTGTTAAATGGCATATTTTTATATCAGTAATTTTTATAGCATATTGTTATTCCAGACTTTTACATGCCTCTAATTTATTCTTAACTTCAACATAGCAGTATTGATTTTTTTTCTAAGTTTGATGGTATGAACACTTCAGTTGTGTTTGAAAGTCACTTTAACACAATCAATAATTTGTACTTCCTTTTCTTTTACAAATTTAGATATTTGTGCAGGTACAACTGCAAGTATTAAAGTTCCTCAAGTTTTATTTTTATATCTCTTGGAAAAACATTTAAATTTTTTCTTAAAATGATTGAGATTATGTGTCTCCAGTGACTTTGAGTTATCCGTGACATTCAGTGCAGAATAATAAGAATAGTTTTGGTTGAAAATCAAACAGAACTTGCTATAGTTTCTTTAAATCATATTCCCTCTTCTTATTCTCTCAGAAATGAGGAGTAAATTGGTCATAATCTTTCTCTTACTTGGACCTAATATTAATGTTTTACAAAATGAGGTCACTGGGTTGCAGAACTGGCCTTAGGAAGGATTTTATAGCAGTGTCCTTTCTCAGCTGTCTGGGTACCATGGTTCTGCGGCTGTCAGGGTCAAGAGTAAAGGCAACAACATGAATGAAGAAGGCTGATGAGCAGTGTTTTGGTTGCAATATGAAGCATGGTTCACAAATGCAGCAGTCTGAAGGTTGATTTTTTTTCTTAGATAATTTGCTTGAAGTTGAAATAAAACTGCCGTCAGGTGAATGGTGGTACCTTGGTTATTTGGACTGTGGTTTTAACGGAAGACCTGTTCAGAGCATCAATTATCTCTTTTTTAATTTTATGTTTTCTTTATTGACATAGAATTTGACCACCTTCATGGAAATAAAAATTTTTTAAAAACTAAACTAAAAATCAAGTGTCTTTTATTTTCTCTTGTTTTGTGTTCATTTACAACTATGATTTGTGTGCAGTTATAATCAAAGTTTTTTTAACACATAATTTCTATTATAATTTTCAAATAACTTGCTAAAACATGTTTTCATGTTCTTCATGTAAATGATCATTTAAAAAATGTTTCACTAATTTTCACGTGCCAGTAGGTATTCTTTTAAAAAAATTTCTTGAATGCTAACTTCATTCCAAAATTTATAAATTTTATATAAGCTATAAACAATCACCATAAAATCAATACCCATATACTTATTATCTAGAATATTAAAATTATTTTGAAAGCCCCTGTGTACTTTTCCCTCAAATATTCTTTTTTACTCTTCTCAAAGGCCATGTGATCAACATCCGAAATCTTGTATTGATTGTACCCTTGATTTTCTTTATAATTTTACCATATTTGGTAATATCCTTAAAACATAGTTTGGTGGTTATCTTTGTCTATACTTAAGTGGAATCATACTGGATGTGTTAAAAATTTTTTTTTCACTCAGTATTAAGTACCTGTGTTTTTCCCCATGACACTGTGTACTATATAGTATTAATTTTCATGACAGTCAAATATTCTATTTATACAAATACACCATAATATATTGCCTTGGTTATATGTGGACTTATTGCATTTTGTACTCATTATAAATGATAACAAATAATATTCTAATGCCTAATTTTTATTACAAATGTTCAAGGGTTTTTTCATGACATGTATCTAGGAGTGACTGCTAGTCATATGCGTGTACTTTTTCAAAAATGTAGGTAATTCCAAATTGTTTTCCAAAGTGGTTGTACCGAATTATTCTCCCACTAACAATGTATGGGAATTCTGCTTGCTTCACATTCTTGACATGCTTCATATTATCAGAGAATATCATTTTTGTTAATCTGATGAGTATGACATGATTTGTCACTTGGTTTTAATATTCATTTTCAAATAAGTAATGAGGCAGAACACATTTTCATGGTTTTTCTTCTCTGAAGTGCTTATATTTGCTCATATTTCTCTTGGGTTTTCTTTTCTTGTTGATTTGAAGCAGTACATATTCTGAATATTAATTCCTTGAGTTATGTGATTTCAAAAATCTTATCCTATTCTACTTTTTAAATTATTTTTATGGTTCTAGTGGTGAATAGATAATTTTAATGTAGTCAAATTTATCAAACGTTTCTTTTCATAATTGTGCCCTTTGTGTCTTTTTTAAAAAAAATTATCTCCTCAAGGTATTAAGGATATTATCCTACATTGTCTTTTGAAATGTTATTGTTCTATCTTTCACAGATCTTTTACTCACTTAGAACTGAATTTATATGATGGGAAGTAAAAGTACATTTTCTTTCTTTTAAACGATTGTCTTGGTAGTACATCACAGGCCCAGTATTTATAAGGGTCAGAAATTTGTTGGCTCACAGTTTTGGAAGCTGGGGGCCACAAAAGGAGGCTGAAATTATCTTTTTTTTTTTTTTAAATAAGGAACTGACTTCTGCAATAAAAACTCACTCCCTTGATAATGGCAATATCCCATCCCTCCAGGTCTGATCACTTCTTGAAGATCCTATCTCTTAACACTGGAACAATGGCAATTACATTTCAGCATGAATTTGGAGGGGACAAACATTCAAATCATAGCAAGAAGGATCACCTTGCCCCAGCACAATTTATTAAAAATTCATTTTTTCTTACAGCTTTGCAATGTTAGCTGTCATATATTAAGTCTCCATATATGTGTGGATCAGTTTCTGGGTTGTATATTTTGTTCTTTTGGTTAATTTGTTTATCATTATGCCAATATTACATTTTAAAAATTAGCTTTGTATAAAGCTTGGAGTTCTGGTAAAACAAATCCCTTTGTTTCTCTTCAGGAAAGTACTGACTAATCTTCCAGATAAACTTTAGAATCAGCTTGTCAAAATCAATGAAACAATCTGCTGGGATTTTATTTGGATTTTTATTAAATTTATAGATCTTAGAGGAAATGGACATCTCTGAACTACTAAGTCTTCTAGTTCAATGAATATGGTATATTGTTTCACTTTGTTTAGGGATTCTTAAATGCTTTTTATGATTTTTAAAATGATTTTTTTGGTGGAGACATACATCTTTTGCTAAATTTCTTTGTGGATGCTACTGGAAATGGCATCTTTTTTTAATATTTATTTTTTTTAGTTTTCGGCAGACACAACATTTTTGTTTGTATGTGGTGCTGAGGATTGAACCTGGGCCGCATGCATGCCAGGCGAAATGGCATCTTTTCTAATTGTTTGTTTTTTTCTGCAATAGAAATGCAGTTGTTTTTTGGAAATTGACTTTGCATTTGGCAAAATAGTAAAATTTCTTTTTAATTCTAATGATTTATCTGTAAAAGTTTTTTGGATTCTATCATGTGCAAAAAGGGACAATTCCATTTTCCTTTCCCAGTTTTTCTTTTCTTGCCTCACTATACTGGTTTGAATTTTCCAATGTTTTACTGAAATGGGGGTAATGGGCATTCTGTCTTGCATCTTATGCAAAGCAAAAGTTTTTAGTGCTTCCCTTTTAACTGTGAGGCTTTCTGAAAGTTTATATTTGTTGTTGACATCTTTCATTAGATTAAGGAAGTTTACTTCTATTTTTAGATTACTAAGAATATTTTTTTAAAAAATGTGAATGGATATTAATTTAAAAAATTTTTTTTCTTCATCTAGTAAGATGATTGCATCATTTTCTTTATTAACGTGGAAAATTATGTTGATTTTCTAAACTAACATATTGCATATATATTCTTGATTGAGACTGACCTGATTTTTCCTCTTAAGTTCTTGTCAGATTTTAGAATCAAGGCTGATCTGGCTTTATAAAGCGAGAAAATGAATTATAAAGAACTCCCTTATTTTTTAATACTCTGGAAGCAATTTTATAAATTAGGAATTATATTTTTCTTGGAAGTTTGGTGGAACTTGTTGGTGAAGCCATCTGGACTTGGAGGATTTTTATATCTGACTCAATTTCTTTAATGGTTATAATGTTATTCCAGTTTTTAAAGTTATGAACTTTTATGAGACTATTTTAGAACTACAAATAGATATATGCTAGATTATTACCCACACCCATCTTTTTCAACCTTTCTTTTGTATTTTCCTTTGTGTTTGTCCCTCTGCATTGCATTCTGAGTAATTTCTTCAGATCTGTCTTCCGATTCATGAATTCTCTTTTCCAGTGTGTTCAGTTTGTTGTTAAGTCTCTCTATTAAGGTTTTAACATCAAAGATTATATTTTTAGTTTCTACTTTTTTTCCCTCTTTTTTAAAAAAATAATTACTAATCTTTGTCAAGTAAAATCTAAGTGTCAAATCTATTTGTTGTCTTCTGAAAATATTAAATGTTCTTGGTCTGTGTTTTTAATTCCAAAATGGAAGTATTTGCATCTCTGATTCTGCCATTTATTGTTTTATGTATTGTAACATGTCGTTTATTTATTATGTAACCAGTGAATTTTAAGTGTGCCTTGGAACTTTGCTGGGGTGAGCTCTATGAGAAAAGAGTGAGTTCTTTCAGAGAGAACTTGTATTTGTTTTTATTAAGTGCCCGGGGGTAATAATATGTGGCAGAAGCATTTTTTCAACTAAAATTTGACCTTGATTTTAAAAAATTCTTTCTTTTATACTTACCAGAAAGTGTAAAGTTTGCTTACAAACCCACAAAAGGACTGGCTGTAATTACCAGTTCTCAAGGGGAGATATAAATTGTGTTACCACTTCTCAACATGAAGTTCCACACAGGATAATTTCTTTACAAGATCTTTGAAGATGGAGTCAGCTTACTTCTTTTTAATTCTTAAGGTGGGCATAAGAATGGCGTGGGGTGGCAATGCCCTGGGGGCTCAACTTCACCTTGGGTGATCTCCAGGAGGTTTCGAAAGCTTAAGCTCAGATGGAGCTGGTGGGCAGATGTTCTCCTGGTGAAATCTCTCTTCAGCTCTCTTCCCTTCTCTGAACTTGGGCCTTGATTTAGTTTTTGACATGAATAGCTTATATTTGCTTGCCATATCATATACTAATTTAATAAAATATAAAAATTTTTACTAAGAGGTCAGTATTTTAGTTTTGGTGTTTTAAACTTTTTTTTCCCCTTATTTTTAACAGATATGGTTAGTTTTGGCACTTTGTCTGCCACACTGTTAGTCTGGCAATAAAGGGATTAATAAAAGTTTATTTTTTAAAGACTTGACGACATCATGTAATATCACGTGATCTTTCTTCTATTTTGATGGAGTCCCTCTTTTTCTTTCTCTTTCCTTCTCCTTTTTTTCCTCTCCGATGAGTTTCACCATCATGTATATCCACAAGACACTAACTATTAAAAAAAAAGACTAAAAACTAAAAGTAAATAGCAGAGAAATCAGTAGAAGGGGAAGGGAACATCGGGAGGGAGGAGGGAGGGGAGAGATTAGAGTAAATTATATCTCATGCTTTTATAGTTATGTCAAAATGAATCCTAATGTTATGTATAACTAAAAAGAACCAATAAAATGATAATTAAAAGTATAGTATCACTCGAATATACCTCCATTTATTTTTGCAATTAATATTTTAACATTTTAAATGGATCCATTTATCAGGTTGAAGAACTGTGAGTTACTTGACCAAGTTTTTATTGGCCACTTACATTGTTCTTGGTATTTCTCTACTCTGAAAATACTATCATGAAAATTAAAACTTACTTTATGTATCTAAGGGTCTTATATACCATAATGAGGAATTCCCATTTTTCCCTGTAGGTTATGGTGACATGCCTACTTATTTTGAGCTGGGGTGTGACATGTTTGGATTTAGATTTTAGAGAAAGTGAAAGATGAATGAATTATAGGTCATTGAGGTGAAATACATAACAAAGCCATTTCAATAGTTTAGGTAAGATTTGATGCAGGTACAAACCAGGTCATGAAGCAGAGCAGTCTAAGAAGAGGGCTTAGATTAGAAGACACATGGGTTTCAGAATTTAGGCAATTATTGGATAAAAGGGATTGGGGAGAAATAGTAGGAGGATTCCATTGTTTTTGATTTAGCAATTTAGGGTGATAGCAATATTCCTTAACAAAAATAGGAAATAATAAATGGAGCAGATTATAATTATGGGTGTGTATATGTTGAGTTTGAGTACCTGTGGAGCTATTCACTGGAGATTTTATATCTATATAAAATATTGTTATATTTATACATGCTTATTATTATTTATTACATTAAATTTATATTCATTCATTATTCATTATATATATGAAATATTATAAACATACCTACCTTTGTATATAGGTATCTGGAGTGGTCTGTGATGGAGATAAAATTTGGGAGTCACAAGGGAACATGTACTAGCTGAAATTAGGGGCTTAAATAAGACCCTTGGGAGATTATGTGGGTGGGGGGGGAAGCTCATGCAAAACTATGGGAAAACCCAGCACCCAAGAGGTGAGAGACAGAGCCAAAGTAAATGAGAATATGGGACCCCTTAGTTCAAAATGCAAGGGGAAAATAGATCTATTCCAAGACATTTTCATGCAGGGTCTCTCTCACGGTCATGGAGACTTTTGTTTATTAATGTCATTTTAAGTAAGGAAAAATTAAAACTCTAAATTATTAGCATGGGTTTTTATCATTTTGTCATTTATCTTTATATTGTGCAATGTCAATTTTAAATGGCCTTATACACATATAATTTACATGTAATACATTCACCCATTTAAAATGCTGGTTTCAGTGAATTTTAGTCCATTCACACAAAGTTGCACAACCATCTCCACGATCCAATTTTAGAACATTTTCATCATCCCAGAAGAAAACACCTTTGCATTCATTATCAGCCTCAATTAGTCCCTTCCTCAGCCCCAGGCAACCATTAATCAATTTTCTGTCTGTGTAGTTTTGTCTATTCTGGATACGTAATGCACATTGAATAATATGGCATGGTCTTTTGTGACTGGCTTACTTTAGCAATATCAACTGGTAGTGCAAAAATCAGAATATTTAACTTATAGGTGGACTCAGTGAAATGACATGGTCTGTATTTCATGACTCCTCTCCACAGACTTGAGTTGGACAGAAGAAACAAATTCGAATCAGACTCAGGACGCTTAGAAAAAGAAAGAAGAGGATCACCACCCTTCACTCCCAAGGAGCTGCCAAAGGAATATTCCTGGCAACAGGATGCTTATGGGGCAGGTGCAGACCCTTGCCAGCAGCCTGTGCCATGCCATGCAGTGCTCATATCCCTGGCCCTGAAGGCTGCTCTGTTTTCCCTTCTGTTGTAGCCATGCCCTGGCCATGGATGAGGGCTGAAGAAACCAAGCAGGAATTCTCTCTGTCTATGATCTGATGCCCCAAGTTGTGGCACACAAGTGACCCTCAGGGATCATTAAAGCTCTGTATCACAACATGTTCAGGGGTTGGGTAAGGTAGCCAAGCGGTTTGTGGGCCAACACTCAGCCCCAGCTGGTGACCTGCTCTCAGGTCGTGGTGTTGCGGGTATGGGGCAGGAGGATATGTGCCTAACCCTGATTCTCCTGGTACAGTGCCAGGCCTTTTCCAGGGACAGAGGGTTGTAGCAGGCATGATGCAGAGGTGGAGAGGGGAAGGTCAGGCAGGGCCTGGGAGGCAAGGAAGCATAATGGTGGGCACTGAGAAGCCCTCTGTGGAAAGTGGTAGGAGGCAAGATGAACATGAACTGAAGCTTTATGTTCAGTCTAAGTCCCGTTGGACCTCATTTACATGACAGAAATTTAAAGATAGGACTGAGAATTTCGAGAAGTGACCACAGTATGTTAAACCCCAAGCAGGACGGCTTTTAAGCAAGCGTAGGGTGTTTTGCAGCTGTACTGGTATCACTTGTATGAAGGTGGTTCTGGTCAGATAAATGGAAAACTCAGAAGAAGCAAAAAGAGAGGCGTGATGGGGAGCTACCAAGGAGCCGACACTGGAGGGAAATGTTCCAGGGAAGATAGAAGAGCAGACGGCAGAGTCTTTGCAAGAGAGAAACGTAGATAAGGAAAGGACTGAAAACTCCCCTGACAGCCAGGTGACAGCTGAGATCCGTGTTGGTGGAAGGAAGGCTGTGGAACCCAGCAGACAGTGGTGCAGAGTGAATGAGAAGGGCCAAAATGCAGGCAATGAGTGACAACTTATTCAAGAAACTTGGCTGTAAAGGGAAGGTGAGAGTAGAACTCTGAGCAATAGGGTTTGGACAGGGTGGGTAAATGACAGCCTGTGGGCATGGTTTTGTAAGAAAGCATACTGAAACACAGCCATATCCACTCATTGACGTATTGTTTATGTGTGTTTTCACACTACAACGGCAGAGTCAAGTAGTAGCGACGGAGACTACGTGGTCGGCAAAGCTTAAGCTATTCACCATCTGGCCCTTAACAGAAGACTTTTGACCCCTTTTCTGGATTGGTGATTCTTAGTGTGGCTACTGGATCACCAGCTTCAGCATCACCTGGAACCTTAGACATATAAATTCTTTAGCCACATTCTGGAATGTGCATCAGAAACGTTGGGGTAGAGGCCAGTGTTGTAGTTTGGATCTGAAATATCCCCCAAAGCCTCAGGTGTTGAAGGCTTGGTCCCCAAGGCAGCAATGTTCAGAGGAGTGACCTTTGGGAAGTGGCCTTTAGATGATGAGGGCTCTCTCTATGGATCATAGCTGGATGAGGTGATGAAAACTGTAGGGGGTGGGACTTAGTTGAAGAGAGTGAGTCCTTAGGGACTATATCTTGTCCTTAGGGACTGTATCCCCTAGGACTGTATCTTGTCCCCAGTTTCTTCCTTTTCTTCTGTTTCTGCTTCTCTGTCTCCACAAGATGAGCAGTTTTGTTTCACCATGCCCTTCTACCATGATGTTCTGCCTTGTCTCAGGACTAAAGCAGTGGAGACAGCTGAACATGAACTAAAACTGTGAACCAAAATAAATCTTTCCTCCTTTAAGTTGTTTTTCTCAGGTATTTTGTCACAGTAATGAAAAGCTGACCAACACAACCAGTAATCTGTGTTTTCTTAAGCTCATTTGGTAAATATGCTATGGAGTATAACTGTCATCTCAGCCACTGGGGAGGTTGAGGCAAGAGGATCACATATTCAAAGTCAGCCTGGATAACTTAGAACTTGTTTTTAAATTAAAAAATACAAAGGATGGGGGGATGAAGCTCATTGGTAAAGGATTCCTGGGTTCAATTCATAGTACTGAAAAATAAAAGGTAAATCTGATGCACCTTAAAGTTTGGGAACCACTGGAATAGAGTGCAGATGGAAAGACTTAACGTGCCTGGAAAACAGAACACCTTCCTCTGTGCTAGAGGAAAGGAAGAAAGGATGGGAGGGACGCATGAAGTCGAGTCCAGCTCATTGGATTCCATTTACTCCCTCCCTTATCTCACTTAGGTGAGGAAGACCCTGCCTTTTCAACAGGGAAACAACCAGAACTGATTTCCAAGTGATGTGTGTAGCACTGCCTAGGTCTGTGTTTTAACTTAGTGGAGGAGACTCCAGCTCTGGATATGGAGGGAAGCTCTATTCCACAGTTGTAAGGTGGAGCACTCCCAGGAGAACTGCATGTTTACAGGTGTGGAGGGATATAGAGGCCATTCATGCATATGTAGGTACTTTGGTCTTAGAATAGCCTCTTAGGCCTGCTCCAACCTAAAATTCCAAGAATCTGCCCAAGATCAACACTTCTTTCTAATTTTGGTCTAGTTGTTCTGTCTAGAGTCAAAAATCTCTTCTTGGGAGACATTCTGGTCTACAGGGCTCTTTCCTTGTTTCTAGGTGTCAAATCGCAGATAATTGGGGTTTAATTAAACCACCTGGTCAGAGAGTCCATTTGCTTGCTAAGATCATCAAAGAGCAGAGACAATTTGACTTTCATAATGGGCCTTATGCCCTATTCTTTTTTATTTTTTTATATTTATATTATTTTTTAAAAAAATACAATCATTAGTGTCATCTGCTCTATTCTAAGAATTTTTGCTCATACTTAACGAATGATTCCTGTATTCTGAACAGTTATAAGATTAAAAAGCCAAAGTAGGTTCTAAGTCAGTGTATATTTTCTATTCTTCTAGCTTCGTCTTTTACACCATGATTAGTAATTCAGTTCCCCTGTGT
Source organism: Urocitellus parryii (assembly GCF_045843805.1). Taxonomy (NCBI): domain Eukaryota; kingdom Metazoa; phylum Chordata; class Mammalia; order Rodentia; family Sciuridae; genus Urocitellus; species Urocitellus parryii. The sequence goes on along the minus strand of NC_135534.1, from coordinate 179,630,484 downwards.
CCTTGGCAAACCAGTTCACCCAGTCCCAATCTCTCATTTGCTTCCTGTGTGCTATACTATTGGAGTGAACTTTTCTTTATGAAAGAGCCCATATATTTTCAGGTACGAAGTGCCTGAGCTCCAGAATTGTTTTCCCTTTGCTCTGTTAATCATGAAAAAGTAATGGAGGAATAGACTGGGTGACAAGTGTAGCTGACTTGCCCAGTGTGACACTTTGTGACCTGTGGGTTCTGAGGGTCTCATGTGAGTGTGCTCACAGTTGGGGTGGGGAAAGGCTGGTAGTAAAAAGGGTGGTAGGCAACGATAGAGGAGGGGAGGGTCCCAGCTGCTGATTGTTGCTGGTCCCTTCTAAAAGAGCACACTGCCTCTAACCCCTAGCTGTTCCAAAGGTCTTTAAGAACTCCTGTGGTAATGTTCACGACTATTGACATTATATTTCTGGGGCTTTGAGAAATGTCACTAAGAATATTTTGCTGGGGAGCCAAGTAATAAATTAGATATGACTACATTGAATGAATATTCTCTTTTTAATCAATTTTTTATTGATTTTTAAAACAATAAATGACAGCAGAATGCATTACAATTCTTGTTATACATAAAGAGCACAGTTTTTCACATCTCTGGTTCTATATAAAGTATGTTCACATCATGAATGAACATTCTTGATGTCTAGTGGTGTATGTGTGTGTGTTGGGGGGCATGTGTGTATGTATATGTGTGCATGTGTTTTATAATAGCTGCATTTTCTTTGGTTAATTGTGTTTATGGTTTTGTTCTTTTCTTGACAATCAGTTTCTCAAATGACAAAGATACAGTTTATCTTTTATATTTGCTTCAAGTATTTTTTCCTAGCTACTTATTTGCATTTGTATTTTGGCTATTTTGTTACAGAATCTAGGTGTATGGAATGGTCAAATTTATTAGTGTTTATAAAATGCAAAGGATGCCTACCTGCAGGCCAAAGAAATTCCCTGTGTGTGGGAATGTTTTGTTTGGGAGTGCTATAAAGAATGTATAGCAGCATCATGGCATGGCTGGATGTATTATCTCTGGCTGGTGAGAGGGGAGCAAAGAGATGAGAGAATATTACTATTTGCTGCCATTACTTGGATGTTAATGGCTTAGGTGCTCAGCTTTTGGAGGGCTATGTCAGATCTTTTAAAAATAAGTTAGCATGGATGTATGTCCAAGCTTGACTCCTTGTGCACAGCCATTGGTAGAAAGGCTCATCACACAGTCTGTGCTCCTATACGAGGAGGAACCCAGACAGTATGGAGGTCCTTTCTTGCCTGAGTGCTCAGTGATGGGCTATTGCAATGATGCTGAGTCTATGATGCAGCAATCCTGAACTCTTTGGCCACCTACCTACATATGCTGGTAGTTTCTGAGTTGTTGCTTAAATGGGGAACTGATATGGTCTAGCTTTGTGTCTTTACTTCTTCTTTCATAGTTGACAACCTACTCTAGAAATTTTCATTAGCTTTAAAACTCTGCCTGCTGAACTTGCTCTGATGGACTGTAGAGTATTGAGCAGATTTAAAAGATTAAATTCTGTTCTTACCAATGTAGCTTCTATGGTGGCTAAAATCCCACTGGATAGGAGACTGCATTCACACAGATAGTGGCTGTTGGTGGAATCTGCATGTAGATGTCCTTACCCCTGGATTTCCAGGAAAAAAAGTCACATGGAGCTGTTGATACTCGAGTTCTGCACTTCCCATGTTACCTTGGCTATTGGGTCCACCCTGGCTTGAGGATCCTGGTTTCAGGGTATCATATCATCTTCAGAACTAATAGTCGGTCTTGAAGGCCACTGCACAGCTTGCCTTCCAAGTAAGTGGACTTTGAGGACATTTTTAGAGCGAGAATCCAGACTCGGAGTTGCCTCCTTTTGTCTGAGAGTGTAAAACCACCTTTGTACTTAGAATTGAATTCCAAGCTACAGGGGTTCATGCCTTCTTAAAATCAGGGCCCAACAACTCTAAAAATATACTGACAAAATTTTTTGATTACAATTTATTCATCTTACACTAACTAATGAAATTTATAATAAGAAGTGGGATAAACTTACAATTCACTGTGGCTAACATTTCTTGAATGTGGCAATCATTCAAGACTAGGATTCACTTCCACTCATCCTTAATGTTCTGTACTGGCTGGGGTGTAAATGAGGCCTGCTGTGGGTTGGGGGAGGGTGAGTAACCCACACCTATTCAGGTCTCTTCAGGAGTGATGGGTGGGAGGCCACCTTTGAATGATACCCAGACTGGCTTGTGACCTGTCCAGGCTTCTGGTTTGTATGAATGTACATTTAACACCTAATAAATGCCAGTCTGCATCCAACTTCCTGCAGAGAGTCCTGTACCAAGGGCATCTCTTTAAAGGTGTGTGCTTTATAATCATATCTTGCCTAAGACTTCTGTTATCAAAGGGAAACAAACCTCTTTTCCTTAAATTCTTCTTATGTAAAAAATTCCAAGGGAATAGCCTAGTAGAAAAATAGGCAACAGATGTAATCATCATAAAAAAGTAATTAATTAAAAATGGTTGTAGCTACAAACATTTTTAATTATTTACTTTTTAATGATGATTTTAACTCATGGGCAAACAACTCCAAGTTGAACAGGTAGATTGATCAGATGATTACATGCAGTGTTGATGACACAATATGAAGCACCCTCAGATGGCACTGGTGAAAAAGTGCTGTGTACATTATAGCAAATGTCACTGAAAGCCTTAAATGTGCATACTAGCAATTCCACTCCTACCAATTCAGCCAGGAGAAATAATCAGGCTATTCTGTTTACCCAGGAGAAATAATCAGGCTATTCTGTTTACAAGGACTTTGACTTCTGCACTACTTATAATAGCAGAATAACAGAAGAGTATCCATGTCCAGTGGGGGATTGGTTAAATTATGATACAACCACATAGAGTTCTGTTCTTCTCCTTCTCCTTCTTCACCAGGGATAGAACCCAGAAGTGCTTAACCATGGAGCCATCCACAATATACTTTTTTAAAAAAAAATTTACTTTGAGATAGGGTCTTGCTAAGTTGCTTAGAGAGGCTTATTTAGTTGCTGAGGCTGGGCTTTGAATTTACAATCCTCCTATTGAAATAAAAAGATATTCACAATGTTTGGGGGAGTAAATTGATTATAAAATCAGAAGAATCACATTATGTTATTTTTGAAGGATCTACATAAAAATGTTAGTGGCAGTTATTTTGACTGGTGGATCATGGGTGTCGATTTTTCTTTTCTGCCTCTCTATTTCTAATTTCCCCGAGTAAACAAGTATTACTTGGCCATTGAAGAAATATTAAACATTAAGAATATTTGCCTATTTTGTAGGCAAATGGGCCTCTTGATTTAATTTTTGTTTTGGATTACTAGTGAGTTTAAACAAATTTTAATATTTATTAGTTTCTTAATAAAACGTAGAGTTCTGCATTTTCAGATGAAATCTACGGTTGGAAAGGACTCAGCAACTTCTGAGTTAAATATACTTAGAACCTTCACTTGTAGATAAGACCCAGTAAGTCCACACAGGTTATATGATTTGGTCAAATTTTAGATAAAACAATGGTTTATGTCTGATCCCTGGGCTATTGAATTTTCTGTTACGGTTTATTGACTCCCTAAGGTCCCAGGGTCTTGGTACCTCATAGATGTTTCTCTGCAATATCAAGTCTTCCACTGTATCTATTTAGAGGTTAATTTGTGATGCAGGATTGCTGATGATTAATTTTAAAGGTGATTTAAAAATCAATGCTGAGTTACATGATTTTGTTTGTGAGGAAGTTGAGAGCAGTAGTCACTGTACAGTTAAATTTGTGCAAGGTAAGGAAGAATTCGGGATTTGGGTTGGAAGATTGGGTTTGACTCCAGCTTCGCTATTCCCAAGCTTTGGGTCCCCGGGCAAGTTACCTGAACCCTTCTGAACTTTGTATTTTAATGATCACAAAGTTGTAAAGAAGATTTGTGTCAAGACCTGGAAAGTGCTAAACTGAAGTTTCTACGTCTGTTTATCCTCACTTGCTTGTTTAGGTCTCATTAAAAAAAAAAAAAAAAAAAAAAAGCTTTGAGAAGGCAGATCTATATCACCTGCCTGTCGCTGTCATGGTTTCTACTCTGGGGGAAGGTCCATTGTCAAGGTAGAGGTCCATTCAAGGTGGAATGGAGAGAGAAAGCATAAACATTTACATACAACCTGTTTCAGAGAAGGGAGAGGGGGACCCTTCTGGAGGAGAAAGTTAACTCCCCCCAATCCAGGGGTGGGAGGGAATCTGAGTTGTGAAAAGGTAGAATAATTATCTGGATCAGACTTGTAATCCACTAAGGGCAAAGCACTTTTTAGTTGGGGTAGAATGTGTCTGTTAGTGAAGAGTCTTTGGGGAATGCTTGAAGAAGGCTGATTGATCCATTGTTGGCCTGTGAACTTCTCAAAGTCAGAAGCTGGGTCTTGGCCATTTGCTGCTGGGCCACCAGCACCTAATGAAGATGAATTGTATGAGTGGCTTCTAACACTTGGCTCCCATTTGTCAGGTACCGTGCATCTCGCATTATACTTTTCTAGGACTTTTCAACCTGGAATCTAATTTCCTTCCATTCTAGGACATCATCTGCTTATTTCTTTGATAAGTCTTCTCTTTTGTTTCCTCTGTTCTTTCACTTTAGAATTTCTGTTAGTTAAATGTTAGAGGTTTTGTGTTGATACTCTCACTTTTTGTTTTGTTTTCTGGGTGACTTCCTCAACTTTATCTTTCAACTATTCTGTTTACGTTTTCCCTTAGTCCTATTTTTAAATACTAATATTTTTCACATTCTCTGAATACGGTAGTTCCTCTTATCCAAAGTTTTGCTTTTCACAGTTTCGGTTCCCCCTGGTCAATTGTGGTCTGAAAATATTAAATGGAAAATTCCAGAAATGATTAGTAGGTTTTAAACTGTGTGCCATCCTGAGTAACCTAACAAAATCCCATGCCATCTTGTTCTTTCCTGCTCAGGACATGAATGATCCCTTCATCCAATGTATCCACACTGTATATGCTACCCACCTGTTAGTATCGGACTAGATTATCGATTTGTCTGCAGAGGTATCACAGAGCTTGTGTCCAAGTAACATGTCTGTAGTAGCCTAATGCTATGTCATAATGTCTACATCATCCACCTCACTTCATCTCATCATGAAGGCATTGGCATTATAAAATCAGAAGAAAATGAGAGGGAGAGATCACATTCACATAACATTTATTTCACTGTATTATTATAATTGTACTATTTTATTTTAATTTTTTTTGTAGTTGTAGATGGATAGAATGCCTTTATTTTATTTACTTATTTTTATGTGGTGTGAGGATCAAACCCAGTGCCTCACACATGCTAGGCAAGTGCTCTGCCACTGAGCCCCAGCCCCAGCCCCTGTACTATTTTATTATCACTTTTTATTAATCTCTTGCTGTGGATAATTGTTAAATTAATCTTTATCAGAGGCATATCTGTATAAGGAAACACATAGAATACACATGTTCAGTATTATCTGCAGTTTCAGGCTTCCACTGGGGGTCTGGGAATGTATGTATCCTTTGTGGATAAAGGGGACCACTGTATCTGGACACTCCCCCACCCCTGCCCCATGGAATTCTCTTCTTGTTTAATAAATCTAATAGGCTTTAAAAAAAATCTCTCTGAAGATATCAGTTAGTTTTTTTTCCCCTGGGGGGAAGATTCCTTTTTAAAATTTCTTATATTATTTCTAATTCTTTGTGTTTCCTATCTTATTTTTACATGACTATATGGGTCTCTGTTGTAAATATTGGCATTCTTCTAAAATGCCTGATGATCCTTGGCTGTCTGTTCATATTTTAAAGAGAGCTGATTGAAAACACTATGTATTCTTGGGCAGAGTTTGGCAACTGTCCACCCGGAAAGAACTGTCTCTTTAGTTGGGGATTCTTAAAATGCCAATATGTTTTTTAAAAGGCCTACTTTTGTAGGGTAGGATCCTTGAATCTCTTAACCTGGTGTGTGTATGTGGGGTAGTAGATTTAAATCTTCCTCCCAGAATAGTTTGGGTAACTGTTTAGGGAAAAGGGGGCTGGAGATTTTCCATTATCAGAATGTTGCTGTTTATTAACTCTCTCTGTTTTAATAAGGCACTCATTCTTAACCTCAGGAATCAGGATTTCTAAGTACCTTCAAAACTAATATTAAACCCATGTATGGGATGCAGTGAATAAAATTAAATGATATAGTATTCCTGAAAGCACATTTTAAACTAAAAATAAATTAATGGAGGCACTCTTCTTACTTAAAAAGATAACCAACCTGAGCAATTAATTGGCTTGTATCCTACTCTGGGTATTTAATAACCCTATTGTGTTTTAGACTGGCCCTACATGTTTAGAGCAAGGTATTTAGCTTTCAGTGACATGTTGTAAAAGGCCATTGGCAAACTGCAGGAGGGTGGTGAGGACAGTGAAGCATTTAGAATGGAGGTCATTAGACGGTGGCCTGTGGGTCAAATCCAGCCAGCTGCCTACTTTTGAAAACCAAGTTTTATGGAACACGGCCAAACCCACTCATTCACATATTTTCTATGGCCGCTTTCATGCCAGAAATGAGAGTTGAGGAGTTGTGACAGAGACTGAATGGTTTGAGAAACTAAAGTATTTATCCCTGGCCCTTGACAGACAGTTTGCCAACCTTTAATCTACAAGAGGAGATTCAGTTTGGGTCCAACAGAAGGAAAGATTAACTCTGTAGTAGTTAATAAGAATAATGTCTAATATTTATTGAGTGTTTACGTGTGCCCTGCAATCGTACACATGTATTAACATATTTAAGAGTAAGTAAAGACCATCCTGATTAGATTATGTGCTCTTCAATATCAAGTTGATAACTCTAGGATGTAGAATGGAACCTAGCAAGTATGAGCTGAGTGAATGCTGAACTAAAGGACAGCTTGACCGTTCATGGAAGAGATGAAGTCCACTTATTGGAGATCAGTAATGTAGTTTCAGGGAAGCAGATTTCAGATCATCAAAGAATGCTTCCTACAAGGAGTATCAGCCTTCTCTGAGGTAGTGAAAATTGCTATGGTTTGGGTAAGTATCCCCGAAAAGACCCATGTACTACAGTCTTGGTCCCCAGCTGTATTAGTCAGCTTTTTGTTGATGTGACCAAAAACCCCAATATGAACAAAAGAGGAAAGATTGACTTTGGCTTCTGGTTTCACGGGTTTCAGCCCATGGTCAGCCATCTCCATTGCTTGGGGCCTGAACTCAGGCAAAGCATCATGGTAGAAAGAGGAAAGTGTCCCAGCTATTGGCAGCCAGGATGCAGAAAGAAGAAGGGACCAGGGACAGGATATAGTCTCCAAGGGCATACCCTAAGGTGACCTGCTTCCTCCAACGATGCCTTGTCTGCTTACGGTTTCTACCTCCCCACAGTAGTTCATTCAGATTACTAATACATCAAATGCATTAATTCACTGATGAGGTTAGAGCCCTTGTGATCCAATCGTGTCCCAAAAGTTGGACCTCTGGACATTGCTACACTGGAGGTGAAGTCTTCAACACATGAGCTTTGGGTGTATGTTCCAGATCCAAACCATACCCCCAGCCCTTGGTGCTGTTGGGCGGTGGTAGAACCTGGAGGTGGGGCCTCGTGGGTGAGGTCTTCTGTCCATAATGGAGGAGGGCAAGCTCTTGATTGGGACCCCAGTTCCCTTATCCTCCTCTTTTCCCCATCTGGCCATGATTTGAGGGCTCCCTTTTCTACGTGCTCCCACCATGGTGTGTGCTGCCTCACCACAAGCTCCAAAGCAACGGTCCAACTGATTGTGGAGTGAAACCTCCGAATTGTGACCCAAATGAATCTTTTCCCTCTTCATAAGTTGATTATCTCATGCATTTGTTACGGCAACAGAAAGATGATTAACACAGATATCTGTTCCTGAGAGGAGTTCACAGGAGAGCCTGGTGCCTCCCCTCGCTGTTCATTGCTTGTGTGTGGAGGTTTCTGGCTTTGAGAGGCAGCATGAGGTCCATGTTTTGGTGTCTAGGATTCTATCACTCAAACTAGATGAGAGAAGACTAGAACACAGAGCTTAGAGTCAAGACAGTTCTCTTTCCATGGCGTCAGGCTGCTTCCCTGAGAGTTTCCATGAGAGGAGGCACAGGGAGACTGGCATAGTGGAAAAAAAACCATCATGATGAGCACCCAAAGAATTGGGGTTATAATTTCACTTCTGCAACTAATTTACCACATGAGCCCAGCAAGCCTTTTAATCTCTCAGGGCCTAAGTGTCCTCGAATAAAGGGGCAGGACTAGATAATCTCTAAATTCTCTTTCTGTTCTAAAATAATTTTATCCAAGGATTAGCAGGGCCCCTCCGACTGAAGGGACAGGACAGACTGCTTCCAACAAGATGTTTCCCTGTCATGTATTGCCAGAGAACTGAGGTTTGGCTTTTAAAAACCTGTTGCCCACCTCCGGATGCCATTCCAGTCTCAGCTGCTCAATTTCCATCCCTCTCTGTATCCCTGTCCTATCTTCCTTTCTGATACTTCTGACTTGGGAAATTAGGTTAGTTCTGGCTGTCGTTTGAGTCTTACTTTAGCATGTCCAGGGCAAGCTCTTTCTTGTTAAATTTCTGCTCATTTGGCCGGTGAAGAACTGGGAGCTGTTCAGCTCTTGGGAGGTTGGGGGTATTAACATTGACCTCAGAAAGGTGATTGGACCTCCCTTACTTAAAGCACTAATCATGGAGAGCTCATATTTCTCATGGGGGAACATTTTATTCTTGGTGGAAGCAGTTTCGGCTCCCAGAACGAGATGTTTGCCCACTTCTCTATTTAGGTTCTTTTAACTAAAGCGATTGACCTAAATTCTTTTAAAAAATGATGGCAAGACTCAACCTCAAATAGACTGTCAGGTAGCAGCTTTTTTTTTTTTTTTTTTTTTTTTTTTTACTATTATTATGCTCCATTCATACAGACATCAAACTAATAACTGTGATCTCATTCTGGTAGGTTTTAGTTTGAACTTTGCAAGCACTGAAAATTTCAATTGACTTCAGTGTTTGGTATTCAACTACCTTAATAGTTCGTTGCCCATATTTCACGTTACATCTGACCGCATATTTCATATTAATTCTCAGTGGCCCTAAAAGCTGCAGTGTCATGTTAAGAACTCCTTTTAGTCCAAGGCATGCCAATACGTGTTGCCAACTTCCAACTCGTTCTCATCTAGAAGATTAGCAAGGCCGCCACATGGTGTTCTTTTTCACAAAACGTTATTGCCTGCATTATAGCTAGGACTTGATGTGGTGACATTAATCCCAAATCTGCAGAATGGTACTCTTAATTCTGCCTGGGTGGAGAGCAACTTGAGCTCTCTGCATAAGCCTTTTATTTTAGGAATACCATTCTTTGTCATCATTTCTATTAGGAATCTTAGTCAGTTGTTAGGAATTTTATCTCTGTACTGAAAAAAAATAATATTTCTCTCTTTTTATATCAAGATACCCAGACTTCATATATTCAGTGAATAATCTCCAGCATAAGTTGCTGAATATTCTCCCCAGATATATTTTAATTATTCATTAAGAAGCAATAGGAGTTCCAGCTAAAAGTGGAGCCTGGCTAGCAGTCCCCCTCCCCATGAAATCTTTCTCAACTTTCCTACTAAAATGCATATGGAGACAAAATTTTAAAAAAGAATTTAAACACACACACACATGCACACAACCAGTATAATTTCAAAATTGATGATCTATGTGACTATAAAAAGCAACGCTGAGACCAGATCTGCCTCTTTTCATGGTACCCTAGCAGCTCTATTATATGATATTGACATGACATAGAACCCCTCAAAAATGAGGAGGGAAGGTGCCTCTTTTCTGTCCATTGTCAGACTCAGGCTTGAAGTTGGCATTGATGAGAATCTGGGCAGGTGGGCTTTTACCCATTTGAAGCATTTCTTTCAGGTAAAATTTTGGCTGGGTTTGGCAACAAAACCATCACAAGAAGATGAGTCAGCAACAGCAAGCCCTGGTTACAGTGCATGCTGGGAATTTTAGATTTTTATGGATGTTGTGGATTCATGGTATCAGGAAATCAGTGTTTGGGGAGCAAAGGGAACTTCACTAGAAGAGTTGCGTGCGAGATGACGTCATGCAGAAAACAGCCTTGGACCAGATGCTGTGCGCTTTGAATAGGTAGAGGAGAGTCAAGGGAATTTCAGCCATCCTGAGGAATTTCAGGGAACTGTTTGGCTTCCTCCATAGAATACAAAAGGTCTGGATATTAAAGAGCAGAGAGTAAATATATGGTTGGTATTCCTGAAGAAAATACTTAAATGGAATAAAAGCACCAATTAAAGAAGTAACAGGAAAAAAAATTCATGAGCAGAAGTAAGACCCAGATTGAAAAAAATCATTTTGTTCCAGACAGATCAATGAACAAAGGCACACACAATGATGTATCCTGGCAACAGTTTTAATTCATAACCATAAGAAAAGACTTTCATAAACATCTAAGTAGAAGAAACAGAGTATTCTAAAAATATAATAAGAATCTGGCTGTTCTCTGGCTTTTACTCTGAAAGTTTAAATTTGGAAGAAAATGGAGTATTGTATGCAGAATTTTGAAAATCAAAATAATGTATTGCTTTTATACCCAGCCTAGTAATCTTAACTTGCAAAATAACGTAAAAAACATCTCAGATATGCAAGGATTTAGAAATATGCACCCTCCTTGAAAACCTTTACCTGAAAGAAATGAGAATGGAAATCTTATGCCAGGAAAGGATTATCCTTAAGTCTGAAAACAAGTCAACCAGGGATATATCCAAATCTGTGTTGAGCAAATGTTTTTTAGTCATAAGATCCTTAATCTAGAGAAAATTTTTCTTGGAAACCAAATACAAAAGCTACAATGAGAGAGAGGGGGGTGGGGAGGGGCACAGAGAGAAAAGGAAAGGAAACCAACTGGTCCAATTTATCTACCCTCCCCCCCCAAAAAAAAAGCCACAAAACAAAAGGTAGAGTAAGAAAACATAAAAACAGAAAACAAGATGAAAGACTAAAGATATGATATGTCAGTTGTAGCTATAAATTACTCAAACTACATTTTAGAAGATATGAATTCTCAGCTTATTTTTCAAGATCCCTATGAATTTCAACTAAGTACTGTTGGTAGGCAATATATCTAAAACAATGGAATATAAGGAGTTTAAATGAAAAAAAATTAATCCTATGGTTTATTTTCCAAATGAAAATATATTTAAGCAGACCCTTGAGATGTGTAGTGCAAAACGTGTTCAAAATATAAAGAAAACTTTGTCCTTGATAGGTTATATTGAAAAAATATTAAAAATAACTTTTTATTTTTTTTTAATTCATTTATATTTTTCTATTCTTTATATCTTTCATCTCTATGAGGATATTTCAGACTTCTTTTTTATTTTTAACTATTAGACCTTTACAGAAATTCATCATTAGCTCTTAAAGAACAATTGTTATACTTATCAACAGCAGAAATTTCACAAATTACATTTTGACTACAATACACTAGAAGGGGAAATTAGCAATCGCATTTGAAAAACAAAAAATTCAAGGATTTGAGATTTTTTGTCTTTATGGGTAGGGTAGGGGATTACTTGTGATTGAACCCAGTGGTGCTTTGTCAGGGAGCTACATTCCCAGCTCTTAATTTTTAAATTTTTTTTTTTTTAATTTTAAGACATGGTCACACTAATTTGCTTAAGGCTTAAGTTGCTGAGGCTGGCCTCAAACTTGTGGTCCTCCTGCCTTAGCCTCCTGAGTTGCTGGGATTCTAGATGTGCACCCGTGATGGCTGGCTATTTGAGACTTTTTAAAAATCACTTTCTGAGATAATTCCTATGGCAAACAAGAAACTCAAAGTGTACCTTTAGACAGCAGACTGCTTGGGATAATATTTCTAAATTTTCTAAACTCAGGCCTTTACAATTATGAAAATTTAGTCAAGGATTAATTGAAGAAAAATTTGTATTGAAATATACTATACAATAAAATTTACAAATATTAAGTGTAATTTGAAGTATTTTGACAATGTATATATTTGTGGTTTATATTTACCTTGATTAAAAATGTTCAGAAATAGTTGGTAAATTGCATCAGTCTTGAATGAGAAGTTCAACTGCTCCATACCTTTACCAACATTTGCTATTTACTTAAAATGTTTTCATTCCACTGAACATAGCATAGTATCCCACTGTGTTTTTAATTTACATTTTCTCATGACCAGTGATGTTGAGTACTTTTCCATGTATTTATCAGCTGTTCATATATCTTTTTTAATATATATATTTTAGTTTTAGGTGGACACAGTATCTTTATTTTATATTTATATGGTGCTGAGGATCAAACCCAGTGCCTCATGCATGCTAGGCGAGCACTCTACCACTGAGCCACAACCTCAGCCTGTTCATAAATCTTTAAGTTCCAGTTTTCTTTATTTGTTTCTGAATTATAGGAGAATGTATATATGGATTATACTTATTTGCAGATATGCAAATTATAAATATTTTGTCCCAGTATACAGCTCACATTTCATTTAATGGGGTCTTTTGATAGGCAGAAATTTTTGTTTTAATAAAGGCTAACTTATGCCACAGTTGTAAATATATTCTTCTGTTTTGTTCTAGAAACTTTTTTTTCACATTTAGATGTATTACTTATATTATACTAATTTTTATGTTTGGTGTGAGGTAGGGGTTGAAATTCAGTTTTGCTTACTTATAGTTATCTATTTTTTTCCCTATCATACCTTAAAAATATTTTTATTTTCCCAGTGATTTGTCCTGGCATCTTTGTTGAAAGTCAGTTGAGCCAGTAGATCTATTTGTGAATGATCTTCTTTGTTTCATTGACCTTTTTGCATGTCTTTATACCAATGCACATACAGTATTGATTATTGCTGCTTAATGGTAAGTCTTGATATCAGGTCTTATAATTTCTCCAACTGTGTCCTAACTTTAAAAAGTTCTTTTGGCTAGTCTGTGCTTATTGTAATTCCATATACATTTTAGAAAAAATTTGCAAAGAACAAGTCTGATGATCTTTCTGCACATCTTTTGTAATCACCAATTTTCTGCAACATCATGGTGATATATCATTTTTCATTCCTGTTCTTCTGATCATAACCATTGTTATGATCTTTAGAATTTGCAGCTAAATTTGAAAGCATATTGAGAGGTATTTACTTGCTTTCTTACTGGGTTGAGCTAATTCTTTTTTCCTCTTGTTGGAGTACATATAGCTGAATCATAATTAGTATCTCCAGAAACTTGGCACATTTGGTCATACTCCCTAGCTCCCTAGCCTTGTAAACTCTATCAACTTTGTGAGAAATTTATCAACTTCTGCTATGTTTGATTGTATTGCCTTGTATAAGACAATCATTTATACACACACACACACACACACACACGTACATACACAAATGTTCACTTCAATGCAGTAATATAATATGATATTTTGAATCACTTTTTAAATGAAAATGCAGAAATAGTTTTTAAGCTAAAATTTAACCCTATGTTGTACTATCAATGCAAATAGCTCATTTGAGGTGATAAATGGAACATCTTCTCTTTTTATGCATGGCTCAGATCTCAAGTATGTAGGAATTACAACTGCATTGCAACAACTTCCCTACTTGGCCATGCTAAGTTTCTTTGACATCTATTGAAAGATTATTCAAATTTCAGAATAATTAAAATTTGAAAATAGCATTAATGAATTGTAAAATGGAAAAATTATAGAATTGCTCAATAAATTAAAGAGCTGTCTTTTTAGAAACAATCAAGGTATGAACTTTTTGCCAGTATATTCAAGGAAAAGAAAAAAAATTAGATATGCAGATTGTTAAAATAATTATCGAAGCATACCATGACAAGGTTTTTAAAAATCTGCATAAGATGAATGATTGTCTAGGAAAAGATGTATTAACAAAATTACCTCAAATAGAACATCCAGTAATCACTAAAAAAATTATAAAAATTGTCAAATAACCAACTCCCAGAAAGGCTCTAGGCTAACAGATTTACAGGCAATCTTTTAACAACTTCCCATGAATGGTTAATTCCTATCTTTGATCTGTCCAATAATAGGCGGAGGTAAACTTCTCAATTAATTTCACAAGGGCTAATATCATAATTATAGTTTTCATGGGAGCAGGACAGAGGATCTTAGAAATGCTATAATGGATAAAAACTTTTTATTTAAAAATTTTTAGAAAATTAAGAATAAAGTTGCAGGAGGCAGGTAGTTATTTTTTCTTTGTTTGTTTGTTTTTAACCAGTTAGGAATCAGATTCCCTGAAAGGTAGAATGAAGCTGAAGACATGGTGAATCAAGCTCAGAACCTGTAACTTTAAAAAAATATTTCCATTTCTGCCATGTATGTCAAGGTCACGTTTAAATTGGTCTCCGTATGCATGTTCCTGTGAGTGTTTATCTTATGGTTAAGAATTACTGCATTAAAAACATGTGACTAAAAGACCCTTCAGAATTGTTCCTTTGGAAAGGGGTGAGACTTAGAAGTAGGGACTGTAGTGTTGGGAGGAAGCTTGTAGCTCATGGTCCCCATCCTCTGCTGAGTGCTGGACTCATTCCCTTTGGAGCCAACCTCCCTTAACCATCTGGGTGACGAGGAATCAATTATTCTCTGAATCAGCCTAGGATGAAGCAAGACAGCAGCCATTTTATTTATTCCATCTGTGAAGATAGAGGTTTTGTTGATCTCAAAGTAGATTTGATTTTGGGTTCCCTTTAAGAACAAGAATACGAAATTATGAATATAAATGAAGTTGAAATTTTAGTTGAATAACTGGAGGAGGCCCTGTGTCAGAAGGGTCCTGAAGCCCAGCTTGGTCACCTTCTCATGAAGTTTGCCTCTGTCCTCAGTCATGTCAGCAGTTCCAAACTAGGTCATTTTGAAGTTTCTTACTTCTTTCTTGCCATATCAGCTTTGACTTGGAGTTTTAAATTTCTTTGAAACTGGGCTGAGAAATAGGCACAAAGTCCCAGGTACAAGCTACCCTATGTCTGACAAGCATAGGGTAGCTTCTTTCTTTAGAGACTACACTTCTATTACTGCAATGGTACCACTGTGTTAAAGAAAAACAAAGTGCACAGATGATTGAAGTTGATTTAAACCACCTGAAACATATTTTACTAAGAGAGGTAAATTCTGTTCTTCACTTCTTTCGTCTCTTTAATGAATTATCTTGAAATCGTTTCTATCCTATCACAATCAACAATAGCAAATAACAATTACTATTCTTGAATATTTACTTATTGAATGTGCTGGGCTCATTCTATGCATTTTACATTTCTTATTTAATGCTCACAAAATACCATGGGGTAGGTAGGATTATTGTATTAATTTTACAAATAAGGAAACTGAAGTGCAGAGATGCTAAAAACTTGCCCAAAACCCTTACCTCAGACTGTATAGAAAAGTGAAAAAAATTTGCTGGTCAAAGACTAAAATGTAAAAGCTAAGCTGAGCATAGTGGCACATGTGTGTAATTCCAGCAACTTGGAAGGCTGAGGCTGAAGGATTGCAAGTTCAAAGCTAGCCTCAGCTCTGGTAAACTTAGCCAGACCCTTCTCATAAGAAAAAATAAAAAGGACTGGAGATGTGGCTTAATGGTTAAGCACTCCTGGGTTCAATCCCCAGTACCAAAACGAACGAATGAACAAATGAATGAATAAAACTAAAGTTATAAAATTGTAAGAAGACAACATTGGAATAAATTTTTATGACCAGGAATTTGGCAATAATTTCTTAGATACAATACCAAAACTACAACAACAACACCACAAATCTATAGGACCTCATCCAAATTTGTAACTTATGTTCATCAAAGGACACTATAAGGAAAGTGAAAAGACAACCCACAGAGTGCAGAGAAATTTTTGCAACTCATATATATGATAAGAGTCTGGTTTCCAGAATACATAAATAAATATTAGCCACAAGACAACATAATTAAAAATGGTCAAAGGGCTTGAACCAACATTTTTCCGGAGAAGATGTACAGATGGCCATTAAGCACATGAAAAGATGCTCACCAGCATTAATCATTAGGGAATGAAAATTTTAAAAACTTACATGAATTGCCCTAGGATAGCTATAAATAACAACTAAACAAAAACTACAACCCCAAACCAATTCCCCCCCACCACCAGAAAAGAGCAAGTGTTGGCATGTGTAGAGAAATTGGAATCCTTTTACATCCGTGGCAGGAACAGAAAATGGTGTAGCCATTGTGAAAAATGATTTGGTGGTTTCTCAAAAAGCTAAACATGGTAAAACAATTCTACTCCAGGACATAAACACCAAAGAGTTGAAAGCAGACTTTCCATCAAAAACTTTCACATAATTCTTCTTAGTAGCCCTTGGTGGAAAGGTAGAAAAAATTCAAATGTCTATCAATTTGATGAATAGATTAATAAAATGGACAATATCCATACAGTGGACTACTACTATTCAGTCACAAAAAGGAATGAAGTACTGATAAGACTACAACATAGATGAGCCTTGAAAAATATTACGTAAATAAAAGAAGATGAAGACAAAAGGTCACGTTTTATCTAATTCCACTTACATGAAAGCTACAGAATAGACAGCTACCTAGAGACAGAAACAGATTCGTGGTCTCCAGGGACTGGGTCTGGGGTAGTCGGGGAAGCAACGGGGAATGACTGCTTGTGCTTGTGGGCTTTCCTTCCAGGGTGACGACAATTTTCAGGAACTAGGTAATGTTAATAGTTGCACAACATTGTAAATGTACTGAACCTCACTGAATTTGCACATTTTAAAATGGCAGAAGTGATCATTTTCATTGATGTGCATTTTACCACAAATGAAAAAGAAAATTTGCCCAAAGTTCACTCTGCTAGTAGATGGCAGAGCCGGGCTTCTGACTCAGGTAGTCTGGCTCCAAAGTCGGCCTCTCACTGAGTATTTTCTTGTGAACATGAAATACTTAATATTACCTCCAAGTTTTCGACAAGGTGGTGTGTTTTCTGCTGCACTTGTCTCAACTCCAGCTTACTATATGCAAGTATTGACCAAAACAAATCTTGCAACTATTTTCATCAATTGGAAGTCTCAAATTGCAACTTCTAAAAATTATTCTTCACTCCTTCAGCAATCCTTCTAGGATGGCAGGAGGTTTTTGAGAGTGCATGTGACGGGAGCCTGGCTAGCCCAGAGGGAAAGGGAAACTTCCTAGAAGACTCACAAAGCTGCAAGAGGGACAGGGGCAGTGGTGAGCCTTGGACTTGACTCTCCGCGGGACTCTTTTCCTCCTTGTCTCCTTTCTCTTTATCAACTGCTTTTGCTTTTCATCCTGGGTTGGATTTATTCTCCGATCTTTTCCATTGGGTTTGGAACGTACCTACTAGCAGCTTCCAGGCTCAGGTTCCGATCTTGCCTTTGAGAGGGACTCCGTCTCTTCCTCTAGCTTCTGCTTGAAAAATCCTGGTGAGGACTTGATTGACCTCCTTTGCTACATGTGCATCCCGTGGTCCAGTAGCTGTGTGTGTGCATAGGGATGTGGAGCACCGACCCTGGTGGTCCCTGTGGGAACCGGGCTATTGTAGCAGGTGTAGTTCACCAAAAGAGGGAGTGTGCCCTTCCTAAGAAGCCAGGCGAACAAATAAAAACCCACCACACTTATGAAACCATAAACCCATGACTCACACAGAATGCCCAGAAGAACTTATGCATCTGCGCTTGGATTTTAAACCCCGAAAGGGTGAGAAATCATGTGTACCTCATCTGCCTACTGTCTACCCACTGCTCTGGGGAATCCCTTTTCTTCACCCCACTTTCCATACAAGATGCCATCTTCCCTTCACCCCACTTACTGAAAGGGAGGAGCTCCCATACTCCCTCACCTCTTTCATTTCTTCATCCATTTCAATCAGGCTTCCACACTCATTGCTCTTTGGAAACCGCTCTTGGGGAGCCTTTGGGTGTCAAGTCCTAGGGCCTCTAGGTCTCCACCCAAGTGGTGTTGTTTTCGGAAGCTCTTCTTTGTTGATATGCTGACAACTTTTCATCCCCTCCGACTGCTGCTCCTCATCCCATGTTTCTGGCTGCACTTTTGTCTCTTGGACCAGGTGTCCCCCAAATTTCTTGGCTCAGACTTTTCTGACTTGCTCCTCCTGTGTTGTACCACCCTCATCTCTTTAGGCACGTGACACCCATGTTTGTACTTAAAATCCTGTAAGCTCCCTCCTGGATGTCTTCATGTGGACTCTTCTGCAAATACTACAACTTGAATGTATTTTAATTTTTGTTCCTATCCTCCCCCTATTTCTACATTCAGGCAATATTCATATTACCATTTTTTTTCTCCCATTGAAATCTTACTGCACTTTCAAGGTCAAGCTGAGAGTTACTTCCTTTAGGAAACCTCTCTACTCTCTAATGACTTGAGTCATTACTTGAGATCTTGTGCAGTTTTAATTACTCGGTGGTCATGGTGATGGAGTTCTGTTATATGAAGTTGCGTCTGTGTCCCCAAATATTGGAGAGTTACTTGAAGGCAAAAACCAGGCTTGTTACCCTCCTCCCCTCACCTGCTCACCTCTGAGCACAGGATCATGCATATAGGGAAGCAGTTAGCAATAGCTCTAATTCTGGCCTCTGAATTGAGCTAGAATGGGGAGGGGTGCAGGGTTTGATGTATCAAATAGGTAGTTTTAAAACACATAAAAGGAAGCGCTCTTTGACACAGCAGGGAGTGGACTTATTACTCATCCAGGTACAAGAACATAGATGAAAATACACAGAATTTCACCAAACTTAGATGAGTTTAGAGATGCTTCATGTGTTACCCCAGGGATAATGGAGACATGTCTCACCTTTCAAGTGCAAGCCACAGTTGACAATCGCTATGATTTTTCAGGACAATCCGGGCTGACGAGGGACATCTAGTCACCCACAGATCTGGCAACCCTTCAATTATTCTGTGCAATTCAGATCACCAAGCTGGCTAATACATGCTTTCCACTTCACTGCAATCTCTGGAGACACAAACGCCTGTCCACACCCCAGAATGAATCCAAGCTGAGGTTCAGCACAATTAGTTATTTGTTTCCTCTAACATCTGAACCTTGTGAGACTCAGCCACCTCCTGGGAACCAGCCGTCTGCCAACGAGGCATGAATAAAACAGAGAAGGCTCCAGCTGGCAGCACCTGCTGTGCTTCCCCTGATTTCTCCACACACATTTCTAGACTTCTGAAATCCAGGGGCCTCTCTCAAGAGGATGCGTGCCACATGGGCTGGGCCTCTGAGACCTTGATTCTGTTTTTGAATTTTTCATTTTTTGAGCCTCAGCCTGACTCAGGTATTAGACAATGGATCTGGAAGCCCGACCCTCAGATCCTTGCCTGGCTCTGATCCCCTGGTGACCCTCACATTACCCTAGATATTATTAAGCTTCTGATCATAAAAATACGTTTGTTAAAAGATCATCTTTTAAGGCTGTCTATAGTCTGCCAAGACTTTTCTCCTGTCCTGTAGTATGGCAGATTGGTTCATTCTTACCATAGACTTTTTACCAGGGTCCTGTTGAAGTCTGAGTGCTTGTCTTTCCTGTACGATGCCTCTCTGTGAATACATGGATGGTCCTCGTTCCCACTGCTCCTGTCTTAGTTCTGCCTCTTCTGGTACCTTGCTTGTTCTCTTAGTGCCTGTCAAGCTCAGTGCTTAAGGACCTTGGATGCTGGAGTCAGATAACTTGTACTTAAACCCTATGTCTGCCACCTTCTAGCCGGGTGGCTTGGGGTGAGTCATATAATCTCCCTGTGCTTCAGTTTTCTGTCTTCAACAACAATTCTACCCATCTCTTTGGGTTACTAGGGTGCTTACGTAGGTTAATATGTAACACATAAAGTGCAAAGAACCTGCTTATATAGGTACTATAAAAGTGTTATTATCCTTCATAATATCCAAGGTGCTTTGCACATTAGTTGACTTTTTTGAATGAAAACTGAATTTTATAGCCATTCTTTATGTTGGAAAACAAAACAAAACAAACAAACAACAACAACAACAACAAACAGAACAAGTGAGCCTCTTGTGGGTAGGATGCATTTGAGAGGAGTTCAGTAAAGATGAGGTCTTCTCAGTGCACACAATCCCCAGATATGAGCCTGGAGAGGTCGATGAAGGATTAAGTGCGGAGGACCTTTAACATGCTGCAAAGGAGCTGGAGGACACAAGGCCAGCAGAGGAGAATCCCTGAGAGTTTTGAGCTGAGAATGACAAAGAACACTGAGAGTCTGATCTGCAGAAGATGTCTGGCTCATTCAAAAGCAAATAGGGCTTGTTTGCTTGGCTCACCCTAGAGAGTTTGAGTTTTATTCATTCGTTGAAAAGTTTCAATGGACATTTATTACTAGGTGCCAAGTACTTGCTAGGTTTGGGGAGTATAATGGTGAGAAATACTGACAGTTTCTGACTTCATGGAGTTTATGGTCTAGTAGGGAAGAGATATCACCAAAATGAGGAGCCCCACAACAAATCTTCGTTAATGGTGCCGAGGGATTTGGAGACCACCTCTTCCTCATTCATCCCACCCATCCCACCCCACCCTAGAGGAGTGAAGCATGGTGTGGGTGTGATTGATCTAATGCTTGACTCCAGGCCGTGGGATCTGAAGAGTATAACTCAGTTGCTTCTTTTTCTGTTGCTCCTTTCAATTACTTGGGGGAGTTTAGCATTACTTGAGGCTAATTTATAGCCTTGGCCAAGAATTTTTGGTCTAATCAAACTGGGTATTCTTATCTCTTCTGCTAGGAGGTTTTGCTCAGGAATTGTCCTGGAGATGGAGTGCATAGACAGACCTAAGGCAGTCATAAAACAGCATTGCCTCTGGCCATTGAAACTCATTTAGGCTGGTCATCAGAGTGGACCTTAGTGTTTTGCTTAATATTTCCATGAAGTGGAGCTTTCTTTTCCTTGGATATAAGCAATAAAATTGTTGCTTGCAAACATTCTGCAAAGCCAATGTATGGAGTCAAGCTAATAGAACAGTAGAGAACAGGGCGTGCAGCCCTGAGCAAAGCATGCTCGATGTTTCCTTACCTCTCTATTTTCTAATTGCATAAACCAAATACATTTCCTTCAATGTTCAAGCCAGTTTTTGTTTTTGTTTTTAAGTCAGGATCTCAACTAGGTTGCCCAGGCTGGCCTCAAACTCCTAGGCTCACGCAATCCTGCTTCCTTAGTCTCCCAAGAAGATGAGACTATCGGTATGTGCCACTGAGCCAGTTTAAGCCAGTTCTAGTTGGTTTACTGCTACTTGCACCTGCAGAGTAACAGTAAAAGCATCCTCATGGATTCAAGAGCATCATAACTGACTCAAGAGATAGTCAAGTTCAAGGTGCTTACTGCAGAGAAATGCTGAGGGAAAGCGGGAGGAGTGCTGGGTAGCACTCTTGATTGTGATTAGAGGGGTGATGTGATGTATTGGAAAGAAGAAGGACTTCAGAGTTGGCCAAGGCTGGTTTTCAATTCTAGTTCTGCCACTTATTGGCTCCCTAACCTCTTATTTCTTCATCTTTAGAACGGGGGATATTAATAGAACTTGCAGGATTATGAAAAGGTTTATTTGAGATTAATTATGATGCTAGCTCAGCCCAGTGCCTCTTGGTATAATACAGATACTAGAAATGTAAGAACAATTGCTTTTTTAATAGCAGCTGCTACCAGATAAATGGTGACAAAAGGTACTTGGTTCTAGGGTTAAAGACTCAAAGACCCAATAGGGTTCCATAGAATAGAGCTCCCAAGGTTCTCGCCAGGTTTGGATTTGTTTAGGTACAGACAGGATCATCTTGGGCTAGGAAGAAAAGGACAAAAATGGGGGAAAATGTTGTATGCTTCAGGGGTTATTTCTGTTTGGAAGAGTTATCTGGATGGATTTCCCCTTTAGTTCTATGTAAGGAAGCAGTACTGCTCATTTATAATGGACACACTGTCCTTCTTGTATGCTGTTAGATAAAATTGACAAAAGTTGGCTATCCCACTCCTTCTTTCATCAGTTGTCAAAATGGCCCTGTGACAGGTGAACAACGATACAATCTTTACCCCTATTGCATTCAGTTCTATCTTCCTAGGAATGCATTTTCTTTAACTTGAACAAATTTGGGAAAATTTCTGTTGTCTGATGGAGACTTGACAACCATATCATTCTCAGCAGCAATGCATTTATAAAATTTTTCTTACAACTGGTTAATTCTTCAGGTCATATAATCTATCATATACTTTTCACTGACTAACGTCAATTTGAGAGAATATCTTTGCTTTGATATATTCCTTCATGCTGAGGGGGAATAATGTGCAACTCAATGGCCCAAACTTCCTACTTGGGATTAGGTATTAGAGTTCCATTTTTGAGAGATATATCAAAGGAAGGGTACTTGGAACCTACCCCAGCTTCCAGGATAAGTGTCTTCTCCACATGTTCTTGCTATGGCTTTGGCAAGAATGAAAGAATATTTAAAGAAATATAAGCAGCTAAGTATATACACTCTTTTCTTAATTAAACTTTGTCAACGTCCAATCTAACTTTTAATTGTTCTTTTTTTTTTCTTTTCTTCACTCTGCTCTAAGGATATTGTCTTATTTTCCCAGACTTACTTCTGAGGGCTTAACTCATTATGAGAGTTTCTCCCTCAGCCTGTGGTAGGAATTGCTTTGCCAGTTCCTAGTCCTTAGGTAAAGGAATATTTCCTTTGCAATTTGCTTTTCTTAGGGATGCACTACTCTCTCATGTAGGTTTTCTTAGCTAAAGGATTGATTTTTGTTTTAAAGAACAAGATCACCAAGATTAACATAAACTTCATGGTTGTAATTTTCCAATCGATAGTGGCTACAACTGGCTGGCCATTCAACATCATTCCTCCTTAATTCACGTGTCCAATATAGGGAGAGGGAGTCTGGGCTTTGGGCTCAAGATCTAGTTTTGTAGTTTATTTTTGTTATCTAGGTCAGCTACTTAGCCTCTCTGAAGCTGTTTCCTCATCTGTAAACTATGTAACAACTTGGATCACAGTATTATTCTGAATGTGAAACAAGGTATCAATAGCACCCAGCATGGTACCTGTGCATTGTGACTATTCTAAATTTTAATTCGCTCATCTCTCTCATTCATTTTTTTGAGGCTTACATTTGGGGTAAAGTTATTTGCACAAAATACTCATTATTATAATTTAACCATGATAACAGCTTGTAGCATACTTTAAACCTTATTCTCAAAAAATGATGCCTATTTTTTTTTTGACTTGAATAGAAAGTTCACTGCATTTGTTAATCACCACAGAATACTGAGAGAACTGACAGTTAAGAATTTAATTATTATCAATCTATGATAAGACATGGAGGATAGGAGCAATTCCAGACATTTGGAATGAGCAAATATTCCAAATTTCTAAAGGAAGAGCAAAACATGGATCACATCCCCCATCCCACCCAATGATAGAGTAGCCAGCATGACACCAATCCCTGGAAAAATGATAAACAGAGCAACAATATCTATGATTTGTAAGCATTTGGAAAAGGAAGCAGTGGTCATTAGGAACTAGTATGGATTTGCAAGAACCAAGATATTTCCCTTTTCTTTTATTTTTTCCTTTTAAGCAATTCTAAGTCCTGTGGATCACAGTGGTGCTAAAGACATGATGTAGCAGAGCATTTAACAAAATTCTCATCCCATCCTTATGGATAATATACTTCGAAAAATGTGGTCTGGATTATTTATCCATCTTCCATTTTTATCTTTATTCTAAGGAGATTTTTGGTTGCTTTAATAATACATAAGATTCAATAATAATAAGGCAAAAAGTGAAGAAATTAGGTTACAGGAAAAACAAGGGGGAATTAAAAAGGAACCATGAGTGAATGGCTGGTCCATAAAACGTCCACCACGATACTCTTTCATCCCATGCTCTATACACTCCCTAGAGGTGGTTTACAGATTTTCCCCCAGACTTCCTGACAGTCTAGGAAATGAGGAAACATTATAAATAAAAGTGTCTATAAGAAAGAAAAACAGTGCCGAGAGCCGAGAGAAACTTCTGTTGTGTCCTCGTGAAGAGGACATATGTCATGTAGTAAACCATCTGCTCGGTGTATCCTTACGTGAAATGCAATGGTGAGTTTCGAGGGTTTCTTATGAAGTACCTTCTTGTAGGCCTATGCGTTATGGGCACTTGAGGGTGAGGGGTTTTGAGAATGCCATCAAGATATGCAACTCTCTGACAGTCAGGTCCTAGTTTGACAACTGGTTGATTAATTATGTCCAAAGGCCATTGATTAAAGATTTGATGTGCCAATCACTCTGCTTTATCCTTGGATAACCAAAACTATCATCAAGGATGAAGCCATTGGAAACACTCCTCACATTTTTGTATGAGAATTGGGAGGGAGAGTAGATAATAATGGTTAGAAGAGCCTGATACCTGTCACATTGGGATAATGTTTACAAGATACAGTTTAGCAGCTAAATAAGCATACATAACAGTACATTTCGGGTAAAAACAAGTGCTTGAGTGACAGAACCAGGGATACCCTGAAAGCAAAGTAAATTATTTGGAAAGTATACTTGGAACCTCTAAGACTTCAAACTCAAATGGTACAATAATATGGCCCAGCTTCTAGGAAAGTTGCATCTGCAGAAGGCATTGTGCCCAGAGTGCTGTTTATTCTGCCCTGGCCAGCTCATACCTGGGCCTTGCTTTAAATTTGTAATGCCCTTTTCCAAGAGAAATCAGTGTGAGAGTATCTGGGATACTGAGGAGTGTAAAGGAAAATGAAGAGAAGCTGCAGATGCTTGTCCTGTGGATAAGAAAATAATGTCCTCATGGATTCATCTAGAAGTAGAGAGGAAGCTGAGTGATAGAATATTTTGAAGAAAAATGTTCTAATTGCTAGAACTCTCTGAAAAGTCAAAATGGCCTTGTGAGGGGTGAACTTCCCATCCCTGGAAGAACACATGGAGGCTCGGGATAGCTTCCAGGAATATTGTCAAGGACCACTGGATGAGGACTCAAGATTGTTTCTGGTGACCTCCAAGTTCCCTTCCAGCTCTAGGGTTTTATGCATCTTCATCTGAAACGACAGAAATTTCAACAGAAAAAAAAATCCACAAGTTATTTAAAGAAGAAAATCAATCTAGTCTCAGACTATTGTTAGTGTCTCAGAAGATCTGCCCCCAAATGACTAAGTTAAAATAACACAAACAGAAGATGATGAGTCATGCTGCTTTTCCTAATGGCCTCTAATGTGCAAAGTCCCAGATCGCAGCTGCCACTCTGAGTGACTACGTGGGGAGGGAGAACTAAATTATGGTAGGTATAGCCCTGCAATGTTCCCGGCTGGTGGCCTGTGTGTATGTGATTACCTAGTATTCCTTACCAGCTGTTTTTTAACATTAGTCATAGTGATTTAAAACAACCACCCTCTTTTCATTTATCTCAATAAGCACTGTACTTTTTGGAGGAGTAAGACGTCTCATTTAAAAGTGGAAGCTTTTCTTAGTTCTGAAGTACACGTGATGTGATTGTAAGACATGGACTTCACAGGGTCACCCTGAGTCTCAGGTGAGGTAACACAGGTCCTACTGTCTCTCCTTAGTCTTCATGAGGCCACTGAGGTTGAGGCAGGGTGATGGGAGAGGAGAGAATCAGTCTCTTCTCCATGGGCCAGAATAAAGGATGGTGTCAATGGGTGGGTAAACTTTTGGGACAGGTCTGTAGAATGTGAGCAACCAGGACAAATGGTCCCTAACTACCTCTCCCTGCTTCCAGTGCAAGGGCATTAAGGTGGGTAGGTTTTCTTTCTTGGTTCTCTTGGTGCTTGAATGAAGTAAAATCCGAGGAGTGCTGGATTCATAAGGCAATGAGGATTTGGGTCACCAAAATAAGCAAAGTCAGGGAGGAGAGACCCTGGAGCTATGTGACCAGGGACAGAATAGGAAGAGGATCCTGAAAGCCCAAATCAAAGGTCTATAAAATAGGAACCAACGGGATGTCCAGACATCAGAGCAAGAAAGAGTCCAGGGAAGGCTGTCCATGCAGATTTTGCTAAAAGGGCTTAGGGTTTCCCAGGCTAGCTTTTATTATGTCTCACTCACGGGCAGCTCAAAGGCCTAAGTAACCAGCCACAGTCAGAGGCTCCCTAAAAGCCTGGCCCTAACAATGGGTATGCAATTCCTTGATGAGTCAAAGCCTTCTTTCTGTTCCAGGAAGTCTCCAGCACAGATGGGTCAGCTGATTAAAGAAATCTGGTTCCCTTAAGGCCAAGAAATTGATCCGGAAAATAAGATTTCTATTTCTACTGCTCGTTCCTCTGCTGAGAGACCTATAAAAAACTGTGGGTCAATCCACTCTGATCTCAACAATGCAAGACCATGTGAGCTGGGCTCCTCCACTCCCTGCCTTGGCGGTTCTGCTGGTCAGTGTGTCCATGGGTGGATCCTGGGACTCAGGATGGTGGATTGCCTCCTGTGTGTCCTTTCACTGTTTTTTCCCTCAGACAGACAGAGCCTTCAACATATCTTTTCCACACTCTAGAAAAGTCTGTGTACCTGTATTATGTTCTAGGAAAGTCTAGATATATTTCCTGTACTCCCAAGCTGTATTACTGGCCTAACCATGATATAATTCTGATTGCATACTCCCTTAAATCACATTTTACTATTTTATTACTCAGCAGTGAATGTTCATCTTATAAACTATCATAAAATAATTGTTAGAGTTCTTTAGGATTCTTTCAAAGTTTCCCTTATCAATATATGGCTTACTTTACAAATTGAATCAAATTCTTTCTTGAATCATTTGTCTATATAGGGATAAAACTCAAGACTTTGAGTTGGTTTCATGTGCACATATCTCGTTCATTATATGTATATACACATATATTTATATATAACATAAAATTAACAAATATATATATTTAAAATATACATCAAATAATAATATATAAATGAATATAATAAATATATAAGTGTGTATATATAAGTATGTGTGTGTGTGTGTGTGTATATATATATATATATATATATATATATATATGCTTTTCTGAGCTTGTTTTTCTATCACACTAAAGTCCTTTCTCTTCATGACTTTCTCCACATAGTAGCCAATAATATATGTTTACTTACTTTGAATTTAAGGTAATTAAATGTATAAATGGAATTATTCAGATTATTTTTAACGAAACTTGAACATCTATATCCTCTGCACATATTATTAGTTAGGCACATATTATTTCATTAAATCTGTACATCAACCTTGCAAGTAGATATTGTTACTCTAACTTGACAGATAATTAAATTTACACTAAGGCTTAAGAACATTGTGAAAGTTCACACAGCAAGTCAGAATTCGAACCCAGTTCTCTTGGCTTCAGAACTAATGCTGACTTTTTGTGGCCATCACTGACTATATCACAAGAAATGTATGTCAATTACCATCTCACACTGTTGATGGGTGGAGACTGTCTCTCTCCCTGCCGCCCAATTTATAAAATGGTGTCAAAGTATTTATAATATAAAATTTACCACCCTACTATTTTTTAAACGTACAGTTGCAGGGTATTAGATACATTTGTAATATTGTACAACCATCCATGTTAGTCGTTTTCACCACTGTAACAAATACCTGAGAAAACCAACTTAGAGGAAGAAAGATTTACTTAGGCTCACAGATTCAGAGGTTCCAGTCCATGACGGGCTGGCTCCAAAGCAGAGACATCATGGTGGACGAACATGACAGAGGAAAACTGCTCACTTCAAGGAAGCAGGGAGGCAGAGAAGAAGGAGCCAGAAACAAGATATAGCCCCCAAGAACATGCCCCCAGGACCCACTCACTCCCTTCTACTAGGTCTCAACTCTTACACTTCCCACCACATCCCAGGACCCCCATTCCATATGGAACTAGCTCCATAACTCTCTCCATCGAATGAAACTGAAACCCTGCATCAGTTAGATAATGACTTTCCATTCCCTGCTGCCCCCAGACCCTGGTAACTACCATTCTACTGTCTGTTTCTATGATTTGGACTTAAGTGCTATTATACATGGAATCATACAATATTTGTGATTTTACGACTAAGTTAAATAACTTAGCATAACTTCCTAGTATTTACCCATGGTGTAGCCCATGTCAGACATTCCTTCCTTTCTAAGGCTGAATAATATTCCATTGTATGTATTTACCACAGTTTGCTTATCCATTCATCCATCGGTAGACGTTTGGGTTGCTTCCATGTTTTGTCTGCTGTGAGTGGTGCTCTTTTGAATATGAATATACATTCAAGACCCTGTTTTGATTCTTTTGGGTATATATCCAGAAGTGGAATTGCTGGATCACATGTTAATTCTATTTTCTTTTCATGGTACCAGGGATTGAACTCAGGGGCACTTAATCACTGAGCCACATCCCCAGTCCTTTTTAGTATTTTATTTAGAGACAGGGTCTTTCTGAATTGCCTAGCGTATCACCAAGTTGCTGAGGCTGGTTTTGAACTCATGATCCTCCTGCCTCAGGCTCTGGAGCTGCTAGGATTATAGGCATGCGCCACCACACCTGGCACCTGGTTCTATTTTTAATTATGTCTTACATAGTAATTGTATCATTTTAAGCATTCTAATTTCTTTTCTTTCTTTTTTCTTTCCTTCATCTTAATGGTAGCCATCTTTATGGGAGTGAAGTGTATCTCATTTAGTTTTGACTTTAATTTCCCTGATGATTAGTGAAACTAAACATCTTTTCATGTGCTTATTGTCCATTTGTGTATAAATATTTTTTGAGAAATGTATAATGAAGTCCTTTGCCCATTTTCAAATTAGGTTTCTTTTGTTTGTTATTGAGTTTTAGAAGTTTTTAAATGTATTCTGGATATTGATACCTTATCAGATACATGATTTGCAGATATTTTCTCCCATTCTGTGGCTTGCTTTTTTTTTTTTATTGTTGGTCGTTCAAAACATTACATAGTTCTTAATACATCATATTTCACAGTTTGATTCAAGTGGGTTATGAACTCCCAATTTTACCCCGTATACAGATTGCTGTATCACATCAGTTACCCTTCCATTGATTGACATATTGCCTTTCTAGTGTCTGATGTATTTTGCTGTCTGTCCTATTCTCTACTATCCCCCCTCCCCTCCCCTCCCCTCCCCTTTTCTCTCTCTACCCCTTCTACTGTAAATCATTTCTTCCATTTGTATTATCTTGTCTTACCCCTCCTTTCCTCTTATATGTCATTTTGTATAACCCTGAGGATCGCCTTCCATTTCCATGCGATTTCCCTTCTCACTCCCTTTCCCTCCCACCTCTCATCCCTGTTTAATGTAAATCTTCTTCTCAAGCTCTTCGTCCCTACCTTGTCCTTGTTTACTCCCCTTATATCAAAGGAGTCATTTGGTATTTGTTTTTTAAAGATTGACTAGCTTCACTTAGCATAATCTGCTCTAATGTGTGGCTTGCTTTTTTACTTTGTTGATACTGGTTTTTTTTTGCACAAAATTTTCATGAAGTTCAGTTTGTCTATTTGTTATTTTGTTGCCTGTGCCTTTGATATCATGTCCAAGAAGTCATTGTGAAATTCGATGTCATAAAGTTTTACCCTATTTTTATTCCAAAGGGTTTTAGGTTTTGGATATTACATTTGAATCTTTGATTCACTTTGAGTTAACACTTGCATATGGTGTCAAGTAAAGATATAACTTCATTTTTTTTTCAGGTGGAGATTTAGTTTTTTCCAGTATCTTTGTTGAAAAGACTGATATTTCCCTAATGAATGGTCATGGAACCCAACAATCATTTGACCATGTCAGTGAGGGCTTATTTCTGTCCTATTCCAATGGTTTCTATGTTTGTCTTCCTGGCAGTAGCACTCTGTTTTGATCACTGTGGCTTGTTGTAAATACT
The DNA here is from genome assembly GCF_045843805.1 of Urocitellus parryii. Taxonomy (NCBI): domain Eukaryota; kingdom Metazoa; phylum Chordata; class Mammalia; order Rodentia; family Sciuridae; genus Urocitellus; species Urocitellus parryii. Next base: position 179,600,467 of record NC_135534.1, on the reverse strand, counting down.
GAAATCAGGAAGTTTGAGTTCTTTTGTTTTTCATTTTCAGGATTATGTTGGCTTTTTGGAATTCCTTGAGACTACATAGGGATTTTAGAAAGACTATTTCTGCAAAAATGTTACTGGAATTTTTGTTAGGGATTGCATTATACATGTAGATTGCTTTGGGTAGTATTGACATCTTAACAAAATTAAATCTTCCAACACATGAACATGGATTGTTTCCCGCTTATTTCTATCTTCTTTAATTTCTTTCATCAATGATAGGTAGTTTTATTGCACAAGTGTTTCATCTATTTGGTTAAGTTAATTCCTAAGTATTTTGTGCTCTACAATGGATTTATTTTATAATGTCCTTTTCAGATTACTTTTTGTTAGTATTAAAATGCAACTTGGGCTGGGGATGTGGCTCAAGCGGTAGCACGCTCGCGTGGCATGCTCGGGGCGCTGGGTTCGATCCTCAGCACCACATAAAAAAAATAAATAAATAAAGATGTTGTGTCCACCAAAAACTAAAAAATAAATATTAAAAAAATACAACTTAACTTTGTGTGTTCACTTTGTATACTGCTACTTTACTGAATTCATTTATTAGCTACTTTACTGAAATTATTTATTAGCTTTTTTAACCTTTGTTTTTTTTTTTGGTGGAGTCTTTGGGTTTTCTACATATAAGATCATATTATTTGCAAAAAGAGATAATTTGACTTCTTTATTTCTAATTCATATGAAATAGAATTTCTTTTTTTCTTGCCTAATCTCTCTGGCTAGAAATCCTAGTACTATTTTGAGTAGAAGAGTGAGAGTAAGCATCCTTATTTCTGATCTTATAAGAAGCTTTCATCCTTTCATCATTGAGTGTGATATTCACTGTGAGCTTTTTATATATGGCATTTAATATGTTGAGATAGTTTCATTTTATTATCACTTTTATTATTAAATGGTGTTTAATTTTGTCAAATTATTTGTCCGAATCAATTAAGATGATGTAGTTTTCTTTCTTCATTCTGTTAGCATGATACGTAGCATTGATCAATTTTCAGTCATTGAAACATCACCGGAAATGAATCCCACGTGGTCATGGTGTAAAATCCTTTGAATATATTGCTGAATTCAGTTTTGTTTTCTGATATTTTGTTGAAGACTTCTGTATCAATGTTCATGTAAATATTTCTTATTTAATTTTTCCTTCTTAATCATGGAACATAGCTTTCAGTGGCCTAAGTACCTCAAGAGGTTTGTGTTGAGTCTGTGGTGTCAACAGCATTGACAAGCTGGAATATAATCAGAAAGTTTTTGTGGTGGCAAGAGAATCCAAGGTGTTAGTTGTCCAGATCATCCTGTACCTGATGCCTACGCCAAGGAAGGCAAAAGGTAACACCAAAAGTCAGAATTCAGATGTGAATGAGGCTTGTCTAGAGAGCAAGTCATTCATCCTTCCTATTGAAAATGGAATGCCCTTGAAGGTATGCAGCAAGTTACCATTGCAAGGACTGATATAACTTGACCCTTCCTAAAAAAATAACTCAAAGCAAATTCCTGTTTCCTATTTTACATAAATTCCTGAAGGGGTAATGATTCAAATGGATAAAAAAAAAATGCAATCATAGTGGTCTAGTAGAAAATCTGGGAGAGCCTGAGGAAAGTCTTCCTAAATATGATTCCAGAAAAGAAACAAATAGGAAAGATTGGTCACCTCCAACCAAATAAAAGTTAGCAGAGCCCATGTCCCCTAAAATGATATGATAGAACAAAAAGGCAAAAGACAAACTGGGGAAATATTTGCAATATGGATGACAGACAAAGAGATAAGATCATTAATTTGTGATCAAAATTATATTCAAAATTGGCCAGTTATCAAAAAAAGAAAGAAGTACCAAGACCAATAATCCTTTGAAAAAATATCTAATTTGAAAATCAAGAGAGTCAGTGGAAAAAAGAGACCTGGTTTTCTAACAATTAAAAAGAAAATAAACTAACATTTTGAAAATACACTTTTACCCTGTTAGCGGAAATGCAGATTGGTGCAACCATTATAGAAACCAGCCTGAAAATATATATGAAAACCCTTTTAAAATGTGTTACACCTTTAATTCAGTAATTATATTTATGGGACTATATTTGAAAAAAATAATTATATCTATAAAGAAATGGTTAGAAAGATGTTCATTAAAAATATTTGAAATACCCACAAGATGTAAAAAAAATAAATGTTTGGTAACAGGAGCATAAAATAATTTATCATTTATATAATGGAATCTTATGTGATCATTCAGGTCATATTATAGTTGAAAATTGTTGGAAGTGGCTTTAAATGAGATTAAGGACAGTGTTTTCTTCCTTCCTTTCTCTTTTTCATGGACTTAATCCAGGACCAGGTGCACACTAGGCAAGTGTTATACCACTGAACTACATCCCCACACCAATGGTGGTGTTTTGGGGATCAGTACTTCTTTCTTTTTATTCTTCATAATCAGACACTATTACAGCACCACATCATCTTGGTCTCTCAGGGTTGTCACACTGGTAATGTGCACTTTCTCTTTCATTAATGCTTTTCACTTACATCTTCCCTGAAGCTGGCATAAACACTTTCTGCCTGTTGGTATTTGTCCCATGCCCTGCCCACCTTTCTGGTTCCTCCTCATGAGCCTGAGCTCTAAATATTGGCCTATCCCATGTTTAGCCCTTGGGCCTATTTGATTTTCTATCGACATCGACTACCCACGTAGTCTCTTACAGTCTATGAGCTATAACACCATTTATATGTTGATAACTCTCAAATTTCTAACCTGGCCTTCTCCCCAAGTTGCAGACCCACTAACATATCCAACTCTCCATTGTGATGACTAACCAACTCAAATGTCCAAGCTGAACTCCTGATTACCCACGCCACTGCAGCCCACTCTTTCCACGATGCTCCCTGTTCAGTAAATGAGACATCTCTTCTTTCAGATCCAGGATCAAAAATTTGGGTGACATCCTTGACTCCTCTTTCTCATATCCTGTCTCAAAACTGTCACCATATCCTGAGGCTGTGTCTTCAAAAAAATGCAGAATCTGGCTGCCTCTTCCCATATGCATGCAAGCCACTGTCTCCTGAAAAATTCCAGCCTATGGATTGATATCCTGCTTCTACTTTTGCCCACTATAATCTGCTTTGAAGTGATTCTCCAAGACCCAGGTCACATGATGTCACTCTTATGCTCAATACTCACCAATGGGTTCCACTTCCTTCAAAGAAAAATTCAAGACTCTCAATGGTTTATGAAGTCCTACGTGATCTTGCTTTTAGCTACCTTTCTGAGCTCTGTTCCACCCACATTTGTCTCCATAGTATACTTAGCACGTGCCCAAGTACTTCACTGTCTTGTGGCCACTGCCTGGAATGTTCTCCCCCTCCTGTCCCTATGGTCCACTCCTTTTCCTACCTTAGGCCTTTGCTCTAAATTCACTGTTTTTGTCGAGGACGTTTCTGATCATGTCATTTAAAATCACAATCCCCGTTCCTCCTTCTTATCACTACCTCTCCTCCTTCCTGACTTTGTTTCCCTCCATTGTACCTATCATCATCTAACACTTAGATTTTTATTGCCTATTTTCACTTCATTAAGAATGAAGCTCCATGAGGACAGAGATTTTTCTCATTTTGTCCACTGCTTTATCCCAAAATGTTGAGGATGGCACCAGGTACAAAATACGTGCTCAGTAAATGTTGTTGGATGACTCTACCGATGTTATATCTGAAGACATACCAAGTTGTCACTCTTGGTGTTAATATGATGAATATAGCAAACTTTTAAGTGCTCATGGGATGAATGATTGCTGTAATGTCACAAGATGCCCAGAGATAACAAGGGAAAGGTAAGATGAGACCGCAGAGGTTCAATTAGGATGACGGATGTTCCTTGGCTCTCTTCTCATTATGTTCCTGTCACTTGACATGGGATGTAGCTTGTTACGATGACAGAGGAGAGGTAGCTGATGCTGGAAGAGGATCGTGGAGTATGATAATAGGAGACACTTTGAAATCCACCTCTCAGAGCTAGGTGGGAGGCACACATGGGGGAAGACTTCATTCCATCATTTAAATGTCTTAAGACTATGCAGACCTTGCCAGTTTCCGCCTTATTTATACCACCCATTACTTCAAGTTTTAAGGGGTTTCTTATTCTGGTAGGAAATACAAATTAACAGGGTAATATATTAACCACAGATTGTATTCAAAAGATTATAAAAGACCACAAAGACAGAAATTTTGCTTAGTTGTGGGAAAAACCTATGCTTTCTATCATGTATGTATCTGAAGATACATCTGCCAGGATAATGTAATAGAAGTATATGCGAGCACACACACATGTGCGCACACACGCAGACATACATATACACACACACAAGTCGGTCGTTGGGACTGTGTTCTTATTTCTTCTCATTTTGTTTATTTACATATATCTTTAAATATAAAAATTTAACTTTCTCTAGTAAATATAATGTTTTTATAGTAAGAAATAAATGACAAGCATCATATGGATCATCAGGCTGTCTGGGGGGGCCTAGGATATTTTAGGCAAGGACCAGGGAGTCTCAGTGTTGGAAATGACTCTTAGGTGGTAGGGCCTCTTCAATATCCTTGCCAAGAGCTTTTCTACATACGGACCTCCAGCGGCTGAGTGCTCTCTACCTTTCCAGGCAGCCCATGCCATACCTGCCTAAGACCTCCACACAGAGCATGTTTTGCCCTTTGGAGTCAAGATTCCGGACTTTTAAAATAGCTTCCTAGTTCTTTCTATTTCATTCTTGTACCTCTCTATTTTCAATGGTATGGACTTCCAAAAACCCAAGTCAGGTCATGTCACTCTTTTCAAAACCCATTTTTCTACTCCTTTAGAGAAAAATCAAGAATTTTCCATGACTTACAAGGCCCTCTGTTATTCAATCTATGTTCTTCATGAAAACCAGATCCTTTAATGATTGCTTGTATTTCTGAGCCTCATCATCTCCTGGGCACTTCAATGTGGACATTATTGTCCTCTAAAGTTTCTCTTAGGGTTTTCTGTTTGGGGATGAATACAGTATTCCTGGGATCACTGAACATCACAGTTGCAATGTTACTGGCCTGATTCCTAAGTCTTTGATCCATTTTGATTTGACTTTTGTGCAAAATGGAAGATAGGGATGCAGTTTTAGTCTTTTACATATGGACATCCAGTTTTCCCAGTGTCATTTATTAAAAAAGTGGTCTTTTCTCCAACATGTATTTTTGGCAGTTTTGTCAAATATCAGATGGTATAAGTATTTGGTTTGTTTCTGTGTCTGCATGTCTATTTTGATGTCAATACCATGCTACTTTTGCTACTGTAGCTGTGTAGTATAATTTGAGATTGTGTATTGTGATGTCTCCTGCATCACTTTTCTATTCAAAATTGCTTTGGCTATTTTAAGTCTCATATTCTTCTAAACAAAATTAAGGACTGTTTATTTTTCTTTCTTTTTTTAGTTAGTCGAAGAATGCTATTGGTATTTTGATGGGAATTGCATTGAATGTGTATGATGCTTTTGATAGTATGGTCATTTTAACAATATTAATTCTGCCTATTTAAGAACACAGTGTGGGGGCAGGCTTCCATCTTCTGTGATCTTCAATTTCTTTCTTCAGTGTTATATAGTTTTCATTGTAGAGATCTTTTACCTCCTGGGTTAGATTAATTCCCAGATTGTTTTTTGAGGTTATTGTGAAAGTGTTGGTTTTCTTGATTTCTTTTTCAGCTGAATCACTGTTGTAGTATAGAAAAACTATTGATTTTTTTAGTGTTGATATTGTATACTTCTGCTTTGCTAAATTCATTTATCAGCTCTAGAAGTCTCCTGGTGGAATTTTTTGTGCCTTCTGGATATAGGATAATGTCATCAGCAATGATAATTTGACTTCATTTTTGATTTGTATACTTTTAATTTCCTTCTGTTGTCTGATTGCTCTGGCTAGAGTTGTGAGAACTATATTGAATAGAAGTGGTGAGAGTGGATATCTTTGTCTTGTTCCTGATTTTAAGGAACAGTTTTCAATTTTTCTCTGTTCAATATGGTGTTGACTTTGAATTTGTCACATATAGCCTTAATATGTTGGGGCAAGTTCCTTCTATCCCTAGTTTCTCTAGTGTTTTTAAAATTAATGGTTGCTGTATTTCATCAAAGGCTTTTTCTGTATCTAACGAACTGATCAAATAATTCTTGTCCTTAATTCTATTTAAGTGGTGAATTACAATTTATTAAATTGCATATGTTGAATGATCCTTGGAGCTCTAGGATGAAGCCCACTTGATCCCAGGTGTATTATCTTTATAATATGTTTTTGAATGCACTTTGATAATATTTTATTAAGAATTTTTGCATTTATATTCCTCAGAGATATTGGTCTGTAGTTTTCTTTTCTGGCTGTATCTTTGACTGGTTTTGGTATCAGGGTTATACTGGCTTCATAGAATATATTTGGGAGAGTTCTCTTCCTTTCAATTTCATGGAATAATTTGAGAAAGACTGGTGTTAGTTCTTTTTTTTTTTTACATGCAACAAACACTGTTTATTGGTTATCAGATTGGATAACAAACACAGAACCATTACAGAAAATCTGAAAAGACAAAGATAGTCAAAACATGTAATATCCTACCACCCACACAAACACTGATGAACATACACATACACAAACACATTAAAGAACTGAAAGGAAATACATTAAAGTGTTTATCAATGGTGTTAGTTCTTTAAAGGTCTGGTAGAACTCAGCTGATAATCCATCTGATCCTGGGCTTTTCTTTGTTGGAGACTTTTAATTGCTGTTTCAATATCATTATTTGATATTGGTCTGTTTAGGTTTTCTATATCTTCCTGGTAAATTTGGGAAGTCATATGTGTCTAGAATTTTGTCAGTGTCTTCTAGATTTTGCAGTTTTTTTGAGTATAAATTTTCAAAATAGTTTCATGTAATTTTCTGGATTTTAGAAGTTTCTCTGGTGTCTCTCCCTTTTCCGCTCTAATTTTGTTGATTTGAGTCTTCCTTTTTCCTTTGGTTAGTTTGCTTAAGGATTTAATAATCTTATTTACCTCTTCTAAAGACCAACTCTTTTTTTGTTGATCCTGTGTATTATTCTCAATTTTAGCTCTGATCTTTATTAGTTACTGTCTTTTACCTCAATATTGTAAAAGCAATCTATGCTAAGCCTCAGGCTAGCATCATTCTGAATGGAGAAAAATTGAAGGCATTCCCTCTAAGATCTGGAACAAGACAGGGATGCCCTCTCTCACCACTTCTGTTCAACATAGTTCTCAAAACACTGGCCAGAGCAATTAGACAGATGAAAGAAATTAAAGGCATAAAAATAGAAAAGAAGAACTTAAATTATCACTATTTGCAGATGACATGGTTCTATACCTAGCAGACCCAAAAGAGTCTACAAAGAAACTATTAGAGCTAATAAATGAATTCAGCAAAGTGGCAGGATATAAAATCAACATGCATAAATCAAAGGCATTCCTGTTTATCAGCGACAAATCCTCTGAAATGGAAATGAGGACAACCACTCCATTCACAATATCCTCAAAAAAAAAAAAATACTTGGGAATCAACCTAACAAAAGAGGTGAAGACTTATACAATGAAAACTACAGAACCCTAAAGAGAGAAATAGAAGAAGATCTTAGAAGATGGAAAAATATACCCTGTTCATGGATAGGCAGAACTAACATCATCAAAATGGCGATATTACCAAAAGTTCTCTATAGGTTTAATGCAATGCCAATCAAAATCCCAACGGCATTTCTTGTAGAAATAGATAAAGCAATTATGAAATTCATATGGAAAAATAAAAGACCCAGAATAGCAAAAACAACTCTAAGCAGGAAGTGTGAATCAGGCGGTATAGCGATACCAGACCTCAAACTATACTACAGAGCAATAGTAACAAAAACAGCATGGTACTGGTACCAAAACAGGCAGGTGGACCAATAGTACAGAATAGAGGACACAGAAACCAATCCACAAAACTACAACTATCTTATATTTGATAAAGGGGCTAAAAGCATGAAATGGAGGAAGGATAGCATCTTCAACAAATGGTGTTGGGAAAACTGGAAATCCATATGCAACAAAATGAAACTGAATCCCTTTCTCTCGCCATGCACAAAAGTTAACTCAAAATGGATCAAGGAGCTTGATATCAAATCAGAGACATGGCATCTGATCCAAGAAAAAGTTGGCTCCGATCTACATACTGTGGGATTGGGCTCCAAATTCCTCAATAGGACACCCATAGCACAAGAGTTAATAACTAGAATCAACAAATGGGACTTACTCAAACTAAAAAGTTTTTTCTCAGCAAAAGAAACAATAAGAGAGGTAAATAGGGAGCCTACATTCTGGGAACAAATCTTTACTCCTCACACTTCAGATACAGCCCTAATATCCAGAGTATACAAAGAACTCAAAAAATTAAGCAATAAGAAAACAAATAACCCAATCAACAAATGGGCCAAGGACCTGAACAGACACTTCTCAGAGGAGGACATACAATCAATCAATAAGTACATGAAAAAATGCTCACCATCTCTAGCAGTCAGAGAAATGCAAATCAAAACCACCCTAAGATACCATCTCACTCCAGTAAGATTGGCAGCCATTATGAAGTCAAACAACAACGAGTGCTGGAGAGGATGTGGGGAAAAGGGTACACTTGTACATTGCTGGTGGGACTGCAAATTGGTGCAGCCAATTTGGAAAGCAGTATGGATATTTCTTGGAAAGCTGGGAATGGAACCACCATTTGATCCAGCTATTCCCCTTCTCGGTCTATTCCCTAAAGACCTAAAAAGAGCATGCTACAGGGACACTGCTACATTGATGTTCATAGCAGCACAATTCACAATAGCAAGACTGTGGAACTAACCTAGATGCCCTTCAATAGACGAATGGATAAAAAAAATGTGGCATTTATACACAATGGAGTACTACTCTGCATTAAAAAATGACAAAATCATAGAATTTGCAGGGAAATGGATGGCATTAGAACAGATTATGCTAAGTGAAGCTAGCCAATCCCTAAAAAACAAATGCCAAATGTTTTCTTTGATATAAGGAGAGTAACTAAGAACAGAGTTGGGAGGAAGAGTATGAGAAGAAGATTAACATTAAACAGGGGTGAGAGGTGGGAGGGAAAAGGAAAGAGAAGGGAAATTACATGGAAATGGAAGGAGACCCTCATGGTTATACAAAATTACATACAAGAGGAAGTGAGGGGAAAGGGGAAAAAAAAACAAGGGGGAGAAATGAATTACAGTAGATGGGGTAGAGAGAGAAGATGGGAGGGGAGGGGATGGGGGATAATGGAGGATAGGAAAGGCAGCAGAATACAACAGACACTAGTATAGCAATATGTAAAACAGTGGATGTGTAACTGATGTGATGCTGCAATCTGATACGGGGTAAAAATGGGAGTTCATAACCCACTTGAATCAAAGTGTGAAATATGATATGTCAAGAACTATGTAATGTTTTGAACAACCAACAATAAAAATTAAAGGAAAAAAATTTAAAAAAATTTTAAAAAAGGATTTAATAATCTTATTTACCTCTTCGAAAGACCAACTCTTTTTTTGTCGATCCTGTGTATTATTCTCAATTTTAGCTCTGATCTTTATTAGTTACTGTCTTTTAGTGATTTTTGAGTTATTTTTTCTAAGGCCTTGAGGCAGAGCATAAGCTTATTTATTTGGGATCTCCCTATTTTTTAAAAAATATTCATTTGTTTTTTTAGTTGTAGTTGGACACAATACTTTTATTTATTTATTTTTATGTGATGCTGAGGATCCAACCCAGGGCCTCTCACGTGCTAGGCGAGCGCTCTACCACTGAGCCACAACCCCAGTCCCTCCCTATTTTTTTAATGTAGGTACTCAATGTAATAAATTTTCTTCTTGGTACTACTTTCATACTGTTCCAGAGATTTTGACATGTTGTACCTTTGTTTTCATTTGTTTCTACCAATTTCTTTCTTCCTTTCTTTCTTTTAAAATATGTTTTAGTTGTAGATGGACACAATACCTTTATTTACTTATCTTTATATGGTGCTGAGGATCGAACCCAGTGCCTCACCCATGCTAGGTGAGTGCTCTACCACTGAGCCACAACTCCAGCCCTTGTTTCTACGAATTTCTTGATTTCTTCTCTCATTTATTCTTTGATTCATTCTTCATTTAAAAGGGTTTTGTTTAATCACCGTGTGTTTATGTAATTTCTATTATTTTTCTTGCTGTTGATTTCTAGTTTAATTCCATTATGGTGTGATATGATGCATGGATTATATCAATTTTGTTTTGTATTTGCTAAGACTTATGTCATAGATTAGAATATAGTCTATTTTGAATAAGTTTCCATGTGCTGCTCAGAAGAAAGTAAATTCAGCTGTCTAGTAGGTAAATTAGCTGTCTAGAAAGTAAATTCAGATGTCTAGCAGGTCTGTTTGATTTATAGTGTTATTTAGGTTGGTATTATTTAGTATCTTTATTGATTTCTTATCACATCTGTTGGTGATAAGAATATTATTGTATTAGGGTCTACCTGGGATTTGATGTCAAAGAGCATTTTTTTAATGTAATTGGGTGTGTTGACATTTGGAGAATATACATATAAATTCTGTCTTGATTCTCATTTAGGTGATTAGTTTTCTGTTGATCTTCATTTATTTGGGAGTTTGGGGATTTGTTTTTGGGTTCTTCTGTGTAAAATTTATCTTTGAGAATTCTTTGGAGTGCTAACTTGGTTGTCTTGTATTCTTTTTGTTTATTCTTACTGAGGAGAGTCTTTATTCCTCATCAAATATGAAAGAGAATTTTGCTGGCTATAGCAACTGGGTTAGCAAACATTTTCTTTTAGAGTTTGGAATATTTTATGCTAGGGCCTCCTTATTTTTGTGTCTTTGTTGAGAAGTCAGAAGTAAGCCTAATTGGTTTGCTTCTAAATGTGACCTGATGTTTCTCTTTTGCAACTTTTAATATTCTTTACTTATTTTCTATGTTAGATATTTTGATTATGATATGTCTAGGAGAATTTTTATTCTGGTTAGATATTTTGGGGGTCTTATATGCATACTGTATAGCTATGTCTATCTCATTTCTGATATAAGGAAAGTTTTTTGTGACTATCTCATTTAAAAGGTTCATAATGCTTTTATCTTCTATGTCCATGTTCTTTTTTGTTCCAATAATTCTCAGGTTTGTTTTTCTGATGTTGGGTTCTTGTATCCTGATCATATTATATTATTTTTCCCTTTTATTGTATTCTGTGCACTCAAATTCATATATTCTATCTTCAAGTTCTGAGGTTATATCTTCAATGGCTGACGTTCTATGTTTTACACAATCTAATCTTTTGGTGATGTCTTCAAGTGAATTTTTAATCTGGTTCATTGTGCCTTTCATTTCCAGGAGTTCTGATTGGTTTCTTTTAAATGTTTCTATTTCTTTATTGAAATTTCTTTCATCTCCCATGTTTGCTGTCTTAATTAATTCCTTAGACCTTTTTTGAGTCTGAATATTTTAATAATTAGTTTTAAATTGTTTTTCCTTGGAATTTCATCTACTTCCATATCTGTGGAATCTTTTATTGAGGGATTTTGAATTTAGGAGAGAGGGGAGATTTGTTTGCCTGTTTCCTTGTGTTTTCAAAGTTCTTGGATTTGCACATTAATTGAGGTGGATACTCTTCCTTATGTGTGTATTTATTTTTCATTCTAGAATTTGTCTCTGTTTTTGATAGATGAGTAGATGTTGGGGTGGGGGAAATCTCAGGTAAATACCCATTTCTCCAGTTAACCTTTCTCTATTTCCTTAATTATATCAATTTCTTTAATAAATATTTTAAAAAGAGAATTTGATACTAGAGATGAAACTTGAGGGGGGAATCAAGTATGTCTTGGTGGTAGAGTTATCACCAATAGAAATAAAACATTCTTTTTATATTTATAAGTATAATATTTTTAAATAAGATCAATTTGTTTTTTAGAAGAAACATTCTGGTAGGCATTGTTGGTAAAGACTAAAATCAAAAAGAGGAATTGAACCTATGAAATGCCTTTTCTCATGAAACAGACTATCTAGTTAGGGTTAGTCTGAAGTATCCTGAGAGCAAACACAGTATACCATAAATTGCACCATGTACACAGGATATCAGAGGATTGGAAAATTAAAGGGTGCTGAGAATGGATTGGTATTAATATTTCATCCAATGAATATTTTTCAATAACCCATTTCTATTAGTGACTGTGCTGAAGTCTTATAGAAATATACAAAAAATTTAAAGCACTGACCTTATCTCTCATGTTTGTGATTCAATGGCATTCAAGATTAAACAGTTATAGGAGTTTTTTCAAGACTTGGGAAAATTTTCATGACAATGTTAAACTCAAAAAATGGCACGCAAAATTATATAGTCAGTATGAATTCAAGTGTGTAAAAAGTTCCCAGAACAAGATTAGGAGAAAATATACTGAAATGTTAAAAATAAAAAATGTCAATCTCATCAGAGTGGAATTATGGTGATTCTTCTCTACTTCTTCTTTCACGTACTCACCAATTTTCTATCATAAAATGTATAATCTTGTTTTACAATCATTAAAAAAATTGAGTTAATTCCATCCATTGTGCTGACATTCTTGTCTTGAAGGATAACAGAGACTTTATCCGAAATCTTGAGGTCATTTCTTTTACCTTTATTCTTTTTTAAAAAATTATTCTAATTAGTTATACATGACAGTAGAATGCATTTTGACATACATAAATGGAGTATAACTTCTCATTCTTCTGGTTGTACATGATGTTGAATCACACTGGCCATGTAATCATATATATACATAGGGTAATGATGTCTTATTCATTCTACTATTCTTCCTATCCCCATAACCCCTTCCCTCTCTTCACTCCCCTCTGCCTAAAGTACCTCTATTTCCCCTAGAACCCCCCCCCATTGTGAATTAGCATCCTCTTCTGCCATTATTCTTTTTAAAAAATATTTTTTAGTTGTCAATGGATATTTTATTTATTTATTTATTTCTATGTGGTGCTGAGGATCAAACCCAGGGCCTCACACATGTCAAGGCAAGTGCTCTACTGCTGAGCCACAACTCCAGCCCTTGCCTTTATTCTTATTGACCAGCATGTTAATCATCTTTGCATTCCTATAACAAAATACTTGAGATTATTAATTTATAAAAGAAAAGGCTTATTCAGCTCATGATTTTGCAGGTGCCCATCCAAGATCAGGTGGCTCACCTTACGAGCCAGGAAGCAAACAGAGATGAACAGACTGGGGTCCCACAATCCCCTTGGAGGGCTTCTCTACCACACATGTGCTCTGACCCTTCTAGGTCAGAGCATTTTCCAAGATAATGTGAAGCGGTAGGGCAAAGCGAAGAAGTGGGACTGTTCTTAACTCCTCTAAGCCTCTGTTTCCTCATCTGTAAAATGCACCTAGGGATGAGATGAAACTTCAAAGAGCTAAACTATGTCAAGGGCCCAGCATGGTGCTCACATGCAACAGCTGCTCCATGACCATTCTTTCCCTTCCTTCCCCTTTCCTCCATTTCTGCCATCTGCCTGAATACCAGGATGATGATCTTCAGGGCATATTGTCTGTGGTTCTTATTATGTATATCTATTAAAGATCCAGTTAATCTATTTTGGTTGCCATCAAAGCAGAGGATTGCCATCAAAAATGTCTATTTATGCAAACAGAATGGAGTACTTTATTGATCCACCAATTAGTTTTGTTCTGCTATTTTGGTCTAGTCTTGGCTTTTGGGAGATTCTTTTGCAGTTAGTGAATAAACAAGTAAAATAAATGTATTGCGTGGGATTAAAGCTAGCAAAAAGGATTATCCAAATTACTTAGCTTTGTTCTTATGGTTTTTCTGATGATTATTTTAGCTGCTTATTTATTTATTTATTTTTTTACCATTGATGAAGTTTCAGAACAGTGGAGTCCTGTGTAATCTCTGCCCCGACAATATACATGGGAGTATTGAAAAATAATTATGATTCATCTCACCAGAGGACACTTTCCACTTCCCACCTTGGTACCCTTGGTGTTAGCGTGAAAGGCAACATGGTATGGTGGGAAGTGTTTTAGACTTGTCCCTGTGTTCAGGCTCCATAAGAGTTGGAAATCATTCCTGCTTTGTAGGGCTAGAGTGAGGATTAAATCAGTTAACGTCTATGAAATCATTAAAAAAAAAATAAAGTGTTAGAATTGTAAGTCATTATTAATTGTTAGGCTTCCAAACAAATAATACAGAAATATCCATCTCTATCCTTTCTCTGTGTATTTAAATATTTACTTTATTCTCCACCACACTTGCCATGTAAGTAACCCAAGAAAAAGAGATAATTATCTTTTTAAAAATTACCAGCCAAAGAGCCTCAGCTTCTATATGTCTTCTCATTTAACTGGTATGTGGCTTCCAATGGGTGTGTGCTAAATGTTTACCCAATGGTTTCTAAATGAAATAGACTTATCCCACCCTTGTGATGAAGAGTATAAACATGGAGACTTTTAAACACAGAAACAATGAAGCTTCACTTTGATTTCAGTATCTTCTGTAACATTATGGAGTTCTATTTATCAGTCCTATATAATAGAGAAGGAAATAAAATGTAAGGGGATTAAGTAACTCTCTTACAGTAATGTAGAGGAGAAGCAGCAGAATCTCACTGCAAACTCAGGGCCCTTGGGTGCAAGCCCAGAGCACCATGACCTAGGCGTCCTTCTGACATGGCTTCTGCTAATGTGATAGTGAGTGTTTTGCCTCTGAGCTTCCCCAGGGCCTATGATGAGACACTGGGAGGCAATTTGGTTTTGGAGGTGCGGAGGGGGAAGCTGGCTGTTCTACAATTGCTTGCCGAGCCATCTGCTCTCTCTTCCTCTTCAGAAATGATGCATTTGTCACTGTGGGCTGCTTTTGCCGAATATTTGGATTATGTCACTTTCTCTGTATGTCACATGTGGGGCCCTTGGTGGCATGCAACACAGCCTACATTGGTTTTCCTACGTAATGCAATAGGTACGTGCAGTTGCTTTCCTTTCAATGTCTGAACAATTTTAATGCCATTTAGACGAGAGTCACATGGCTCGGCAACAATGGAAGCTTTCATATTTCCAACTTCCCTTTTTTGTATGATGCTAATGGAAATCAGGGAAAAACCATCACATACAACACACACGTGCACACACACACACACACACTCACGAAAACAAACCAGAGTGACCTGTTGATTGAGTAGGACGCTGGTGACCATGTCACTCCGTTTTCTGCCAGGGGCAAAAATTGTATGTGCAGGCTTTGTCTGTTATTTTACAGCTTAGTATCCAAACCTATTCATGTTTAGTAATAATTATTAACAATTATCCTGGAACAATTTATAAGTGAACCAGTGGTTGAAAGGCTTTTGTGTGGGTGGGAGAATTTTTATCACTGTAGGAATATTTGATAAGATGATTAGGAAGCAACAGACTTGGGTGAGCACTGCTACTAATTTGCTTTATGACATTGGGGAAGTAATTTCACCTCTTTAGGCCCCAGTTATCCCCTCTATGAAGTTATGAGTGCAAAAGATCTCTGATAATTCTAGCTCTGTGGCTCTATGATTAATTGATTTTGTGATATATAAAAATTAGAGATGACATGCAGGGGACATATTTTCTGGGAATAATAAAATGACTACAAACATTTTTTTTTCTTCTTTGTGAGTAAAAAGAAGAATTATATGAGGGTTTCCAGGCTGTGCAGCTATCTCTGAGCACGGAGAGAGTAGAGAGCATATTATCTAGATATGAAGTCTATAAAAGGCAACATTCTGGCAAACAAAAGACTGGGAAAATGCCATTTTTGAGAATGTATTTAATGTGTTTATGGTTCATTAGGGCATTTAGAGTCCCCCCAAACTTGATGGGCGGTAGCTTATCTGGTTGGATTTATTTAAGTCATTTCTTCATTTCTTAAATATACAGTGAGTAATTACTATGTGCCAACCACTGTACTTGATGCTAGGGGTGTAAGGGTGAATTCAACTCATTACCTGACCTTCAGGGACGCCATGTCTGATGAGGAAAGCAGGTCTGTAGACAGAATGCAAGTGCAATTACAAGAAGGCTGTACAGATGAACATAGCTGTTGAGGAGGCCAAGAGAAACCTGCTGGGAAAGGCTGACAAAGAAAGGAATGGCTGACGTCGAATAGGCCTTACAGGATGAGACGATGATTTCCAGGTGGAGATAGTGTATGATGGAGAGAAGGCACGGAAGGACAGTCCAAGAAGAGGGACAGCAGGCAGAAAGATACAGATTATTATGCCGTATTGGTCAGTAACAAGTACTGCAGCGGGAGTCCTGCAAGTTTTATACATCCTCCTTATAATTCCCAGAGTCCAATGTCTAAATCCTACCCCTTTTGAAATCACTTTTTGTAAGAAAACATAATAAAGGTATGAATTTAAGACAAGTTTTGTTAACAACACATAAATAAGTTGTCTCAAGTTTTGTTTTGGTGAACGCTTATGCTATTCTATTTAAAGAAATTATCTTTCTTTTCTTCCTTTCTCTTTTTCTCCCCTTCTTTTCTTTTCAGATAACCAGAAAGTTGGAGGCCCCAGGGCTGGTGCCAAGAGCGGATTTGTGACTGGGAAGGCGGATGAAGATGGCGAAGGCTTTTGGGTTGGGATGAAGAAGGAACTGGGGAAGTGTTCAGGGTCCATGAGGCAACAATGGCCTGTGGAACCTATAGGCCAAAGGTCAGAGGTCAGAGGTCAGAGGTAATGGTATATACAGAGGCCAGTTTGGTAGGTCCATGGCATGAAATTAGTCAGGGCTTAAAAAGGGCCAAATGTGCCAGCAGGACTAGTTAGGTAAGAGTCCTTCTCCCAGGATTTGGTAGATTGGTTCAATACAGTGTTACTATGCAGATAAGTAATTATGTTGAAGATAATGGGAGTCAAGTTTCTTACCATTGGAGAAAGAAGTCACCAATATGGAACAAGGGAAATCTAGGCTGAACCCTGTGTTGTTGGGTTGGAATTGGAAGTGTTGATATGTGTTCATGGCATGTATGTGCTCAGGATGTGCAAGCACACAGAGTTAAATGTAGGGACATGAATGATCTTAGGATTGGGGCAATAAAATATAAGACAAACTTGAAGAACTTTACCAGAGTGCAACAAAGTGAAAAAACAAAGGGGCTCCTAGGTATTTATTTAAATGATTTGAAAACCTTATGTCCACAAGAACATGTCCACACTGTTTCTAGGCACACTGGTATGTGTTTATAGCAGCTTCACTCATGATTCCCCCCACCCAAATGGAAGTAACTTAAATGATAGGCGAATGAATAAATAAACTGTGTTACATCCATACAATGGAGTAATAGTTCATAGTGGAAAAATGCACTATCAAGCCACCAAAAGACATAGAGGAAACTTAAATGCACATGGTTAAGTGAAAGAAATCAGTCCGAAGAGTCTGCATATTGCACGATTCCACCTATGTGGTATTTTGGAAAAGGTGAAATTAGAGTGACAGTGAAAAGACCAGTGGTTGCTAGGGTTTCTGGGGAGATGACAGGTGGAGCACAGGGCATTTTTAGAGCATTAAGTTTGTTCTGTATGACATGGTGATGGTAGATACAGGACACTGTGCATTTTTCAAAATCCATGGAATAGGCAACACAAAGATTTACCCTAAACTCTGAACTTTAATTAACAGTGTGTCAACACGAGTTCAACTGTAACAAACATACCATACTAACACAAAATGTTAATAATAGGAGAAACTGGACTGGGGTTGTGGCTCAGTGATAGAGCACTTGCCTTGAAAGAATGAGGCACTAGGTTCGATTTTCAGCACTGTATATAATTTTTTTTAAAAAAAGGTCCATTCACAACTAAAATAAATAAATAAATAAAATTTTAAAAAAATAGGAGAATCTACCTCAAAAAAATAGGAATGAAACCACCATATTCCCAGTTATTCCACTCCTTGGTATATAGCCAAAGGATTTAAAATCAGCACACTACAGTGATGCAGCCACATCAATGTTTACAGCAGCACAATTTGCAATAGGCAAGCTATGGAGCCAACCTAGGTGCACTTCAAAAGATGAATGAATAAAGAAATTATGGTATATATACATAATGGAATATTATTAAGCCATAAAGAAAAATGACTGCATGACCTTTGCCAGTAAATGGATGGATCTGGAGACTACATGCTAAGTGAAATAAGCCAATTCCCCCAAACTGGAGGTTGAATGTTCTCTTTGATACATGGATGCTAACCCAAATAAGGTGGGGAGGGGAAGAATTAGAAAAGGAGAATTAAGGAAAGGGAGGGGGCATAGGAAAAGGAAAGACAGTGAAACTGAAACGAATCTGACGTAACTTTCCTAAGTACATATATGAATATACTACAGTGAATCACACCATCGTGTATATCCAAGACTGGGGTTCTAATTAGAAGAAGATATAGTCCATGCTTGTATAATTATATCAAAATGGATCCTACTGTCATGTATAACTAAAAAGAACCAATAAAAAATAGGAGAATCTGTGTGGGGAGGAAGATGGGATTGGTGGAGGGGAGAGGAGAGCAGGGAAATTCTGTACTTATGGCATAAGCAGATCTCCTTGTGTTTATCATACTTTGAGTTTCCATCCTATTTCGTTTACATTGTTGTTTTTGGTCATTATTTGTCCAAATATTCATTGCACTTCTTTCTTTTCTTTCCGGAACCTTCATTATATATATGTTGGCATGCTTGGTGGTATTTCATAGATCTCTGAAATTTTATTAATTTCCCCCATTCATTTTTCTTTTAATTCTTTAGCTAATTCAATTGATATAACTTCAAATTCACTGATTATTTTTTTGTTAACTCAGATATACCGTTAAGACCTGTTAGTGAATTTTCCATTTACATTAATTTACTTCCCATGCTGAAATATCCTTTTTTTTTTTTTTTTTTGGAGATCTTATTTTTGACAAAAGCTGTAGATTCACAGCAAAATTGAGTGGAAGGCACAGAGATTGCCCATATACTCCCTGCCCCCACATCTATCTCTTTTTTTAAAATAATTTCCATTTATAGATAATCTCTGTGTGGCTAGACATTTTCTCATGTATTCATTTAGTTCTTTAGACATGGTTTTCTTTAGTTCTTTTACCACATTTATAACAACCAATGTAAAGTTTTTAATCTAAAAAAATCCAACACCTGGGCTTCCTCAAAACAGTTTTCTTTGCATGTCTCCTGATTTATTTTGTTTTTGGTTGAAAACAGGACATTTAAAATAACATGTAGTGACAATTCTGGAAATCAAATATCTGCCCTTCCATATTTGTTGTTGCTATTTACTGTTTGCTTATGGCTTTCCTGAACTAATTCTGTAAAATCTATATTTGTGGTATGTGACCACCCAAGTCTCTGCTCAGTTAGCTTGATGATCAGTGAATGTTTGGATGGAAATTTCTTTAAGTATCTTTTCAATAATTTCACCAGTTCTTTGCTGAGGGACTCTGGGTTCTGTGCATGCCCTCTTCATTTAGCCAGGCAGTTGACAGCTCTACCTTGGCCTTTACTTCCTGCTCCTACAGAATTCCAAGTTCAGATCAGGACCCTCTTAGATTTTTCCTGCACCTGGGCATCACTCTGCACATCGAATGGCTTTTTGGATTCCTAGAAATTGATTGAAGCTTTTCAAAGCTCCTAATGGACACTCCATTCCCCAGATTTCCTTTTCATGTTGTTCTGTCACCTCTTTGCTGAAACTCTTATCCACAATATAGGCAGGCACAGTATTGAACAATGGTCACTAATTGTTCTTGAAACATGCCTCAGAGAGAAAAGCTGCCCCCACTGAGCCAGACCTGAATCACGCTGTATACAAAGGAGCTCTGCAAATGAGGATTACCAGAAATTTGCCACATAGGTCAAATGATAATAATCATTTGGAGTGGGGCTTTTGGGCAACTCCAAACCAATTGACCCCTTCTGTGCTGCTAGTATACTGGTGTTCACAGCTACTGTGATTGTGAGGCTGTTCATTTTCAAAGCTACCATGGAGATGTGAGGGAAAAATAGGAGTAGGGCAGGGGAAACACCACCATGAAACTCACCATTCACTGAGGTTCCAACATTTTTCTTGAATAAATTATCCTTAGATTGTTGCAAGCCATTGGTTAATCTCTAGAGTTCTAAAAAGGTTGATTTTGACATATTTTTTTCATTGATATCTTTTTGCTTTTTTGGAGGAGGAGATTTTCAGAGGTCTTCATTCCATCAATCTGGAGATCAGCTTTTTATAAATGTGTTAAAAAATCTATTCAAATACCCATATGATTTTTTTCTCTCTTTTATTTACTTAGTACGGTAAATTACAATGATAGATTTCCTTTGAATTCTGGAATTGGGGGAGCATCTTAGGATCATGATGTATACTTTTTAAATATATATGTTTTTGAATTCAGTGAGTTAATATTTCATTTAGAATTTTTGCATCTATATTTGTAGAGGTACCAAGCCAACAGTTTAATTTTCTTGTTCTGATCTTATCCAGTTGGTAAAATTAGATTATATTAGTTTTAGAAAATGAGTTAGACAGCTTTATCTCATTTTCTGTATTTTTGAAACAACTTGTATAAGATAGAGACTTATCTGTTCCTTGAAATTTTGGCAAAATGCACCTGTAAAACCAACTGTGTCAGGCAATATTGGGGGCGGGGTATGTCAATTTCTCACTTTTCTCCCTCTTTTTTTTTCTAATGACTTTCTGGCTTCCTTCCTAGTTTTTGCATCTGAACAAAACGATCACCACAAAAATTACTAACAGGGCTGGGTAGAGTACCTGCCTAGCATGTGTGAGGCACCCCTCAAGCCCCAGCACCACCAAAACAACAACAACAAAAAAATTCCTAACAATGTTACCTGCCTCCTGCAGAAGGTTGTTTTCAGAAAATGCCCCTGCCCCTTTATTTATTTTTTACTTTTTAGAATGATAAATTTTCTCATAAATTAAATTTAATTTTTTTAGCTGTAGATGGACAAAATACCTTTATTTAATTTGTTTATATATTTTTTTTTATGTGGTGCTGGAGATCAAACCCAGTGCTTCACATGCTAGGCAAGCGCTCTACCACTGAACCACAACACCTGCCCCAACACTATTTCTATAGGGTGTTTGTGTGTGTGTTTGTGTGTGTGTGTGTGTGTGTATTTTATCTACTCGTTTTCAAGTGAGAGAGTTATCCATACAGAAAGCTTACAAAAATGAAATTACATGTTTTCTCCTTCTGTCTCCTATACCAAATCCCTTTTTAAGTCTGTAGTTGGTTGCCTGCAATTCTGAACCCTGTTCTTGAGTATTTAACCAGCATTACTTTAGTGTGGGTTTGTTCACCAAAGTTGCTATTTTCTACTCTCTTTCTGGTTTTCTGATACTCTGCACCTATGGAGTAAAGGACAAACTGTCCCCCTGCCACAGATAGTGCTGTACCAGACTTCTTTCTGTTTTTTTACTTGCTTATAATCCTTCCCTTGAGGGGAATTTCCATTCCAGGATATAATACATCCCTGGTGATTTTACTTTTTTTTTTATTTTAATTTTTTTTTTTTTTTTAGCAAAACAACCTTTTCTCTTTTAAAAAACTTTTCCCTAAAAGTGCCTTCTCTGAATAAATGTAAATAAAAGAAAGGGTTGGAAGAAAAGTCACAATAAAGGAGCAACAGAATGAAATTAGCTAACTATGTCATATGCATGTGTGAGCATGTCACAATGAATTCCACTTGTGGGTATAACTCTATAATGCACCAATTAAAAAGTAAGTCAATAAAAAATAGATAAGGCATCTCATAAGAGCAGAAGAGTGGCAGGTCATGTCTGGCTGGTCCCAACCATAGTGTTCTGAGCTTCAGTACGATTATGATGTCAGACAAGTGTCTTTGCATTTTATTTCATATCATTCAGACTTCTAATTTTTTTTCTTGTTATTGTGAAGCAAAAGGGAGCCACTGGTTGTTTCTCTCTATCCAGTTTCATAGCTCTTGCAGAGTGAAAACTCCTTCCAGATTCTGGCAACCAGCTTGTCTGCATGTCTCAGTTTTCAGAGTTGTTTTTAATTTTGGGCTTTTCTTTCTGGGTAATTTTACTGGGCTGCTGGAAGTAACTGCATCAGGGATTGCTAATTTGATTCCATTTAAAAAAGGAACTCCATTGCAAATGAATTTAAAAATAATTTTTTTTCAAGTTTCATATGAAATAGTTGAGGTTCACTTTTGAGTTGCTATAATTTATAGATTAACCTGTGAAGGATTTTTATCTTTATCCTATTTACTCTTTCCTTTCTAGAACTCTTATTTACAATTTAACATAAAATTTGCATTCGTTTAAAACATCTCTCTCTCTCTCTCTCTCTCTCTCTTTTACATTTTGGTGGTCTTTGGTACGGATTGTTTTCATTTTAATTTCTGACTACACTTTATTGTTCTAAAAATGGTATGGAGAAGTACTATAAGTTTACATACATATGTTATCACTGATTACTTTGTTGAATTCTTTTAACAACTGACAATTTTATAGGTGATTTAGAATTTTTCTACGTATACAATGATACTGTATGAAATTAACAATTTTCCCCCCTAGTATCTAAAATTATTCCTTTAAGCATCTTTGCATTTTTAAGAGTCTGAAATGTATTAATTAATAACCAGTGAAACTGGACATTTAAATTGTTTCTGTGCTTAATGAGGACATCTCTAATGTTTTTACAATTATGTATAATGCTATTTTATGGTTTTAAGTAGATAATCCTTTGTATGAATATATTTCCACACAGTAAAGATCTAAGAGCATTTTGTGAAGTTAAAATGAAATATCTTTCTATCCTTGCATTTTCTGTTTAAAACTTACAAATACATTGAGCGTTTTTTTTTTTTAATCCTTTGGGCATCTATATAAATATGGTTTTTATTGCCTGTGCTACTGATGTGGTATATTGTTTTGATAATTTATCTTAAATTGAATATTCATTCAATTCCTGTATCCAATCCCACAGGTACATATTCTTTTTTTTTTTTAGTATATAGTTGCATTCTATTTTGTTTAAGATTTCCCATTTATATTAATTAATTATTAATAACTCATTCTCATTTTATATGATGTTAATCAGGTGTTAGTAGATCATATTTCGCTTATAGTTTAAACATTATTTCTATATTCAAAATGGTTTCTATAACATTGATATTGTTCCCTCATCATTTTAGATAATTAATCTATAAACATATAATCCCTCTGTTTTTTGATATTATTTTCAATTTATTTTTCATTTTCTTCTTTTTTCTTAAAATAATTGTTACGTGAAGTTCATGTTCATATAACTGTTTATTCACTCATTCTATTTTTTATTTTGATTATGTATTCTTTCTCACTTCTGTTGAATTTAGTTGTGTTATACTTGTGAGTTATTTTTTCTATTCATCTTTCAGTTTTTACCAAGTTAAATTTTGGACTTATTTTTCTGTTACATGCCTGTTCAGTTTTCTAATATGTTTATTTACTTTTTACTTTTCTCTCTTCCTGTTTTTGTTTGAGTTGAATTTTTTTCCTCATAGAATTTAATTCATTTATTCACAAAAGTGTCCCAATTTTCCCTAATGTACCAGTTGGTCATTTACATGCCCAGGATATGCACAATGGTGAACAAAGTCCTCGTCACTCTATCAGTAGATGTACTATTGTGGTGAGAACACATAACATCGAAGCTACTCATTTACATTTTAAAGTGGACAATACAGTATTGTTAACTATGGGCACAAAGTTGTACAACAAATCTCTAAACCATGTTCATCTTGTATTACTTAAAATTTATACACATTCAACAACTCTCCAGTTCCCTCTTTTCTCAATTCCTGGCAGCACCATTCTACTTTGTTTTTATGAATTTGACTATTTTACATACTTATCAGAATAACTGGATCTGTAAGTTCTATTGTAATTTTTTTGTTTGTTTTGAGGAGACACCACACCATTTTCTATAGTGGCTGCCCAATTTGCATTCTTACCAAGGGTGTACAGGTAGATTTTTAAAAAATATTGTGTTTTTTAGTTGTAGTTAGATGTAATACCTTTATTTTATTTTTATGTGGTGCTGAGGATTGAACCCAGCGCCCTGCACATGCTAGGCGAGCGCTCTACCCCTGAGCCAAAACCCCAGCCCTAGTAGATTTGCATATAACCTAATTTAGCCTGCCAGATAAATATGTTTTAATATAATAGCTATCCTAACAACAATAAGGTGACCTCTCACTGTGGTTTGCTTTGCATTTCTCTGATGATTAAGTAATATTGAACATCTTTTCATTTACCATTTACTTGTTGACCATTTATATCTTCTTTGTAGAAATGTCTGTCCTGTTTTAAATTGGGTAATTTGGTGATTTTTTTTTTTTGCTTTTGAGTTGAAGGAGTTTCTTACATATTTTGGACATTAACCCCCTATCAGATATGTGGTTTGCAAGTATTTTCTTTCATTCCATGGGTTGCCTTTCCAATCTGTCAATTATTTACTTTGCTGTGCAGAAGCTTTTGGTATGATGTAGTCCCACTTGTCTATTTTGGCTTATGTTGCCTGTACTTTTGGTGTCATATCCAAGAAATCACTGCCAAGACCAATGTCATGAAGTTTTCTCCTATGTTTTCTTCTTGAAGTTTTGCAGTTTCTGGTCTTACACTTAAATCTTTAATCCATTTTAAATTTATTTTTGTGTAAGGTGAGAGTTAAAGAGTCCCATTTCTTTCTCTTTTTTTTAACCTTTATTTTATTTATTTATTTTTATGTGGTGCTAAGGATTGAACCCAGCGCCCTGCACGTGCCAGGCGAGCACTCCACCGCTGAGCCACAACCCCAGCCCCTATTTCATTTTTTAATGTGTGGATGTACATTCCCCCCCCCCAATAATATTAGTTAAATGACTATCTTTTCCTCACTGTGTTTTCCTGGCTTCTTTGTCAAAGATCAATTAACAATAGATACATAGATTTATTTTGTTCCATTGGTCTATATGTCTATAGCTTTTTAATACATTTTGAAATCAAGAAGTGTGATGCATCCAGCTTCACTCTTTTTCCTCAAGATCATTTTAGCTCTTTGGGGTATCTTGTGTTTTTGTATGAATGTTAGGGGTGTTTTTAAAATTTTCCATTAAAAAATGCCATGATGATTACTGTCTGGAGTGAGACACAATCTCAACATAGTTTTGATTTGTATTTTCTGTTTGCTAGGGATATTGAACATTTTTTCATTTATTTGTTGGGCATTCATATTTCTTCTTTTGAGAAGTGACTTTTTAGTTCTTTTGCCCATTTATTAATTGGGGATGATGATGATGATGATGATGATGATGATGATGATGATGGTGATTTTGGTGTTAGGTATTTTTCCAAAAGTACTAAAAGCAGCATATTGTGGTAATACAGGCACATCAGTGTTTATTGCAGCACAACTCACAATAACCAAGTTATGGAACCAGTCCAGGTGCCCATCAATAGATGACTGGATAGAGAAAATGTGGTCTATACACTAAGTGGAGTTTTACTCAGCCAAAAAGAATGAAATTATGGCATTTACTGGTAAATGAATAGAACTGGAGAATATCATGCTAAGTGAAATAAACCAGACTCAGAAAGCCGAGGGTGAAATTTTTTCTCTCATATGCAGAAACTAGACCAAAATAAAGGGAAAAATGCTGGGGTCGGGGAGTCCATGAAAATAGAAGAGAGATCAGTGGAGCAAAGGAAAGAGATTGAGAAGAAGGGAGAAGGGACAGGAAGAGAGAGGAACAGTGGAATGAAATTGACCAAATTACTCTATGTACTTCCATGAATAGGTCACAGTGAATTTCACCTTTATGTATATCTACAAAGCTTTAATTTAAGAAAAAAGCTATAAAGAAATAGAAGAAAGACTACTAGCAGAGTAGATGAAGGGGAACGGGGGGAGGGAGGAGGGGAGGAAGAGGGGACTGAGGTAGAGCAAATTATATTCCATGCTTATATGTTTATGTCAAAGTGTACCTCAATATTATGTATAACTATAATGCCCTAATAAAAACATAAAAAAATATTGTATTCTAATTCATAAACATAGGATGTGCATCCATTTATTGATATCTTCTTTAATTTGTTTCAACAATGTTGTAGTTTTCATTGTATAAGTCTTTTTTCTTCTTTGTTACGTTTATTCCTAAGTATTTTATTCTTTCTGATAAGTGGGATTGTTTTTAAATTCCCTTTTGGGAGAGTTGGTTGTTAGTGTGTAGGAATGCAAATTGTTTTTGTATGTTGACTTTGTATCTTGAAACTTACTAAAATTATTATTTCTAACCATTTTTATTTTTTGCAGATAATGTCATCTGAAAAGAAAGATTATTTAACTATTCCTTTCTGATTTTTTTCTGGCTGGTACTTTCAGTCTTATATTAAAAAGCAGTGGTGAGGCAGGACATCCTTGCTCTGTGCCTGATATTAGAGGAACAGCTTTCTCTTTCTCACCATTGACTATAATGTTAGCTGTGGATTGTTTGGGTTATGCTATCCTTTAAATATTTGTCCCTTTCAAAACTCATGTTGAAAACTAATTAACATTGCAATAGTATAAAAAGGTGAGATCTTTAAGGGGTAAGTAAGACATAAGGGCTTTGCCTTTTCATTATAAAAAGGTGAGGTCAGGCCCCCTTTTCTCTTTATTTCTATTTTTTCCCCTCCCACCAAGTGGTCATGAAGCAATAAGGCCCTCTCCAACAGTCACCATCTTAATATTGAACTTTCTAGCCTCCAGACTAAGAGCCGATAAATTTCCTTATCTTTTCCCTAGATTTCTCAGATACTCTATTATAGTAGCAAAACTCAGACTAACGTTGTCTTTGTGTCCTTTGAAATATTCAGATGCTTTTCTTTCTTTCTTTGTGATGAGATGCATAACATGACTTTCCTTTTAAGAGTCGTTTTTTACTGCATTCAGTAGACACGTGGAGGTTTCAAGGACATTTTTTTTCTGTGTTGTCTGCTCTTGTTTTCTTAATTATTTTCTGTGAGTAAATTACATTCATGGAATTTTTTAATACTCAAAGTTTTGGTTCCTATTATTCTTATTAATTTCCACTTTTATTATATTATAGTTGGAGGATGAGGCATCAATATTTTATTTAAATTTTCTTTCTAGATTAGTATGCCAGCAAGATTTGTGGTGTGCTCTCAAAACAGATTTTATAGAACACCTAAGGTTTGTATGACTCAGGGAATCCGAGCTTCCTTCAAAAACTCTGAAGAGGAAAGATTGGTTGAAAACCATATTTAACTCTCCGTTTTCTAGATTATTTTAAGGTCAAAGTTATCATTACCTTATTATTAAGATTAATGTATGAAAACCCAAATTATCACTATCTCGCCATGAGTTATACATATGAAAAAGAAGAGTGGCAAACAATAAAAACCTGCTTATGGAGCGTGTTTCTTAATTTTTTTTTTTTTTTTACTTTTCTACACCATTTTATAGTCATTAAAGCTTTTTTCAGAGTTATTTTCATCCAAACTGCACAAGGACCTTATGAACAGACAAGTAGGCATATGATGCTAATCCATTTTATGCATGAAAAAATTAAGGCTCATGGAAGTAAATGCTATATTCAAGTCCCCAGTTTAGTTAGGGAAAGATCTGGAAGTAGAACCCAAGTCTCTTGCCTCTTAGTCCTATATTTATTGCACAGTGTCACAATACTCCAAATCAATTCTGAACTGAAACACTTCAGTGTGGAGTCTTTTCTAGTAGTTGGCTACAAATGATACATAATTTTAATAACATATGCTTATTTCCAGAGAAAGGATTTTATCTTCATTCTATGCCAATGTTATTTTAATGTGTGACATTACATAGCAGGCTGCATACTCTTACATGAAAAAAAAAATTAAGAAAAAATGTTTGCATGTATCTATTTTTGCAGACCCATTCTAATTTAAGGAATCATGATGATTGAAAACCCATATTTCAGAACAAATTAGAATAAAAATTTTTGTTACATCTTGACTCTTACCTCCTTTGAAGCCTTATAATTCTAATGCGAAATCTAGAGAAATATTTTAAGTTTTCATCATGGATTTCATGAATGAAGCTGTAGGACAGGTGGGTGTTGAAATCTTCCACCTTTTCTTTCTTGTCTCATTGTACCAAAGAACTCATCACTGGGGTTCCTTCTTGGGCAGGATACATGTGACAATAATACCTATCCTTTGTACTATTTGGAACTTCAAAATTTACAAAGTCCATTCCTAGATTTTTTTAAATAAAAATTTATGATTTTTTTATAAAGGTTAGGGTTAGAAAGTATGGTTAATACATCTGGACCCATCTTTGTGAGAAAGATGGGTCCAGATGTATTAACCATACTTTATAGATAAAGAAACAGACTCAAAGAGGTGAAGAACACTGCCTAAATTCACGGTGAATGGATCTCTAGACTAGACTTACCTCCTTTTGCTCACTGTTTAGGACTCTTTCTGCCACTGTTTTTCCATGGGGTCACTGGAAAGATCATTTTGAGAACCAGCTCTGTCAAAAGATTTAAGTTGTTCCAGACAGTGACAGCAAAATCACTGAGCACTTTGCAAGGCTGAAGAAAAGAAAGAACATTATTTAGCAAGACATTGTGAAATACCTTACAACGAAGGTATAAAGATGTAATCAAACTGCTAGAAACTATGCAGCTAAATGTGGGGACTTAAAAATCATAAAACACATTTATCCACCTGACCTCACTGGCATTTCTGTGATGGTAAATAGTCCATGCTTTTAATTGTTGCAAGGTTTTTATGTATCTAGTGCATTTTTGGAAGCTAATATGCCCACCTGTCAAAACACAAGTACACACATAAGACATGTACCTATACTCAGATATGCATGTGCTCACAGGCATTAAAACTTTCCCATAGAGATTTCTCAGCAGCCCTAGAGAATAACTGCCTCCAAAACAGAGTCCAAATACTGGTTTCCTAGACCATGTCCATAGGCAACATGAGTACAAAGACTGCCCTCCAGGGTCTTAGAAAAATCTGTCCAGTTCCCTGGAAGGGCAATAAATCAGGCTTCAGTAGGCTTTGTTTGCATGAAAGTGAGGTAATTCACAAGGACATCTTTCTCATTTCTGAATAGAGTCCCAAGGCTGCAGAGATACCTTTTTCTTTCTAAATTCACTGGGATCCTTAAAGGCTGATCCTTGTGCTTTTTCAAAAAGTTTATACCACTCCATTTTGGAATGTTGAATCACAGGGAGGAGGTTTTCTGTTCTTAAAGTGGTTGGAGGCTGAGTCAGGGTGTGCATGAGTTTTGCCATCGCTGTTCTCCCATTGGATTGGGTGCTGCTGTGCACTTCCTCTGGTCTGCATGTCCATGAGATCATTGATGTGACAGTTCTGACAGCTGCTCAGCTATCTACTCACACAGCTGATAACATTCTCATGAAGGTCGGTAATGATGCCCTTATATTGGTCTCTGTCCTTCTGAAAGTTTCTGTGTCTCTAGAGGGAGCAACCCATCCCCATCTGGAAGAAGCATGATTCTGGGAATGACATAAAGTTTAAGGGAGGGTAAGTTGAGCCTTAAATAGTCAGTACATAGGAAGAAAAATCCAGGAAGCCAGATTGTGTCCCAGGGTGGAGAGAGAAAAGCGTGATAAATACCCTATTTAAGATTGGGACACCCAGGGCTGGGCTGTGGCTCAGAGGTAGAACACTCGCCTGCCATGCGTGAGGCACTGTGTTTGATTCTCAGCACCACATAAAAATAAAATATAGATATTGTGTCTACCTATAACTAAAAAATAAATTAAAAAAAAAAGATTGGACACCCAGTAAGAGAAACGTGAGTCCCCAAAGGTTGGGCTAGGGTGGTGGTTAAACTCTTCTGTCTAATGCCAGGATTGATCTAGACTACAGCATTCCTATCCAGGAGAAAAATATAATGTGAGCCACAGATATGAGTTGCATAGCTCATTTTAAATTTTCTAGCAGCCACATTAAAAAAGGTAAAAAGAAACAGGTAAAACTAATTTTAATAATGCATTTAATTTAACCCAATATAAACTAAATATCATTTCTGCATGAGATCAATAAAACATTGATTACATTTTAAATTCTTTTTCTCATATTAAATCTCTGAAATCTGGGTTTCTTTTGCACGTACAGCCCATCTCAATTTGGACTAGCCACATTTAAGCACTCAACAGCCGTATGTGGTTAGTGGTTACCATATTGGACAGTGCAGGTGGTGAGCCAAAGGAGCAAGACTGAGCTTGTGGGTGGGAATCCAGCAGCTTCTGTTGGGGGGAGGAGCAACTTGGGCTATAGAAAATGGAAGCGGTAAGCCTGCACTCTGCCAGGTTCACTTCATAAAGCTCAACCTTTGAACGTTTTAGTTTATTAGTGTGTCCTTTGGTATGCTCAAAACCCCTTTCCTAACAAATTAAAAAAAAATAAACTTTGCTATTTCCTTTTTTGCCCATTGCAATGCTCCAGTTCCTCACTGTGACAGGTGAGGAGCCTCTTCATGTCGACTTAACCTGAATCCATGGTGCATTCTTCTAATCTCTCACATCTGCAGTTGCACCATCTCTGCTTTTAAATACAGCAGAGGACCCCTTTCAATGACATGTTTGGTTGCCAAGTTTATTGAAAGGAGTCCTTGAAACAAGTCATCAAAGGAAGGAAATCATAAAACCTACAAAATAATACATATATATATATATATATCTTAATTTTTAACTCAAAACATATGGCTTTATGCTGAGATGAGGAAGGGATAAGGGTGTGCTTTTAAGTGTGGATGATCTGATTGAAGTTCCTCCTACCATTTCTTGCTTAAATCTAACCTATAATGCATGTTCTGCATTAAATGTATTTGAGAGATAAACTGATTATACTTTTAGATTTTTACTATTTTTTCCCAAATCTTGGTATTTGTCTACCACATCTAAATTGCTAGCAAAAATCTTTTAGTATTTTACAATTAAAGAGTTCTTCCAAACTATTCAACCTAATTTGCATGTAAACAACAACTCCTCTTTTTTTTTCATAGTCCTACTGGTTTATGCACTATTTAATTAAATTATGTGTTACAATGACAAATACAACTGGCTGCGATAGGTTTGGCAAGAACTGAAGTAGGCTCTTGGTAAACGTACAACTCATCTGGCAGAAGTTAATGTGAGCAGGTGTCCTGGAGTAGCCTACCAACCCTGAGCACTCAGTATGTGTTAAAATATGCCTTGCAGAGGAATGGAAGGTACTGGTTCATTGGGTGAGTTAGTTAACAGTCTCTAGTGCTTATACTATTGATTCCAGCTGATCTACCTTGCTCTTGGCCTGCTTCTCCTCCTGAAACACCCCCGCCCCCCGCACCACCACCCTTTTGTCCTTTACCTTTCACTGGTAAGACTTTGGTAGGCAGAATAATAGTCTTCAAAAATGTCCACGTCCTAATTCCCAGTACCTGTGAATATGTTACCTTACATGAAAGCAAAGCAAAACAAAACAAAAGAAACCTTTGCAAATGTAAATAAGTAAAAGATCTTGAGATGGGAGGATTATTCTTGATTATCTGGGTGGGCTCAATCTAATTTCTCCTCTAAAGCAGAGAGCCATTCCTGGATGCAGTCAGAGGTACATGTGTCAATGAAAGAAAAGCACAGAGATGCCAAGTTGCTGGCTGTGAGGATGGTTGAAGGAGGCCACAAGTCAAGGAATGCTGGTGACCTCTAACAGGTGGAAAAGGTAAGAAGATGGACTTTTTTCCTTAGAGCCTCCAAAAGGAAGCATAGTTCTGCTGATACCTTGGTTTTAGCCCATTTGAGACCCAGGTTTGGGCTTCCAACCTCCAGAACTTTAACATAATAAATAATGAATCTGTGTGGTTTTAAGCCTCTAAGTCTGTAGTGATTTCTTAGTAGAAATAGAAAACCAATAAAAATCAATCTTCCAGGCTCACCTCAAATTAAAAATTCTCTCCAAAGATTTTTCTTGACTCTTGACTTGGTATGCACCTTTTCTCTTTAGGACATTTCATTTGACTTATCTTCATTTTCCTTATATTATAGTTGTCAGCACCCCTTTCTTAACCCTCTAGTAGACTATAGGCCCTTTGCTTAGCCCTTTAATATCCTTGAGACCCTTGCATTTACTTATACATGTATTTTTAACTATATATTCAGATAGTCTCCAAGTTTTGTCCTTGGATTAACATAAACTTGCATTGCACAGTAGGGCAGCTACCAGCCTTATGTGGCTGTTTATGTAAATGCAAATTAATTAAAATTAAATCAAATGAAGTGTTGAGTACCTTAGTCTTACTAGCCACATGCTTAGTAGCTACACAAAGCTGATGGCCACTGTACTGGGCAACACAAATATTAAATATTTCCATCATTTCAGTTTTACTGGATAACACTATTCTAGATGGCCAGTTTGACTATACTTGGATGGTATTTTTTCTTGGCTTCTTCGGAAGTGAGGGCCATTATTCTTATTATTTTACTGTTATTTTTGAGAAGCAGAGTTTTAAAATATGAGCTTATTTGTATCCATCAGGGTCCTGGTAGGAGAACAAGTGTTTTATGATGTCAAGGTGTGGTGAGAGTTCAGAGAACCAACAAAAAGTGCTGAGTCCGCAGGAGGGTAGCCAGTTCAGAAGCTAGGACCATGTAGAGCTGAAGGGTTTCTGGAGTCCTGGGAAGTGCCACCCACACAGCAGTGGTCCTGAAGGATCCCAGCCTCTAACAGTGGGGTGGCCCAAAGCAGAGAGGAAGCCACGAAGGAATTCTCAGTCTCTATCTCCTGGCCTTCAGTCTCTAGCCAAACCCAACCTCACACCAGCCAGCAAGGCAGCCTGGGAGAGACAGTCTGCAGGAGGTGCCTCCTGTGGCCTGGAACCCAGGGAAAAGCAGGGAGTGAACATGGGGTGGAGAACAAATGCAACTAACAAGCACCCTGGTCAAGGGCATTGCGCCACATTTCTCGGTTCCAATTAGAGATGATTATTTTAGAGGTAGGTGATAAAAACCTTTTCCTTCTATAGATGGATAGCTCCATTTCAGCATGGTGAAGGATAACAATATTGGTTCCCTTTTGCCTTGGTATTCTGAGAGGTCAATCGCACTCTGCAGTCCATAATGGTGAGAGGGCACTGGAGTTACCTCTCTGTGTTTGTTTTGTTCCTGGCTTGAACTTCTCATTTTAATTTACATTTTACTTTGTCCCATGGCTTTATTTTTTGTGTTTTTTTTTTTTCAATTTTATTGTAAGATTTTCCTTTGTGTTTACAGTCTGAAATGAGACGGGAATAAAACCGAAAACTAGATAAACGCCTGTTTGTTTTCCTTAATTCTCAGAACCATCTAGGAGTGTGTCTTCCTCATAGTTGACTTGTTTAGATAAGTGCCCACAAAGTCAACCAGGCAGATAAGTAATTTATATGGTAATTTCTGTCTCTACCCATAGCTAATACTGATCATGCTGTTCAATACATATTTCTTCTACCTGGAATGTTTGGAGAGCTTCTAACTTTCTGTATCCTCAGAGGGGATAATAAAGGGAACTTAAACTGAAACTCTGATGCTATCAGTGAAGTTATAGCTGTGAGTCACAAATTAAAAAAAAAAAAGGAGTTCTTCTGTTTTGTCTGAGAGACATGGAGAGGAACAGGGACATTTATGAGAGGCACGGTGAGATTTGGGGACTTTTATGAGAGAAGTTACAAAACTGTGCAAGATGAAATAGTACCTGCCTAAAATGAATATATGTTTGGAAGCTAATGCTATAATAATTTTAATTATTTTCACACTCTTACCCGCTCCCCCCCCCCAGCAAACTGCTCTGCTAAAGTCATAGATTATAAGACATAAAGTCGGGAAAAGACGGTTGAAGAAGAATTCAAACTTGGAGGAATCCTCATTGGTTTCTATATCAAGGTTTTTAAAATCTCATGCCTCTAATAATATTTATGTAAGACATTTTGCTGTTTTTAAAAACAGTGAATACAAAACACTCTGAGAATAAGATGGTTATTTGTTCACCTTCCTCCTGTCTTTTCACTCTTAATTGTTCTACAGATTCATTAATATTGTGTTTTTATAATTTTCTCAATGTTCAGAAACATCATAAAAAAATGGTCAAATTCAGAAACTTAGTAAAAATTATCAAAATCTCCCTTTAGTCATTTTTTCTTTCTGGCAACACGTTCTCAGTTCCTCTTTCCCATCTTTCTAATTGGTCATATATTATAAATAGGTTAGCATTTTGGATATTTATATTCAACTCCATCTGGTCATAATTCTTTCTTTTTTGAAGAAACTGAGGACAAATTTTGAAAAAATTTAACAGCAAAGCATATTCTAAAATTCCATAAAAAATTCAGGTCTTCTGGGAGCTCATTGATGGATAGCTAGGAATTATAATTCAAATTTGTGAGAAAGAATATTTATAATACCTTGAATCAAGACATAAGATACACATGCCTTTCTTAAGTTACAAAATACTTTTCTTTGAAAAAGCGAATGTTTTTAGAATATGGAACTAGGTAAATAAAACACTCCTTTCGGATTACAAAGTTACTTTTGTTTAAACAAATATGAAACATTTTACACATAGCATCATTTATAATGTGACTTAACCGGTGCTGTGTAAAATCTTCCTTTTTGAACCATTTCAAACTGAACGACTAAATTTGCTTGTTTGTGTTTTCAATTTTGCTCTAAATGGAATTTCCAGCTGCTGAATTCTGAGGAAAAGAGAATTTCTTTGTTTTAGACTGGTTATAGGAAGCCTTCAAAAACTGAGGACAGAGAAAAATCATCCAGCATAGTAAATGGTTGTTTGCCAAGAGTGACCTCCAGAGTGTCAAACAGAAAGAAAATATTCACCTTTAGGAATAAAGCTGTGAAGACATGGGGGAAATGTGCTTGAAGTTCATTGAACTTTGTTCAATTAATGTTTTTCTTTTCCCTCCTGAGCTAACATGATTGGCTCTGTTTCTTCAAATGCTTCCCTTTATCATCTTTACAGACTTCTGTAAACAAGTGTTTTCCCTCGGATTGTGATGATTTCCAGTGAATTACTAGCAGAAGGCATTTGAATTTGGTTTTCTGTGAAGAAATTGCCTACAATTGGGTTTTTCCCCCTTAACTTACAAAGGTGGTTCAAACTAATATTACTGAGTATCTCTATAAAAACTTAGGGAAAAAAATACTTTGTTTTATGTTTCAATATAAGGAATTTACCTACTGAAACCAAGAGGGATTTTTAATTGAAATTTGGAGGGGAGAGTAAAAATGCTACATGTAAGAGCAACATGGATTTTAGCAGGTGGACCCTTAAGAAGCTCATGGGAGAGTGTTCAGAAATTCCCAGGAAAATAACAGTGCAGGAACTTAATATCTCCATATCACCACATAAAAAAAATCATCACTAATTGAGCAACCTTAAAAGACAATGTGCAGTGAGAATGCAAACATGAGTCCCTCCAGGTTGATACATATCAGCAGAGAGTTGTTGGGGGTTTGACAGTCTTTGACACCAATGGAGATCTCCCTTCTGTTGACCTGGTACACTAAACAAGACTCACTGGGCAGGTACGTGATCAACCAGTCCATCTTCCTCCTTCTGAAACATCTAAGTATATTATGGGACACTTGGCCAGATAGAACTCTGAGTGAGGAGACTTTATATCTCTGGACTTCTGTGTTGGAAAAGTTTATGAGCCACACATATTCTACCTTGTTTCAGGTTAACTTATGCACGTTTGTGTTCCAGACAGGAGACTCCATCCTAACTTCTTTCTGGCTGCCGAGGAATTACGTCCCAGTTTCATGTTTAACTATCTCATTCTCCCTCAGACCACTTACACAGATACTGCTCTTCTGAGGTTTGCAAGATCAAAAACAATTTCCAATATAATTATGTAAACCAAGGAAAATGCAGTACCCTTGACCAAAGAATTGCTAGAGAGTTGAGAATTACTACCTAAGGTAAGGATAAAGTCTCAATGATGTCTCAGTAGAATCTCAGGCTTCTGGAGAACTCATCTTTCTTTTCCATGGTACCACAAAAACAGGACTGGCATCCGGAGTGCCACAGAGAAAAGGACACCAGGGATGGTATCACACTTTGCTAATGAAGTGATCTGTGGATCTGCAGTCCATATGTGCAAGAAAATCCTGAAATTTGTTTATGTGAGCCAGTTTTATAGTTTCTCTCAACTGGAGGGTTGTCACTGAAATGACTTGGAATAAAATGGCTTCTTCCATTTTTCAGAATGAGGAGAGGGGAGTCAGAGCAGGCGTAGATTGGCTTCACGCAGCAGAGCCCAAGGCCACCAACCCTGCCAATGCCATAATCATCAGAGCCACAAGTAAGTGAAGAAAATAACAGGTAATTAAGATTATCTAGGAACAAAAGAAGAATCAAGAAATTCTTTTTCTGAGACTCCTTTTCCACCCAGCGATATTTTTAGGATTGAGATTTGTGGTTTACATGGTTACAGTGGCTCATTTATCAGGGAAAAGGGCAGGGTAGACAAGTTGTTGCAGACATTCAAAATGCCAAATTGCTGTGTGTGTGTGTGTGTGTGTGTGAGAGAGAGAGAGAGAGAGAGAGAGAGAGAGAGAGAGAGAGAGAGAAACAGAGGGGGGGGGCGGGGTATGTGCTAACATTTTAACCATGCCTTCAGAACTTCTGTGGAGTTCATACTGGTTGCTGGTGATCACACCTTTCTTTTCTAGTACTTTCCAACAAAAATTTGTAGCCTTGTTGGATCTAGTTAACTTTATTCTGTCATTTTTCAATTCTCATTTATTCATCTGATTAAAAAGAAAGCATGATTTAACATTTGCATTTCCTACGGAAAAGAAGATGCCATTGTTGATGTACTTGAAGGGTCTCCTGTGTCTTCCTTCAACACCTTCTTCCCATGGAGGTGTCTGTAGTCTTGATTGTCCTTCCTCATTGGAGAAGTGGAACTCGCAGGACAAGGCCAGAGGAAATTCCTACTGGTCAAACCCTGCCTTGCTATCTCTAGGGAAGAGTAACAGGTCACTCTTATTTAGCTGTGTTGATTTCAGTGGGAATCACCAATATTTCCCAGAATCAGTGCATCAGAAATGATCTGATAGTCTAATGCAAATCTAATACTGTTTTCATAGCAGCCATGTCTATTTTTTGGAGTCAATTTACTTTTATAAGATGTTTTGAAACATATTTTAATAAAATGATGCTGCATTTTAAAATGTTCATCATCAGATTTACCCAGTTCAAAATATTAACTATTTATTCTTAATTCTTCCCCCTTTGTACTTTTGTGTCTTGGAGTTGCAAGAGGTGAAGAAAGGATCCAGTATCTTGAAAAGAAATCCCCTTCTGCGAATAAAGGGCCAAAAAAAAAAAAAAAAAAAAAAGGGCAGTTTAACCAAAGAAACAAACAAACAACAAAAAAAAAAATGTCATGGCACAATTGTGACTCTCCCAGGGAAACTTGTGTTTGTTAGGTGTATTCTCCTGAAGGTGACATTAAGAAGAGGTCACATATCCCCAATAGTTCAAGTGGGACTGACTGACTTAGCTTTTGGCATGATTGGCAAAAAAGAAATTTCCAACACATTAATTTGGGGTACTTTTCCCTACTGTGAGTCTTTAATCTGGTTGCCAGACCCTTCCCTAAGTTCATTGTTCTGGGTTTTCTCTCTTTTTTTTTTGAGGATGCTGTTGGGTGAAGCTCACAGGCACGTTACTCAGCTTGGCAAGAGTCGGGGGGAAAGACCATTTCCTGACATGAGCTTTTTAAAATGTATGAGTTTCCCTATTTGATTTACTGTGCTGACATTCCTCATCTCTGATTTAAGAAAGTTTTCATTCTAAAAGATGTAGTTATGTATATAAAAAGTTAAGGGCCCTGCCCCTTGTACTGCACTTGACGTGAGATCACAGCCTGTCCTCCCTTATCCTGTTAAAACACTTTTCTGTTTTGGTAGCAACTTACTCCTCTAAAACTGTGTAGCTTTCCTCCTGAACCCAGGTTCAGTT
This sequence comes from Urocitellus parryii, assembly GCF_045843805.1. Taxonomy (NCBI): domain Eukaryota; kingdom Metazoa; phylum Chordata; class Mammalia; order Rodentia; family Sciuridae; genus Urocitellus; species Urocitellus parryii. The sequence goes on along the minus strand of NC_135534.1, from coordinate 179,562,281 downwards.
CACTGGTTACAGACACATGAGCCTTGCCAGGTACTACAGATCCTAAGTTCAGTGGGACTAGAAATGGCTTTTTCTCCTTATTTCAGGTCCCATGAATAAGTATATCACATTTCCATGGTCCCATCTCACCCCAAAACAAACATGCCTGGGGTTCTCTGTCTCAAGGGGTTTGCCATCTTTGCTTCTCTCCAAGTCCCCTCACCTGCCTTCTTATCTTTCTAAGCCCAGAGTGCTGCTTTGTCTGCAAAGTCTCTCATGGACTTCCTTTTCCTCCATACGAAACTAACTTCTTCCTTTTCAAATTCTTTAGCACTTTATCTACAGTTCTCTCTGACACCTCTCAGCATTTCCCCCCTGTTCCTATAGTTACTTCACTGCCTGGTTTCCATATTAGAAGATAAAGTACTAGAACAGGAACCATGTCCAGTTCTCTTTGTATCTGCCCCATCTCGAGCACAGACCTGAGAAACAGAAGTGTTTAGAAATGAAGAAATGAATAAGAGGAGCCGATCAGACCTTCCCCTGAGCATAGCATGACTGGGATAGAGACTTTCGGTTTGATTCATCACTGAAGGATGGATTAGGATAATTGAAACCTCGTAATAAGGGAATGAACGTAAACTCTGGAGAGGGATCAGAGCCCACAAGTTTCAAGCTTTGGAACTCCCAGGAGTCCAAGATCCCTCCCTAGAGGGGGCTTGGAGTTTTCTTCATTAGAGTTTCAGGTAAGCTTTGGGGCAATGGATGTGGGTAGAGGGAGCAAGGGTGGGGGAGTGCCAGGGATTGTCTTCTGCACTGACCATTGTTTCTAGGAAGACAGTCCAATCCAGAGCAGTGACCTTCACAAATAAAGCACCACAACCCACAGAGTCCTGGCAGGTTACCAAGAGTGACCATGAAACTCTCTGTGACTTTGAAGAAACAGCTGCGTGGTATGCTCTCTGAAGCACTGAATCAAAAGAATAATAAATGTTATTAATAACAGAATAGCAACCCAGTGATTATATGATACTTTTGGTCCCAGACCCTGAAACTTGTCAGAACATGCCTTGAAACATCACCCATCCAAGAAAGATACTGGGTGGGTCGGACAGTAGGTTTGTCAAGTCTCTCCCAGTCATTGGGAGTCTCTTTCTAGGAGTCTCTCCAGAGCCCTGTGACTGTCCACACATCTTCCACCAAACCCATGGTCTCTTACCTTAAATCTATGCTACTTTCCCCCAAACAAGCCACACTCCTGGTTTTCCTCTCATTCTGCACACACTTGCTCCCAACCAAAGGTCCCCAGGTCACGTTTCCTTACCACTTGTCATAGCAGTGAGGCCCCATCTGCTAGAACTGCACATCTAGACAATACATTCACCTCACTCCTTTCTGTCTCTCTTGTCTCTCCTTCCCAACCCACCATGCCTAGGCCCCCTGTTCACTGTGCTATTCCCATGCTCAATAACTTTTGGTGGTTTTCCACTGCTTACGAGTTTCATTCTAAACTCTTTTTGTCCTTTTCTTCCTGTTCTTTCCTATTCAAATGTTGTGGATTTTTTAGGATCTCACTTCTTGATGTAAATTCATTTTATTTAGTTGTTTGTAAGTTTGCCTTCTTGATCAGGTAGTGGCTTCTTATGGGTGGTTCTTGGTTCTAACTTATCTTTGTATTCCTGAAATGGCAACACAGTGCCCAGTACAGAGAACTCTAGCTTTCTGAGGGTGAGGACTCTGTCTCTTCACCTTGGTGATCTCGGCTCTTACACAGTCCTTCCTCCGATAGACAGGTGTGAATGTGAAGGACTCCACCATCCTAATTCCAGTCCCTTTCCAAAGAAGAGGCAGCAATGGAGTCAGATGGATAAAATGTTAACTCTGCTGTTATCTAGTTGGGTCTTGGGCCTAACACTGTTCTCTTGCTCTCAGGTTTTTGCCTGTGTGTATGTGTGTGTGTGTGTGTGTGTGTATGTGTGTGTGTGAAAGACAGAGAGAGAGAAAGAGAGAGAGAGAGAGAGAGAGAGAGAGAGAGAGAGAGAGAGAGAGAGGATATTCCCTTCATATTTTCTTGGAGAACAGGGAAATAGCATTCTTTCTCATAACTAGGCCTCATTTACATGAATTAACACAGGATAATACCAAGGCCAAGAGAAGGTGAAGTTTAGAGTGCAAGGAGTTCGTTTTCTCTCCTGATGCTTTAAGGAGCATTGATTTATGTTTGCAGCCTTGACTTGGCTCCACAGTCTTGGAACCTATTAATGATAAATCACATCAACACATCAACAACTAAGCTCACCTTCTATAGTTTACAAAACTTTGTTTGCTAGCTTCTCGTCCATCACACACACACACACACACACAAAAACCCCACAAACACACACACACACACACACACACACACACACACACACACCCTTTCTCTCTCTTGTTTGGCTGCAGATGTTGTCCAAACACTTTCAAAAATCTCTTACTTCACTGGAGCTTCATAAACACCCTGCGGAGTGGCTTTGGTAGATAGTTCTGATCAGTTAAAATTATATTTTAACATTGGAATTAGTCTTTCGATCAAAAATTTTTTTCTATTATGAATTTCAACCAGCAGCATCTGTTTTGAATCCTAGTTTGTTTGTTTGTTTCCTTCTTTTTTGGAGGGACAGTGGATACTGGTGATTGAACCCAGGGGCTCTATACCACTGAGATACATCCACAGCCCTTTTGATTTTTTACTGTAAGACAGGATCTAAGTTGCTTAGGGCCTTGCTAAGTTGCTGGGGCTAATCCTAAATTTGGGATCCTCCTGCCTCAGCCTCTGAGTTGCTGGGATTATGGGTGTGAGCCGCTAACCCAGAGTCTGGAATCCTAGTTTACTTCTTTTTTTTTTTCCTCTGCATTTTTTAAAATTTTAATTTGTTGTATATGACAGCAGAATGCATTACAATTCATATTACACATATAGAGCACAATGTTTCATATCTCTGGTTGTACACAAAGTAGAGTCATACCATTCGTGTCTTCATACATGTAATTAGGGTAATGAGGTCCACCTCATTCCTAGTTTACTTCTTACTAGCTGTATAACCTGTATAACTTCTTACTAGCTGTATAGTAGATTACTTAATCTATTTAAATTTGGTTCACAGTATTTACCTACTACCTAGGTTTATTGTGAGGATTAATTGGTACTTATGGAGCATATATTGTGCCTGGATGGAGTGCAGTAAATGCTAGAACAAAATAGCCATTATACTCCATGACTTCTCGACAAGGAGGGGGACTGGAACCACCATATTCCTTCTCAAACTCTTTTGCTAACATCAGCAGTAAGAGTTTTCGGTTCTGTGAATTTGGGTTTGATGACGCTGGTGTTGGGTTAGGGAGTTTTAACTCAGCCTCTCTGACCATCATTGCTCCTGAAAACTATTTTTTGTTCTTGTTTTGCTTTCTCCTTGGAATTGCTATTAAGTGGAAACTCAGAGCCAACTCCCTTTAAAGGCCTGACTCTCTGATGCTGCTGTCAGAATTGATGTGTGCTTCTTATTGGTCATTGTTACATCACTGCCTGCATCCCAGGACACTCCAAAGGCATGAAGAAATCCAAAGGGGTCCTTCTTTTTGTTTTCTATAGACTGTGACCTCCTTGAGGTCACAGAGAAATTCTTGCCTGGAGAGATCCTTAAATTTGTCCAAGTACAGGCTTAGCACATGCTTTACTGTGTATGATTCCTAAAGAGCATTGATTTTTAAAATCCCTTTTTTTCAAAGCTACTAGGGTTATGCAAGGGAAAGGGAGAAGCAGCAAAAGGTGTTACCACTGCAGTCGTCATTGACTTGTTTCACATTTCTTCCCTCCAATCTCTTGCTACTCACAAGGAAGACCTTGAACCAGGAACATCACCATCACCTGGGAGCTCATTCGAAATGCAGACTCTCTCCCTGACGCCAGATCTACTGAGTCAAAATATCCAGATTCTACTTTTTAACAAGATCTCCAGGGGAAATCTATGACCAGTAACTTTTGAGAAATGTGCTCTAAAAGACAGGCCCTCAGTCCAGCACCCGTTTTGAGCCATGCCTGAAGGACACAACGGCACATCAGCTGAGCCCACCAGATTAGTGAGTTCCCAGATTGGTGGTTGTAAACTCACCAGGTTCTAGATCTTGTCTCGTTTCATTTTGTTTTGGTACCTGCTCATTTCTGTGGCTTTCCTTGACACTGTTATGACAAAGCACTCAAATTTAACTTTTCAGGTGCTTAACTATCTGTTTCCCATGAATAGCATTCATTTCTCTTTTCTGGTATGGTTTTTCTGAGATTGTGTCTTGAACTGCCCATGTCTTTGGTGTTATTGGACAAGCCCTCACTACTTACTAGTTCAGCTTTAAGCAAGCAGACATCAAAAGACATCACTTAGAATTATGTGTGTGTGTGTGTGTGTGTGTGTGTGTGTGTAGTGCAAATACAACCAGATGTAGTGATCCCCAAAGAGAAGTGCAGATACTAATGAGATATTCTGTGTCTGTTGTGATAGCTGTTTTAAGAGATGGGGGCTATCCTGTACCTCCTATACTATCTTTTTTAAATGTAATGCTATATTTTGTCATCTATAATTTCTTTCTCTCTCTTCCCCAAACACACACACACACTCACACTCTCTCTCTCTCTCTCTCTCTCTCTTTCTTTCTTCCTTTCTCTCTCTCTCTCTCTCTCTCTCTCTCTCTCTCTCTCTCTCTCTCTCCCCCCCCTCTCCCAGGGATTGAACCCAGGGGCACTTAACCACTAAGCCACATCCCCAACCCTTTTTTATATTTTATTTTGAGACAGGGTCTTGCTAAGCACATAAAATTTTGTTCAAGAGGACTTATGTGACTGATGCTCTTGCCCTGAATTTTTAACATTTGATTCTTTTCTCTTAAAATAAATCAAGCCATGGGGAAAAGGATATGAGTTTAAAATTTTTTTAAAAAAGATCTTTCAGTGAGAGGGGAGGTTTTATATTTCTTCTACATTAAAATTTTTCTGGGTGCACAGCAAAATATCAAAAGGAAATAAATTCAGTACAAGGAAATTAAGAGAATAATGACCTTGGATTTTTTAAACATATTTTTTGAAATATTCTTTCCTTTTGGAGGGTTCATATCAAAATAACACACTTGTCACAATGTCCAGGCACTCCAAGGGGATGGAGAAATGGTGACACAGAAAACAGGTGTTTGTAGCTCACTGATATCCAAGCCAAGATCTCCACACTTATCTGTTCCGCAAATGTAAAGGGTTTAGGACTATACCTTGATGAGAGTGAAAAATGACTGCAAATAATGTTGCTCACTTTCCCTGAAGGAAAGTTTTAAGTTTGAAATTATTAAGAACAAGATTTCACCTATTTTTAACCTCTTTGGTTACCAAGGCCATTGTTTGAACACTGGCAGGAAAGGAAAAAAAATATTAATGACATGTGCTAATGAGCTAACTTTGTCACTCATTTAAAACTAAGTGACGTCAAGTGATTTGGCGCTCCCATCAAAATTTACTGATTCCTGTCCTTTCCCTCTCCTGCAATGATAGGTGATTATGAGTTGTAAATAAGATGGTAGAAAAATACTTGAAACTCTGTTTTGCCATACAGTGTTGTTCTGTTCTGTGAAATTGAATAGACAATTTGATGAAGAAATTTAAACAAATGCCTTATCCCTTTAGCTGGTGATAGCTTACTATATATGTAGTGTGGATGAAAATTGCTTTTTTATTGCTGCTTGCAACGTATTACCCTAAAGAAGTAAATAATATGGAGATTTCTTTGCACCAAGGTACTACAGTGCTGTGTTTGGTTCAGAGGAGCCTGTTTAAGTCCTGAACCATGAATTCAGAACCACCATAGTGGCACTGGAAACTCAGGAATAAAGGGTTGCAAAATATTTCATTCATAGTTATTTCTGCTAATTAATATTGAAATGGTACAGATATGTTGAATTAAAATAAAAATCTTAAAATTATTTTCACTTTTTAAAACATTTTTATATATGTGGCTCACATTATGTTTCCATTGGATAACACTGTTTGAGAAAGTCTATCTGTAGTAATCTTATATAAAATATAATACCAGTCTGGATTCTCCAGAGAAACTCAACCAATAGGAGATCATATATATAAAGAGATTTATTAGGAGGAATTAGTTGATTAGATGATTATGGATACTGGAAAGTCTTAAAATCTGCAGGGCAAGTGAGCAAGCTGGAGACCCAGGAGAACTGGTGGTGTAATTTCATTTCAAATCCAAATGCTGAAGAACCAGGAGAGTTGATGATATTAGTTCCAGTTTGAGGATAGGAAAGCTGATGTCTCAGCTCAAGCAGTCAGAGAGTGAACTATCTCCCAATGCTTTGTTCTATTCAGACCATCAATGGATTGGGTGGTGCCATATTGGGCAGGACCATCTGCTTTACTCAATATACTGATCCAAATGTTGATCCCACCCAGAAAACCTTCACAGACATAACCATAAAAAAAATTTAACCAAATGTCTGGGCACCATCTGGCCCAGGTAAGTTGATACATAAAATTAACCATCATACATAAAGCAGAGAGGGCAAAAGTTATAAGGAAGTGAAAGAACCTATGGATTTAGATACGTGCAGTTCCAACTCACTCCAGCAGAATTACTCCATGATATGGTACTTTTTTTGCTTTTTCCATGAGGTCAGAGAGGATGTAAGTCATAGCTGCATCATGGCAGCATGATTCTGGTGGAAACAGAGTCCTTGGAAAGGAATGACATTGTTTCTTTCATAAGCACAGATTTCAAAATCCCTTTAGCCAGAGAGAAGACACAGCAATAGATGGAAGGTACCTGCAAACAGTTTTGATGATGAATTGTTTTGAAGTTTCCAACATACCAAACTCACCAGCAAATCCTAGGAGGCAGACCTCTTATTGCTAATGAAGGTGTCAGAGTCTGCTAGTGGGCTGCAGCCACCATTAGAAGGCAGAGAAAAGTGCCTGTGTCAGCTTCCTTTGTCTGGCTTGTTCTGTGTGAACTGACCAGTGAAGCTGTCTCCTTTTCTCATACTCATAACTTTTTTTATTTTTTTGATTTGTAGTTTCCACACTCCACCTTTCCTTCATTTTGGGGGGGAAATGGAGACATTGTCCTGTCTCCCTTCTTTTCATGTTTGTGCATTTTTTAGGATTGTGGACTGTGTGAGCTGTCACACCTGTGTTCTTCCCACTCCATAGCGTGGGCACCTGGGCTGATGACATGCACACACGTGCACATCACTTCTCATGAGAAACTCTCCCGACACCCACGCCACACCTCTAATCTACAGTGAGTCCTCCATACAACCTCATCTCACCTCTTTCTCTTTTCAGTTCTCTTTTCATAATTTGTAATGATATAGTGACGAGATGCCATCTCTCCCACTGAGTTATAACCTCTATGAAGAGGGGACCTTGGCTACATGTGCTCTGTGGTATTCCCAGGTCTGGTACAGATGAAGCCACTAAGTAAATGTTTGTTGGATGAACGAGTGAATTTAATGAAACTAGGGATTCTCTTAATGCTATTTTACTTATCATGATGTAAATGCCAAATCTTGGCAATCTTTTTTTTTTTTTTTCTCCTTTCCTATTTGAAGATCATGTTTAAGAGAGAAGGGAGGCAGAGCGATGGCAGAGGGGTTCTGCTGATTCTTGGCCATCAGTGATTGACAGTGTCTCGTCTCACCTCTTGGCCTGTGTCTTCCTGTCTGCTTCTGGTTGTTGTTTGGAACAGGCCTTAAGAACCAGGTTTGTCTAGCATTATTCCTTCCCACTCTCCACAGGGGTCTCCTCTCATTCAAGGCTTCATTCTTTCTGATAGTGATCTACCAGATGTGAGTGATCGACTCTTTGTGTTTACTATGAGTCATATTGTCTACCTTCTGTCTTTTTTTTCTTTCTAATATGAAAATTATGATGAATCATACCTATCATTGCCTATATAAAACGACCTCTCTTGCATTTGCCTGGTGTTCGGTATTATCTGAAAGTGATATTGGAGTCCTGTTTCATGGTTGTGTGTATTCACATCCTTGCCCTATTCTTTATATTTTCGTGTTGGTTTGTTTTATTTGGTAAGCAACCAATAATTATATTTTACTATTTGGCTCAACTTAAGAATCTTGGAATAGGATGGTTATACTGTGCCAGTCTCATTTTTTTTCACTTGGCTTTGCATTATGACCAAAAGACCCGACATGAGCAACTTTGAAGAGGAAAAGTTTACTTTGGTTCACACTTTCAGAGGTGAAGTCCACAGTTAGCCTACTCCATAGCCCTGGGTTCAAGGTGAGGCAGAACAGCATGGCAGAATGGCAGAGGTGAGCTGCTCCTTCTCAGCAGCCAGGAAGTAGAGAACTCCATTCACCAGGGATGAAATGTGTATGCCAAAGACTTGCCTCCAGTGACCTACTTCCTCTAGCCACACCCTACCTGTTTGAAGTTGTCATCCAGTTAAGCCACTCAAGTGGATTAATCCATTAATTAGGTTACAGCTCTCATAATCTAATCATTTCACTTCTGAACATTCTTCCATTATTTTACACATGAGCTTTTGGGTGATAGTACCTAACTCATAACAGTCGTAATGTATATGGCACATAATTTCTTTCAATTTTATTTTGGGGGTAAACACATCTTATTTTAAATTCTAAAGTCATTGTTTTTGTAGCTAGAAAGTATTTTCTACACTCTTTGATCTACTTTTTAGAGAGAAGAGTAAAACATTATCTTTTGGTTCTTCTTTCATATTGAGGAATTTTATATCTTTTAACTCATCTTTTAATCCCTCCTTCCATTCTCCAATTTTATTGTTGATATGATTTCAGGTTTTGATCCAGATTTTTATTATAACTTTACACTATATGTGTCTCCTAAATAATAATAAATGTTAATTGTATCAGTGTTGATTGGTTAAACAACTACTCAGACCATGTGTCTAGGAGTGGGTAAACATCTATGAAGATATGCACTATTTCTGATCAAATTCTGAACTTAATGACCTGGCACGTGTTAGATAAAACTAAGCATCATATTTCAACCAGTGGCCTTAGTGCTGTGATTGGTGGATGCTAGAAAGTGCTGTAAGAGCACCTAGAAGGACCCTGACCTACTTTTTGGTGAGTCCAAGTAGGTACTTCTACTACTCAGAATTTCTGATCAGAAGAAGAGATGACTTCACATGTTTTTAGTTTCTTTTACTTAGTAGAGAAGTCCCTAGATTTCTCCTTTTTGTTTGTTTGTTAGTTTTGCTTTGTTTTACAAAAACAAAATAGAAATAGCAGTGGACCTTGGGGCATTTATAAGGGCCAACTATCTCAAAGGCATTGCGCCAAGTGCTTTACCTCAGTTATATCTTTTAAAATCTCATAAAGACTCTTTATGAAAGAAGCTTTTTGTTCACTTCACAGATGAAGAAACTGAAGCTCAGAAAAGTTAGGTAATTTGCCTATGTTTGCATGACTTGAAAGTGATTTCTATTCATCAATGGCCCCCTGTTAGAGTCTATAAACAAGTCAGGATGGCGCCTGGTATTTTGCCAGGGGGAGTGGTTTGTGAGGTGGCGCCAGCGAGCCATTAAGTGTGGAGATTTCTTATTGGTTGACTGCTGTATCTAGTTTATGTTAATTAAGATAAGCTGTGTGGAATGTATATATACCCCTCCTGTCCTACAATAAACGGCTCCCACTCCTGCTGTATCAATGTACACAAGTTGCTCGTCACCCCCTGGTTATTTTGCTGCAGCCGGACTGCGGCAGCCCCCAGATCCCTTGACCCTTCCAACCCCAGGACACTTAGGCTGAGAGTTTGAGTCCTAAAGTGTGACTGTTTGGGGAAGATAGTTTACTGATTAATTATGATATAGAAGGCACCTCTTGTCCTCCAGGGAAGTGTGTGTTTGGGGGCATATGTGAATGTATGGGGGGTTACTAACAAGATTCTTCCTACTTCCTATTGTTTGGATCTCCATGAATTTATTAAAAGAAACATAAGATGTTGTCTTCTTTTTTAAACACTGAGAATTTCCTATCATGCTCAAAACTGGTGGGACTGTTTCATTCCTTTTTTTTCCACTGATTTTTAGGCTACCAATGTTTGTTTTACACCTCTGCTTCTTTGAAATAATTTTCTTATCTATTTCATTCTCAGATGCATTTAAAATATTTTTATTAGTGCTTTATAGTTGTATATAATAGCGGGGTTCATTTTGACATAATCACACACACATGGAATAGAGTTTGCCCCAGGAAGCCTGCAGTGCCTCCTCAATCCGTCCCTGTCCCCCTTCCTCGACTCATTTTCCTTCTATTTATTTATCAGTTTTTAGAAGACTGGTGCTTTATAGAGATGCATAAAGGCGGGATTCACTGTGGTGTACTCATGTATATACATAGCATAATTCTGTCCATTTCATTCCACAGTTCCTCCATTTTCCCGTTCCTCCTCCCTCTCCCCAATCCCCTTCCTCTCCTCCATTGATCGGACGCATTCTTCACTACGAAAGGCAAAGATATTTCCTGGAGGCTCCTCAGTGAGCTCACTGACTTCTGTGGCCCTCTAGAAATTTCCCTGTGGGTTGCCACATAAAACAACCTGATGGTTCCTTTCTTTGTCTTTGCAGAAGAGCTGATTTTGACCCTGCCTGACTATTCCTCTCTCTTTGCTGCTATTCCTGTTAACCTAATGGTTTGCTAGTAATTAATTCTAATGAGTCCAGCAGGGATTTCACCTTCATTTCTTTGTAAACATTATCCTGAGGGTAAGCATCGCACACCACCCCCCAACACACACACTACAGTCCAGCGCCTTTGCCTGGGTTGATAGGCAGCTGGACGGTCCTAGGAGGGACACAGGTATCCTATGCCCCCAGATCCTCGTTCACAAAGGCTTTCTGGGAGAACTGACTTTGAGCTGAGGTCCAAAGGGCTAGGGAGTGTGGCGGGCAGTACCCGGCAGCAGGCAAGGGACAGGGAAGAGTATGTTGAACCAAGGCAATTCCTGCCCCACAAGGTTGTTGTGGGGCTCTGTGGGGAAGGGGTGGCACTCTTGCCAGTGCACAGGGCCCCACCTGGGTATCTGCTGCAAGGAGTGTCCCTGTGCCTCACATCTGTGTTGAGAGGAGAGCTGCAAGTGGTGTGAAATTTGACCCCTAGAGTTTGGAGGGCTCTTCTGCGTATTCAACAAACCTTCATCAAGTGCCTGTGGAGTACCCTCTGGAGCTGGGCTTGGCCCTGACGAGAGGCCTGGCTTCTGGTGGTCAATGTCACAAGGCTTCACTGTGTAGTGGTTTGCTCTTCGCCTACACAGCAGAGGAGAATTGATCAAAGCAAGAATTTTCAATTCCTTTTACCCAGGACCATGTGGTGGAACAGTTACTGGGGCAGGCAGCCCAGGTGGGCCAGGCCTCTGTGGCCAGCTGGTTTCTACTGCTGCCCTGGAGGGGGTGGTAAGTCCAGAGGGCTGCTTCTTCAGAGCTGCTCTCTTAGCCTGGTTTGGGAACAAGTAGATACCTCATGAATGCAATGGCATCATAGGTGCTATGATGGGAGGCTGTGGAGGTGAGTGACACACCAAGAAAGGAGGCCACGTCTTCCTGGGATGGCCAGGAAGGCTCACCTTCTAATCACAGCAAATGCCATTCCATCTGAACACAATGGTGTCCCTATTCACATGAAGCGGGTATCTTGCCTTTGTGTGTTAGTGTTTCATGTGCAGGCACCTTTCACACCCGTTTTTTTCATTTGATTGATTACAGGAGCCATTTTATAGACAATGAAGCAGACGTGGAGATGTTAAGTAATGTGCTGAGGATCTGCACAGCTGGAACACTAGGAGATGGGTTGAGGCCAGAGGCTTCTGCATCCTACGCTTGCTATGATTCCTTGCTATTCACTGGTAGCCTTGCTGTTCTGCCTTGGGTTATTCTACCATTTATTCTTGCCTCCTGTGTTCCAGGCACCATACCTGGCTCTGAGGACACAGCCAGGCTTCAGTCATGTGGTTGAGGCCTGATCGGGGTCAACACACCCCTAAACAACTGCATAGACAAGGCGCCAGGTGCCATGGGAGAGGTGTGTGATTCCTTCTTGAGTTCGGCCCTGCCGGTCTGCTTCAGCCCCCCTCATATTACCCCAACCCCAGTGGCAGAAACTGCCAGCACTGCTCTTGGCCACTTTCAGCTCAGGTCCCCTGTCATGGGCTACCTTGTGCTCCATCCTGGTGGAATATGCTGTTCCTAAAGGGTGCCCGAAACTTCAGGACCTGACTCTGGGAAAGAAGCCAAACCACTCTAGGCCTCCAATGACTCTAGCCCTCAGTTTCTCCATGTGTAAGGGGGAAAATGATTGTGCCACTGTGTGACTAAATGACATAAAACACATACAAGGCTTAGCTCAGGGCTGGCCTGTAGATACTACACAGACAGGAGGTAAAAACCTTAGTAAGTGATCCTAAGAGTCCCTCAGGGAGCCCAGGCCCACTCTTAGAGAGTTTGGCTTATAATAGTTAATGTTCAGGGTCTTACTCTTGTCCATGGAGGGCATCGTTTCCAAGTTCCTTTCGTGAGTTATCTCTCATCCTTCATTATAGTCCTGCAAGGCAGGCCGGGTGGTGAGGTTCACTGCACCTGCCAAGAAGCTGAGGCTGACTTAGAGGCAGCTTGGCTGTGTGCACAGCTGTCAGTGGGAAATCAGGGTTTGAGCCCAGTGAGTTTGACTCCAGGGCCTGTACCCTGACTCCACCTCCACCCCGACCACCCCACATCTTCTGTGTTTCCACCCCACCTTGTGCTGCAGCCTCCGGGGTTCCAGATTATCATTTCCCTGCTATTCAGTGCTACTTCCTTTTAGAACAGGGTCCGTCCTGTCCACCTGAGCAGAGAGAGTGAGAGGGAGGGTGGGGGGCTCCCTAAAGCCCTCACATCCCACAGAGCTGCTGGATTCTCTTCCCATAGTGACTCTGGCAGGACTGTGACCAAAGTGCAATTTGTGGGTTCATTTTCCTGGGAACACTGGCACTTCTTTGGGGGGTTGGTAGCTATATGTGGCCTGGTGAGGGAACGGAAGAGGATTCCTGAGGTTCTGCCAAGTCACTGGGGAATTTGAATTTCAACACAGTTGATAGAGGCTGGCCCAACCCTTCTGTCTGACCAGTCCCTTCCCCACTTAACCATCTACTAATGGCTTCTGATGCCCTCAGGCAGAGTCCAAAAGTTAACAGGGCCTGAGTCCTACCTGTTCACCCCACCTGCTTGTCCGGTCTACATTTTCCATTCTTTGCTTATTCAAAACCCTACAGTCACTCAGACCTTTCTAGCCTTGGAGGTGGAGGGCTTCTTACCCCAAGGTCTGTGTCACTGTTTCCTCAGCTTGTCCTCCCCACCCTCTAGGAGGAGCTTACTTCCCCTTTAGATCCCAGGGCACAGGTCACTCAGGAAAGCCTTCCTTGACCCTCCAGGACAGTGAGGACCCTCGGTCACAACACCCCACACTTGTTCCACGTAGCATTCACCGCACTGTAATCTGGATATCTGACTTCCCCATGAGACAGTTCCCAGAGGGCCTGGCCTCTGTCTGCCCTGAGAGTTCTGTCTTCCTGGTGCTGACCTGGGGGCCTTGCACACAGTGGTGTTCAAACACTCTCTGTGAAGTGGATGAGTCACTGGGAAGCCAGGGAGCCCGGAGGCTCCTCAGAGTTCAGCTGAAAGAGTCAGAGGGGGCGGCGGCGAGGCATGTGATGTTGTGATGCTGTTGTGGAGGTTGGCTTCCAAGGATCTGCAGGGAGTTCCTCAAAAAGAACTGTGCAGAACCTTAGCAGCCAAGGTAGGGGAAAACCTGGGAGTGAGGAAGCCAGCCCCCTTCCAAGAATGTAGTTTTCTAAGTTGGTTTCAGAACAAATAAAGTGTACCCCAAGAAAGAGAAACTTATTCTTCAGTAGAAAGAGTAGGTCAGTTCTTGGGGTTTCTTATACGGTGATGAGAAACCTAGAAATTTCTCTTTTCCACAGAGATGGAACCTGAAACTCAGAGAAGGAAAGCAAGCTAAGACAAGAACACACAGCTAGCTGTGGACCACCATCAGATCTCCCGGCTTCCAGACCAATTCTCATTTCATTACAACATGCTGCACTTTGATTTGGGGCCACTGTTGGAGGTGAAAAGAAATCATTAGAAAATGAATGTTTCCTGAAATATCACCTGCAATTTATTGCACTCAGAATTTCACACTGATAAATAACCTCTTTCTCATTAACATGCAGGCTCCCTACAATTAGCACTCTCATTTGCACTATGTAAACAGCTTCTAACTGTGCCTTTTACCTCTTTGTTCAAACAAAGATTTCTGTTAGCAAAGAAACAAGAAGGAAATTAGTAGCAGGTGAGAGCTTATTTTTAATTATATTGAGATTGACTGTTATTCTCCAAATCTTCTCTAATTCCCCCAAGATATTTATTTGCAGACCTGAGTTTTCAATCCATGAAAGCAGCAGCCATTTCTGATCTTTATTTACCAAATGAAAACACAAATGGCAGCAGTGGCTTTCTGGCTGGGTGCCAAGGGAGGCAGCGTGGGGGATGGTGCCGGATCTGGCTTTGATCGGAGAAGCCTCGCAATCAAAGTGAAGTAGGGAGCCTGGGAGATGTCGGTGGAGGGCAACCGTTTTGGCAGATGATGGGCTTAGAGTCCCCAAATCAAAGCGTTCTCAGTAATAGCTCTCAACTCCAACCCGAAGTCAAGTTCAGAAGGATTTTAGTTTGTTTCCAAAGATGAGAAATCCTGGCTGCTAACGATAAAGGGACCGACTACCGACTTAAAGCATCTTATGGTCAGAATATTTCAAAGATTATTGAGGATCCAGGCTGAAAAAAAAAATCTGTCTTTTTTTGTGACCATTCAATGTCCTTATATACACCTGCATATATACCTTATATACACCTTATATACACCTGGATATATACACATCTCAAGTTCCTTTAACTATTTTTAAAGGGATATGATTTCCAGGCCCCTTATTGTTGTCTTCATTCAGACACCCTAGTCCTGCAGCGAGTTATTAAGAATTGCATACAGTGATTCCAGCATTATCTGATCAGTGCCAAGAAAGGTAAGCCTAAACACCACCTTTGTCCCTGCTGGAGACCTCACCTGTTCTCTTGCGGTTTTTTTTTTTTGTTGTTGTTTTTTTTTTTTTTTTTGAGAAGCACACTAGAATACTCTAGATTTCTTTTTAAAATCTGCTTCCTGTCCCCGGGAGCAGTAAAGACCTCTTACTGAAGGATTGATTATCACATGCCAATATAATTTTATTTAGTATTTCTGACTTATTTCCATTACTGGTTAAATAATTTACATGTTATACAACAATTTCATTTTATGAAGCACTTCTGTAATAACTCTAGGAAAAAGGCAAGGTAGAGGTTGTTAATCCCATGTCACAAATGAGTAAACTAGTCCTACAGAGGAAATGGCATCCAATGCCACCTAGATGTTGGGATTCCTACCCTGTTCTCTGAACTGAAGTTCTGGGCCTGTTTTTCTGAGTCAACTAAACAAGCCTTTGGTTCCTTCACTGTGTCATTCTTAACATTCCTTTGGGGTCCTCCATTCTGTCATTTGTCCAATGATATAGGAAGATGGGAGCCCCATCATTGGAGAGAAGTTAGTTGTAACATGCAAGATTCACCCAAATTTACAAACTAAATAGAGAAGGTGACTTTCAAAAAATGTAAGATAAAGAATTAATTTGAATTATTTGCATTGCACTAATTTGTAATTCATGCTGTAACTACTTCTAGTGGTTTAATTAGAAGTTACATTTTGAAAAAATGCTTAAGGAAAGGATCTGTTAATTAGAAAGAGAAACAGTTGTACCTAAAAACCTAAGCCAGAAAGAGTTTTGCTATCAGTTTTCTGATGTCCAAGGTAAGAATTGAAACATAAGAGTTGAAATGTAGGAGTTACCTAGCTCTCCTTTTCTTATAAAAGGAAGCAAGCCATTACTGAGAAGTGCAACACCACCAACTAGGACCTGCCACTTTCATCATTATGTAAACAGTTCTAAACAGCATAATGAGCCAGGACTTCAACCAAACTTTCCAGACGGTCAGAGATCCCATTCAGGAGGTCTGAGGTGTGTTCTAAAAAGCAATGCTTTTTAAAATTGCTCCCCAGATGCTTCTAGAGATCAACCAAATCAGTGATCTACTGACTGAGAACAGTGTCTGGGGATGCTTGTTAAAAATGCAGACTTGTGGCTGTGCCACAGGGATCCATGTGCCTGGGATTCTTAGTGTGGCCGGGCTTTTGATCAGAGCAGTGGCTTGTTAGCTGATAATCAGGGTTCTCAGGTGAGGTCTAGAAGGGCAAGGAAGCAGCTGCTTCGTTTTCATCTGACAGTTGGAAATGGAATTTGTAATCTCAGCAAGATAGAGGATCACATCTTTGGGCCAGTCAGGGTTACCTATAGGCATGGTCCAACCTGTCTTATTTAGGTACAGGTGGGTTCCGATCAGCTGCTCAAGGCATTTGCAATCTGAAAGTTTGACACCAGAAGGCAAAAGAGAAGCACTTTCATCCAGGGAGATTTTAGAGGAGGGTCTTGTCAATAATCTGGCTAATCAATCCCCAAAAACCCAAAGGCCAAAGGTTTTCTCTGATATGCAGATGCTAGTTCATGATATGCAGGGACTAGAGAGGAATAGAGATACTTTGGATTAGACAGAGGGGAGTGAAATGAGGGGAGCAACTATGGTGGTAGGAAGGATAGTAGAATGAATAGGACATTATTACCCTATGTGCCTATGACTACATGACCGGTGTGATTCTACATCATGTACAACCGGGAGAATGAGAAGTTATACTCCATTTATGTATGATGTGTCAAAATATATTCTACTGTCATGTATACCTAATGAGGACCAATTTTTTAAAAAAGTAATCTGGCTGATTACAAAAGCCGAACGTGTCTGTTCAGTGGAGACTCAATTCTTTGGTTCTGCATAACACTGCAGTTCTTCTGTCCTTCCACACCACTCAGTGCACCTCTGCATAATTCAATAAATTCACCTGTTAGCGTTATTTAATAGTGTGCATGTGAATGCTGAAGAGTGCCTGCATGCTAGAATTAATGTCAGTCTTAGACATGATAAATATGATTCTAGTGGTTCCGCGGCGAAGCTTCGCTAGGGCACCACTTTATTGTCTGTTGCCTCGAAGGCTTAGATCTCTTTTTCTGCCTTCAGTTCATAGGATGAAAACATGTGAAATCACTGGGATTTATATAGGCAGATTTGGCAGCTCTTCCCTTTTTCCCTTGGACTGTCAGATATAAATCAACGTTGCGGCACTCTTTCCAAGAATGTGTTAGAATGTGCATGTGTTTGGGGAGCAGACATGGTATTTCTATTATAATTTTGTTTGTTAGGTGTGATCTGAATTGTTTGGCTTTGTTTTATAACATTCACAATTTGTGGTTACTTAATTGGTTCTCCTCTGTTATCCCTACCAGTGACTGTTGGGTTCTTTTTTATTTTTATTTTTTTTTGCTTCCTGCCTTTCACATTGGCCTGTCCCCCTGACCCATCTTTCCAGACCTAACTCTGGTACCACTTTTCTCCAAAACCCTTTTCTGATATCTCTATACCAATCTTTCCTTGAATTTCCTTAAAATTCGTTGCCAGGACCATAATACCTTAATGTCTTATTGTAACAATTCCTAGTCATTAGCCATTTGTACCTTCAGTCTAGTACTGTGTTTTTAATTATTCACTTGGCCAACTGTTTCATATGTTGATCCTATTTTCCCACATTTTACATATATTTTTTACACCACTCCCTCCCAATGGCATGTGCCCAGGTCTTGAGAGATTCAGTGCATGACTGAATATTTACAGTATAATTTGTAAAGACTTCTACTTGCAAAATCTATTTAAGCTGCAGCAAGGATCGTTTGATTATAACCTCCACGAAGACAAGAACCATGTGTGTCTTGCTTATTGCTACATCTCTAGTGCCTTAAACCACTGCTAAATTAATTTGTTGAATGACTTCTTTTGTCTAAACCTGATCTTACCTGAGCTCAGCTCACATGAATCTTCTCTGTAGAAATGGAAAGCAAGGTATTTCTGCCAATGGAGAAGCTTCTGAAATTTGGAAGACCTGGGGCCTAATCTTTTCTTTCCATTTTTCTAAGCCCATTTATCCTCCCTGGCATATCCCCCAAAATGAACATAACAAAAGAGGTCAAAGGGAAGTTCTGATTCTAAGAATTTAGAGGGGCACACCTTCCTCTTTGAAGAAAACCCCAGTAAAATGTGTTTTTATAGGAATCTCCAATTATTCAAACTTGCCTTCCCCAAAAGAATTGTAAACCTTTTTATGTTCTCCCAGGATCCAGAACCTAACATGAAATATTCCATCTCACAAGTCGAATCCCTGTTAAAAATATCCTGAATATGGAAGAAAGATTCTAAAGCAATGAGAACAGAGAAAGGTCCTAATGTAAACATCTTGCCCTTCAACTTTGGGTGGGGAAAAGTAGAAATAAACAGACTTTGAAGCCTTCCATGCTTGAATTTTTATATTACATGTTTATTACAAGGAAATTTGGGACTGTCCCTTCAACAACCACTTGGTCACCCAGGCTTCTTCAGAACATATTTCCCACTTAGTCATAAGAAACAGTTCAAGAGAATTAAGCTCTGGTGTCCCCCTCTCTCTGCTCTTTTGGCTCATTTTGATTTCCAACCAGTAGGATGTTTTCGGGTCAGCTTGCCCACACTCTCTTCCTAAGTAGCTGCCTTGTGGGTAGTTGGTCTTGTTGAGTTCAGCTCATGTGAGAACCTTGGCAAGGGCACTGGCCTTTATTCAATCATGTGTTAGGGGACAGCAGAGCTGACTTCACTTTGAGTGCATTGAGAGGATGGTTAGTTAACTAATCGGACTTGGCTAGGGTCGCTTCCTTTGAAAGGAGTTTGGCAGATGCCATAGACTGTCCTTCCATCCATCCATCCATCCATCTATCCATCCATCCATCCAGTCCAAGACTTACTAGAGGTCTGAGGGCAAAAGTGGGAGGGAGGGAATGGCAGGATGCAGGAGGAGGAAGGACCAGCGTATGGGGAGGGGGCAGGGAAGACTAAGCAGAGCCCCTCCAGGCCTGGGAGTTACTCAGGGAAGGAACAGGCTTCCAACGAGACAACCAAATCTGGAAGGAGATATTCTCCTTATGGATAAGCAATTGCATTCCACTTTCTCCACCATTTAGGGATGATTTCATTCCAGGTCAAGGACCAGAGTTAACTTATTAGAATGTTTAAAAAAAAAAAAAAGGCATAATGAGAACCTCTGGGTGGAAGTTACAGGGAGGCAGATTTGGGCTTAATACAAGGAATTCCTTATAATTGGATCTATTCAAAGATGACCTCACTGCCTCAGGGCATTGTGAGTTCCCTATTCCTAGAAATGCTAGAGGACACTTGCTAGGAATGTGGGGGAGGAAATTCTCTTTAAAAAGTAACAATTTAAAAGATAGAAGCGCTCACCTTTGTCTTTGGTTTCTACTGCAAAGTCTTATGGTGAGGACAAGAGCCAGGACAGACCTTTCCTTTTTGAGACATCAATTTCCTGCCTTTCAAAACCAGAAGGCTGGGCCAGGCACCTTGAAATTGTAGGTGGGCTCTGGCACTCACCTAGTTTTGGGCTCCTGTTGCTAAAAGCACATCCTGGTGGGTTGTTAGGTCCTCTGAGAACCTTAATTTGTGTCATTAGGGAGAAGAGAGAGAGAAAGCTCAGCTTTGGTTCCCATGACATCGTGAGTAGGTATCAAAGGCCTGGGAGACTTTATTGGCTATTTCCCCTCCCAGCCTCATCTGTGGGCTCTGGGGACCTTGGCAAAGCCCTGAGAGACACCATTGCCCAGCGTGAGGAAGACGGAGGTTCTGAGAAGCAGTGGAGGACTGTCTGCGTCCTGACAGTGCTGGGATTTCTGCCTCGATCATTTGTCTGTGTTCCTAAATTGGAACTTAGAGGTGCTCCCTTACCTAGTCCTAGGGTTGATAGGTAGAAGTGGATGAAAGAGAAGGCCTACTCTCTTAGACAATCTCAATGCTGGTGGTATCTAAAGCACTGAATATCTAACTCTTTAAAATGTGTTTATTGCACTTTTTTTTTAAGTTTCTGTGGGAGGGATCCCATCCCCCAGCAGTGCAGGATGGGGAAAAAACACTTTCCATACTCATCATTCATTTTATCAGTATTTGAGTGCTGTCTGTGCACCAGCCAGTAAGATGTAAGCACTGAGTTCGTCTACTAGCACTGCCATAATACAGACTGGGTGCCCAATACAGCAGACATTTATTTTCTCACAGTTCTGGAGGCCAGAAGTCCAGGGTCAAGGTATCTGCAGGTTTGATTTTTCTGAGTCTTCACTCCTTGGCTTGCAGGGGGTCACCCTCCTACGGGGTCCTCACATGGCCAAGCCTTGGTTTGTGCATGCTGTCTCGTTCCTCAACTCTTCCAAGGACACCAGTCCTGTTGGACTCCTGTGACCTCATTTCACCTTCATTGCCTCTTTCAAGGCCCGATCTCTAAGTACATTCACATTTGGAGGTATTAGGGATGAGGGGCGATTCAGCTCCAAACAGGCACTAAATTGTGACTTAGCAGCAGATACAATAATGATGAAAATGATATTTCAGCTGACAGGGAAGTCAAGGTGACGTAAGTGTCTAATATTATGGCAACCTCAAGCTGTGTGACCACAAATAAGAAACAGTACCTGTTCTCTCGATCAGTTTCCATTTAGCTGACTTGTTGGATGATGTAAACTCTCGATTCCTTCTATAAATTATTGCAAACAAGGCCTCCAGCTAGCCAAATGCTAGAGGCCAGCGGGCGCTTGTGCTGCCCCCAGGTGGGCACACACTCCCTGATAAATCTCCTGGGTTTATTTTCAAATATGGAAATGCCAGTTATGTTTGTAGTAATTGTAGAATTTACTTGTATATTATGTGAATCAATGAAATACAAGTGCAAAAAAAAATTACTTCTATGAAAACTAAGTGGAAGGTTTTAGATACACTTGATAATGGTGAACTCCGTTAATCTGGGTCAGAGCAAAACATGATCCAAATCCTGGCTCATGTCCCTAACTTGGGGCATGTTATTTTATCCCTACAAAGCAGTGACATGAGGGTTGAAAGCAAAGACTCAGCTATATAAAACTAGAAGGATCCTGTCCTTAGATTGGTTCACAAGTACGTACTTAGCTTATCTGAACCATCAACTCCATGAGACCATCAAGTAAGTATGTTTCTCTCACCAGACCCTAAAATACAGGCCCTAAAATCTCCATATGTTCAAAGTCTTCCTCTCCAAATATTTAAGAGCATCGCCACTCTCTTAATCACTCACACTACAAACTCTGGGTTCCACTTTGGCATGTCCCTCTCCCTCCACAGTGCTACCCTGAAAGCCTTCTTGACTCCCACCTTGTCCTCCTGCAAGATGCCACAATGGATACCACAATGTCTGGTAGTAAATAACTGCTCAGTGAAGGACTTCTGTTAACATTTGGGTGCATTTCCTTCCTCCTAATACATTTTTATGTATAATATTTGTGCATTTGAATATATGTAACTATTACTACTATATATAATGTATATATGTACTTATCATGGATATTAGAATGTTTGGACTACATCAGACTAATTTTATTTTATTCTCTGCTTTTTTTTTAAACCTATTCCAATTACATCCAACACTTTTCCAAGTCAGTATAAATTCTTTAGAAGGAAAGTTCTTGTTTGGGAACTATAGCTGGTGGTACTCTTGGAAATTGAGCTCAATTTACCACCGTTTCCTTGAATGCAAAACTTCTGGAGCATGTTGGGTGTGTCTAAGGGGATGGGGCTCCCAGGAATGACATCCTCTGTGTGTGTGCACAAGATGTGGCAACTGCTGCTTTATTGACTAGACCAGCTTAAGAAGGTCTGATTGATGTATTCCATCCTGATGGCTACTGAGGAAGGTCTCGGCCGGAGACCAGGATGCTTAAACAATTTTTACTTTCTCAAATGACTATCTTCAGGTTAGCTTCACTAATGGGTTTATAGGCCCTAAAATCTCCATAGGTTCAAAGTCTTCCTCTCCAAACATTTAGGAGCATCACTGTTCTCTTAATCACTCACACTACAAACTCTGGGTTCCGCTTTAGCATGTCCCTCGCCCTCCACGGTGTTGCTCTGAAAGCCTTCTTGACTCCCACCCTGTCCTCCACTGAGGACCCTGTCTTCCTGCAGACTTTCACCATCCCTGATGTGACGATGGCAGCAGTCCCCAGCAAGGTGCGTCACCGTCTCTTACCCACCTCTGACTCATTCTCTATGTTCTAGTGATTGTTTCCCTCCCAAGTGCAGATTTAAATGTTTTGCTCTTTTGTTTCCTGCTTAAAATCCTTTTGAGGGTTTTCTTTGCCATAGAGTTCTCACTTTTTATGATGGCATTCAGAGCACTTTATTCCAACCTACATTTCCAAACAGTTTTTTTTTTCTGGTACAAAATAACTCATATAAATTTTCCAACGATTGTTGACTTTATTACACATAAACAGGGTCCAAATCCTGGCCCTGGTCCTTGCAGCTGGGAACTTTGGGCATTTTTAAAAATATTTATTTTTTAGTTGTAGTTGGACACAATACCTTTATTTTATTTATTTACTTTTATGTGGTGCTGAGGATCGAACCCAGGGTCTCGCATGTGCCAGGCAAGTGCTCTACCACTGAGCCACAACCCCAGCCTGACTTTGGGCATTTTTACTTTGATAAGAAAGTATAGTGGGAACATGGTCATTCAGAGCAAGAATTCAGGAGCCCTTCCACCTGGCTTCGCCCCTTATTGAAGGTAAGATCTTGTAAATGACTGTAAACACTCTAGACCTCAGGCTCCTCATCTTGCAAATGGGCTTCAACCTGTACAGTTGAATTTTAGTGAGGATTAATGAATTAACTCATGTACAGTTCTTAGGAATGCACATAATACGTAGTAAGTGCTAGATGAATGGTTGTTACTATTGTATAAAACCTGGTGCCCAAATCTGTAAAATGGGGATAGTATTAATTATAATTAATTTTTAATTAAATAAAATGGTATAAGATCACCCATATGAAAGCACCTAGTATAACCTCTGGTACCGATTAGCTCTTCAGTTCTCTCCATTATCCAGATGCCAACTTAAAATTCAGTCTTCCATTAGGAGTTTTCCTTTGTTTATAGCCGTGATAGAGCACCAGCTTCAATTATGTTTTTTTTTCTCTTTCTCTCTCTTACCTATACATAAAATACGTAAGTACTAGATACATACAGAGGTGTATATATTCATGTATTCTAAATTGTTGCCTTCTTCTCCACGGAGAGGGTGGAGAATTGTGAATTTCCATATCACTAACTCCCAAGGCAATCCCAGGCTCAGCTGGGGGTCAGTGCAGGTGGTGATTATGATCACCACCTCCTGAGACAGAAGCATGGGTCTCAGCCTCAGCCCTGCTTCTTGACAGCTTGGGGATATTGGTGGATTACGGACTGACTCTGCTAATACCGCTCTCCACACAGGGCTGGCTGAGGAGTGGACAAGTAATCAAACACGAGGCACAGTGACTTGATGATAATATGAGCTCCATAAGTTTTGTCTGGTAATAAAAGTTCGGGGACATTTATTAACCTTGTTATCTTGGGAAGGTATAGGTGTCAATGTTCTGATTATAGGCATTTTGAAAAAACCTAGTTCTTTCATTCCTTTATGATATGGATGGAAATGATCTATGAATTTGCCATTTAAATTTCACTTACTGGCCTTTACTGCTTCCAGAAAATCAAGACTGAAATGGGAAGTTCTATAAAGAAGGGGAGGGTAAGGACTACCTTCCCCATTTTCAGTGATAAATAAGACAGAGGCCACCCCCTGTGATAAAGGAACGACCTTTTCTATCCTGTCTTTATTGAAATTGAAGAAATGAAATGAGCACTGACGGAGATGGGGTGATGTCACTCTGTCATCTGCTATCCCCGAAATACCACTTCCTCTTGGTGGGGGCCTGAGGAGCCAGCACAGAAACCTAGCTCGGCCCCTCCCCAGGGGCCATCACCTCTTCAGATTCTCACTGTCAATGGAGGAGTGTCACTGCCACACCCCTGGCTACACTTAGAGGAAATTTGATGTAATATGAACAAATACATAAGACATCAGCAGGAGGGCTTTGCAGACAACTTGTTTAAAAGGCATAAATGTATCATGCCCTCACCCTATCAGCACCGCACATAGACACGTCCATGGTACAAAATAAAGTTTGTGCACCAGATCTGTGCGAGGCATTGTTTTAGACGGTGTGGGAAGTCATGGTGGGACAATTGCAAAGATTTCTCTAACAGTGCGCTCAAGAAAATTTATAATCCAGTGGGAAGACAAGAGTGTTCTAAAGTCATGGATACTCTGTAAAATGATGCATAATAAACCAGCGAGGAGTGAGAAAAGAGCCATGGAACTTTGAAGAGAGAAGGTGTCTCCTGGTGAAGGGAATCAGCATTTATTAAGAAATTACTGCGCCTATGACCAAGGAAAATGAAGACAGTAGGTTGAAGAGACCCCTGCAGCCCCATGTTTACTGCAGTTTTATTCACAACAGCCAAGAAATGGAATCAACCTCAATGTCCATCAGTGGATGAAAGGATAAAGAAAATAATGTGTGTGTGTGCACATGCACACACACGATGAAATACCATTCAGTCTTAAAAATGACGGAAATCTTGTCGTTTACCATGGATGAACCTAGGGAATATTATGTTAAGAGAAATGAAAATCAGGCACATTAACACAAATACCTCGTGATCTTAGTTGCATAAAGAGTCTAAAAATGTTGAACTCACAGAAACAGAGTAAAATGGTGGTTCCCAGAGATGCTGGTCAAAGGACACAAAATTTTAGTTAGACAGGAGTAATAAGTTCAAGAGCTCTACTGTACAAGGTGGTGACTATGGTTAATGTTTATGTACTCAAAACATTGCTAAAAGAGTAGATTTTAAGTGTTTTCACCACAAGAAAAGGATAAATGTGTGAGGTCACATGTATATTAATCAGCATATTTTAGCCATTCCAAAATGTATATTCATATCAAAACATGTTGTATGCCACAAATATGTACAGTTTTTTACCGGGTAGTAGAAAGCTTTTCAAAAGAAGAGGTTTCTGTGTGCCGGGGATTTTACCCATAGTATTTCTTCCACAGAAAAATCAAGTGAGAACAGTGTTAGTGGCTCTGCTACAATTTGCTGCATTGAATCTTAACTTAAATAACTTGCCCATGTGGTAGAGTTAGCCATTTTCAAGGTGTCATCTGGATCAGGGGCCTTGGCAGCTTTTGATTTAGGCTCAAAAAAAGTGGAAAACTGGAGAAGAGATGGGAAGGAGAGGGTTGGGAAGTTTTTCACCCCAAGAAAAGGAGGGTGTGTTCAAAAGACCATTAATAATTGTGTTATTGTGCTGAGTGAATAAGCCAAAGAGAAGGAGAATCCACTCAGTCTCACATGTGGAATCTGAAACAGCTGGACTCATAGACACAGGGGCTGGGGGTGAGAGAACAGGGAGATGATAGCCAAAGGACATAAAGCCTCAGTTAGGAGGAATAAGTTTGATTTTTTTTTTTTTTGAGATCTATTGTACAGTGTGGCAAATGTAGCTCTTAACAGTTCTGGGCATTTCAATATCACTAAGACAGGAAATCTGAAATGTTCATAGCACACACACACAAAAAGAGTCAAATATTTGAGCTGAGGAGCTGATGAACTGATAAGGTAGCTTGATTTAATCATTGATCAGGATATTAAAGATCATAACATCACTTGGTACCCTATAAACATATACAACTATAATTCATCAAAATAAAATAAACATATGATGATGCCAGATCCCTACCCATCTCACCTGTCCCTTCCATACCATTCATTCTTTCATCGAACAAATCATGCACATTTTCTCTGAGATATGCCTTGCACTCATTGTTAAGGGAGGCCTTAAACATGAGTCAAAATAAACCCTGAGAAATGCGAAACAGTACATAGTACATTCCATGCCTATTGTGGCATTGGTGTGTTAAGAATTATAAATTATTTTATTTAAAGGAGAATGGCTGAGGATGCAAAGAAGAAAAGGCACTAAACTGGGATTGGGGGAACTCAGTCTGTAACCATTCTGTAACCTCCTAACTTTGTGATTTGGAGCAAGTTTTATGGATTCTCACAGGAGGAGTGAAAGTTTAACTTACATGGTTTGGAACATCTTCCTTCTAGTTCAAAACAGGTACTGAGGAGTTTTGCTAAATATATTTTGTTTCCGCAGATTCTTCTGAGTATTCTCCTCCAGATCTCTCCTTAGATGGCCAAAGCTCCATCTCAGGAGCATTTATTGAGAGCCCCCAGCCTGTCTCAGAGTAAGGGAGCAGGGGTGGAGGGGTGGGGAGCCCTGTGAACGGTCAGTCTCAGAGGAGGAAGGTGGACCTGGGCTCTGGCTCCAGGCAGTATGAGTGTCCCTGCCTGGTGGTCAGCTGACGGTGCCTGGGGAACTCCAGACTGGAAGATCTCGAGGGCTGTGTCTCTATGGATGGAGGTGACACTACAGGCTTGCATTATTCACCAAGCTACCAACTGTGCTTATAAAACATGACTGGTAAATTCTGGATAATTGGCTACTCTTGGGTAAAATTTTTAAAAAGTCACCAATGTTACTGTGCTTCAGTGCAGTGGGCATAACCAAAGAAGAAAATGGATTCATTTGAGGCCATTTATTAAGTATTGAGGCCATTTATTACTACTGAATCCCTAATTCTTTCTTTCTGTGCTTGTAATAAATGTCAGCTTATTCTTAGACTGCGAATTCACAAACTAGCAGATCGCTCCCCAGCTACTCTGTTGGAAGGCTGACGACCTAGGATCTTGTTTGTGTACAGAGCATTTAAAAGCCTTGAGTTTTAATCCCACCCTTGACGCTAACTCTCTGGCCTCTTCATGCCTGAGTTTTCTCATCGGTAAAATGAGGCTGGACACGATCAGTGGTTTCATTCATTGGTTTGATTACCTTCTTACCACCGACTTCACATTTTGAAACATTATCATTCTCAACATTTGGTGTTTACTAAGTAATAATCTGTTTCTCCTAGCAGGCTAATGTATGATAGATGTATGTATAACTTCTAATCAGTGAGGTACCTGTGACCACAGTGAGACGATATGATTCTAGACATGGGGAAGAAACATGATATTTCAGCCTCACCACAGAAAACCTTGTGATTTCTGGAAAGATGGAGAAGAGCTGGTGGAATCAAATTGCCAACAACACAGGTGGACCTGGGTTTAGATCCTCATTTTACCTTTTGGTAGCTGTGTGACTTGGTGCCAGTCACTCAATTGGTCTGAAACTCATTATTCTCATTTTTAAAATGGAGATAATCATGGAATTGTCTGTCTCACAAATTTTTTTCTAAGAGTTAAATTAAATGACACTTGGAAATTTGTTCACAACTGTAAATCTGATGTAAATATCAGTTCTTATTCCTAATACTGTAAATCTTCCAGTTCCATATATCATTAGAATGTTTGTGACTTTCCTGACTTGGGTTCCACTATCCATCCCATCAGATGTGAGGAATTGTCTGCCTCATTTTTTTGCCATCTGCTCTGTTCCTATATTCATGGATACTTTTATTATTATTATAACAAAATAATAATTATTATTAAAAATACAATTAAACTGCCATCTTCACAGTGATTCACTGAGCATTTTAACCATTTTAAAGTGTACAGTTCAGTGCCATTATTATATTCACAATGTTATATACCTATCACCCCAATCTAGCTTCAGAATATTTTCACTACCCCCCAAAAGAAAATTTTAAACCGATTAAACAATCACTCCCCATTCCAACCTTTCCTCCCCTCCAGTCACTGATGGCCACTAATCTGGTTTGTGTGTGTGTGTCTGTAGATTTACTTATGGTGGATATTTCATATAAATGAAATCATGTTTCAGTAAGCTTTCCATCCCTATAACGAAATACCTGATTACCTGAGATATTTAACTTGGAAAGAGAAAATGTTATTTGACTCACAGTTTTGGAGTTTCCAGTTCATGACTGAGTGGCTCCATTACTTTGGGCCTGTGGTGAGCCAGCACATCATGGTGGAAGCACTTGTGGAAACCTGCTCATATCACAAGCCAGAGAGCAAAATAGAGGAAGGGGATGGGATCCCACAGTGTCCTTCCAGGGTATGCCCCCAGTGAGCAAAGGACCTCTCACTGGACACCGCCACCTCTTGAGGGTCCACCACCTCCCAGTAGCACTGTTTAGTGGTCATCAGTGGCTGGAAGAGCCCTGGGGTTCGTCTTAACTCTGAGCAGAACTGGGGCCCATCCTGGAAAGCCTCTCAGTTAAGAGGCCGAGGCCCAGTTCTGCCCAATAGACTGCACTTCCATCTTGAATTCAGGTGGGGCATGTGGATACTGTCAAGTTTTCCTTTCAAAAAGGCTAACGTTTACTGTGCTTCATATCAATATAGAGTACAGGTTTGGGACTCAGATGATATCTTTGCCACAAAACATCCCCTGCTTTTTCAAAAAGTTCGTTACCTCTCTTTATAGCTTCTTCTTCTGTAAAATGGTAATACTAATTCTCCATATTTTATCTTCCTTACAACAGCCCTCCCTATTCAATGAAATAAAGTAGGTCAAACACCTAGGGTGCTTCCTGAGATAGAGACTTTTGCCCAGGAAAGATGGTGGATGATTTTGTTGGCAGAACACTTGCCAACTGTCACCCTGTCCTGAAGTAAAACCCCTTTGCATGCTGCTTAACCGAGGGGAAAAAGGAAGCGTTCCATTGCATGTGCTGTTTTAGTCAGAAAAAGAAGGAAGTGGGATGGTGTGCTCTGGGGCTCCAAGAGCGAGCTGAGCTGTTTCAGCCCCATCGATATGAAGGGGCTGAGGTCCCTCCTCTCTCTATTTTAAGAAGCATTCTGGATTTCCTGGGATTAGAGTTCTTTGTGTCTTGTTTTGGCCTTCAAGGCAGAATCTCCCTTAGCCAGTTGCTTTCCTTAATTCTTTGAGGCAGTTCAGTGCCATTAGCATATTCAGAGAATCCTTCCCTGGCCTTGCTTTTACCTTTCCCTCCCTAGCCCTGTCACTCAACTCTCCCTGCCCACCTTCATTTTTCTTCATAGCACTTAACACAATTTTGGATCCTTAATGCATAGAATAGTGCTTAGCACTAGCACTCAAGAAAATCTCTCTCAGGTAGGAAAATTTATATTTCCTGCCTACTTGATGTTGCATGTGACTAAATGAACCATGTAAGTGGAAGTGACAATATATCATTCTTGGGCAGAAGCTTAAAGAACCAATGCATACTGTTGCCTTCCCTTTCCTTCCATTGGGCATGCAGTGATATTTGAGTTAGGGGCTGCATTGTCATCCTGGGTATAGAGTGACCCCAGTGAATAAAGCCATCTTTTGATTTCTGATGATGGGCATGTTGAATGAATAGTAACCCTTTGCTGTTTTAAGCTGCAGAACCTAGTGGGTTGTTTGTTACTGCAGCACAACTTAGACTTTCCTGACTGATACAAATACCAGCTTTATAGTTTTGTCTTCTTACTCTTTTCAAGGGTGAGATCTGGTATTACTTATCTTTGAATAAAAGATCAATGGTTATTAAAAAATAGATTTAGTATATAGTATTAAGTCACACCTAATTTATTCTCAAGAAATCTATAGGACAGTCACTGGTGAATTTCTGCTTCATGTACTGCACTGTGGATATTGAAGAACAAGATTAAATTTTGGAAGTCATTTCCTTCAGAACAAAGGTCTCTCCACATGACACCTCCCTATCCCACTGTACCCTATCTCCAGGCCGTATGTGGTTTGCTCTGTTAGCCTCTCCTGAAAAGGCCAAGTCTTTGCTATTTCTGATCACATTTTTCTCATGAAATGGACAATTATTTTAATGCTGTTTCAGGCTGTTTAAAATATTTTGTGAAGAGCAAAGGGGGAAAGGATTTGGCATCTGAAGACTTCGGTTTAGGGACCCACTTACTAGCAGTATGATACTGGCTAAATTACTTAACTTTTCTGAGCCAAAAGATCCTGGCTATTAAATTGTGAGGCAATGTGAGTCTAAACAAAATTCTTGTGGCCAAATGTGTTTTGGAATTCAGAGTTTCTAAGAATTTAGAAAGGTAATATGTTGCACATGATGTAGAAATCAAAAAGCCCATTAAGGACCTGGGAAACCGTCCAAAAGCAAATACATTAATATTTCTGCAGAAAATGTATCAGTATTCAAGTAAGGGGATAAAGACTGTGAAGAGGCTTTCTCCTTATATGAGTTCTCCCAGAACTTGTGATTTTTAGAGTTAAAAAAAAATATGGATGAAGTCTTATGAACCTAGACCTATTTTTAGGTTTTATTAAGGTATACATGATATATGTATTAAAAGGATGTTATTTACAATGTCTCAATGAATATTAGACTAGTTGTATCCTCACATCACAGAATTGGCAGTTCATTTAGTGTATTCAACACGGCATTTAAACAGTAACAACAGTGTTTAACCAGGGTCCCCTCCAGGTTTGTCACTGTCCTAGGCACTGCTACTTGGATCACTGATGAATCAAGGATCTACTTTTTCCCTTCAACTTCTTTTCCCAAGGCTACATGTGCTTTTCTATGCAGTCTTGGTCCATTCGGGCTGCCCTAATAAAACACCTTAGGCTGCTGGGTAACTTATAAGCAACATATATTTATTGTTCACAATTCTAGAGGCTGGGAAGTCTAGGATAAAGGTGCCTGCAGATTTGGCATCTGGTGAGGGCCCATTCCTTACAGAGGGCACTTTTGTGTGGCATTGTCATATGAAAAAAAAAGGAGTAATCTGCCTCTGATCTCTTTTGAGAGGGTAGTAATTCCATTCATGAGGGCTTTCCCAGATGTCCCACTTCTTAATACTATTATATTGAGACTTTGGTTTCAACATATGAATTTGGGGTAACATGAAGATTTAGACCATAACACCTTTCTTATATACCTACCCACCCAAAATCAGTTTCTTAGGCCTACTAAAATACTTTACTATTTGGGGCTTTAAATGATATGCCAGATGAATTTCCTACCTTGCAAGAACAAGTTAGACCTAGAAAGTCTTCTTCCGGTGAGTCATATTCTGAGCGGGAAACCTGGCACTGAGGCATAATTAACATTCAGATTGCCCCCAGTTTCTATGGAGATGAGTCTAGCCCCTTGGGGGAGCAGTGATGGATGTGTAATCTTGAAGATAAGTAACTGACAGGTAAGAAAATTTTCTTTCTCATATGCATTAATTATTCACATTCATTATTCATCAAACACTGTGAATTTCTATTTAGAAATTGGACCAAATGGTTAGAGAAATTCTCCCTGGTCCAACTCCGATAATCAGATGCTTCCGTGGACTGCTGAGAGTCTGAGGAGGTCTGCTGTTTGGTCTGATTTCATAGCATGTGCTTGTTTAAGAGATGGAATAAGGACTCAACACCTTTTGGACTACAGTAGAGAAGGCTTTGGTGGGGCTTATGGCTTCGTGGTCATTGATATTTTCCCTATAACTGTTTCCACCTGTAGACTGGAAGCTCAGTAAGAACTCAGCTCTTACCTGTGTGGCTTACTACTCGGTTCCCAGCTGTGTACTAAATCTTATCATGGAGTATAGACTGGGCAAATTTTTCTTGAATGAAAGAATAAAGACATGAAGCCTAGGTCCAGGGATGAGCAGTCGTGTGGGTGATCTGGCCTTGGTTCTTACAGAGGGATTGCTGTCCTCACCCACCCCTTCCTGGCTAAGAGAGGACACACCATGAGGAAAAGAGAGAAGGTAGATGAGGCAAGATACTTCTCCCAGCACAGGACAGGCACCCCCTGGGCACATCACTGAGGATGTTTCTGATTCTGACACTGCCTTCATCATCAACTTCCCTGAACCTAGACTTGTTCTTTGCCTGAAGTGTCTCAGGGAACAATGGGAATTGCTAGTTGCCTCAATGGGCCAGGCTGTGAAAGCACACATGGTGCCCAGGAGCCAGTCTTGGTCCAAAGGCACATCTCCAAGGCTTAGTTTACAAAAAGCTAATTCTCTGAAGGCCTATTTATCCAGAGACCAATTTACCAACACCATGCTTTCTAGGATTGACTTAAAATGTGGATACAGCCATTAGCGCTCTGTGGAAGGGTGTCAAAAGCCTTTTGAGGAGATTTCCAGTAGTGTCTTTTTGCTCTGCATTAGTCTTCGTTTCATCAGAGTCGTTTTTCTATGGCAGGTCAAGGTTTTGTGTTTTTTGGGTTTCTTGGATCTGTGACTTTTGCACACACACCCCGTATTTCAATCAGGCATTATGCATGTCTTAAATGTTGAAGATATTATAAAAGATACAGCAGGTGTCTCATCAAATGCATTCTAAACCCATTTTATTGCCTAAATACTTGTTAACTGGTTCAAACAAAGTCAAACTGGCTGAATTTGTTTGGGTTTTAAGCATTAGATAAATGCTTTAGGAACTGAATTATTAAATACATAAGAAATTAGTGTTCAGTCACCTTGAACTGACAGGACTAAGTGGCTGAAGAGAAATAGTTACAGGAAAGTTAACAACTAATTATGCTGATTAATAACATATCCTTTCATTCATTCATTAATTCAACATGTGGAGTCCCTTTGTAGTGTCAGGCCCTCTTCTAGGTTCCTACTTTAGAGACTCTAGCAGCCAGTCTATTATTTTGGACTCTTGGTAAGATGTAGTGTCCATTCCGTTGAATTCATTGATTTCTTTTTCATTCATTCTTTTAGCATGCTCACCTTCTGCTTTCACAACTAAATCTTATCAGTCTATCTTATTTCCATGAAAATGTCCTTTCTCATCTCATAAATGCTTATTGAATGCTTAGGGACCTAGGTTTTGTCCCCTCAGCCAGAATGGCCCTTCCTGCCCTCACAGCCCTTATGCCTTCAGGGCCATATGGATCTGGAGACCTGTTCCCAAGTCTTGATTTCCCTTGTCAACTGTGAATGTAGAAAACCTTTTGACCTGCTCAAGTTCAGCCTCTGCCTCAGTTAAGGAGGCTAATGAAGCCTAACCCACAGTGTTATTGAAAATACAATGGAGCTGAGAGGACTTTGTGAGTGATAAAGCACTAAGTGAGACATGATAATAGCTTAGGCTCCTATAGGTTCTAATGCAGCAGAAAGACAAGTATCAGGGATACAAAAGAGAAAGCAATAAGGGAGATCAGTCAAGCTTTGCAAAGCAGATATAAGGAACTTGGTCTGAGTTTAGGGCTTTCTAGGTGGAAAAGAACATTCCAGGCAGAAGAAACAGGTAGCCAGATTCAGAGGCAGCAAAGAGCCCTGTGTATTTGTGACTTGGTGACTAAGGAACAGGAATTGAAGTCATGGATGTTGATAGGTTAGGTTGGAGTCAGTCCTTCCTTCCTCCCCCCTCCCCTCCTTTCTTCCCTTTCTTCCTTCCTTCCTTTCTTTATTCTTTCTTTCTACTGGAGATTGAACCCAGAGACATTTTATACTGAAACTCATCCCCAGCCCTTTTTAAAAATTTTGAGACAGGGCCTCACTACATTGCTGGGGCCAGCCTCAAACTTTTGATCCTCTTGTCTCTGCCTCCTGAGTCACTGGAATTACAGGCATGCACCACCATGCCCTGCTGGAAGCTAGTTCTTAAAGGGTTTGCGTGCCATATTAAAAGTTTGAACTTTCTTTAAGGGACCACTGAAAAGTTTCATTCATCCACTCCTTCTACAAGTAATTTTGTTTTCCTCTGTGTGTGAACCAGCGTGCATCAAGCACTGTTCTGTTGTAAACACTTACAATACATCAGGAGAATAATAAAAAATAATATCCAGGTATACACCAGCATTAATAAAAGAATAATTACCAATACTTTTGTGACTTTCCGAGTTCCTGCTTCTCAAAGGAATCCTTTTCCTTGCTCCCCAAGAGTAAGTCCAAATCCAAGGTTTGTGTTGTCTTTTCCTTATTTTTCATTATGGTTTTACTCATAGGTAAGGAAACAAGCTCAAGGAGTATGTGTTGAATAGATAATTAAACCTCTGTGACCCCATGAGTGTCCTTTTTTTTCAGAAGTTACTACTACTTCTTGTTGTCATTATATAACTGGGGGTGGGTTGACTTCTATGCTGGTGTGTATCTGTCTGAAAATGTTCCATTATCAGTGAAGTAACTTTGTACAAATTACTCTCAGAACCCCTTGTCTTTAACATAGCAACTATTTATCATTTCTATCTCTATTTTCCATCTTTATCATGTGTAAGTTGAATAATTATAATTGTAGGCATTTTGTGTTTTGTGCTTGAGTTGGTTTTTTTTTTTTTTTTGGCTTCTTACTATTTTGCTGTGCCTGTATTTCTAGATAGTCTTTGTATTAATTATTTTTATGACTGCACAATATTCTATCAAGAAAATACATTATAATTTGCTTTATCATAATTAAATTGCTGGATATTCAGGCTGTTTCCCATTTTAAACTCTTATGAGTAACATTGCTGTAAAAACGTCTTTACTCATAAGAATTTTTTTCTTGTTTTGAATTATTTCCTTAGGATATATTTTTATGAATGAGATTACTCAATCAAAGGCATAATTAATTTTGTGGTGCTTGTTACCCACGGGGCTTACTTTATATAAAAAAAAGTTTATTTTTTTTCTGATTATGGAAAAGTAACTCATGCTCATTATAGACCATATGGAAGAAACAGAAATGTATGCAAAGACCAGAAATTCCCCATAACTTTAACCCACAATGGTAACCGTTATTAATTTTTAAAATGATTACTTTAAGTTTTTAATCTGTCATTAAAATTTTGACAAATTTGCTTCAAGTTTCACAAAATTGAGACTATATATTGCTTAGTATTCTGCTGCTTTTAAAACCTGGTCTTCAGTTTTCCCCCTCATCATTAAAAATTTTTCCAAAGAAGGGTTATTTCTTAATGCTCACTTTATACTGTGTTATGTGGATGATGATCAATCCTTTATTATTGGTTTTTTACTAGAATAAATAACCCCATAAGGGAACACCCCCATAGAAACCTTTTTGAGAATTCGAATTATTTTCTTAGCACAAATGTTTGGAAGTAAAACAGTGGATAGAGTATACAAAACTTGTGAGTGCTCGATTCATGCAGGAACCAGGCTTCTTGGAATATTCCTTTGAAAGCCACTCAGTATCTGTGTCCTATTGTTGCTATAATGAATTCTCACAATACAAATAAATACACCTCATAGTTCTGGAAGTTAAAAGTCAAAATTAAAATTTGGGTCTCACTGGGCTAAACTCCAAGTGCCAGGAGGGCTGCATCCATTTCCTTGTCTTTCCCAGCTTGTAGAAGCTGCTCACATTCCTTGGCTGGTGGCCTTCTTTCTCCACGTTCAAAACTAACCACGTTGGACCAGGTCCTTCTCACACTGTCATCGCTGGCTCTCTCTTTTCTGCCTCTGTCTTACACTTTTAAGGAACTTTGTGATTCCAATGGACCCTCTTGGACTTCCAGGGTTTATCACACGCCCAGAAACTAAATAGTTGGTGAACATTTGACAAGATGTGGAAGCAAATCCCGTAGAAATGAGCCCTTATGAGTCAGCATCCTCATACTAAAGAAAACATTCAGCCTTTGTTTTGGGATTGGTTAACTGCACTTAGCATTATATTCTCCAACTCCATCCATTTACCTGCAAATGCCATGATTTTATTCTCTCTTTTTAAAAATTTTTAAATTTTATTCTCTTTTAATGCTGAGTAATGTTCCATTATGTATATATACCAAAGTTTACCTATCCATTCATCTACTGAAGGGTATCTGGGTTGGTTCCACAACTTAGCTAATGTGAATTGTGCTGCTGTAACATTGAGGTGGCTGTGTCCCTGTAGTATGTTGTTTTTAAGTCCTTTGAGTATAAGCTGAGGAGTGGGATAGCTGGCGATGGAGGGGGAGCATGGGAGGAATGGAGGAACTTTAGATAGGGCAAAGGGGAGTGAGGGGAAGGGAGAGGAAAAGGGGTAGGAATGATGGTGGAATGAGTTAGACATCATTACCCTAAGTACACGTCTGAAGACACGAATGGTGTGAAAATACTTTGTGTTCCATCAGTGACTTGAAAAATTGTGCTCTATATATGTAATATGAAATGAATTGCATTCTTTCAGCATGTATAACAAACTAGAATAAATAAATAATAAAAAAAATGAAAAAACCCACAAATACCATGATTTTGTGTAGAGAGGCCAACTTCCACCTTTCCACAAGCCACTTAGTTGATTATTCACTGTGTGATATTAAAAATAAAAAGGCCTCCATTCAATAAACACAGATTAAAATTTTGTTTAATGTTTAATGTTTGCAAAATACAATATTAAACCTATAAGAGAAAAAAGAAAGAAAGAAAAAACGAAAGAAAAACGAAAAAGAAAGAAATGAGCCCTGGGCTGCTGGAGTTCTGCTGCTGTTACTTTGGACTTGGGCAAATCTCTCAGTTCCATTCTATTCCATTCAATTGGCCTTTATCGTGTCTCTGTGACATGTCAGGCCCTAGGAAACATGCTGATAACACTCCAAATCCCTGCTGTCCATTAGCCTTCAAAATGTCCCTCTCTTAAACCGTACAGTTTTTGTCTATAAAATAGCAACGATAATTGTATCAATCCCAAAAGTACATGCAGGCAAATTGTAAAGAGCAATTCAAATGTGAGGACTTCTTGCTATTTTTAAGTGTTTAACAGTTGTTTTCCTAAGAAGACAAGGCGGCTGGAGAAGATGATGCGTCTTGATAAACTTTTCTTCTGTCTTCTGTACGTGTGATTTGTGATATGAGATCCACACCCTTGTCAGAGAACCTCTGCATTTCTTTTTCTAGATGTTTCCCAAGGGGTGTAATGATACCTCTGTCTTCGGAGGGGGGGATACCATTTTCCAAGCCTGTCTAATGGATATTTCTGGTCCTGCGAACTGGCCAATAGGATTTCTTGAATCATCGCCCAGTGCGGACCCAATTTATATTTGGAATTTCATGCCATCTTGAAGGAATATCATCCAGTGCCAGGGTCTTCTCTGAGCTAATTGGGCTTTGGCAGTGATGTCACTCGGCGGTGGGCGTTTGTGGAGAATATGGCAGCGACAGTGCGAATCTCGTCTCGGCAGTGTGTGCCCATGTGTGCAAAGAGGCTGCTCCCCTCACGTGCAGCCACTCCGCCTGCTCAAGTTTCGCTTCTGGTCCCTTTCTGAGGATGGGAGATCAGCAGGCTATTTATAACCCATGGCTAGAAGCTTTCCTCTCCTTCCTCGCTGTGTCCAACTGCTTCTCCTGTTATTAGTATGGCTGAAAAATATGGCTTAAAATGTGGGCAAAGACATTATCAGACTTATCCAACTTTTGATAAGTAGGAAACAGTCATAGGATGATGGAGGGAAGTCTCTCTTGAGTTTGATCCTAGTTCTTTGGATGACTGCCCAGACACTCTAGCTGGGTGTGTTAAACAAGCTTATGAACCTGTCTGAATCTCAGTTTCCCCATCTATGAAATGAGGAAGATACTGTTTGCCTTATTGGGCTGTGGGTTAAATGGAATCCAGGTTTATGGCTGTCTGCCTAAGTTTGATGACTTTGCAGACCTCAGATTTTCTTTCTATTCTGTCACATAATCCTCATGTCCCCTAAAGAACTGGGGAATAAGAAAGAATTTTCTGGTGATTTCCTGGGGGAGATGGAGAAGAAGATTTCATCACATGTCCCGTAGTGGGACTTTCACAATCCACAAGATCCCTCTCTACACCGTCTGCAGCTTCTCTACAACTTGTGAACAGTTCAGTCCTGCTCCAGTCCCACACACCATTGCATAGGTCACAATCACATTGCTCCTTAGCCATTCAAAAGTCCTGACATTGAGCAAGCAGCCAACTTTCTATGAAGAGGAATCATAGCACTGATTTGCTTGACTTCACTGTCTTCTGGCATCTAATTTCTTACCTTAACAGGTCTCTCAAAATATTGCTTGCCATCCTATTCAGGTTTCCATCCTGAGAGGTGCTTCAAGGGAGAACACCAAAACAGCTTCCCCTATATTATTTATTTTAGATCACACCATACATGCAAAACACTTTCTATGAGGCCTACACGGAGTAGTACTCAACCAACAAAATTTGATTTTCAAGGAAGAGTGAAAGCAATGTAGGGAGATACATGGCTTTGATACATCTGGAACAATTGCAATTCTTAGGAATTGATGTCTTTGGCCCTTAATTATTAACATTCTGTTAGAAAAGGTATTAGCAGTTTTCAGCCAGAAATACTCAATGCACGAAAGTAACCAACAGTATGTCACTCGGGGTTCAATGTCCCCTCTGGAGACCTGGACACAACTCCTCATAGACAGCTTAGAAAGCTACCATAAGTTTCTAAATAGCAAAGGTATGGGCTCTCCTGTGATTTTATCAAATAAAACATATACTTGGCCACCATTTTGTCCTCTCCAACAAGAAGTTCCATTGATCCAATGTCCCCTCACACCAATACCCCCCAGTCTCTCAATGTCCCTTTGGGAGTGGTTGCTGGTGATCTTAGCTGGGTTAGTTGAGCACCATCCCTTTCTGAGTCATATTAAGTCTGTTTGGACTTCCTTTCACCCTGGTGTGGCTTGTCCGCTATTCTGCTGGCCCACTGTCTTTCTATCCATTTAACCACAGAGAATGTGTTCTGGGTTAGACTTTCAGCCAAAGGCTGGGGAAACAGAGGGGGGAAAAACATGGTTCTCAGAAGAACCCAACTACCAGCCACAGGGAGAAGCCAACATTGGGTAGGCTGTGTGTTCAAAGCAGGGCAGATGGGAGGGATTCAGTTTGCTTGGGAAGCAAGAAAGTTTCAGGAGCCCTGAAAATTAATGTGGGCCTTGGGGTCCAAGAAGGGATTTTGTTAGGCCACGAAGCAGATGATACCAACTGTGCCAGACTCCTTGGGTGTGCCAGCTGGAATCCAAATGAGAACTCTAAGAAGTGGGAAAGGAAACTCAAGGGGACAGAACCAGGGCCTTTCATTCTGTCAGCCCTTCCCGTATGGAGACCTGGCTCTGTGAGCTCTAGTCACATAATCCTCATGTCCCCCAAGGGGACCTCTGGAGGGCTTTGTATTTCCCTTAAATGGAGAAGACCACTCCTTTTTATATTAGGATCCTTATCTTTCTTAAACAGAGAGGGTAAATGCACCTCTGTGTTTGCATACTTAGGAGGTAACAAACAGAACCTAAACTCAGCGCCTGCCACTAGCAACTATCCCCTAGGATGTGGTCAATAATTGACACTTGTCGCATAAACCATGACTGAATGAATGAGTGAATGAATGAACCCAACCTCCTGGCTCCCATGTAGAGTTCTGCTCTTGTCACTTGTCACTCTTGTTTGGTCACCTAACCAGCATCACTATCCCAGCAGCATCCATGGCGTAGACATTCAGGCCTCTCTGAGCCCCTGAGTTTGTGGATGCCTCTGGAACAGAAACTTCTCCCTTACATGAAAATTCTACACGGGATAGGAAGTCCACCTAACAGTTTAAAAGTTGCTTTCTTTCTGCCTCCAGTCTCAATTCCTCTCGCTTTCTCCGGTGCACGGAGGGCAGAGGCTTGGCGTAGTCGGACTTGGAACCACACTCACAGGCTTTCCCTGTGGCCTTTCTGTGGTGTGCAGGCCAGCGTTGCTTCCCCAGCTCAGGGTTCTCATCCTTATCTCTCACTTCATTGATTCTCACATTCAGCTGAGTATCTGTGGAGAGCCTCTTCAGGATCAGACCTTATGCTGGGGACTGAAGAGGCAGGGATACAGAGTACAGACAGCGGCCTCGCCCCTTAGAGTCACTATCAAGTAGAACAAACAGGAATCAAAGGTACGCATGTGATTATGCAACGGTAGTTTTGATAAGTGCCACAAAAAGGGAAGTATAGGATGGTGGGATTGTTTAGAATCTCCTTTGTTTAGAAGGGTGTAGGGAACAGTTCAGTAAAGAGTTAGGGGAAGATGTTCCTGCAGAGTTGACAGTGTGGGTAAAGTTCCTGGGGTGGGACAGAGCTCAGCCTTCTCAGGAGATTTAGAAAGGCATGTGGCTGCAGTGGCCTGGCTTGCCAACAGCCCTCCACTGGCCTCCTACTGCCCGGAGAGCGAAAGCCAGCGTCCTCACTCTAGAGAACGAGACCCCAGCCAGTGAGCATCCCTGCTGCAGCTCAGAACTCGTTTTCTCACCGCCTTCCCCCTTTCTCCCCACCAGCCTCATTTTGCTGTTCCTCAAAAATAACATAGTTATTTTGCAGGCACCTACATTTTTTCTCTCTCTGCCTACAACACCCTCATACCAGATATCTTCATCGCTCACTCCCTCGCTCCATTTGGGTTTGTGCTAAAATGTTACCTTATCAAAGAGGCCTTCTCTCTCTGGTGACTCTACCTACCGTAGTGACCCTCCCCACTCTCTGTCCTACTACGCTGTACGGTGCCCCCCCCTTATTGTGGAGGATATGTTCCAAGACCCCCAGTGGATGCCTCAAACCACACATTTACTAAACCTTCTACATACTTTATGCTTTCCTACACACACACACACACACACACACACGCATACACACACATAATGCTTCATTTATAAATTAGGCACATTAAAAGAGTAAAAACAATAGCTAATAATAACACAGAGCAAGTATACCAATATGCCATAATAAAAGCCATTTAAAACTTATGTGTTGTTTATTTCTAGAATTTTCCACATAATAGTTTTGGATCACCGTTGACCACAGGCTAACAGAAACTGTGGCAAATGACCACAGTCGTGGGGTGGTGAACACTGTATGTTGTTCTTCATTGCACTTAACCACCATTTGACATTTCGTCTTTACTTTCCTCCATTACCTTGAAAGGTCATGAAGGAAGGCACCTTGTTGATTGCTGTATCCATGGCACCTCAGACCATGCCTGATTCATAACGACACTCGATAAATACATATTTACCAACAGTTGAATGGGAAAGTGAAAAAAGAGCAGGCTGAAGAGAAAGCCGGGAGCCAGGTCCTGTGATGCCATGTAGCCGTGTCACCATTATCTAAACCTCACGTCCTACACAATGTGCCACATGCTTTCGAGCCTCTGGGCTTTGTGCTGATGCTTTCCCCTCTGTCTGCAATGCTCTTCTCCACCCACTTCCATCACCATTTTTGTTAATGGAATTTCCTCTTGAAGAGTCCATTACCTGAGATTCTGCACAGAAATGATTTAATTTCTTTTTTTCTTTCCTTTGGTACCAAATTAAACCCAGGGGCACTTAACCTCTGAGCCACATCTCCAGTCCTTTTTATTTTTTTATTTTGGGACTGGGTCTTGCTAAGTTGCTTAGGGCCTTGCTAAGTTGCTGAGGCTGGCTTTGAACTAGCAATCCTCTTGCCTCAGCCTCCCAAGCTGCTGGGATTGTATTCGTGTGCCACCGCATCCAGCTTGATTTCATTCCTCTTTGGATTCTGGCAATTGTGGTGCATTTTTGACCCCTTTCCCATATAGACAGCTCCTAATGGTTGGGGCTCTGTTGGATTCATGCCTGACCCCTATCCTGGCATAGAGCTTGACCCAGACTAGCACTCAGGGAAGCTTTAGCTTAATTGAATAATAGGAAGGTAATAATCCAAGAG
Source organism: Urocitellus parryii (assembly GCF_045843805.1). Taxonomy (NCBI): domain Eukaryota; kingdom Metazoa; phylum Chordata; class Mammalia; order Rodentia; family Sciuridae; genus Urocitellus; species Urocitellus parryii. The sequence goes on along the minus strand of NC_135534.1, from coordinate 179,520,455 downwards.
AACTCATAACCCAAGTAGGGCCCTGAAATCGAGTCAAAGTCATGGTTGGATATGAGAAAATCAATAGTTAAGAGTATGAACTCAGGGGGCTGGAGATATATCTCAGTTAGTAGAGTGCTTGCCTTGCATGCACAAGGCTCTGGGTTCAATCTCCAGCACCACACACACACACACACACACACACACACACACAGTGTGAACTCAGACTTGATTGCCTGGATTTCGAATCTGGTTCTATTACTTAGTGATTTTATTAACCTCTACAGGTTAATAATATGCTCATCTGTAAAATGAGCATAAGAATAGTACCTCTTTCATAAAATCATTATGAGATATAAGTTAACTACTATATAGATGTGTTTAGAACAAGAATCATAACAAATCCTATATATGTGTATTGATTGAATAAATAAATACAAAGCCTAGGGTACTGTCTACAGTCTTGGGGAGGAGGGCTGAACTTGGCAGAGGGGCAGTATCTGGAGATAACTTGGGAATCTGCTCTGGCCCTGGAGGCAAGGAGATGTTGAAAGCCAAAGCCCCGTCCTCACCAGGACTTCAGTCATCATTTACACAAGGGGAGACTGAATCCAGGAGAGGAAGTGTCTCCCAAGTCCCCGCCACCAAGACAGAGCAATGCTGGCAACTCAAGCCCCTGACCCCAATCAAATGCTCCCCCTGCTGTTTCCTCCTAGTTCACTCATGAAAGCCAGTGACTCGGTTCCCAGATGGTGGCTTGTTATTTGTTTCCTCCTTGTTTCCCAGAGCAGTTGCAGTACTTACAGGAAGTATGGAATAGAAAGGTCAACTATGGATTTTGAAAACTTAAGAAAGATATACATTAAAGTAAGAGTCCCGCTGTTGGCGAGGTGGGCCAGGAAAGAACTCTGAAGACAAAGAGAAGACAAGGGTCTACATGATTGCCATGTCCCCATGCAAACTGAATTTGGAGCTTCCTGATAGCCAAAATGAAAGGAGACCTGTGGGGAGTCATATCTAAGGGAAAATCAAAGTGTCTTCCTAGTCCTTAGTCCTAAAAGAGGCTTCTCAGTTGTGCCAGTGTCCTACAGATGATGCTGAAAACACACAGTTTTTCTTCTAGTGACCTCCCTTCTCGTGCCCGGCGGCCATCTTGGTTGATGGATTGTTCTGATTTCTTCCCTGAGGTAGTTCTAACTTCTGGATTAGCTTGAAAAATCCTAGATCCTCATTCTGACTCTGCTGTTATGGTGGGGTTCCCCCGTCAGCCAACAACTACAGTTGTGATTCAAACTCTTAGAATTTCTTGGTTTTGAAAGACCTTAAAGGTCATCAAGTCCAGCATCCCTACCCCGCTCACCTTCTGATAGTTGAATCTTCTTTACCACACCTCCCTCAAGTGACTTGAATGCTTCTGGGGACAGGGAACTCATTGTCTTTCAAGACATCTCATTCCATCTGCCCATGAAGTTTCTTATTTTATTGAGTTACCATTTGAACCCTGGCCGTTCCTATTGAAAGAGGCATTTCATGGCTGAAGAAAGAAATCAAGTCAAATTGGCCAGCAGGAATAAACTCTTTGGGAATCCTTAGCTTCATTAGAAGTAGACTTTTGTTCAAATGAAGTGTTAAAATTAAAGCAGTATATATCTGAGTGGGGCCAATTGGCATGAACTCATCACAGCATATGGTGTGCTTCCTTTTATATGCATGTTTAGCAGCTAGTGGGTACCAAACCTCACACAGCTCTCAATTGCTAGCACTAATGAAGGATCTGTTTGCCTTTGGGGATAAAGATGGTATCACTGATTCACAGTTGTTTTTCCAGGAGTGAAGAACAGATTTTACTTCCTCATTCAAACTCTCTTGCTTGGTTCTTTCTCTTCTCTGCTACCACTGCCCTAATTCAGGCCTCATTGTCTCATGCCAGAACTGTTCATTTGCCTCTCACCGGCCTCCCAGCCTCCAGTCCTGGCCCTACGTGGTCCAAGATCATCACATCATCAGAGGGATCTTCATCCATCAGAGACTCAAGGTATCACTTCCAGCTCAAAATCCTCCAGTGGCTCCTGTTGGCTCCAGCGTGGAGTCCCAGCTTCTTAGCTTTTAAGATAGGCAGGGCAAGGTCAGAGGGTTATGTGTGGCCTGGAATAGGACAGAGCTGACTGTCCCTCGTTTAGGGACAATCCTAGCCTCCAAAGGAATAAGATGCCTTTGGAAACACAATAGCTCACACTCCTGTAACAGTAAATCTCACCATTCATTCATGGACAAAATTGAATTTAATCTCTACTTAGAAGAAGAAAGAGCAGAGATTCTTCCAATATGACCATTGCTAGTATTCCTAGTACTAATAACATCACTGAAATGTTTATAGCACTTACAGTGTGCTGGGCTCTGTTTCTTAGTATTCACGTATAGTTCTGCATATAATCCTCATAGCAGCTTGGTAGCACGACCCTGAGCATGAGCACCTCCTTCTATTTTGCACCCTGGGGACTCAGTACCTATGTGTCAGTGACTTGTGGAATAGCCTTTGGGGGTCTCCTGGTGGGGGATCTCCGATTTGTCCAAGCACAGATCCAATTTCACAGCTGGCACTAGGATGGGAAGGGGCAGCTCTCGGTTCTGCAGTTTATACTGGGGGCCCAGGGAGCATGAAGGGAAGAAGACTGCAGGGCTGGGATCTGGGATCCAATCTGTGTGTGTCCCTGGTAGGGGACCACATATGGTGGCGTTTTGTTTCTGGGCCTGAGAGGTGCCTGCAGTGTAGGTGTTGGAGTGGGTGTGAGGAGCTCCCCGAGCAGACCTTGACTTGTGACTCCCTGGCATACTACTCCCCCCTCTGGGAAAAGACTTCGTATCTCATTAAGGTGAATGAAACAACCCTGCTTGACTTAGGCAGCAGGGCTTCATGTCCACAATTCTGGGAACTTGCTGGTGGGAGATGTCTACTGACAGCTTCCCTTCCACCCTCGCAGCTCCTGGCAGCTCACGGCCAGTGTAGCCTTAAATACGAGCCCCGGCACTCTCCTCTTGATGAACTCCTCTTCCAGCTCAGTTGCAATGAAAAGCCTAGGGCTGTGCCCCAGCCTGCCCACCCCATCACCCACCCTTCCCCCTAGGCTGTAGACATGCCACTTCCTTGAGACTCAAGACTCAGAGGCCCACCTTAGGAAGTGTAAGATCCATGTTGATAACTAGCCAGGAGGCTGATTGAAAATATTTTAGGTTTTGCATGTTAGCCCTGTCAAATCAAGTAAAAAATCACTCTTATCTACCATAGCCAGCAGTTATGCAAATCCGCCAATGGCATTAATTAAGGAACTTCCTTACTTCTCAGAGCATTTATCATAAATGAGGAACAGGAACATTCAGGGGTCTATTTCGTTCTCTCCAGCAATCATAGCCCCACCTGAGTTAACGCTGTATGGGGAGGTCCCTAGCATTAGTACTTACGGTTCTAGTACTATTCACCCCAGATCTTTTAGGAGACCCCAGGGCAGGGAGCAGGGAATTTGGTTCACTATGCGCAGACACTAGATTTCCATGTTTATGTGACACTTTTTGTTTACCAGATATCAGCTTAGATGAGATAGACACCCCTATCGCCAGAGATATGGCTGAATCTTTACTCTTTTGCCATGACCACTTGAGATTTCAAGCCTCACTTTGACCCCATGTAGGAAGCAGGGTGGCTGCCACCTACAGAATGGTTTCTATGCCTGGTCCTTTTGGATCTTCATGACAGCTCTGTGATGTTGGTTATTATCCCTGTGTTGTCCATGAAGAAACTTCAGCCATCCTGGATATAAAACAGGTTGACCAAAATTTTTGTAAAGGGCTAGATAGCAAATATTTTCTAACTTGCAGGCTGTCACGAATGCTCAGCTCTGCCACTGCTGCATGAAAACAGATAGAGGCCGAATAAATGACCATGGCTGTGTTCCAGTAAAACTCCCTTTACAAAAACCGGGGGTGGGCCATAGTTTTCTGAGCTCTGCTGGCAAGCACTGGCACTGCTTAGGGAAAAAGGTATCCTTGGTAAATACAAAATCTTAGTGGGGGGATTTGTTATAGATTCAGTTACCAATGTCGAGCATGCATCTGGCACTCAGAAGAGACACACAAATAAATCAAGACGCTCATGTCTGGTGGGGGAAATGTCTGAATTCACATCGCTATCACAGAAAGCCCAAAGTGCCCCGGCCTTTAGAGGAGGCACCAGGAATCAGAATTCAGAGCATACGGGGCATCCAGAGCCTTCCTGGAGGAGGGTGCCTTGTGGCTGGATTGTGCCTTGTGGCTTTAAAATAACTAGTCTGGTCAGTGGCCAAGCAAAAACCTATGTGACCATGAAGGGCCACTGAGGGTGTGGACTTAGGATGGTTCTCAAGGCCTGTGGGAAGAACAAGTCCAAATTAGGCCATGGAGCAACACAAGGGATAGGAGGTGTAGAAAAAGAGAACCAGGGATAAAAGGTGCACCACAGAGCTGAGTCACAAGGAGCAGGCGGTTCCAGGGCCATGGCTGCTTGGAGCCTTGCACTGCAAATCATAATGCTGTGGCTACAATCCCTAGGCTTGGGCTTTGGGCCAGAGGGAGTTCCCCACACCAATTTAATACGGAAGATCTGACTGTGGGGTGGTGCTTGTGGTGCTTTGAGATCACAACAATTATCTGTTAACCTTCATGAGACGATGAGGTCAGTACTGTCATACCCATTTTACAGCTAGAGAAACTGAGGCTCTGAATAATGTACTGCTATGCTTAAGAATTTGAAATTATCTCTGTGCTACCTCAAAGCCCATGCTTTCTCACTATTCTCTACTGCTCTGTAGTATATGTGCCAGGGTTAGAGAAAAAAGAATAAGAGAATTTAAAATATATATGCATATATTTAATTTAAATAAAAGTATTTAAGATAGATAGATAGGTAGATAGATAGGTAGGTAGATAGATAGATAGATAGATAGACATGTGTGTCAGAATCCTAATCAGGAAAAGTCATGATGGAAGACCTAAGGTTCAAACAAGTATTATGGCAAGGAGACCGATTACTCCCTATTGGAAGCCCTGGGTCCCCATAAAATGTGGTTTCCTTCTGGCCCAGGCACCTAGAGGGACTGAGAGCAACTCAGCTCCAGGCTCTCCTCTTACTGCTCAGGACTCCTGTGACGGGCAGCTGGAGGGCTTGGGGGTGCTCAGGGCTCTTCCCCTTTGCCTCTAGCTTTTCCTTTCTGCCTGATCTCTCTGGCTTCCAGCTCTTTCCAGCAAGCGCCTTTGGATTCCTTATTTCTTTGGGCAGGGGTTCGGCTCATCCACAACCAGGCCTCAGTGTCCGTCACAGAGGACCACATGCCCTGGCCTTGCATTATTGATTGGCCTCCGATGTCTATTTTTAACCTCTTCTCCCTTTGGGGCTGTGCACAGTCTCAGGGAGGCACTGCCAAGCCCGGAGAAGACCCTCCACGCCACTGAAAACGATGTCTGTTTATGGACCTGGAGCCCTGATGCTATCCTATCATTCATGATTAATACTTTTTAAAAAGGGGAGGATCTATGATTTTCTTTGAAGAGTAAACAGACATTGCATGGTGCCTGTGGTTTCAAGGCTATGATTTTAATGAAGTAAAAATTTTAAGCTACACCACAGTTTATCTGGTCCTGTTTTTTGCATTTCTTTCTTTTTTACCTAAAATATGAAAAGCCTCCCACAAAGAAGTGTGCAGGATTTTCCTGACTCCTCAGAAGCCCTGGTGCCCCCATCTCCAGGTTTTCTGAGAGCAGGAACCGGGTGGAGAATTCTCCCACTTGTCTTCCATCCAGATCTGGGTTTCGCAGAACAGCTCTCTGATCGGTGTCCCAAGTTGGAGCCCCCTCTCCAGTCGGTGCTTCTGCCCACACTGCCTCTGCCTTCATCTGGTCTCCTTCATCTTTCTCTTGGACTGTTATTTAAACATTCTGGAACGTGATCCTTCTGTTACCAGTTTCTTCCCATCCACTCCATTTTCCACATTGCTCTTAGAATGATCTCTATAAAAAGCAAACCTAATCTGCCCTTCCTGGCTGAGAAGCCTCAGTACCTCGGTTTAACTTGTAGCGTGGTTCGGGTGGGGTCTCTGCTGCTGTCGCGGTCCAACCTGACTTCTCTTGCAGAAGAAAGCCCATAGGCTATCCTCACGCTGCCCCACCAGGCCCATCAGCTGGACAGCTGTGGTTCCAGGAGGTTCTTTACCAGATCTAGGAAAGGACATATAGTAGCAAGATACAAACTGAAAGACCGTATTTGTGGCCATTTTATGCCACTTGAGGAAAGACCTGACATACCTAATGAGGGTGTCTCCCTTTACTGCTGAGCAGGTCCCCATCTGTCAAGTCCCTTCACCCCCATAATTTCCTCTTCAGTCCGTCAGAGTCAGGGCCTCACTGGACCCCTCTGCCCAGGAGGCGGCTCTGCCCCTGCTCTCTCGGCATCTTGCAAACTTGAGTGATGCCTTCAGCACCTCGGGTCTGGCAGGCCCTGGAGTGAGAGGGGAGGGTGGGCTCTTGCTCCCTGGGTGGCTGCAGGTCTGCAGTCCCAATCAGATGCCCTCCAGAGAGAGCCACGGTGGACTTCTTCACACTTACCTAAGAGGTAAGCACCTCTCCAAAGCGAGCCAGGGGTGTTTTTAATCTGTCTCTTGAATAAGTTAATCCCATCTCGAGTCCTAGAGAGGACAGGACTTTCCTTTCCACCAGCATATTTTGGCCTTGCCCTTTCAGAGACCTTGTGGTTGTGTCTGGTGTCTTCTGACAAGCCTGGCTTGACTTGGAAAAGAGGACACATGGCTGAGACCCACCTACGTCTGATAGATAGTGGCAGGGGCGGGGTGCTGGTGCACCCAGCAAGTACCCTGCACTCGTGCCACAGTGACTTTGGGTCATATGTTCGAGTTTCCTGGGTCTGCAGCAAAACAAATCACCACCAGTGTGGTAGTTTAAACAGCAGAATTTTATTCTCTTCTAGTTCTGGAGACCCGAAGTCTGAAATCGAGGTCACAGGGCCATGTTCCCTCTCAAGGGTCTCGGAACAAACCTGTCCTTGTGTCTTCCAGCTTCTGGCTGTTCCAGGCATCTCTCGGCCATGTCAACTTCTCTCCAGTCTCTGCTCCTGTCTTCACGTGGCCTCCTTTGTGTTACGTTCTTCGGCCTCAAATCTTTCTCTTCCTTTCTCTTTTAGGGATACCTGCTATTGGATTTAGGGCCCACCTGGATAATCCTGGATGGTTTGCACAGAGTTCCTTAATTATATCTGCAAAGATCACTTTTTCCCCCAAATAAGGTCACATTCCCAGGTTCCAGGCATTGGGCACCGGTGTGGGTGGGGTGCACCATTCAACCAGCTCCATCATTCCAGGACACACCAATGTCTTTTCACAATTGTGCCTTTTCTTAGGTTCTCGTCTCTGCCTTTGATGTTCTCTCTCTCTCTCTCTCTCTCTCTCTCTCTCTCTCTCTCTCTCTCTCTCTCTCCCCTCCATCCTTAGGTTTCTATCACTCTGTAAACTCATTTTTTTCTGAAAGCATGAATTCAAACATCACCTGGCTTGGAAATCCCTCCCTGACCTGGGGGAACCATCACCTCTCTAGGATCTGCAGCAGGTGCTCACTTGCCTGGCAGGCAGTTGGGAAAGAAGCCAGTCAGCAAGTGAGTCCATAGCACTGGGCAGGAGAGAGCCAGAGCCTGGAGGATTTGCAGATAGATAGCCTCTACCCATCACACCTAAACTCAACCAGTGGTGCTCTCTAAGGGATCCATTGCACCAGAAAGGGAGAAGGCTGAAGTTCAGAGCCTGAGAAAGTCTTCCTACCCTATCTAAGTCTCTCCTGCTTTTTATGCAAACTTGAAAATTCTTTTAAGAGGAGTAAGGCCTTTTCCTTCCCCTTGAAGGTGAGGTGGAAAAAATAATTTCCATCTGTGCCTCCCTGGTTGGCTCTGAGGGAGGCAGAGGGCAGGAGGGCTCCTGAAAGATGGAGGCAGCAAAGGGACAGGCCACAGACCACAAAGACACCACGACAATGGCCAGTTCTGCTTACCTCAGCAGGCTTTTACCAAGTCCATTGGTCACTTCTGTTTTCTTTTTTATTTGACTCCGTTGCTCAGTGACATTCGGCATGGTTCATATCTCCTTCCTCCACCACTGTCCTTACCTGGTTTATTAGGTGTCACTGTTCTTGTTTTCTTCCCACCTCTCTGGCCAACTCTTTCTTATTACCCTTTGTTGGTTGCCCCCCTACTGATGCTAGGCTGCCCCAGGGCTCTGCTCTTCTCTCCTTGATCCTTCCTCTGGGAGTTTCATAGCTTCAAGAAACAGGTACATATACCAATGACTCCTAAACTTATATCTTTGGTTCAAAATTTCTGTTTCCTTCTGGATTTGTGTTTCTAGTTGTCTACTTGACATTTTCACTTGCACATCTGGTGAATACTTTGTATGGAGCACACTGAAGCAGAACACTTGTTTTTCTCCCTCCTTGGCCTCCCTTACTGCCCCCATTTAAAATGGTACTGCCATCTACTCAGTCGCTCAAGCTAAAAACCCAGAGTCATCCTCAATTATTTTTTTTCCCAACTCCTCACATCAACTTTTTGACAGCTCCACCTCCAAAATATGTCTTGAGCCAATCTATTTTCATTCTTAGGGAGCCAACTCTAACGGCCTCACTATCTGGTCCCAATTCCTATCCTTTTCCCCTTACTATCTTTCAGTCTCCTGGGCTTCTTTATGTTTTTCTAATACTCAGGGTTATTTTTATCTAAGGAACCTCCTCTTTCCTTTGTCTGGAATGCTCAGATCTTGGCACAGCCAATTTCCCTCTTGTCCCTAAGGTCTTGGTTCCAATATGACTTATCATCTAAATGATCATCCCACCCCACCCAAACCACTTCCTACCTCTTCATCACTCCTACTCTGTTTTGATTTCTATTTGTTATTTGTTACTTGTTTGAAATAATATCTGTTGGTTTAACATCTCCTCCCTTTAGGAGAAAGCAGGTACTTCCTGCCTTATTCATCAGGCACTCACTAGGCCTAGGAAAAGTGCCTGACACCTAACCACAACTAAATAGATACTTGTCAAATGAATCGGTGCATGTTTTAGGAAAATCACTTTGGTGGCATTATGCAAAACAGATTGGAAGGGAAGAAATCCGTGCTTTGGAAAGTTCTCTCTGGCTAGAGTAGCAGAATGGATTGGACTTAGAAATCCCATGGTCTCTTGGAACACCAAACCTTGTAGGATGTTTGGCAAAGTGAGGAATTCAGTATGTATGTAGCCTAGAAATGACTTGGAAGATTCATTCATTGATTTAAACAGCAGAGCTTCTTTCTCCTGTGCTATTGCCTTTAAGTTGAGTAGTTAAAATGTGGTCAAAATAGATTTTTGTATTTGGGTCGCTGACCCCATGATTCCTGTATTTTTTCTGTGACAGCTCCTGACCCCCAAATCATGGACAAGTGCTGAGAGCACCATCTGGCAGGGAAGAAGAGAGGGGACTGAGCCTGTAGCAGGGTGCACTTTGCTCCAGGGTGCACTTTGCTCCCCAAGTCAGAGGTCCTTTTGGTTGGCCTAGTGGTAGATAATGTGGGGACAATTCTTTCCCCCACCCCCATCTCTTCATTATTGCACAGAAGAACACATAGATTTCACAGAAAAGAGGTTAACCAAGCTCCGTAACTCGAGGATTCTTCTTTCTCTCTTTATCCCCCAGCCTGGAGTTCTCTTCCACTGTTTTCAAAGCACTGTGGAAATAGAAAGGATGCTTAGAAAAGTGGATAAAAGGAAAACAGAATAGACATGGCCTAAGCCTGCCAAATTTACCCTCTGAATCCCATGTGATGCAGAATTTATATTTAGTAAAAAAATATATTTTTGCAGGACAGGTAAAAATCCATCCCAATGACAATTATCCCCACTTGCTCTTTCTTTGTGAAATGATTTCAATTCTTAGGATTTTCACTGTGCAGACTAAGAATTGTAAACCTCATATTTAAGAGAGCTGGGAGATCTGAAAGAGTAAGCAAACCAGAGTAAAGAAGCTGGCATGGACCCCATGGGTCCACATGGGAGCTGAGCCTTGCCAGTCTGCGTGGCCATTTTCTAAGATGCCAATCATGTTCTACATGGCAGGATTGTGCAGTAGAAAAGTGTGGAATTAGAAGCTGGGAGATCTGGGCATCAGGCATTTTGAGTTGGGTGACCTTAGGCAGGCTATTTAGGTCTTCTGAGCCTAGATGGTTCTATCACAAAATGTGAGTAATAATATATTCTTCCTCTATGTAGAGTGTCGTTTCAAAAATTAAATGTATCTATGAGAATGCTTAGGAAATTAAAGCCTTCTGCATATGTTAGTCACTATTTTCTAGTTTGTCAAATCAAAGTCTTAATCTAGAATGGATACATCTATTCACAGTGAATGTTCATTCATTAGGCAGAATGATTGATAATGACTTGGGATTCTGGATTCAGACCAGAAGACAGAAATAAAACCACACTTGATGTTTTAGAGCCTCTCCAATTTAATATGACTTAATCTGCACATTTAGGATAGAACTCGAGTACTAGGGCTAAAAATGCAGCCATTCAGATTTAGTGAGAAGAGCTGGTTTTATCTACTCAACATTTAGTACATTTTGGGGGCACAGGTAGAGTGTTTATAACAACACTTGGCACTTGCCAGCTGCTCAATGAATTCCCACTGTTACTATTATTATTATTGCTATTTTCTAGGTCCTGAGCTGGGTTTTGTTTGGGGTTGCAAATATGCTAAGCTATGGTCTCTGTCCTCTGGATCTCTGAGTCTAAAGGAGGCAGATTTGTGAGCTGCTAACTCTAGGACAATGAAGCAAGTGGAGCCAAGTGACTTGAGTCGGCCTGTCTATGTTTGAGTTGAACTCTCATTTATGAAACAGGATAACCTGGGCAAGTGGCCTAAATTTCCAAACTCCATTTCTCTCATCTAACAGCATTGATTTTAAGAAATTGCTGAATGAGTAAAATAGATAATCATTCATTCATTCATTTATCAAATATTGACTAAATATTATGGTTGGCAGAATATTGCCCCCCCCGCCCGCCGCAAGATACATATATGCCAATCCCTAGAACCTGTGAATATGTTAGGACATATGACAAAGAAGAATAAAGATCATAGGTGGAATTAAGGCCACTAATCAACTCACAGGAAGATGATTCTGAATTATCTGGGTGGGCCCAATATAATCACAAAAATCTTTACAAGTAGAAGAGGGAACCAGGTGCGGTGGTGCACACCTGTAATCCCAGCAGAATGGGACACTGAGGGAGGAGGATCACAGGTTCAAAGCCAGCCTCAGCAACACCAAGGTGCTAAGCAACTCGGTGAGACTCTGTCTCTAAGTAAAATAACAAATAGGGCTGGGGATGGGACCAGTGATTGAGTGTTCCTGAGTTTAATCCCCGGTACCTCTTGCCCCGTCAAAAAAAAAGGTAGAAGAGGGAGGCAGGAGAGCACCCAGAGTCAGAGAGAGTTGAAGATGCTATGCTAATAACTTTGAAGATGGAAAACAACAGCTCTGAAACAAAGATTGCAGAAGCCTCTAGAAGCTGGAAAAGGCAAGATAAATATTTTCCCCTACAACCTCCAGAAGAGAAAGTCCAACCTATACCTTGATTTTAGTTCAGTGAGACCCATTTTGAACTTCTGACCTCCAGACAATTTTGTGTTGTTTAAGCCACTAATTTTGCAGCAATGTATTACAGCAACAACAGAAAACGAAGACAGCCTCCTACCATGTGCCACCAGACAATGTTCTGGTTGCTGGGGCTACACAGTGGCATGCTTGCACGAACACATGTGTACCCCTGTGTGCATGCACACCACACACACAGACGCATACACACCCTGCTCTTTTACAGCTTTAACTCCAGAACAATAAGCAAATAGGAAAGAAAATATGTATGAGAATCTGACAAATACTATGAAGGAAAAAATTAAAGCATAGTAAGGGAGATAGAGAATAAAAGGGATTATTATTTTGCATCAGGTGGGGTCAAGGTTGGCCTTTGTAATGAGAAGACATTTGAACAGAAACCTGAAATGAGTTGGGACTTGTCTCATGTGTCTATCTGGGAGGAAGAACAACCTTGGGAAAGGCATTTTCTTTCTAAGGGCCATTCCTAAGTAGAGATGCAACTGCAAGCCTCCAGCAGCCAACATTCCCAGCAGCTTGAGGAATGCTTAGCTTAGTCCTGAAGAAGATCTGATTAGTACATCGCAGCATCCACCCCAGGAGGCTGTTAGGACAATCTGGCCAAGACGCGATGGTGATTTGTACTTGGATGGCTGCAGGGGAGAGGGTGAAAGACGATCAGACTCAGGATATGTTTTTAAAGCAGACTCACAGGATGGTTTTCAAAAGGATTTTATAGAATGTTTGTGATGGAAAGAAAAGTGCCAAGGAGGACTCCAAGCAACGGCAAGGAGATTATCATTCACTGACCGGGGCAACACTGCAGGATGGGCAAGTTTGGGGGAGAAAAATCAAGAGTTTAGTTTGAGTTTCTTAAAATTTGAAATCCTTTAGCATCTCCAAGTGGGGAGATGTTGAGAATCAGAGCTGGAGAGGGAAATTTAGGAGAAAGTCATGGAGCTGACCTCCATCACGTTTAGGGAGTGATGTAGGCAAAGAAGAGATCAGAGACTGCGCCCCGGGGCACCTCATCAATTAAAGATTGGAAAGATGAGGGCTCCTGCAAAAGCACAGGGCCAGGTGTGTGGTAGGGGCCCGCAAGGGCACCAACTATGCAGGTTTCTTGAAGGACAGAGGGACCCAGGCTAGAGGACATGGGGCCTCCCTCCTCCTAATTTTCTAAGGGACCCCAATCCATCTATGTCCTTCTTTGGGTCTCATTTTCTCTTCTATAAACTAAGGGCTTCTTTCATTTCTAACATTCTTTTAACTATGATTTAAAAATTGAGTGGTGAGAAAGCAAGTATTGCTGTAGTCATGCAAACTTAAGTTTTTAAAACTTTCTCTTTTGCTGTGGTCAAGTATATGTCACATAGAGCCATTTTTTATGTAATTTTTAAAATTTATATGTGACAGCAGAATGCATTACAATTCTTATTACATATATACAGCACAATTTTTCATATCTCTGGTTGTATACATAGTATATTCACACCAATTCGTGTCTTCATACCTGTACTTTGGAAATAATGATCATCACATTCCACCATCATTAATTACCCCATGCCCCCTCCCTTCCCCTTCCTCTGCCCTATCTAGAGTTTGTCTATTCCTCCCATGCTCCTGCTCCTTAACTCAATCAATAAATGGGCCAAGGACCTGAAGAGACACTTCTCAGAAATTATGTACAATCAATCAACAAATACATGAAAAAATATTCATCATCACTAGCTATTAAAGAAACGCAAATCAAAAACCACTCTAAGATATCATCTCACTCCAGTTAGAATGGCAGCTATTATGAAGACAAACAACAATAAGTGTTGGCGAGGATGTGGGGAAAAATGTACACTCATACACTGCTGGTGGGACTGCAAATTGGTGCAGCCGATATGAAAAGCAGTATGGAGATTTCTTGGAAAATTGGGAATGGAACCACCATTTGACCCAGCTGTCCCTCTTCTCAGTCTATACCTAAAGGACTTAAAAACAGCATACTTCAGGGACATAGCCACATCAATGTTTACAGCAGCACAATTCACAGTAGCTAAACTGTGGAACTAACCTAGATGCCATTCAAGATGAATGGATAAAAAAAAATGTGGTATATATACGCAATGGAACATTACTCAGCAATAAAAGATTATAAAATCATGGCATTTGCAGGTAAATGGATGGAGTTAGCGAAGATAATGCTTAAGTGAAGTTAGTCAATCCCCCAAAAAACAAATGCTGAATGTTTTCTTTGATATAAGGCACAGAGCCATTTTTAACCACCTTGAAGTGTCCAGTGCAGTATCATTAAATACATTCACATTTTTGTGCAATGTTCATCACTATTAATCTCCAGAACTTTTTTGTCATCCCACACTTTAACTCTGTGCACATTAGGTAATAACTCTCCCCTCCCTCTTCCCCAGCCCCTAGTAACTTCTACTTTGTGTCTCTATGAATTTGTCTGCTCTGGATATCACATATAAAGAAGTGAAATTGTTCTCTGCATCTTTCCCATTTTACTCTGTACAATCTCCAAGGTTCACCCATGTTGTAGCATGTGTCAGAATTTCATTCCTTTATGGCTGAATAATAGTAATCATGTGGATTTGAAATCATAAGACTGTGCCCCAATTCTAGCTCTTCTACTTAGAAGTTCATGAGACCTTGGGGTATGTCCTCTGCTTCTTGTTTTCTTGTCCTTAAATAGTGAAAACAGTACCTACTTCATGTTCGCATTGGATGGAGAGTTTCATATAATGGATGTGAAAACTCTTTTAAAAGATTATGATGCAATGGCTATTTTTAACTTTAAGAAGCCACTAGGTTGGCTGCTGGCATTGATCCTTCTCTCTTGGCCAACCTAATGACATCTTTCAAAGCAGTTCCTCAGCCTAGCTGCAGACTTGATCCAATTCACTTATCATGGCAGTCAAACAAATGGACTTGGTTGTTTTGCTGTCAGCTTCTCTGCGCGCCACATCAGCACAGCTTAAGATAAGGAGCCTTTGTCTCCCACCCAGACACTCTGGAGTGGGTGCCTCCTCTTGCCTGCCAGAGAAAGTACCCTCCTGGAGGCTGGAGAAACCCTCCTCCCCTTGCTTCTTCCTGCCTTCTAAAAAGCTCCGCGCTCCCTCTCTCTGGGCCTGACTCCATGAGGTTGTTCCATCCTGGAGAGGATGGACTGTGGGAAGTGACTTGAGGCAGCATGGCCTGCGAATCTGGGGGCCTGATGGGTTGGTAACCCTCCTCCATGTAATAAGAAGTGAGATTTAATGACCTCTAAGGTCATTTTTAGTTCTGGAATTTTCTGCAGTCTTCAGTATCTGATGTTAGGAACATCTGCTTTCTTTTTTGATTGACAGCAGATGATGGCTTTGTCTGCATTTTAGGAGCAAAGCAATACTCCAGCCTCCAAAGAATGGTCCTCTAACCGTAGACTCAGGGTGGGGAGACAGGCTGAGAAAGTAGATGAGGGCAGGATTATGCAGGCTTCCAAAGACAGGCTAAGGAGTGTGGACTTCATCCAATGAGAACAGGGAGCCACTGATGGTTTTTAAGCTGTATCCCAGTTCTATCTGCAGGAAATCTGCAGGAAGCTTCTAAAAGACCAAATGAAAGTGGCAAGAAAGCAGAGGCAAACACAAAAGTGAATCCTGGATGTAGGCGGGAGATTAATTAATAATAAAAAAAAAAAGACTAATTTTAGAGGTTTTAGAAGAGCCCATTGATCTTGGGCCCTAGTGAATCTGGAGATGAGAAATGGAGTTGATAATGACAGTGACATTTGTAGCTTGAAAGGCTGATGCATGGTTTTGCCTCTGTACACCAAAATAAATGCTCGGCATTCTGCCTCATCTCAGGATGCAACAGCTGGGCCCAAATTTGCTCCCTCCTCAGGGCTCTTGCTCTGGTGGATCTCTGTCCCCAATTTTAGGTCAAATGTTACCTCTTATAAGGGGTTTCTTGGATAACTCAGTCCAATATGGTCCCTTTGTCCCACTCATCTCCTATTTCAAGTCTTTATTCCCAGAAATGACCTCTAGTTGAAATGAATTCATTATTTGCTTCCTTCCATTAGAATTTAAGTTCCACACGAGTTGGGGTATTGTCTATCTCATCCATCATTGCATCCCCAGCACCTAGAACAGGACTAAACTCATAGCGGGTACTGAGTAACTATAAGTTAGATGAAAAGAAAGGAAGGAAGGAGGGAGGGAGGGAGGGAAGAAGGGGAAGAAGATTATTTTTAAAGAAGCCTGCAGCATCATCTCCCGTCTTCGTGATGAGACTCGCAGCTCCTTTCTTCAGGCTGAGTCTGATTTCCCACTCATGCAATACGTCTTCTTGGAAAAGAGTCTCAGGAACATCATTCTGTGAGCCCGAGCTGAGCCCAGCCCCCAGCAGGTCTGCCAGCTGAGTGTGGTCACTTGAGTAGTCCCAAACAAGAACCATCCAGCCAAACCAGAGTCGTGAGAAATAACAACCACAAAGTTTCATTCTTCATTTTGGGCTTTGAATTGGAGGAACTAGTGGATATCCAGATGAGGTTGTATAATGAAAATTGTTCTTTTTTTTTTTAATTCTACATATAAGTGCTCATGAAATCATGTGATACTCCCCCCTACCCTTTTCTCTGGCTTATTTCACAGCAGAATTATGTCGTCCAGTGTTTTAGTCAGCTTTTTAGCTGCTGTGACTAAAGGATCTGACCAGAATAATTGTAATGGAGGAAAAGTTTGTTTGAAGGCTCAAGTTTTCCAAGGTCTTAGTGCATAGATAGCAGATTCCATTCCTCGGGGCTCAAGTGAGGCCGAACATCATGGCAGAAGAGTGTGGTGAGGAGAAGCAGCTCACAAGATGATGAGAAAGCAAAGAGAGAGAGAGACTCCACTTGCCAAATACAAATATATACCCCAAAGCCACCACCCTCAATGCCCACCTCCTCCAGCCACACCCTGCCTGCCTTCAGTTACCACTGAGTGAATCCCTATCAATCAGAGGATTAATTCACTGATTGGGTTAAGGCTCTGATGATCCACTCATTTCTCCTCCAAACCTTCTTGCATTATCTCACACATGAACTTTTGGGCGACACCTCACATCCAAACCATAACACCCAGACCCATCCATGTTATTGAAAATGAAAGGATCTCCATTTTTAAGACTGATCAAAATTGTGAACAATGCTGCAGTGAACCAAGCTGTGTTGACATCTCTATGAGGTGCTGATTTCATTTCCTTCTGGTACCGACTTAGCAGAAGGATTGCTAGGTCATATACCACAGTTCCATTTTGAAAATCTCGGGGACTCTCCATAGTGCTTTACATAATGACTCTACTAATTTACATTTCTATCAACAGGGTATAAGCATTTCCTTTTCTTCACATCCTTACCAACACTTAGTTTGCTTTTAATTGGTGCTTTATAGATATACATAAAGATGGAATTTGCATGGTATATTTATACATGCATATAGCATAATTTTGTCAAATTTCACCAGTACTTTTATCTCTTGTCTTTTTATCATATTTTTCCTGTCAGATATGAGTTGATATCTCCTTGTGATTTTGATTTGCAATATCACAATGAGATACCACCTCACACCTGATAGGAATCATCAGGTTTTTTGCCCATTTTGTAACCAGGTGATATATTTTTCTTACTATTGAGCTGTGTGAGTTTCTTATGTATTTCGGGTAGTGTTCTCTTATGAGGCTATGTTTTGCATGTATTTTCTCCCAATCCTTTTCATTTTGATGATTATTTCCTTTGCTGTGCAAGAGTTTTTTAGTTTGATGTAGTCCTACTCATTTATTCTGTAGCTTGAGCATTTGGATTTGGTGTGATTGAAATAAATATATATATCATTGCCAGGGCCAATGGCAAGGAGCTTTCTCTCTAGGAGTTCCAGATCTTATGTTCAGACCTTTAGTCCATTTTAAGTTTATTTTTGTGCATGGTATAAAGTAAGGGTCCACTTTTACTTTTCTGCTCCTGGATACCGTTTTCTGAGCACCATTCATTGGAGAGACTGTCCATCTCTTATTGTGTCTTCTTGGTGACTTTAGCTAAAATTATTTGACTATATATGCCTGAGTGTATTTCTTCTTGATTCTGTTCTGGTCCATTGGACTTTGTATCTATTTTTATAATCATACTGTTTTGATTACTGTATAGGTTTTAAAATAATTTAAATTCAGGAAATGTGATTGCTTTTACTTCATTTTTCTTAAGTTTCTTTCTTTTTTTTTTTTTTTTTTTTTTACCATTTAGGATCTTTTGTGTCTCCATAGGAATTTTAGCATTATTTTTTCTGTTTCTGTGAAAAATGTCATTGGCTTTTTGTACGAAATCTCTATATTGCCTTGGGTATTAAACACATTTTAACAATAGAACTTATTGTAACTCACGCTCGTGGGGTATTATTATTTTTGATGCTATTATAAATAAGATTATTTTCTTGATTTCTTTTTCAGGTAGATCATTATTAGTATAAAGAAATACAATTGATTTTTTATGTTGATTTGGTGTTCTGCTACTTTACTGAATTCATTTACTATTTCTAACAGTTTTTTGTGACGTCTCCAGGATTTTCTATATGTAGGATTATGTCATTCAAAGAGTGACCATTTTACTCTTTTCTGACTTGGGTGCCTTTTATTGTTTCCTTGTCTAATACTCTTTCTTAGTACTTCTATTACTATGTTGAACAAAAGTGGTGAGAATGGTCTTTGCCTTGTACCAGATGTTAGAGGAAAAACTAAGAATTTCCCTCTATAGATTATAATGTTAGCTGTGGGCTTTTCAGAAATTAGCTCTATTATGTTAAGGGAATTTCCTTCTATGATTATTTTGTTGAGAGTTTTTAATAATGAAAAGACATTGAAATTTGTCAAATGCTTTTTCTGCATCTACTGAGATAATAATGTGGATTTTTATCTCTCGTTCTGTTAATGTGTTATATTGATAAACCCCATTTTGTCATGACATGTAACCTTTTTGTTGTGTTGATGAGTATTGTTTGCTAGGTGTTTTTTTTTTTGAGGATTTTGTATGTACATTGATTAGAGATATTGGCCTTGAGTTTTCTCTTCTGGGGTCTCTGACTTTGGTATCAGGGTGATGCTGGTCTCATAAGATGAGTTTGAAAGCATTCTCTCTATTTGTGTCTTTTTTTTGTTTTTTTGGAGAGTTTATGAAGGATTGGTATTAATTATCCTTTGAATGTTTGGTAGAATTCAGCCATGAAGCCTCCTGATGCTGGGCTTTTCTTTGTTGGGAAAGTCTTGATTACTGCTTCACAGTGTCTATTGTAACATCTCCATCTTCATCTTTTATTTTGTTAATCTTCTCACTTTTTTTTTAGTCTAGCTAAGGTTTTGTCAATTTTGTTTATTTTTTCAAGAAACTAACCATTGCTTTTAACAATTTCCCCCCACCCCTATGGTTTCTCAAATAGGTTTGTATCTGCTGTGATATTTATTGTTTTCTTCCTTCTGTTAATCTTGGGTTTAGTTTATTCTTCTTCTAGTGAGGTGTAAAGTTAGTTTGTTTATTTAAGATCTTCCTTCTTTAATGTAAGAATTTATGGTGATATGCTTTACTCTTATTGCTGTTTTCTCTGCATTCCATAAGATTTGGTAAATTGTATTTTGTTTCAAGATATTTTTAAAATCCTCTATTGATTTCCTCTTTATCCCACTGTTTTCTCAAGTTAATTGTTAGTTAGTTTCCAGGTATTTGTGAATTATCCCATTTTTTGCTCTTTTGACCTATTGTTTTTATATCTAGTTATATTCCATTGTAGCTGGAAAAGATACTTGATATAATTTTGATCTTCTTAAATCTGTTAAGTCTTGTTTTGTGTCCCAACATGTGACCTATTCTGGTAAAAGTTTCATGTGCATTTGAGAAGAGTATGTATCATTCTGTTACTGGGTGAAAATTTTTACATCTATTAAGTCATAATATTGTTTATGACTGCCGTTTCTTGTTAACTTTCTGTCTGAGTATTCTATCTCTTATATAAAGTGGAGTTTTGAAATTTCCTATGATTATTGTATTGCTGTTATTTTCTCTTTTAAGATCCGTCAATGTTGACTTTATATACTTAGGTGCTCTGTTGTTGAGTGCATATATATTTACAATTATTGCATCATTGTTGAAGTGACCCTTTTGCCATTATGTGACATTATTTGTCTCTAGAGATTTTTTTTTTCTTAAGGTCTACTTTGTTTTAAGTGTGGCCATTCCTGTTTACATTTGCATGGGACATCTTTTTCCATCCCTTCATTTTCAGCCTATGTGTGTTCTTATATCTAAAGCAAGTTTCTTGGAAACTGTGTGTAGTTGAATCCTTTTTAAAAAAAGAAAATCCATTTAGTCATTCTGTATCTTTGAGGGGAGTTTAGTCCATTTACATTTAAAGTGATTATTTTTGAAGATTTACCATTGCCATTTTGTTAGCGGCTTACTATTTGTCTTGTGGTTCTTCTGTTCCTAACTTGCCTTTTTCATTTGTGTAACTACTGTAAGCATTTTCTTTGTGGTTATGAAGGAGCTTGCATAAAAATATATTATCATTATGTAAATCTATTTTAAGTTGATAGCAACTTAACTTCCTTTGCATTCAAGAATTCTGGTGTTGTTTTTTTTTTTTTTAATCTCTCCTTCCTCAACATTATGTTATTTATGTCACAATTTACAACAACTCACATTATGCACCTATTAACATAATTCAACTCTAGTTCTTTTTAGTACTTTTGTCTTTTACAACTGCTTTAACTGCCACTGTTAATAAAGTATTATTTTTATAGTTAGAATATTATTTTATCCATATATTTACTTTATACTTTATTATGTTCTCATGTTACTGTTTACTGTCCTTTCATCTCAATGTAAGAATTTCCCTTTAGCATTTTTGTAAGACAAGGCCTAATGTTATTAAACTCCCTGAACTTTTGTTGTCTGAGAAGGTCTTTATCACACATTTTTTTGAAGAGCAACTTTTCTGGGTATGGTATTCTTGGTTAGTCATTTGTTTTTCTTTCAGCACTTTGAATGTACCATGTGCTCCCTTCTGGCCTGCAAGGTTTCTGATGAAAAAAATCTTCTGAGAATTGTATAGATTCCCCTGTATGTGATGACATCTTTCTCTTGCTACTTTCAAAACGTCCACTTTTTCTTTAATTTTTGACAATTTGATTATAAAATTTCTCTTTGGAGTTATCTTATTTGGTGCCTTAAGTTTCCTGGGTCTGGATTTCTGTTCTGTACTCGGTCTTGGTTAAATTTTTAGTCATTGTTTCTTTGAATAATCTCTTGGTCCCTGTCTCTTTCTCTTCTGCCTCTGAGACTACTTAGTGGGTTTTTGTTTCCTTGATGATACCCCATAAGTCCCTTAAGCTATTTTCACTTTTTTTCTTTTTGTTCTCAGCTTAGAGAACTTCAGTGACCTGTCTTTGAGTTTACTTGTCTTTTCTTCTAATTGATCTAATTCTATTGTTGAACCTCTCTACTAAACTTTCAGTTCAATTTTTATATTACTTAGCACCATGATTTCTGTATTGTCCTTTTTTTACATTTCCTTTTTCTTTGTTTAAATCTTCACTTTATTCATGAACTGCTCTTGTGAACTTGATGAGCATCTTTATTACTATTTTCTTGAATTCTCTGTTGGGAAAGTCACATTTCTTCATTTCATCAAGTTTGGTTTTTAGAGATTGATTTTGTCCTTTTATTTGCAATGTAGTTTCCTGTTTATTCATTTTCCTTGACTGTTGGTTTCTGTGCATTAAATAAGATAATTGCCTCACCCAGTCTTGTCAACTGACCTCACATATGATATGGAACTCATCAGTCAGCCCATCCAGAGATTCTAGATGCCTTTAAAACCTCTGTGTTTGTCGAGGCCATCTTTTTTTTTTTTTTTTTTGACCAATAGATCCTAGAATATTAGGGTGTGCCAATTCCTACCAATGCCTCAAGACAGGTGGGATACAAGTCAGTTCTATGTGATGCAGCTAAAAAAAAATTGAGATGTTGGATATGTATTACAGTTCTTCCTATTCTCAGAGAGGAGTTAAGAGCTAGAGCTTATCTCTCGCTCACTATTCCCTAACTAGGGATAGGATCTGTGGAAAAT
Source organism: Urocitellus parryii (assembly GCF_045843805.1). Lineage (NCBI taxonomy): Eukaryota > Metazoa > Chordata > Mammalia > Rodentia > Sciuridae > Urocitellus > Urocitellus parryii. Next base: position 179,498,620 of record NC_135534.1, on the reverse strand, counting down.
GCTTGCACTCTCATTCACACTACATACTCTCAATCTGGAGGTGCAGTCGCTGGAAATGCAATCATCAAAAAACCACCACATTGTTCTCCGTGTTCTAGGGACACTCAAAAATGCAGAGTTGTGTCAACTCCCAGAGTTAAGTTATTAAGGAGGCATTCCCTTAAACGGGAGCTGTAGAAGTTGGTGTGTTTGATGCATGAACAAACTGCTTCCAGGAGGAATCTACAGACATGGGTTTAATCTCTGAAATGAGCAGAGGAAGAAGATACAGAGAATTTCACACTGTCATTCAGGGTCTCCCAGGTCTGTTGTTCATCAGCTCCCAGATGCAGGCTAATTAGAAGCCCAGTCCCTAGGGAGCAGCTGGAAAAGTGTGCAACCAAATCACTTCCAGGGGAAAACTGGGAACTGGAAATTTTATTCCACTCTCTCTGCACTGAGCCCAGAAAATGTAGACTCCGTAAGTCCTCATACACCCATTTGAAACCTCTTGGTTTTCTGGGATCTATGGAGACCTGTGAACGGAAAGTCCTGACCACTCTCATAGCTCTGTGATGAAGAAGCCAGTCCCTCCGGCGGAGCTATAAAACATGAAGTGCTATATGTGTGGACCAAACACTTCACGGCTCAAGGAGAAGCTTGAACTCGAGGATTCCTTTCTGATCAATAGGTGCAATGCTCAGGGTGGGGATTGTGCTGGAGGGTGCCTCAGTGTTTCCTTTCCATTTTTATGTGTATATTTTTTCAGTTGCTTGCTGAGTAGGAGTCTTTCAAATAGCTTCTGGCCTTCTCTCAGAGGGGATAGATCTGTGTGTGTGTGTATGCTTATTTGGTGCGTAAGTGGGAGGGGGGACATCAGGAGTCTTCTGTTCTGCCATCTTGCCGGTGTCTCTTCCATTCCATGTGATTTGAGAAATATTCAGGAATCTGCCTGCGCAGACTTTCTGCCCACCTCTATTCTGCCTCCTTGACTCCAGAATTAGACAGTAGATGTAGAAGCATCAGTTTCAGGCTACTCTAGTATTAATTAATATGCATCTAGTGCTTTCCACTTTACAAAGTAATTTTCCCATCCTTATCTCATTTAATCCTTATAGTAACTCCATGGTGTGGGTCTTGTTTCATTGTTTTTTTTTTTTTGTTGTTGTTGTTGGTTTTTTTTTTGTTTTGTAATGTGGAAACAGAAGATCAAAGTGAAAATAACATAGCAAGTGGGTTGCCAGAGTGCAGGAAAAAAGATCCAATGGATTCTAAACTAACAGGTCAGTACCACCACGCTCATTCCAATAGAACCAACCTAGGAGCTTCTTGGAAACTATTTAAATAACAAAGAGAAAGACCTTTGTCTCAAGCCACTCATTGCCTGTCATAGAAGAAGTGACATATTATCTTTCAGCAAGGACTTCACCCATCTTGTAATAGAAGTGAAATTTTTAATGCTAATTTCCTCTCCCTCCTCATGTTAGTCCTGGCTCCTGGGGAAGGAAGGGAAAGGATGCTTTCACACTTTATAGACAACTTTGGCTTCAACCACATCATTTGCTCCATTTTTTTTCTCCTATGAAATATGAAAAAAGCAGATGTAAAAGGCTTCTCTGTTTCTCTTTAAGAGAAGAAGATAGTGGTTGTTTTGCACATTTTAATTTAGCATATTTAAAAGGGTTGAGAGTTGATTTTTTTTAATGGAAAGATTTATTTTGGATTAAAAATTAATGTGGCATAAGCTAAGAATACTTTTTTGAATAGCAGGAGGCAAGAGAAAGGCTCTGCAGATCTCTTTGTAAGCCTCCAGCAACACCCATGGTCTCCCTGAGGCCAACCAGACACTGCCTGACCGGGTCCCAGCATCAGGAGCACATGCACCACAATTAGAATATTTCCTGCGGTGTGCTGGGGGAGTGTGGGACACCTGCTAGCTGGGCCTCTCATCTCTGTAATTCTCCATCACAAAATGAAAGGCTGAACCTGACTCTCCTGTCACCCTGCTGGCCTCCCACCACCATTTCCTGGATGCTCTCAGCTTCTTCTCACCATTGCCTTTCCAGCCCTTTCCACTGTACTTCCTGGGACCCAGCTTCTTAGTGAACAACTCCCTGCTCACTGTCCTCATTTGCAGAGATCTGGAATGCCCAAACCAGTGGAGGCTACTCGTTCTCCCGCTTTCCAAGCACCACAAGACTCAGGGATTAATTTTATCCTGGATATTGTCTTATGTTTCCGAACATTACACTTTCACCTTGGCTAAAATGATTTATATTGAATTTCAGTCTGTTGGGCTGTATAATCCACTTTTTCTTTTCTATCGGGGTCTTCTATTAGCTGCTAGTTACTGTTATTTGTTTACTATAGACTTTGACACCTGATTCCTTATCTTTCTCTCAGTCTAAACTCCTGCCACCATAGGAGACAATAACAAGAACTAAACCATTCACCATCCTAGTTTCATAATTCAAAAACTCCTTTATTTCTAGAGACAATCTCCTTGCCTCGATTTGAGTCACATGCTCAAGGGTCATCTCCAAAAAAGTATTACCCTTTGTTATGGTTTGAATGTGTCTCCCCAAAAGTTAGAAACATAATCACCAATGTGATGATATTGAGAGGTTGGACCTGGTTAGAGGTTATTAGACTGTGAGGACTTGGTTCCCATCAGTGGATTAATGCTGTTATTGTGAGAGTTCATTATAGTGGGAGTGGGTTTCTAAAGAAGGATGAGTTCAGTTCCCTTCTCTCTCTCTTACCCTCTGTTTTCCCTTCTGTCATGGGATGATGCAGCAAGAAGGCCGTCACCAGATATGGCCCTTGATCTTGGACATCTTAACTTTCAGAATCATGAGCTAATACATTTCTGTTTATTATAATCACCCACTCTGTGGTATTTTATTATAGCATCACAGAAAGACTAAGACTACCTCTGAAGCCTTCAGCTCCCTTCAGATTTCCTCATGCTCTTACTCCCTGTGGACTCTTGGTTTCTCCATTTTCTCTCCATCAGCTGACATTCTCCATTCTTTATTTCCTCTTCTCCCCTCTGTGGACTCCACAATGGATCACCCTTTCCTTCTCAGCAACTCTCTGAACTTTTAACACTCTCCTCAAGTTCCATTGACAGCTCCCCACACCCCACATTCCTAACAGAAGATCACGTCTCATACACCACTGAGAAAATCCACCCTCTGGAATCAGCTCCCTCACCTTCAGCAGCTCACTGTTTCTTGCCTCTTCTTTCCCCTGACTCAAGAGTGTTTCCTTGAAACCACTCTCTCCTCCCACACCTGGACTTGCTCTACCAGTTATCACCTCTCTTTCCTCCTACAAGTTCTTCTCCCTCACCTATAAATATGGCCAAGTTTTTCCCATCCTAAGAAAAGAAAAACAAACAAACAATAAAAAATAAATAAAAACCTTTTCAACTAACCTAACTGCCTTTACTCAGGCTCACCTCTAACTAGGTCACATCTCTTCCAAATTTCAAGTTGCCTAACTAGCTCCTCCACCTGCTGCAGCTGGGCTTCTTGCCCCAAATATCTCCTGCCAACAGCTGTCACTAAAATCAATAACTTCCTAATTGCCAATTCCAGTAGATGTGTTTCCACCTTCGTCTTACTGAAACTCTTGACCTTGTTACCACTCTTCTCCTTCCTGAAACTCTGGATGCTCTTGGCATCTGGGACACCTGTCCCTCTGATTTCCATAGTATCTCACGATCCTGTTACCTGTTTAGGCTTCTCCTCTGATACACCAGAAGTCTCCAAAGGTACTCCTTGTTTCACTTTTTCCCTAGATGAGCTCTTAGACCTCCATTACTTATGTTAATACCTTGAAGTCGCTAAACTGACAGTAGCTTTCTTTCATGCATAACCATGAGTTTCAGAGCGAGGAGTTCAACTAGCTTTAGACCACTCCAGCTCACCCCTTAAACACAGCTCGTCCCAAACCAGCTCCTCCTCCTAAATTCTGCAATTCCATCACCCTGGCACAGGAACCAAGCTAAAACATAGAAGTCACTACCAACTTCCCTTTCTCCTTTGACAGCCGCATCATATCAATGGCCAAATTAAATCAAACTCATATTCTCTGTCTTTAACTCTCTCTCCTCCTCCTCCCTTCTTTTCTCCTCTCTCTCTCTCTCTCTCTCTCTCTCCCCTAGATTGCTGAAATTGCCTTTACACAGATCTCCCTCCTTCCATTCCTAGTTATCTCTAGTCTATCCCTTATAGCATAGTCAGCACAATCTAATGAAATACACATCTTACCAAACCAAGTTCATGCTTAAAATATTTACATAATTCCCTGAGCTCTATAGGAACAAGTCAAAGCTCTTCACATACAAGGGCTTCCATGGTCTAACATCTGCAGATGACTTAGCCTCATTGATCAGTCCCCCTTACCTGACCCTTTCTGCTTCAGCAACAATGAATGGCTCAGGGTGCACACCTCCCACTGCCCCCAACCAGGCAGGATTCTGAGCCTTTGTTCATATTTCTGCCTTGCCTGGAATTCCTCACCATATTCCTCCTGTGCCTCACATGGATGAATCCCACTCGTTCTTTAAGATTCAGCTCAGAAGACCCCTCAAAGCCCCTTAGCTGATGTATGATCCTTTACTCAGAACTTGCATAATATCCTGTGCATGTCTCTGTCTAATTGATTTATGCTGTCTTCTCTGTCTATTCTTGCACTACATTGTAAGCTTCTTAAGATATAATTCGACTTTCTGTCCCTCTTGCCCAGTCCAATGCCAGATCTCTAGAAGGTACTGGGGAAAAGCATTGCATTTGGAGGTAAGAAACCAGAATTCAAATTCTTTCTCTTCCTCTATTATTCTTATATCATAAAAACCACCTTTACCTGTTTGGATCACACTTCCTTATCTCTAATAATTCTTTTTTACCTTTCAAAGAAAACCTGAAAATTGAGTGAGAAAACAAATTCCTTGTAAACTTATAAACAAAGTATTATGAAAATATTTTATTGTATAGATTGTGCCGAATGACAGAGAAACAAAAAGTCTATGACAGCAGTATGGATTATGGACACATTTCAGCAAGACTCCTTGTTCATTCAAAAATCTGCATCAGCTTTTTTATGTTGACATGTGTGTGGTTTGCATATTTGTGTCCCTCCAAAACTCATGCTGAAACTTAATCCCCAATGCAACAGTATGAAAGGTGGGGCCTTTTGAGAAGTGATTGAGACAGGAGAGGTCCACCCTCATAAATAGGATGATACATAAGGCTTCAGAGAGCCATCTGGCCCTTTTTGCTCTTCTATCTTCCCACCATCTGAAGACACTCAGACGGCACCATCAACAAGAAATGGCCCCCACTAGACACTGAATCTTCCAGTGTCTTGATATTGGACTTCCCGACTTCTAGAACTGTGAGAAAGATTTCTTTGTTTATAAATTTCCCAGTCTCAGGTATTTTAATAGAGTATCATGAATAGGCTGAGGCAGTGCGGTAGTTTGCAAAGCACAGTGAGGAGATGATTTCTTTATTTTAAAACCTAGTCAATGTGCCCCCAGAGGCACTAAAATTGAACTTATGGAAATAATCAACATATTGCTTAACAGATGTGACAAGAGCTGAGTCTGTAGTTCCAGCCATTTGGAAGGCTGAAGCAGAAGGATCACAGGTTCAAGACCTGCCTGGGCAACTTAGGCCGTATTTCAAAAATCATAAAATAAGAGAGGCTGGGGATATAACTCAGTGGTAGAGCGCCCTTCGGTTCAATCCCCAGTAACACCAAAAAGGAAAAAAAAAAAAAAGATATGATGAGAATACTAATTTAACTTCAAGTTTAACAGAACCTAGATCTAAAGAGAAGAAGTTAAAGAATGACTAGCATCACATCTTTTTTTTCTCTGTGTCTCCATACTGTCCCTTCTACCCATCTCTTCCAACTGGCACATTTTATGCATCTCCCAATTCTATTTTCCAAACCAGGTCATGGAAAAGGACAATTCAGATGAGATTTCACAAACCAATCTGATGTACTGCAAGTGAGTATGAATCTTTATAGTAAAGTGGAGCTAGAAATCTCATCCAGGATGTGCATCAAAAAGCTTTGAGAAGGCCAGGTGCAGTAGCACACACCTGTAATCCCAGTGGCTCAGGAGGCTGAGGCAGGAGGATTGCAAATTCAAAGCCTGAGCCTCAGCAAAAGCAAGGTGCTAAGCAACTCAGTGAGACCCTGTCTCTGAACAAAGTACAAAATAGGGCTGGAGATGTGGCTCAGTGGTCAAGTACCCTTGAGTTCAATCCCAGTACCCCCCCTCCCCCTGCAAAAAAAAAAAAAAAAGCTTCAAGAAACTAAAAACATCAAGGCAATAGCAACATAACCATAACCATTTGCCCTTCATGGGGCAGAGAGGGCAGTGATGGTGCTCTCAGAGCAGGGCAGGAGGCAAAGCCTGAGATTCATAGGCAGAGACCTGGCTCTGTCACCTACTGACTGGATGGCCTTTGGCAGGTGACTTCATCTTTCAGGCTTCCATTTCCTCACATGTCACATGGGGATCAATCCCAAGACACAGCTCATAGAGTTGTTGTGTACACACCTGCACAATCAGAGACAGAAAGAGACAGGAACAGAGACACAGAGAGAAGGAATTCACATACTGAAATTTAATGTTTGAGGAAAAGTAAAATTTCAGGGAGATAAAGGAAGAACCCAATAATGCAGCTCCTAGGCTCCGTTTACAAAGTTTAGGTTTTGTTTAGACACTGAGGAGGCTTTGCAAGTTCTTGAATAACAGCATGACCCATTTATAGATGTGTTCTTTTGAAAATTGATCTGGAAGCAAGTGGGAGCAGTGGGCTTGAAGGGAGCTATCAGGAGGGATAAGACCAGAAGCTGTTGTTTCGTCCAGTGAGACCTCATGAACGCTGACCGTGTAAACCCAGGATGAGGAAAAGAGACAGAACTGGTAAGAGAGCCCCTGTTGTTCACAGCTTTGTGACTGGGAGCACCATAGTGTTCTTTACTTTATGAATGGAAATCATAGATAAGGCCATGGGATCGGAAGGTCTGCACTGTGGATGCTAGTAAGCTATCTTGGTAGAAAGAACCACTTGGGTATGATAACTGTCTATTGCCATGACTGTGATCAATATTTTGGTATACTTCATTAGACTATTGGTTATTATTCCAGAAGATTCTGACTTTTTTTTTTTTTTTATGCAATCAGCAGGGTTCACCAACAGGAACAACTCTTTATAGCTAACCTGGATGGAATGTGTCTCTTCTATTAAGTGACTCCTTAGGTCTTCCCGGCCCCCTGCTGTGCTCCTCCCAGTTAATTACATTTGTTTGCTGCTAGGAGGATGTTTGAATCCAGGCAAGATCCCATCCAAACTCTTCTCTCCCTGTCTTGCTGGAGAGCCTGTGTTCTACTCCTCACCCAAACTGGCTGAAAACATGAGCAAATCTGATTCTCTTCCAACTAAGTCAAACAGTCAGTTCCTTCATTCTTCTTATCAAAGGACTCACCCTGGCTGCAGAGGCTGAGCCTCCCCAGGGAAAGCTGTGCTGAGATCTACGGTCACATCCACCTTATCTGTGTTGTACTGTTTTGTTCCTCTTTAAACTCTCCTCCTGTTGTCCCAGTAGATACTGAGGTGGAGCTTAATTGTCTGTGATCCCCAGGTCCCCAGTGGTGCCTCTGAGAAAGACTGGGCCCACATTAACACTGGTCCAGTTGGGGGCAACAGGTCCTTTGGTAGCCCCTGCCTCTGTCCACCATTCCACTTCTCACATCCATCCAAACCCAGGCAAGGCGAGTCTACTGATATTGCTGGTCATATCTAGCCTGTCTTTTAGACAGGCTTCGGTGTATTGATCAATTTCTTTTAAAATGATATTAGGAGTTATTGTGTGCAAAACATTGAACAAAACAATATTGGAGCTCTCCTGAGGATGAAAGGGACATGTGATTTATGTTTTCAAATATGTTAAGGCTCAGTGGGGTAAACTGACATAGTGAGGCTGGGTGTGGGTGCGCACGATGAGTGGGGTGAAGAGCCAGGCATGAGCTAAATCTGAGGACAGGGAACTTTTAGGTCTTTTCTCTGCAGAATAGCTGGTAGGAGAGCCCAGAAGGCTCTGAAGTCAGTCAGGGTCTCTTTAATGCAGGTGCTAATGCAAAGATACATTTTATGTAACATTCCTGTGTGTAGAATGTATGGGAATTCCTTGGGCATGCAGTATACATTTTCCAATTTGATCCTCTAACAAGCCTTGTAAACAGGGCAGGTTTTAGCTCAAAAAAAAATTATGAGATTTGTCCAGTTTCTTCCTAACCAATGGGTAATTTTCTGCTGGTCAGGGACTATCTTGTGTCTCCAAGAACCTGAAAAAAAAAAAAAAAAAACTGAGCTGAAGAGTTTGTGGCAGAACTGCAGCAAAACTCAAGAGTTTTCTGTGCCTTTGCAAAAAAAAAAAAAAAAAAAAAGAAAGAAAGAAAGAAGAAAAAAGAAAAGAAAAAAAACAACATTTGAGAAAATTAGATCAGTTTGGACATCATCTAAAAGAATATCTCATTGTGTATATATACTGCTGTTTCTTCATCCATTCACTTACTGAAGGGCACCTAGGTTGGTTCCACCATTTAGCTATAGTGAATTGAGCCACTATAAACATTGATGTGGCTGTGTCCCTGTAGTATGCTGATTTTAAGTCCTTTGGGTATAGACCAAGGAGTGGGATAGCTGGGTCAAATGGTGGTTCCATTCCAAGTTTTCCAAGGAATATCCACACTGCTTTCCTTAGTGGTTGCACCAGTTTGCAGTCCCAACAGCAATGTATGAGTGTACCTTTTCCTTCACATCCTTGCCAACACTTATTATTGCTCGTATTCTTGATAATTGCCATTCTGACTGGAGTGAGATGAAATCTTAGAGTAGTTTTGATTTGCATTTCTCTAGTTCCTAGAGATGTTGAACATTTTTCAATATTTATTGATTGATTGTATATACTCTTCTGAGAATTGTCTGTTTAGTTCCTTGAACCACTTATTGATTGAGTTGTTTGTTTTGGGGTTGTTAAGTTTTTTGAGTTCTTTATATATCCTAGAGATTAATGCTCTATCTGATGTATGTGTGGTAAAAATTTGCTCCCATTCTGTAGGCTCTCTGTTCACCTCATTGATTGTTTCTTCTGCTGAGAAGAAGCTTTTTAGTTTGAATCCATCCTATTTATTGATTCTTGATTTTATTTCTTGTGCTTTAGGAGTCTTGTTAAGGAAGTTGGAGCCTAATCTGACATGATGAAGATTTGAGCCTACATTTTCTTTTATTAGGCACAGGGTCTCTGGTCTAATTCTTAGGTCCTTGGTCCACTTTAAGTTGAGTTTTGTGCCTGATGAGAATGGAATGTTACTCAGCATTAAAAGAGAATAAATTTATGGTGTTTGCAGGTAAATGGATAGAGCTGAAGAATATCATGCTAAGCGAAGTAAACCAATACCAAAAAACTAAAGGCCAAGTTTTCTCTGATAAGTGGATGGTGATCCATAATGGGGGGTGGGGCACATGGGAAGAATGGAGGAATTCTGATTGGGCAAAGGGGAGCGAGGGGAGGGGAGTGGATATGGGAGCAGGAGAGATGGTGGAATGAGATGAACATCATTACCCTGGGTACATGTATGACTGCACACAAGTTGCAACTCTACATCATGTACAACCAGAGAAATGAAAAGTTGTGCTCCACTTGTGTACAATGAATCCAAATGCATTCTGCTGTCATGTATACCTAATTAGAATAAATAAATAAATAAATATAAAAAAGAATATCCTGATGCTAGAAATATCACTATAAATTTAATATGCTAAGGGAAAAAAGTTTCAGAATGATAAGAAATTCAAAAATTGCTGGGTTCATGCAGAAAAATAAAGACTCAAGTCCACAGAGACTAATGAAAGATGAGGCCAAAGGCAGGGTCCGTGGATTGAAGGCTATGAGACCTCTGTTTGGATTCATGGCTATGAGAGAAACTGCTGTGTGCTCTTCCTTGGAAGAATATCTTCTTCAGTCTCAACTACTTTTGTCCTTGGGTTTCTGTGGCCCATCTTATTGTGCTGACCCCTGAGGGACTTGGGGAATGGAAGGGAGTTTGAAGAAGTTACAACAACTTCAAGTCCTCGATGGTGTGGCAATCTTTACCAACGCCCATGTCCTTGGTTGGGCTGGGTCTTTTAGTGGGACTTGAGGTGCAGTAATGGGGAAACTATCTATCCTGGTGAACTGTATTTTAAGGGTGACAGGGAAGATTAGGATAGAAATCTCTTTAGGGGAAATTTTTTCTTTTATGGTAGAAAAAAAATTAGTTTTCTTTCTCCAGGGAAAGGGTCAGGAAATGCAGCATCTAATTAATTAAGTTTAAGGATTCTAATTTAACACTTAGTCAGTTCTGGTTTTTGGAACCATGGAACAAGACCAAAGATGACTCTGGTGCACGAAGCCTGTGAAGGACTAACCCTGGAGCACTCACTTGTGATGTTAGATAGTATTATGGCCTAGGACCCAGGAAAACATCAATCTGTCTTGGCTCAGCCTTTTCTTTTCCTTATGTTTTTACAAAGTTGTACATTTACAAAGAAAAAAAAAGTAAAAGAAAGATAAATTCACACTTTATTGTTAGCTAGGATCGGGATCGAATCCAATGCAGAGAAACGCAGGCTGTGCTGGGGCATCTTTTCTCAAGCTATGTAGAATTCAAGAGCTTTAGCCAAGGGACAATTCAACATGCATGTTAGCACAAGGGCAAACATAAGCAGAGAAAAATGTGACTCGCTACGTACCAAGCTGGTCTAAACCGCCTGCACAGGAGCCCAGGGACCACTGCTGCTACTTAGAAGAAATCCAATTTATCAATTTTTTACTTTATATTTCATACCTTTTGTGTCCTGAGTAAAAAAAAAAAATCACTGCCCACTTCAAAGTTTTAAAGATTTTCTGGGGTTCCTTCTAGGAATTTTATAGTTTTAGTTTGACATGAGATAGGTGCTTAAGGATTTTTTCCCTCCATATAGATATCCAGTTGTTCCTACACCATCTGTTGACGACTCTCCTTTTCTCACCAAATTACCTTTGTTGAAAATCAGTTGACAATCTATGTGTGAGCTCTCTATTGTATCCCACTGACCCATATTTCTGTCCTTACCAATACTACATTGTCTAGATTACTATAGTTTTATAGTAAGCCTTAAAGTCAGGTTAGGTAAGCATCCAACTTTGTGGCTGATTTTTCAAAATTATTTTGGATAGTCTAATTATTTGCAATTCCAAAGACATTTTAATACCTTTATTTTATTTGTTTATTTTTATGCGGTGCTGAGGATCGAACCCAGTGCCCTTCATGTGCTAGGTAAGTGAGCTACACCCCCAGCCCACCATATACATTTTAGAATCAATGTGTCAATTTCCATAAAAATGTTAAAGTTTTGATAGTGATAACATTGAATATATAGATCAATTTAGAGGAGTGACATCTTGATGGAGCCTGCTAAGATGTCCCACCCTTACTGATTCAATTGTGTGGGTGAACTGAATTATGTTGTCATCAAATTTCCAGGGATTCTTCAGTACTGAGCAGGACACGGCAGAATTTATGGGCAATAGTATGTTTTTCTTCTCTGCTCTTTCAGATCATTATTTGGAAGAATGACTTGGAAGAAATAGAGTTTTATGGTAATTGGTAGTCTAAGAAACATGTTTTAGAATGGAATTTGGATTGGGGGAGCAAGGTGTTAGAAACTAAAAATCCTAAGTTCTTAGTTTGAGATGAAGGTGTCAAGATATTTTTGAAAGAATAAAGGCTTATCACTTAGGGTTCAAATAACTCTGATGGATGATCTTCATTTTTCTCTGGACCCACTTTCTGTCCTTCTCCATCATGTTTTGTTTGCTGGGAGGCTAGAAGGCTTAGCTCCCTTGTTTCCTGTTGGGTTCAGCGGAGAGTGGGAGCGCAGTCAATGTACTTAGTTTCCCCAATTTTTCTCTGTGGGTCTGCATTTTGGTTTTGGCTCCTCCTGACTAGTGGTTCTCTTCTATGACTGTATCTCTAGATTATATAGCTATGGGCCCTTCTTGCTCCTTCAAGCTTTCTGCTATTTCCAATCATGGGCTGCTTTATCACCCCTTATAGATTTCCTATAACTCCACTAACAGCTTAATATAGTCTCTTCACTTAATCATCTCCTTTGGGATTGTTAGCTGGACTTTGACTACTCAACTAACCCATTCACTTACTAGCTTTGGAACACTGGTCAAATGATTTAATCTCCTAATATCAGCTTTCATCTCAGCTTTTTCATCTATAATGTGGGAATGAAAATATTCCTTTCTCAGAAAATACATGACACATGTACATAACATTTAATAGTAACATCATCATTAGAATAATTTTTATATTTTAATATGAGAAGGAAGCTGTAGCTTTAGAGATCTATTGACTTCTTTCTAGGATCATGTTAGGATCTCTATACCTAAATGGAGGTGTACACCTTTTCTGAAAGGCACAGGCTTTCAGGAGAGAAGTTATAATAGTGACATGAATCACAAGACAAATATTTGAAGGGAAATGCATTGAGCTTTGAGTCAAGTCTTAAAAAAGGTAAACATATGAAAAGAAATCATGGGTAGGAAAGCTCTTTTAATTAGCTTCATGCTCCCTTCCCTTCAGGACACACATGTCTGCCTGAATGGAGGAGTCAGAGTGGATTTTAATAAAAACTCCCCCCATCTGTATCTGGGATCCCTCTCCCCAGAGTCATCATGCAAAACCCCTCTTCTTTTCAAATACATTATCTCCAGGAGACCTTCCAAGTTGTCCTGCCATTTACTCTCCTCTGGGTGCCCCTACCTGACCAGTTCCTCAACATGCCACATATCTCTGAGTTATTTTCTCAGGAGGATCCTCAACTCCCATATAATTCAAAAGGATAAAGCTAGAAACCAGAGAGTGTTAAAGCTATGTCAATCTTAGATTCCATCCAGCTTTGGGCAAATTCTTCTTTGTTCTACAGCTACTTCTGCCAGCAGGTAGTTGAAGTGATGCAACTCTTCCCTGCACTTAATTATGATCAACGGGAGAGAAAACTGAGGGAAAGGACATGTGTTAGCCAGGGGTGGGAGTGGGGAGAGAATCATAGAAAAGAATAGCTACTTTGAAGGTCTAACGTGGTAGATGTCTCATGAGGGTTGAGAAGGTCACAGGGTTGGACATGTTGCCTGTGAATCTGTATACAATCCTGAGGAAGAAGCAAATGTGGTACCTAAATAAACCAGATTGTACGCCTTGACAGGATGCTCTACGGGAGCTCAGATCTTAAAAGGACATGACCAGAGACCAAAGAATGAATATAAACAATGATAAGCAAAAGCTCCGAATAAACCATGACTTCTGGAGAATTCTCAGGACTTCATCAAAAGACATGAAATTCTGTTTGGAGCAAGTCTGAGAGTAAAAAATGACAAAAATAAAAGCTTTGATTAAATTCTTTCAAAGTCATTCAAAAACTCTGGCCTTCCATCTGGTCTGTCAAAGAGAATGGCCTCCTGAATGGAAAGAAGGGAACAAACAAAACAAAAGAATTATATATCTTTTGTCTGTCTCTCTCTCTCTCCCTCTCTCTCTCTCTCTCTATCCATCCATTCATCCTCTATCTCATGGTAATTCAAACTAGTAAAGAGACTACATGTGAGCACAAAGCTTCATGCCTTCTGACCCAGAAACATTATACCTCAGGGCACTATAAGACCTTGTGATTGGGGTTACTGCAACATTTTTGATTACCTTGAAGGAACTGTAAAAATGGAGGACATGTGAGAAAAGTGGATTAGCTAGGCATAGTCATGATTTTCTAAAAGAACAAAAGTGGGTTATGTAGAGGGATTGTGAACTTAAATGTTCATGGAGTCATCATATTAGTCATCTTAGCGGTTTTACTACAATGTTGAATAATAATGGATTTTTAGATATTGGTTGATAAACACCCAACATCTATTATCATACAATCTGCTGGCAAGCCACAGCTTCTTGAATCTTAGATTGAAAAAAATATTTAGGTAATCAAAAAATGATATTAAATTTATTATCGATAAAAATTTAGGGTGCTGTTTTATAATTTCTGGTCCAACGTGTTGATAATGCCTTTCAGCTTGGTGTCCACTCTTGAGGTAGTCCTTTGGGAGACCTCTTGGTACAGTTGAATTCAGAGACCTGAGCCCAGAGAGAAAGTCACAATGGTCAGAAGTAGATCCAACTTGGCAAGTTCAGAGTGGCTACCCAGGAGGAATTAAAAGTCAAGGTCAAAGAAGTCATGTCCATCATCAGGATAGACAAAAGCAGAGTCCAAAGCACAGACAGAGACAGAGATGAGGGAGTAAGTGAGTGTGGCAGCAGACTGGAAGAGAGGTCAATGTGAGAACAAGGCAAGAGAGTCTGAGTTTTGTCTCTGATGGGGTTAAGAGGGCCAAGAACTGGCTCTTTCTGGTTACCTCCTGCTGGAGCCTGGGATGGACTAACAAGATAAAAGGCTAGGCTGGTAGACAGGAAAAAGGGCAAACATATAACTATACTATTAGGACTTGGGACCCAGGTAGTGTTTGGTGGCCTGCGTTATCATCAAGTTCACTTTTTTAAAAAGTGTGGTAAAAACATATAACATAAAATTTACCACCTTAGCCATCTTTAAGTGTACAGTTCCATAGCACAATGTATCTTCACACTGTCATGCAGCAGACCTCCAGAACATTTTCATCTTACAAAAGTGAAATTCTACACCCACTGAACAACGACTCTCCAAGTGCCCCTTCAATTTTACTGTTTAAAACAAAAATTATTAAAGCAGCCAAACAGAAACACTAGAAGATATTTAGGAAAATGAACTTCAAAAAAAGCAAAACAATTAAGAAAAGTAGATGCAATTTGGTGTATTTTTTGTTGCTTGCTAGTTAGTATTCTTTCTCTACTTCTGTCTTTGAAGAGAAAAAAAAAATTCCTTCTTCCATTTGCCCACTATAGATTGAAAGTTTCAAGGGCTAGGACTTGAATTTTTGGCTCTTGGTAGAAGAATCCTAGCTAGTGTCCTTCAAGGCTGTGACTGACATGTGGCAGAAACTTAAGAGGACCGTCTCTTCTCTGCTAGCATGCCCTAAGGGTTTCTTTTCAAATAACCAGTTTCTATTATTGCCTTCCTTCTTGCAACTAAAGAAATCCCCTAGGGTTTTAGCATTCCTTCTCCCCAGAGTTCTCTATTTTCTTATTTCCATTCAGCATAACCAAAGCCCAAAGAGGAGATTACTACCACATGTATACTACATTTTGTATCATGAAACCCAGTCATTTTCTTTGCTCTGATGAGAAAGGACTTTTCAGGACCAAGAATTACCTGCAATTCTTAAGTTTATTTATTAGACCATTCTCCATATATTCAACTCTCCTACAAATTTTAGTGGTTGTTTTTTAAATGTAGGTTGGCATAATAAAGGTGCCCAGAGTAGTTAATCTGTGCACAATTCAACTATTTTTTGAAGAGAAATATCTTTATTCTTCCTGAAGATACATGATTATTGTTTAAAAAAAACACATAAAAATGAATGCCCTCCTGCAATTGTACCCTAAGAGATAATCCCTCGTGTATTAATGTACTAAAAAGGAAAATAGCAAACATTTAAACAGAATTCATCAAGGACTTTTATACTACAAGTCAACAGAATGCATCCTTAAAATATCAGTCATCTGATATAGATGAGAAACTAATGCTGGAGTTGTGGGGTTAAGGGCCAAGATTCCAGGAGATGAACTTAATGCTAGACATGGACTTAATGCTGTGTCCATCAGTTATCAGTGATGTGCCCTCGGGCAAGTTACTTCATTTCTTTAACCTTCAGTTTCCTCAACTTCAATGTAGAGGTAGCAATGACCTTCAAGGTAGGAATAATTACTCACACTCTTGTAGGATGATACAGCACAGAATACACCCAAAGTTCTATTATGCCTGGGATACAACAGATACTCAATAATGAGAGTATCATAATTATAACCACATTGCTTTTTAAATTTGCTTAATTGTGGTAAAATATGCATACAATTTACCATATTAATTGTTTTTAGGAGTCTAGTTCAGTGGTATTAAGAACATTCACATGGTTAATGCAACTGTCTTAAGTTCAGTCAGTTGCTGTAACAAAGTGCCCTAGAGTGAATAATTTCTAAATAATAGAAATTATTCTTCACAGTTCTGAAGGCTGGGAAGTCCAAGGTCAAGGCACCAGCAGATTCCATGTCTGGCAAGGGCTCCCCCTTGCTCTCTACTTCATAAAGGGTGCCTCTTCCTGTGTCCTCGGAGTGGAAGGCTGGAATGTGGAATGGGTGAACAGCTCCCCCACAGCCCTTTTTTAAGGTTGCAATTCCATTCATAAGGGCTTTGCTCACACAATTTAATCATCTCCTAAAGTCCCCTTAATACTAACACATTAACAATTAAGTTTCTATCTGTGAATCTGGGGGGAGTCATTCCAACATAGAAGCAACCAGGACCACCATCCGTTCACCATATTAATTATTAACATGGCTTCTATGCACTGTCCTAGAATAAAATATGATTTGCCTCTCTCCAGGGTGAGCTTTTGTCAGAATAGAGTCCTTCCTAATCTCCCCAAATCTTTTGAAATCTGTTCCCATCTATATGTGGCTAGATTTGGAAAAACCCTTGGTGTGAAGTGTTCAAGACATCAGGCTGATTCTAGCGTTATCTAATGTTCAAAGCTGTAGAGGCTGGTGCTAAACAGACCTGTACGGCTACTCCAGGGTAAAATTAATTCTCGAACACCGGCGCTGACACTTTGCAATGTCTTCCCCAGCAGCCGTTTCTGACTGCTGCAGCCCAGGTTCTGCTAATGGAGGTTTATAAAGGCCTTCGCAATTCCTATGGTAACCCAGGAGAAAGGCTGTTGCCATGGGGACTAGCCAAGCCTATATAAACCTGCCATCTCCATCAGACAGATGAGAACGACGTGAGAATGAATCCTTCGCTAGTTCACCTTCAGAAATTGCTAATAATTATCTCTGTTTTTGGAAAAGAATTCATCATTTCTTTCAGGTAGAAACTCATTCACATTTTCGGCTGGAAATGAGGATTATTCAAAAGCTTCCTTGATGATCTTGGTGTCAACTAAAGTCATCTGGAAAATGAGATGTCTACTGATTGAACCACTCCCAGATCTCTACATTGTTATCAGCCCCTGAATAACATTTATCAGAAGCACGTGAACTTCACATTGTTTTAAGAGAATAATGCGTTCCTTTGAAATGAATTAAGCCTCAGTATATGTCCATTAATGTACTTTCCCATTGTTTTACAGTGGGATCTAGGGGACTCTGAGCTCCTGACCTCTGAAGGCAGGATCTATTTTGTTTAATTCCATATTTTATTTAATTCCATCTCTGTTAACATCTATTTAATTCCTTTTCTATTTTGTTTAATTCCATATCCCGGGTATCTAGTCCATTGTGTTTCAATATTAGGGTTCAGTAAACAAAAAGGTGAATGGAGAAATCAATGTATGTACTCGTGTAAACCATAGCAGAGATCTCAGGTCTAGTGTTCAAGTACGTAATAAAAATAAGCTAACTCTAAAAACAGTAATGCTGGGCATTCATTTATTAAGAGATAACTTGTCAATGCCTATCAGCTTCATCCATTCAACAACAACACAGTTCCTGCATTTAGTCTGCTCCAAAAATATTAATGGAGCTAGGCTTTACGGATATCACACCAAACAGGACAAATCCTTATCTTCCTGGAGTTTCTGATATATATTCTCCTGACAGGCTAAAATGGAATTGGTTAGAATAGAAATTCTAACCAATTCAAAGAGAATATTGGATTCTGGGGCTCAGGGAGCTGGGCCCTGAGGGATGAGTAGGAGTCTCACAGGAGTTAAGGTGAGGGAGAGCTGGCTGTATGTGAGGAGGAGCAGAGGAGGCATGGAAGGCAGCAGGAGGGCAAATGCCAAAGAACATGGAGTGCTGAGAGAATGAATGGTGAGTTGTTCTCAGGAGGCTGAAGCATAGGTTTTCTGAGGGCTGAAGCAAGAGGCTGACCTGTGGCCCTGATTATGATAAGTCTAACATGCTATTCTCCTTCTGGGGAAGTGAGGTATCCAGAGCCAGGGCCTGGTGTGGAGTGGGACTATCCCCAGATGGGGGTCGTGGAGGGAGAGGGTCCATGAGGTGCTTCCAGGATGTGAAGGCACATCCAGGCCCAGAGCTCCAGGGTGAGGAGGCCCACCATGCCAAGGGGCAGCCAATGAGGCAGGCCCAGAGCAGCCTCTGGGGACCCAGTGAAAGACAGGACTGGGGAAGGCAACTGGTCTCCTTCTTAGAGGGTGCTGGGCCCCTGCTTCCATGTCGGCAGGACTGGGTCTGGACAGCACTGAGGATGGTAAAGCCTTCTTCAGTGGAGGTTGAGACCTGTTCAGATGCATGCTTTACAGATACCCTCCACCAGAGGCACAGAGTAGAAGGGGCAGAGCAGGGGAGCCCAGAGCTCAGGGTGGTGGAGAAGAGGTGCCGTGCTGGAGTGTGCGGCTCTAGTGAGGAGAAGGGCAAGGAGCGCTCTCTCTCCTTCTTTCCCTTCAACTTTACTGAAGGCATGTCATTTGTTGTGTGTTGGGCTAGACCCTGAGAATCCAGAGATGTCTAAGATCTGGGCCTTCCAGGAGTCTCTCCAAGTCTACCCAGAGGTGCACAGGTGACATAGAATGATTACACACGGGGAGATGTCATGAGGCTTGTCAGGTGGGCTCGGTACATGGCTCACCCCAATCCTTTAGTGAAGGAGTGAATCACTTGAAATCAATAACTTCAGTGGTGCTGGGGGAGAGGGAGAGGTGGTGGAACATCATCTCACCTACCTCCTGGACTGTGTGGATGACATCCCAGAAGGCAGCACTGGAGGAGAGACTTTGCCCAGAAGGAACATTATAATAATACCATTATTATAAAGGAGCAAATTCCAAGCTGGCAGGAAAGATGCCTTGAGGCATCTTTAACATATAAGTGAGCTGTGTCTTTTCTGTATGGAGGTGAATATTAGCCATGTTGTTAGTGCAAGAAAAATACTTTTCCTTCTCCCAGCTATCCTTCTTCAGCCTTCATCTTTCCAGGATACCTTACTCTGGATAAAGTGTCCCTATAAGCATCCCTTTCCCTATTGAAGCCTTGGAGCGCTGTGGGGGATAGTGGATATGCTTGGGACTAGGGGTTAGAAGGCACCAGGTTCAGGATCTAGCTGGCTACTCAAGATCTGTGTGATGCAGGACAGGATTGAGCCTTTCCAAGTTCAGTTTCTTTCCACGTGAAGTAGGAACACTATGTGCTCTTCTTCTCTCGCAGGACTCTTGTAAGTAACACATGCAATATGAAAAAGCTTTTCGAAAATATAAAATAGAGTAGCTATCATTTCTTGGGAAGCTCTTTTGGACTTTCCTTAGTTCTACTGAATCTTTCCCAAATAATATGCAAAACGGGCACCTTGAACCTTTCCTTACTCTGAGCTGACACCCTAGGAGTGGAGGGTTGGTGTTGGGGTAATGTCTGAAGATGGGATAAGGGTGTCTGTGCACTAATTTGCCCCTCCTTCTCCAAAAAAGCAGAAAATTTGTTATTTAAAACTTTATTAAAAAGTACCCAAACTTAATCTACTTCATTCAATCTCATATTTTTAGGGTAGAAATAAAACTTGATGGTTGGAAGTTACCAAAAGGAATATTGCAATCAATATTAATAAAAACTTTCTAATAATTGGGGCAGCAAAAGGTGGGAGGAGCCTCCTGTGGGGCACTGAGTGGTTCCTGGCATATTGTAGAGAAATTTTAATAAATTATTGATCCACTTATCTTAATGGCATTTCATAGACTTTCAAAGTATATAAAAAAAAAGTATCCAGGTTATGTTGGCCTCACCAAAATGATTTAAAAAATTATCCTTTTTTTAAAATTCTAGAAGAGAGTGCATAATATTGGTGTTAGAATGTAATATTGGTACCAGGGATTGAATCTAAGGGTGCTTTACAACTGAGCCACATCGCCAACACTTTTTGCTTTTTATTTTGAGACAGAGCCTTGCTAAGGTACTTAGAGTCTCACTAAGATGCCCTGTCTGGCTTCCAACTTGTGATCCTCTTGCCTCGGCCTCCTGTGCTGCTGGGATTAAGGTGTGTGCTACCACATGGGTGTTTGGAGGCCAGTGGCAAGTGGAAGGAGGGAATCCTTTCAAGCTGGCCTTATGATATGTCCCCGAGATTCTTGAGCACCTTCTTACTATGGATTCACAACCTGTTCTGACTCACCTTGGACTTCCATGATCCCCGCCTTGGAATTCTCTTTTCCATGGGATCTGGTTCCTCTTAACAGAGAATGGTATTTTAGGAACCAAAATGGGCATTAGGTAAAATCATTGGTACAAATGCATCATAGATTTTATTGGTGGGAAGAACTAGGAAATACAACCATGTACACAACCACACACTCCCTTCAGCCTGTATCTATTTATATGGGAAGTCATGAGTTTCACATTGGTATGTCGACTTCCAATCCAACACATATGCATATTTGGAACTCCTTTCCGTAAAAGCAAAACATCTGGGCCCCATTATCCTCAACAAATTTGCTTTTCAATCCCCCTCTGTGGAACTTCTACTAACCCATAGGTGTCATTAGGCTAGGAAAAAAAAAAAAAATCCCCTTGTGAGCCAGTGCTACCTGGGCCGGCCGGGGTACACGGTTGTGCGAAGAGAGGCTAGATTTCAGCACCCACACGTGTCTCAGCTGAGAGCCTTTGTACAATGAGTGACATTCTTAACCTGCAATAGCCTTATAAATTTTAAAGTCTGTGCTCTTGACAGCTATCTCATAATTCTTCTTTTAGCGTAATTAAAATTAATGTGTGACACTGATAGAAACAGCACGACGATAAAGCAATTTGGGTCCAATAAACCATTTCATTTTATTTTTGCTTAACTAAAATCTTATGTGTGGCTTCTCTACAGTTAATTATATTTTTAGGAATAGGAAAATTTGGATGTGTTACCCTGCTCTGCTAAGCCCTAGTGTCACTGCAGCTGGCACATGGCATGCCTTTGGGTTCAGAAAGTTCAGAAAAGATAAAGTTAGGGGAAACCTCTGAAGGAGAAAGGGCTGTGGCTGGGGAGATATATGACATGAAAAGAAGGGAAAGAGAGAGCTCTAAGTAGATCAGTCCAATAATATATAGAAGGAAGTGGAGGGGACCCTACTAGCCTATAAAGAAATTTAAGGGGATTGTGCAATGTATTAATTCCCTCATTTCCTGATTTTCTGGAAAGCACTCAAATAGGAAGACATTTTAATGATTCAGCTTGAATGCCATTGCCTTCATGAAATCTTCTGTATCCCCAAAGCTCCAGCCCCAAGTCAGAAATTTGGGTATCAGGTGACACAGACCTGAGCTATTGTGGAAAGGAAGAAAAGACTCATCCAGATTGTTTTGAGGGCACAAGGCCCTGCGGCTAGAGTAATAATAGCTAATATCTATGTTTAGATGAGATAACAGACTGAGAAAAATTAACTTACCTAGGGTCAGTGCTCCTAGTTTTCCAGGGGTCATGTGATCATTCCAGAGCAGGAAGCAAACCCGGGACCCTAATCAGCAAAGCATACAACACTTGAGGGTGCAGGGGACCTCACCCAATAGTCATGTTTTCTCCAGGATTGGTGCTTGTCCAGGAGGAAGTGACTTTCAGAGGCTAGCCAGGCATCAGGACCAGTGTGTTTAGAGCTCCAGAGGTTGGGGACAGATTGTATTTGCAATGACAGGCCCAGAGCTAGACTGAGACATGCGAACACCTTTGGAAAGGAGAATCTCTAAAATTTGTTCAATATCAGTTTAGTAAATTCTGGGAACAACTGATACTCTAACAATAAAAGTGATGTTCTCTCTTTATGTCAAAGAATAAAAGATTTATTGTGTGTGTTCATTGTATCCTGACACTTAAAACATTTGGAATTTTCTAGGAATTGTGATGTTCAGAATTGGATAGTTTTTCTTTTTCTTTTTTTCTTTTTTTTTTTTTTTTTAGGAGGGACTTTAAAGGGTTTAACATTTAGGTAATAAAATGAATCACTCCCAGTGAGCAGCAGTATAGTATGTGGTTTTCAATTTTAGAATGTGAGTTGGCTGGTCTCTGAGTGGAGGGGGGCGGGTGGGCCCAGTGGGCCCAGTAGTTGTACTACACTTTGCACATGCGAAGAACCAAAATACTCACTTTGGATTAGTTAATTCTAGCTAAGAACATTTTAAAAATTTCTACAAGGCACTGTGGCTAGGTTGCTTTCAGCAGGTCCAACTTACATGTTGTTGGATATCTAAAGGAGGCAAGTGGAAACCTGCGTTAGCTGGCACTATATTCCCATTTATTCCAGGCTTTCATCATCCCTTATAGATTAGTATCTAAAGCAACTAGAGCTAGAACAGGTGATTATAGGCTGTTAAAAAAAAAAAAAAAGCCTGAATGTTAATCTCTTCTAACAGACCTGTGGAAGTTTGAGTCCTTTTCTTAGAAATGATTGGTAGGCTGGGCCATTTCAGTGGGTATAAGTGCTATGATTTAAATGTGTCTCCCAAATTCATGTGCTAGGAAATTGATCCCCAGATTCATGTTAACGGCATTGGACGTGACATTTGGGAGACAACTAGGATTGGACAAGGTCATGAGGGCAAGGCCTGCATGAAGGCATCAGTGGAAGAGGATCTGAGCCCTGTCTTGCCACAGGACACCCTGGGCCACTTAGGAGGCAGCCTCAATGAGCAGATGCCAGCTGCATGTTCTTTCACCTCTCAGCCTGCAGGACAATGAGACAACTGGACTTGTCTTCTTTATAAATTACCTAGTTTACATTATTTCTTTTTTTTTTTTTTTTTTAGAGAGAGTGAGAGAGGAGAGAGAGAGAGAGAGAGAGAGAGAGAGAGAGAGAGAGAGAGAGAGAGAATTTTTAATATTTATTTTTTAGTTGGCGGACACAACATCTTTGTTGGTATGTGGTGCTGAGGATCGAACCCGGGCCGCACGCATGCCAGGCGAGCGCACTACCGCTTGAGCCACATCCCCAGCCCCTAGTTTACATTATTTCTGCAACAGAAAAAGGGCTGAGAGACATACGGTGAAGAGGAAAGTGAGCCCCGAGGTGAGAGCTTGAACGTATAGACATGTCGTGTCTCTCCTCAACATCAGAGTGAGTCTAGGACGCTGCATGCGTGCTCCAGGACAAGAGGCGCATGGCCCAGCCCCTCCCGGGCCTTGTTAACTTTATCGAGTGCCACGATCCTTTCATGAATGTGCACAGTGGAGATGAAGAGATAAACTAGGTATCAGTTTGGTAAATATGTGGATACCCTGGGCAAAAATAAGGGAAGGAATGATTTCCCAGGCAGTTGGTCTAGAAATACTGGCCTTGTCTTACAGCACACTGTGGTCCATCTTAAGCCGTCGTCGTCTTCCTCGCCACCATCGTCCAATCATCAGCATCATCAGAAGAATTAGCAATTGTCACAACTATTTTATTGTAAATTTTATTGGTTATAGTAGTTATACATGAAAGTAGAATGCATTTACGTACTTTCATATATCATACATAGGTGGGGTATAATTTCTCATTTTTCTGATTGCACATTGTTGTAGAATCATATTGATCATGTAGATATATATATATATATATATATATATATATATATATTACATATGTCTGTTTCATTCTACTATCTTTCCTGTTCCCATATTCCCTCCCTTCCCTTCACTCCCCTCTACCTAAATTAAGGTATCTTTAAATATAAACCTATCTAATACCAATATTGGGGTTTTTCATCTTCCATAAAATGATCTTCTTTGAAGAGGAAACTGTTTCATCCTTGGAATATTCCAGACCTCTGGAGAAGGAAAAAAAAAAGCCTTTTCTCTTTCTCAATGCTCCCATATATTCAGCTCCAAAGCTGATAATTTCTCCCTTCCTAAAGGGTAGACCTAAGCTTTTCATTCAGGTTCCCCTTTGTGCCTGCCCCCACACCTATTGTGAATTAGCATGCATGTTAGAGAAAACATTCGGCCTTTGGTTTGGGGGGATTGGCTTATTTCTCTTAGCATAATATTCTTCAACTCCATCCATTTACTGGCAGATGCCATAATTTTATTCTTCTTGAAAACTGAGTAATATTCCATTGAATATATATACACCACATTTTCTTTATCCATTTATCTGTTGAAGGGCACCTAGGTTGGTTCAATAGTTTAGTTATTATGAATTGAGCTGCCAATTTTTACAACTTCTAATGGGTCAGCTTCCACTTAAACCTCTGCCTTTGGTTGATTTCTTTGACTTTGTAGTACCTTGGGATTCTCTCTCTCTTTTTTTTTTTTTTGTTTCTGAGTCCATATATATATATATATATATATATATATATATATATATATATATTAGAAATGCTTGTTTCTATGTTGCCCAACATGTATTCACTGGAAGTGGGGAGAAGACTCAGTTACATGCATCTCAGTCTCCATGCTGGCTTTCTACCATAGAAATCCATTTATCCATTTAACATTTAGTGATTGCCTGCCATGGCACCACTCTAGGAGTTAGGGATAAACCAGGCAAAAATCCTTGCCTTCACGAAGCACAGATTCCTGACATGACAGGAAATCATTTTAGGTTTCACATATATGAACTC
Organism: Urocitellus parryii; assembly: GCF_045843805.1. Classification (NCBI taxonomy): domain Eukaryota; kingdom Metazoa; phylum Chordata; class Mammalia; order Rodentia; family Sciuridae; genus Urocitellus; species Urocitellus parryii. The sequence continues at coordinate 179,473,854 of NC_135534.1, read as the reverse complement.
ATTAAATAATCACAATCACATTGGGAGGGAGGTGCCATCATTGTCTCCATTTTACAAATGCAACTGAGGCATATGGGGGTTAAACCACCTGCCCAAGGTTTCACGGGTTGTAAGTAGTGGATCTAGGATGCAAACCCAGACCACGTGGGTGCCAAGTTCATGACTCTGCATGGCCTTGACGAATGTGAATCTGCCCTTAGAATATAGTGGGCTCTTAATAGTTACTTGTTGACAAAATGAAATGAATTACCATAGTGCACTATATCATCAGCAAGTCTGTCCTTTAATAGATTCAGAGCTCCTCCAGGATAAGAAGAATGTCTTCTTTGACTTTGTATCTACAGTGCCAAGCACAGGACTTGCCTGGAGCACCTGCTCAGTAAAATGTGGAACATTGAAATGAATGGACAGCCAGGTGGTTTCCAGAATGATGATGCCTTTCTAATTGGGCAGACCAAAGAGTCACCTGATTGTCTGGGACTGTGAAGCCTCCCAGGACTGTGGGTGGTCTGCACAAGCCCCACGGGTGGTCTGCACACCTCCTTCTGGCTCTTCTCCATATGGGTTGTCAGTGAATAACCGAGAGGCAGGGTACCATGGATTGCTGATGGGTCACTGAGGTCATGAAGTTTGAAAGCTTTGATGCCTCATTGAGAGAAAAACCTTGAAAACCTACCAGGAGTGATTTGCTCCCCAGGGAGCCCGAGGAAATTGCCTTCTATACATGGAGGAACTCAGACCTGTGGTGTCTCAAGGTCAACATCTCAGACTTGATGTTCTATAGATTGTTATAAAGAGCTACTTTTTTTTTTTTTTTGCCATCAAGCATTGTGGAGCAAGGCACCTGCAGGCTTATTTGAGCACATCTTAATTCCTGTTATAAGTGATGGTTTGAACAGCAGCATTGATTTTGGGGGGTCTTAATGTGGGTATTTACACTAAAACACTTCAGACACCAGAAGCTGAGAAAGCGGAGGGCTATTACATAATGAAATGAACACTGGGTAAAGAATTCTTCCTCTTAATTGGTCCCCAGTGTTCTCATCTGCTAAGTGAGAAGGTTGAATTAGATGACTTCTAAAGGTCTTCCCATGTTATTTGTAAGAATATCTATCATTTATTTCATGCATACTATATATGCCAGGCACTATTTGGGGCCTCTACCTTTTCCTAGTTAGCCAATTCTCAGAATAAAGTGGCAAGCTAGATCTTGTATTCCCAGGAGGATGTACTATCTATTCATTCCTTTAACATCTGTTGATAGCTTATTGTGTGCCAGGCATCAGGCTGCATACACCAGGCATGACTTGCCCAATATCACAAAGCTAGAGAGCTGTGGGACTGGAATCAACCCCAGGTTGATAACTGAAGATGGAGCTCTTTCTTCTACTCTCCCATTCTTTTTCTAAGAGTCTGTGTCTATAAAATATCTCTAGGATCACAGACTTTTTGTCCCACTTTCTCCAGCAGTGATTCCCTGGGCTACACATTAGTATCATCCCAGACCCCACCTCAAACCAATTACCTAAATACCTCTCTGGGTAGTCGAAGGGGAAATCAATGTTTTGTTTTAGTAATTCCCCAAGTCACTCAACTGTGTAGCCAGAGTTGAAAACCAAACACTGTAGAGTCTAATTTTATAGGAAAAAAAAATATTCCTAATGGTGGTAAAATACACATAAAAAGTTTACCACCCTCACCACTTTTAAGTGTACAGTTCAGTGGTGTTAAGGTGACTCGGTTTTCAGAATTCAGTTTTCAGAATTCCTTCCACCTTCCCAAACTGAAGCTGTGTATCCATTAAACAGCCTCTCAGCCCCCTCTCCCTCCAGCCCCTGGAAACCACCATTCTATGTTCGGCTTTTATGAATTTGCCTTTTCTGGGCACTTCATATAAGTGGAATCATACTGCAGCAATCTGTCTGTGACTGGCTTATTTCACTTAGAATAATGTCTTTAGAACTATCCAGGGTGTAGTTGGTCAGAATTTCTTTCCATGTTTAGGTTAATATTCTATGGTGTGTGTATGTCACATGTTGCTATTCATTCATTCACTGATGGAAATTTGGGTTGCTTCCGACTTTGGGCCATCATGAATAGTGCTGCTTCAAACATGGGTGTGCAAATAGTTTATTGAGAGACTGTTTTTGGTTCTCTGGGGGTATACACTCAGAAGCAGAATTTCTGGAACCTATGTTGACTGTGTTGTGAGTCATGAGGAACTGCTACCCATGTTCCATGACAGCTGCACCATTTTACATTCCCATCAACAATCCACACACAAGGATTCCCATTGCCCCACATCCTTGCCAACGCTTGTTAGAGTCTGTTTAATTTTTCCCTTATAGTGGCCTTCCTCACGGTGGCTGTGAGGTTGTAGATTTTTAAATTCATTTATGTGTATGAATGGGAACCTTATTCATCACATAGTTTCGGTTATTGGTCATGAATTTTTGAGTGATTTCATTTTGCACTATTTTTTCTCCTCTCACATGGAGACACTCTCAAAATTCAGCATTGACCACTTCTCTCAGAACTGTGGGGAGTGGGTTGATATGAAGGAGGCATTTGACAAGATCTCTGTTTTCATGTTGCTTAGGCCTAGTGAGAGCTTGCTTAAAGCCTTGCTGGATTTCTTTCTTGGCTGGACTCATGCCATTTCCTCCTATCTGATGATTTACCAATTTGCTCAAGGCCTTGAAGGAGAGAGATGGCTGAAAGCACACTGCAGCCAACTGAAGGGTGACAAGATATCCAAGTAGAACTAATAAAGGGGGTGAGTGTGGTGCTGGGAATGGACATGGTATTTTGGAAAGAACATTGGTCTGATTAGACCAATGTTTTCATGCTGGGAAAAGTTGGGAAATAGCATCAGATCCATCTGAGCCAGATTTTGGGAGATCTTGGAAGTCAGGAGGGGCATTGGGAATTGCTGGGACAGGCTGTGGGGTTCTCCATCACAGTAGTGCACAACAGACTCTGAGAAGTGATTGTGTTGATGGACACGTGGGGAGAGGTCCCCTGGCAAGAACATCAGCAAAGACACTAGGCTAAAAGTTTAGGTTTACCCTTTTGGAAAGGAGAAATCATCCGCTTTGGAGGTGAATATGTGGGAGCACTGAGAAGGAGAAAAGGCTTTCCCCCTCCCCCCCAGAGGTCTGGAATATTCCAGGAATGAAGCAGTTTCCTCTTCAAAGAAGATCATTTTATGGAAAATGGAAAACCCCAATATTGGTAATAGTTAGGTTTATGTTTAAAGACAAGCAATCGAAAAAGAAAAAATATCAATGAAATATAATACAGAGGGAGGTCTGTATTTCTGACACCAAAACCAAGCCCAGAAATGAGCAGATCAGCATTCACGTAACTAGTCAAAGTCCCAGTAGATGTGTAAACCTCAAGGCGACCCACACCCAGCTCATCTTCCTGTTAACTTTTCTCTTCCTTTCACTCTCATCCAGCTGTGGAGGTCCAGACTTTCTCCCTTCTTGATTCCCCACAACCTCAGTCAGACAGAAGTGTTTAAGCCAGACATTGTGCAATTTCAGGGTGTCTTTGTCCTTTCAAGTAGCCTCTCCCACCCCATCCCTGGCCTCAGCTCTTCCCCTTGGACTCTTTTTCAAATGCTCTTCCAGTCTCTTCTGTGGTCTGTCCTTCACGGGGCTTCCAAGTCAGCCTTTTTGAACAGCACATGGCTCCTGGCTCAGGCACTTTGACGATCCCCTATAGCTTCTAGAACACTTTGAACTCTTCAGCTTGAGATATAAGGCTCTAGGTCAATTATCTAATATCTTGCCACCTAAAACAATTGTTTTGCTTCATTTTAACATTCTCATGTTAATCTCATCTAGCTTTCCAGGGAGATGACTTTTATGTAAATTTCTCTTTAGGAGAATGAATGAACAAGAGAAACTATTTTGATTGAAGTGTTTTCACATTCAAGGCCAATAATAAGCTGACTGCACTCTATCTTTTCAAATGTAGTCAATTTTATCTTATTAGATCAAGACTGTTTTTCCATCTTAGCAAAGATTCAGTGAGATTTTTGGATTCTCTTTCAAAAGAAGAGTTGGGATTCTCTTTCAAGACAGAGTTGGGCTGTCAGAGCTAAGAAGGGTTGATTGACACCTGGGAGTAGGCCTGGTGATGTGTGGGACTTGGCCGAGGACCCATGTTTTTTGACCTGGGCTCTACTCTGAATGTTTCCTTAATGCAGAGGCCCAACTTTCCCCAGTCTGTTCAGAGAAGAAAGTGAAGGGTGAGAAAGGGAGTATTCATGTTCTTTGGGAGCTTTTCTCTGGGCCTGGCTTCAGATAGATGTGGATTAAAATCTAACTCTAACACTCTCCTGTGATTTTGGGATTTTGCTTCCTATCTCTGACCTCCATCGCCTCTCCCTGTAAAATGGGAGCGAATCATATGATTTTCTACCTTCCTTGTGTTGTTGCTATAAAGATCAAAGATGGCGGATTTGGAACACCTTTCCAACACTATGTTTTCTTGTCCCGAGCTACTACTGGAAGCAATGAGCACCAGCTGGGTGTCTTAAAGCAACAGCAATTTATTTATCAACATTCTAGAGGCTAGAAATCCAAAATTAAGGTGTTAGCAGATCCATGATCCCTTCAAAGACTCTAGGGAAGAATTCTTAAGTGTCCTTCTCTAGCTCCTGGTGACAGCCAGCAACCCCTGGTGCTCCTCAGTTTATTGATGGATCACTCCAATCTCTGTCTCCATAATCACATGACACCCAGTGACTACGACTGTTTTCTTATAAAGACAGTCACTAGATTAGGTCCACCATAATCCAGTATAACCATATCTCAACTAATTACCAATGACAAGACCCTATTCTAAACAAGGGCACATTTTGAGGTTCCAAATGAACGTTAAATTTGGGGGATACACTATAACCCAAGATTTCCCCTTACTAAGTCTGTTGTAAGATCTAGGAAAGGTAACCCAGGTTAAGGGCCAAACCTGCTACTCTAGAAGGTGTCCGTGAGCAGTTGCTATTTCTGTAGCTGCTGTTTCATAGTTCGCTCCTCTTCCTCCCCCACCCTCTCTCCCCGTCCCTTCTTCCAGTTGCACAGACTTGGGGCTTGATCCGCTGAACTCTTCTCTCCCCAGGCAAGAAATGATCAGGTGACACTGAATCTAAAATTCTCTTCTCTAGGAAAAGTTTTTCTCCTTTTTTTTTTTTTTTTTTTTGCAGGGAGAGAGTAAAAGAAGGTACTGAGGCACGCAGCGTCTCATTAAAATGATCTATGAATGGGAAATTGGGGAAGTGCTATTTTAAGGGATTGGCTGGCATATGCAAAAACATTTCTGGGCCACTAAACTACATGTGCAACTAACTTCATAATTAACAAACAATCGAGCTGGTACCTTCTTGCATCAGCGTCTGTGAGGGAGGGTAGGGAACGGTTTCAATAGGGACAGGAGGAGCCATCTAGGAGTGTGGGAAATTGACTTCTGGAGACACGGGTAGGAGGCTGTGGGAGGTGGGTTTATGGAAAGGCCACCAGATGCCCCTGCGCTAGTCTCTAGCTCCGCCTCTGACTCCACCTGTGATTTAGAGCAGGGCCTTTTCCCTGTCTGGGTCTCGGTTTCTCTAAGTGAAATGTAATGGCAGATTAGGCCCTGGAGAGCCACATGGCTGTGAAGGGCTGCTTCACAGCTCTGAAGAGAGCCACAGGAGGGATTAAGGTGCCTCTCGTACCATCTTAGAAACTGCACATTCATTTGATGATAAAGGCTGGAGATGGCTGGTGGCAATGGTGTACAGCCCTGTGAATGTACTCAGAGCACTGAACTGTAAAAAAGGGTTAAAATGGTAAATTTTGTGTATGTTTCACCATAATGCAAAACAACAACAATGAAAATCACACCTTCACGGCAAGATGCTTATAAGCCAATCTCACCTATTTTACACACGATCTTCAGAATAAGCCCGTGAGGCAGACACAGTAAATGTATTCCTATTTTACAGATAAGCAAACTGAGGTTTGAAGCAGGGAAGTCTCCTGACACCACAGCCAACATGCTATGGTGATGGGCGCCTGGCTCCGTGGGGCTCACTCCAGGGGTGGAGTCGTGTTCCTGGATTCTGTATCACTCAACACAAGGCCCCTGGTGCTGGTGATTTAGACGTGGTGGACAGAAAGGGGAAACTCATGTGCAGGGGGTGACAGTGGTTCCGCCCACACACTTTTACCCAGCACTGGGCATCGGGTGCCAGGCACTCATGTAGGCTCTGGGGCTCAGCATCAATGAAACAGTTGCACCCTCTGTCCTCAAACAGCTCAGGAGCAGGAGAATGACAGGCACTTAGCCTAAAGTACCCAGGTTTACCACAACAGGCAGAGGGGAGGTCCTGGGTGCTCCTGGTGGAAGGGTGGAGAGGCTGCTGACACTGTGAGGCCCTCAGGGAAGCCTTCTGGAAGGAGATGAGGCTGCGGCTGAGACCAGTCAGAGACATAGGCGTGGGGCTTGGGCCGGCACCAAGGGCGGACCCCCCAAGGCTTACAGGAAAGCTGGAGAGAAGCCGATAAGGAACATGAACTTCCTCAAAGGGCACCTTGAAAAAAAAGAGAAAATGGTTTCAGGAGCTGTTATTTTTTGCCTCTTCATATTCCGAAACTGGGCCGAATAGAGGAAGTTGAATGTGAAACTCTCAGTGCACCGTGTGTTGACCATCAAAGGCATTCGATGAGAGAGCCAAGTCTCCAGCATCCTCCAGCCCTTGAATGATCGCTAGGGCTTTGGTTCCATTTGAGGGGAACTTCTAGTTGCAGGGGTCCTGAAAGACTTAGAAACTCGCTAGCTAAGCCCTTAGATGCAGAGAGGGTGCATCCGAGGGGTGAGTGGGCTTGTGCCTGGGAACGGGTAAGCAGTATTTCACATCCATTCTCTTCCCTCTCTGCACACACCCCCTACCTGGGCCTCTCATGGCACCAAAGACCATCCTGAGCCATCCTTTCCTCCTCACCCGCGGCCATCTCAGGGAATCACGGTGTAGAAAACACTAGTAACGTCATTATGGAATCCTTCTATTTTCTCAGTTCTATTCCTTAATAGCTCCGTGGTCACAGTTTCCTCACCTTCAACACGGGAAGTTGAGACCCATTTCATCACATTAGTCCTTCGTATTTCCTAGATCCTGCATGTTATAGATGGAACAATAGGACTCAGAAAATGAAGTGGTTTGGGAAAAGTCACATGGCTGGTAGCAACAATCAGTCTTCTGTGTCTCAACCCAGTGTTCTTCCAAGCTTACCACCTGGGTGCCATAGTGGATCCATGGGCCACCCGTGGGTTCTCAGTATGGAAAATATGGGTCCCCTGGCGTGACCAGGCTGCAAGAAAATGTTGAGAAGCCCTGCGCACAGGGCACTATAGTGGAAAACAAAACAAAACTCCAAGGAGTTAGTTTTGCTACTATGTCGTGTCACTGAAATAGGTTTATTTAATTAATTTTTTTATTGCTTTTGTGCCAAGCCAGTGGTTGGAAGCAGAATTTTTACCTCTGTGAGAACCCCAGCCCAAGAGCACCGCATGCTTTGCATGTTAAATGGCATGACTGGGTCTGTGGTATGGCCATGTCTCCACTTCCCTTTAGGCTGGGCAGCTGAAAGTCATGTGTCCTTGATCTCAACCCTAGAGTCCTGGAGTCATGTCTAGTCATGCTGTGCATACTGGTATTGAGCTCCAATTATGACCCTGTCACCTCTCTCATTTCCATGGCCCCATCCCAAATTGATCAGGAATAGCCATTTGACTTTCACTGTCCTTGTGTGGACTCAGTTCCATTCCGTGGGTTTTTAGGCCACGCTCCTTTTAGTTAGAAAACATGGGTGAGTTGTTATATTCTTTTTTTTTCTTCTCCCTCACTGTTAATTCCCTTTAAAAAATCAAAGGATAGAAGAACTTTAAGCATTTTCAAAGAGACAGTTAATCAATACACATTATTCTGCAAACATTCTAGGAAATTCAAGGAAATTATAAAGTGCTCCTAAAGACCTCTTCAGATATCTGTGTGCCTGCCCTTCAGAGAGAAAGTTTCCTCTTGGCACATAAAGAAGTCAAATTAGGCCCAGAAGAGACTATCCTTGTTGGAGCGTGAATGTCAAAGAAACAATCTTCAGTAAAACAGCTTTTTCTCCCAGCGTGCTCTGGAGAGAAGAATAACTCTGGTTGTTGGTAATGCCCGGGCAGAGCAGAGAGCTCGAGTTGGGGGAACTCGGAACTGACATTTCTATGGGGGCTCATTGTCTTTCTAGGTAAATATTTTTCCTTGTTCCATCTTTGATAAAGAAAGTTTTCACTTTGTTAAGACTCAATGGTACCCGCTTGGTGACTGTCCTCTTCCTTGGTTATATGGGACAGACACTGGCCATCTCCTCTGCCCACATCAGTGCAAGGACCTGGTGTCCCCCTAGGGCCAGGGTGTTGTCTCTAGCCCAAAAGACAGCCTCCCTGAAGGATGTTTACACCTTCCTGGTGGCCAGTCTTCCTAGCTTAGAGATTTCAAGAGAATTAGCTTAGAGAAGAAGAGAGTCCCCTAGGAACTGAAACTGAAAGAGTTTCACAATCATGACTCAAGCTAAATTCACCTTTTCCATGGGTGAGTCCTGTGATTCAGGCTCAGGCTTGGCCAATAGGCTCCAGAGACCTGAGGGAAGGTCACACCTCTCACAACCTTCTGAGGTCAGAGGCTTCAGCCAACAAAGGCCCCTGGAATGGTCATTGTGGTCCAGGCTCAATGTCTGCTCACCAGCTCTAGAAATTCTACAGGATCTATTCACACACAAGAAGAAACTTGGAGGCCCAATTCACCAGCATCTGGGGCACAATGCAGGGGCACGTCTATTCAGTAGAAATGTGTTAAGAGGTTGCCTTGTTCAGAGTGTGGTCCAAATCTCAGTGTCATCATTTTCTATCTGTGCAACTTTGAGCATGTGGCTTAACCCCTGGGTGAGCTTCAATTTTCTTACTTATAAAATAGAAATAAAGTTTTCTTAAATAATATGGATGATAAAAAAAAGCGTATAGTGTTCACCATAAGGACTGACATGGAGTAGGCCCTTAATAAAAGATCAAAAACCTAGCAGCAATACAAGTCATGCAAGTGGAGGTCTCTCCTTGATATGGTCAGTTCCTGAGGGCAAGGCCCTCCCTCTTGGGTGGATGCCATTTAGGAAACCATATTAGATCAAGGGAGCTCCTTAGTAAAATTAGATGCAGTGAACTGAGTTTGAGTTCAGGACCCCTCTGTTTCTCTGAGAAGGTCCCTCTCAGGCCCCATGAACACTGAAGTTCAAGGCAGATTTGGTCCCGAATGTTCTAGAGTTCACTGCAAACTTCTGTTCTGTGGTCACTCCTGAGTATGCCTCAGCTGTTGAGAGGGGTCTTCTCTGAACCTTGATCACACCACTGACCAAACTGGATTAAACATGCCCCAACCCAAAGACAGTTCTAGTCTCCTGAAAGGCTCAAGTTTACATCACACAGCCTTTCAAAACACCTAAAATATAACAAACATTATTCTAAATGCTGGGGATATGGTGATAAACGCAAGAGACTAAGTGACTGCCCTTCTGGGACTTATGTTCCTGTCGGGTGACAGGCAAAAATAAGAATATACAGGAACAAGAGCATCTATAATCTGGACATCCCAAATCCAAAATACTGCAAAGTCTAAAACATTTTGAGAATCAACAGGATGCCACAGGTGACAAATTCCACATTGACCTCATGTGATGTGTTCTGTCAAAACACAGACTCACTAAGAGAGTGTATCAAATATCTTTTATACTATGTGTATGAAACATAAATGAATTTTATGTTTAGGCTTGAGTTCCATCCCCAAGATTTTTCATTATGTACACACAAATATCCCTAGATCTGAAAAAAAAATCCAAAATCTGAAACACTTTTATTTCCAAGCATTTCAGATAAGGGATATTCAAAGTATAATGTAATGTGATACATTCTAACACAATTCTATAATATAACATTCTATAAATGAGTGCTATGAAAAACATAAGCAGCAGAAGTGAGCAGAACAGGTCTTTATGTAGAAGTGATGCTGAGCAGAATCTTGGATTAAATGAAGAAGCAAACAGGTGAATATCTGAGATCAAAATGTTCTACCCAAGAAGAATGAGAGGCACAAATTCCTTGAGGCCAGAGGTGACTTGTGGATGGTAGAACCAGAAGGTTGGAGTGGAGTGGAGTCGGGAGGTGGCAGGAAGTGGAGTTGAGAAGTAGTGGGACCCCAGATCAGCAGAGGCCATGTTGGTCATGGGGGAGACTTTGGAATTTACTCTAAATGAGAGAGGAAAGCATTGGAGGTCTTTGTGACGCCCTGACTTATGTATTTAAATAATCACTCTGGTCTCTTTAGGGAGAATGGACTATAAAGATGCAGGGGTGGGAGGGAAGTGTTCCAGACAAGCAGAGTTTTGGGTTGTAGTAAGGTGCTTTTGGTACAGGATGTATGAAGTGGTAGTCAGGACACATTATTAAGACAGAAGTTAAGGTCCTCAGGGGAGGGAGCATATAAAATAGGAGGGGTGAATAGGATTCAAGAGTCAAAGAGGATCCCACTCTTTGATCTGAGCAAGAGGGTGGAGGTGCCACTTACTGAGATGATAAGAACCAGCAAAGAGTAGGGCTGGAAAGGTTAGAGATGAAGTACCAAGCTCAGCTGCCTGTCAGACCCCCAAGTGTGGTTGACCCTGTGTGGCCTTTTGAGTGGCAGAATGCTTGGAAGGCAACCAAAGGCCTTGTTTTCCCAGCCCAGGGATGCAGCAAGCATCACAGAACAGCCCACAGATGGCACTTTCCTTCTTAGGAAAGAACAAAGTATGACTAAAGCCGGGGGCAACCAAGAGTTATATTGCGTTAGAGACATGTTCAACACTGCACTTGAACTTGAATTCTTTTGCATTGTGAATTAAAGATAAACTTGGAGTCATATAATGGTTTACAGTACAGTGTTTTAAAAACCCTTGTTGTGTTTATTCTATGAAGTTGACTACTGTCTTCATTTTGGATAAGAGAAAATGGAAGTTCAGAGAAGTTCAATGACTTGACCAAGTTCATACAACTAACAAGATAGGGAATTCTCAAATCTAGGCTTTGTGGCTCCCCATTTGTCTCCATTTTATTGTACTTTTTCCACTTACAGTGATTATTATGGAATAATTCACATAGTGATTCTACCAATATAAAAGAATCAAATTAATGGTACCTGGGGTGGGGATAGATTGTCCTCTTTGTCCCCTGTTGATTGTGCACAACCTGTGTGCTCAGCCCCGCCCACCAGAGACTCCTCTCCAATCCCACTCTTCTTCTGCAGCTTTGCTTCCTTGACAACCAAGAGGCTCAGGAGCTTCACCCCCCAACTCCTGTCTTTTTTAACAAATTCTTTTTTATCAATGGCTCATTTGCATTGAAAGAGGTTTTCATGCCAAACTATATTTTGGGGAACATTTTACAACTCCTGTTGCTAAAGTTCTGAGAGAAGCTGCTTCCAAAAGGCCCAAACTCTTTCCCTATTGGATCATTTCAAAACACAATTAGAATAGTTTTTCAATGAGCATTTCAGTAATTCCTGCAAAGTATCGCTTCATTCTCATTGATACCAAAGGTGTGTCTGCACGAGGCTGAGCATCTGAATGAAAAAATAAAAGTGGAAGGCAGGGAGATGTTAACATGAGTAAAAGTTCAGCTGTGATGTTCCTTGGACACTGTAGGTGGTTTCCTTTGAGTCACTCAAAGCCCTCTTGGTCTTCTCCCAATCACACCAGAATATGAAGGAAAGGAAAGAGCCCTGGACTTGAGGAAATAGGGATGTTTATCTTGACCTGGGTATTGCCTGGTGTGTGACCTCATAGAGCCTCAGCATCCTCATCTGTGAAATGGACATGCTGGACCTACAGACTATCTAAGAAGTTTATGAAAAATGAGCAAATCAGATCAGGGCTCATATTGGATTTATTTTTGCATCTCCAGTTCTAAACACAGGGCATGTGGTAGGGACTGGAAACAATTTTGTTAAATAATTTATGAATGGATAGAGTATAGGCAATAATATAGCTCTAGCACCTATTATTTATATAGCTCTATTCAGGTTTGCCAATTCCCTCTGGTACTTAAGCAAATTTACCATTTCTAGAATATGAGGACATGTACCTCAGAAAAAAATATTTACTAAAAGCATAAAATGTTCCATGTTAGGTGTAAACAATTTTTTTTTCCTTTTAGTCCAAGTAGTGAATAACCCCAGCTTTTGTTCTATTTGGAGCACCTGTTTGTAATCCATATCATAAATATTTTCATGACTATTGCTTAGTAGTCAATGAGTTTCTTTGTTGGCATAGAATTTAAGATATTTCCCTAATAAGGACACCCAGTGTTAAAGCAATGAATTTCTATAGCTATGCAGTTCAGAGAGTTACCTAGGAGATGAAAAGCTAATCTGTCTGGAATTTCTGCCCTTGAGACCAAAGATACTATAAATTTGCTCTGGAGGAAAATAATCATGGTAAGCATCTTAATTTCTTCCATCTCGTTTCCAAGCAGATGTCGCCGTGTTTTAGCCTGGAATTCATCATCTCTCTGATACATCAACATTGACATATTACATCTTCATCTCTTATTATAGAAAATGGAAATGAAAACAGAATGTAAGCATGTTGGATGAATTGGACTCCCCAGAGATTTGGGGGAGAAGAAAACCTCCCACTCGCCTTTGACTTTTGGATTTTTTATTTCCTTTATGTTTGGATTGCACTTTGAGAAGTCCATCTGGAAGTTCACTTTTTATATTTTGCAAATGCAAAAAAAAAAAAAGGAGCTTATTATCAAAAGACAGACCCCCAGAGCAAGAAAAACAGTTGGGGCGGGAGGAGGAGTCCCATCTCTAAAATCCAATGGTAGTATTTCAGGTTAAAGCCTAGAAATTAAACTCCATTTATTTCTGTACTTGACTTTGCCAGGCTGCCAGTTTGGGCGAATGCGTGGATATGTTTAGCCATTCGCTTCCTATCTACTAAGCTCTCCGTTTAGAGGATGAGTTTGGATAGATGTCAAACCTGCAAATGTCATCAATCCCCTAATACCTTTGTAGTGCTGTTATCAAAGTGGCCCTGCACAGTCTGCCTGAGACTCCAGTCACCCCACAGTGGGCACCAGTGTACTGCTCTCCTTTTACTGGACTCAGGAAACATGCTCAGGATTTCAGGATTCTATTATATGTTGGGTGAATTGCGTTCTTCTTGAATTCCCTACGAAGTCACTCTGGTCCTAGGAGATTAGGAGTTTAAACTTGGAAGGCCATACCTGGTTGAGTTCTCTTCATTTTGACTCCCCAGCCATTTCTGTTCCAGCCAGATTTAATCCCCTACAGACATATCAAGTCAACCATCAGTCAAGGTGGTCTGTATTTCCTTCCACATGCTACAGAGATTAAGGCTGCCTGCTTTTCTCATATATTCCCTGGCATACTGACCACGGACTTGGCCGCTGTCCAAGATGGATGTAAATAATGTTTATAACTTGGCTGAAATTTATTGACCATTTGTGAGAAGAATCCATCTTATTCTAGCATCACAGGGCTATTGCCATCTTGGTCGTAATAGGCTAGTTGGATTGGAATCTCTGCAAATCTAGGGACCTGAAAAAGGAAGAATAGACTGCTTTAGTAGGTCTAGGGAAAACTGGCAGAATTAGGCATAGAGGCCCTTCAAAATAGCACGGATTTAGAGTTGGAACTAAGTTTGAATCCTACCTATAGAACCCTCAAGTGTGTGACCTTGGACAAGTGGCCTCATTACCTTGGACCCATGTTTTCACCTGGAAGATGGGAATGTGACCATCTGCTCTGCACCATCACTGGGTAATTGGGATAAGGGATATGAGGGTGTCTTATAAATAACCAAGGGCTACTGGAGTAGGAGTTACACAACTACATTGCAGTTTGTCTGAGACCATTTGTTGCAAGTTTTAAGACAGTTTTAAAACGTATCAAGAAGTTTCTTATCTCAGTGAGCCTTGATTTCCTCACTATAAGATAAGGGGCAAATGATACTACACAGCTCACAGTGAGATGGTGGATGTGAGGGCCTGAATGTACACGGTGGTAGATTAACTGCTGCCTTTGGCACCAGCCTGAAGCTGGGCAGAGTCGCTGCCCAATACAGAGTTTTGAATCTGAATCTCTCCTGGAAGCTCTCTGATGTTGGGGTCAGTGAACTTGACACTCCACTGCTGGAGACCTGGAGATGTTCTCCCAGAAGCAGGGAAAACTCTGCCTATTTCCTTGCCCTAAGGTAAGGAAATAGGCCCCCTTGTCCCCTGACTCCCTGCCCTGTCCTGATTTGGAGGTTCTGTGATTTCATTTTAAGAAGAGTGTTCAGGAGAGCACAGCCGAGCAGAGAGATCCAGGCAGGGAAGGAAGGGGGGAAAGTCAAGGGAGGCATATCCAAGGGGAATTGGGATATGGAATCTGGAGGACAGAGCTCATGGGTTCCATTGCCCGGTCTTCAGATATCTGAAGGAATGGATGTTTTCCAAACTTTTCCGTAGCAACCCAAAGTAAGGAATACTTTCTATCGCAACCTAGTACACATTTACATAAATCTATGCACTGAGACAGCCTTGAAAATAATACCAGTCTCTATTACATGCTATGAACTCTTGATCTACTCCATTCTATTATTCTATTCTATTTTCTTCTACTCTATCCTATCTTCTTCTGATTTCATTAAATCTAATGCTGGATATAATTCCCAAAATTGATTTTATGACCCAAGAATGAAAATATCGATGTAGAAGCCACGCAGAGTCCCAGAGGATGGAATTAGGATTTGAGTTGAAAATTAGAGCGGATTTTTAGCTCAAAACAAGAAAGAAATGACTAATAATTAGATGCATCCAAATATGGCCTGGGTCTCTCAAGATAGTTTTCAAGATATGGTCTGATTTATCTGCTGGGTCTGTGGAATAAGGCCTTCCAAGTTCAGAGTCCCAAGAGCCCATAATTCATGCTGAGCTGAAAGATGAAACCTCAAATATAAAAGGGAAGAATCTAAAACCAAAACAAACAAACACAAACTAAAGAGAAAAGAAAGGAGGATGGGTGGCAGAGTCTGGGAGATGGACTTTCCTTAGCTTCTGTCGAGTTAAAGAGAAAACAGTCTCCGCTGCATTAGTGCTCTCTGTTGAGTGATCTACCTCTTTGCTCTCCTTTCCTTATGGGGGAAAATTTTTTCAGGCTGACAGGAGTCTGTTGCTCCTGAACTGCTGGGACATTCTTTTTTCAAACCATTGGTCATTTCAAACTTTTATTCTAGCTTAGGTAGCTGCCTTGAATATGGCACTGAGTTGTGCTGCACTGTGCCCTGGGTTTAGCATGTATCAGGCACAGAGTTGGCATGAACAATGACCTTTTGCACACATGAAAAAAATCATGCTTGAGTCCTCTCAGTTGCTTAGAAAGGAGTGTCATTGAGTCGTCTGTGTGGATTTCCATGGGAAAGTCGTATGTCTAGGAATCAGACAGAATAGTACCAGTTATTGAGAAACTGACCAACAGTTGAAACCTGGGCCTTCTGGACATTTTTAGGGATAAGGATTCCTTTGAGAATCCCATGAATTTTTTATTTTTATTTTTTATGTTTAGTTATACATGACAATAGAATGTATTTTGGCAGAACAGACATACATAAAGTGTAACTTATTCTATTAGGTTCCCGTGCTAGTGGTCGTACATAATGTAGAGTTATCCTGGTGGTATATACAATACAGGCTAGGAAAGTTATGACCAATTATTCTACTGTTCTTCCTACTCCCCTCCTCCCTCCACTCCCTCCATTATCCTCTGTCCAGTCCATGAAATTTAAGTCTCATGAAATTTAAGGATTCTATCCTCAGAAATATAAATATGAATGTTTATACAGAGCTATGCACTGAATGTTAAGGGTATAGTTACCTACTTTTTGGCTAAAGGTTATTAGCAACTGAATCTGGCTCAAATGGATTTTTTAATTTTATTTGCTTAAGCAAGTAGGATGTTGGAAACAATCAAAAGAAGTTAACATTAATAGACTTACCGTATACCAGGTAGAGTCCTCATAATTTTATTTACATTAGTTAATAATCACGGAGGTAGGTACTGCTATTAAACATATATGTACATATGTATGTGAGTTCTGTATCACATGAATATATGTATGCTATATACATATATATAACATGTATGTAAAAATAGTATATATATATGTACATACACACACACACACACATGCACACACACACACAGAATGTCAGATTCACACCACCCTTCTCTTCCCTGGCTTTACCCTTCTCCAAGCCTTCAGTCAATGACTTCTATCCCCCTCTTCCCTCTTAGGCTAAAAATTTAAAACACAAAAATATTGTTTAGCACTCATTTTTGCAGAAACCCTCTCTCACTTGGCGACTTCTCTAAAACAAAGTCTGGCTCACTTCCTGGGAAGGGAGCATGGCCTTCTGTTGCTTCCTGATGAGCTTGGGTAGAGAAGAACAAGACACAAGTCAATTTTTAATAAGATTCTGCTATATTCTCAAAAAAATGTCCTCAGTAATGTAAGGCACAGAAATAAATTGGTTTCAGTTCTTGCCCTCAAGAAGTTCACCACGTAGTTGGGACTTTACATCCATTTGGTGGTCTGCTTAGGATCCAGTGGCAACCCCAGACAGTGGTCCACTGCCACGGATAACTCTGTCTTCAAGAATGAGCTGTATCCATTAGATCTGTTGAGAGTTATATGCTGTGTTTGGATGTGGGGTCTCCCCCAAAAGCTCATGTGTGAGATAATGCCAGCTTTAGAGGAAAAATGATCAGGTTATCAGAGCCTTAACTCAATCAGTAAATTAATCCCCTAGTGGGGGTTAACTGAGTGGTAACTGAAGGCAGGTAGGATGTGGCTGGAGGAGGTAGGCATTGAGGGTGTGGCTTTGGAGTATACATTTTGTGTCTGGGTATTAGAGTCTCTCTCTCTCTCTCTCTCTCTCTCTCTCTCTCTCTCTCTCTCTCTTCTGATCTTCTTGTGAGCCAATTCCCTCCACCATACTCTTCTGCCATGATGATCAACCTTGAGCCCTGAGAAATGGAGCTGGCAATCTATGGACTGAGACCTCTGAAACTGAGAGCCCCAGAATAAACTTTTCCTCCTCTAATTGTTCTTGTCAGGTCTTTTAGAAACAGCAGTGAAAACACCGATTAACACACAAGCTAATGAGCGCTACTGGTCCTGAGGAATGAGGTCTGATACACAGAGTTCCATGTCGTTAGCACAGACTAGTGAAGGACAGGGACAGAGAGGTTCACCCAGAGACACCTTGGAGAGTGAGAGTGATAACTAAAGCCAGCAGGCTGAGCACCACTGTTATCAAGGGGGAAGAGAAGTGGTCAATGGACATTGAGAGGGAGAACCTGGGTGAAGGCAGGAGGAGAACCTAAAGGGAAGAGAATTTGAAGAAGCAAGTTGTGTCTCATGCCACAAAGGGAGAGTAAGATGGAGCCTGGGCTTGGTTATCAGGAGTTCAATGGGGACATTAGCAAGACCAATTTCTGTGGAGTGGCGAGCTGCAAACCACTGCTATTGGCTGTGGAGTGAACAGGCAAGAGCAGTTGAAAACCAAAATACTTACCAGTGGTTCCCACATAGTGCACTGTGGACTGAGCTACATCAGTGTGACTCAAGGAGCTTTAGAAAATAGAGATCCTTGGCCTTGGCCCACATTTTCTGAGTAAGTCTACAGGGCTCCCAAGGATCTAGCTTTCTAAAAAGCCGATTTCAGAACCATAATGATAAAGACTCCATGACAGTGGAGATCTTGCAGGTGTGTTCTGCCACAGTATGCCCAGGGGCTGAAGAAATTTCAGCCCACAGCAGTTTCTCATAACTGTGTAGGATAGTAGTCCTCCGAATTGCAAAGTAATGTTAATAATAATGACATTAACCATGCAAATCAGTAAGGATGCAGTAGACCAACATCCTCCAGGACAGTCTATCAAAAATTGGGAGGCTAATATGATAAGTAAACTTGCAACACTATTCCTTCAGATTTATTGCATCAACACTGACAAGTAGTGATTAATATGATCTAATTGACCTGAGGCTGCTATGGGGTAATCCGAACTTATCTATTAGAATTGCTCATTTTAAAAGAAAGTGCTACTTTTATGGAAGGGACATGCCATAATAGAAAGGATACTTAGTGTCTACAGTGTTAGTTGTGTCTTACATCCAGTTCACCCAATGATTGAGTCTGAATTCTGGACTCCTGAGAGCCTCAGTAGAGAATTCTACAGAGGTGGGAGAAAAACATAAATTCATTTTCCACCAGACATTGTCTGAAGACTGAATGAATGACAAACCTCCAACATTTGGGAAATGTTTACATTTTTTCCAAAAAATATGTGTTAGTCAGCTGTCTACAACTGTATCAAATGCCTGAGATAAGAAACTTACAAAGAAAAAAAAGTTTATTTTGGCTCACGGTTTCAAAGATTTTATTCAGTCCTTGGTTGGCTGGTCCCATTGCTGTAGGCCCATGGTGAGGCAGCACATCATGGGTGAGGAGACCATGATAGAGCAAAACTGCTCACCTTGTGACTGGGCTATGAATAAGGGAAGAGAGTGGGGTTCTGTAACCCCCCTCAAGGGCAATGACACACCCCCAGTGATTTGAAGTTCTTACACTGGTCCTCGCCTCTTCAAGTTTCTCCTACCTACCCATAGCACCAAGCGGGGAACCAAGTTTTTAACACACAAGCCTTTGAGAGTCTCTTAAGATCCAGACTATAGCAGAACACATATGCTATTGTGATCCATTAAATATGATTTCATCAATAGTGTTAGTGAATACCTGAGAGCCTTCACAAATCATAAATTAGTTTGAGTCATATGAAATCCCAATTTATGTAAGTCACACATAGGTAAATCTTAGTGGCTTCATATAGTTTAATCTATTTTATCAACCAAGCAGATGATACAAAAATTATGAACTTGATCTTGTGGGAGTCAACAAAATTTTGGAATTATAAAGGGGTTCCATGGTAGCCAGCCTCCAAAATGGCTCCATGTTCCTCGTCTGCTGGTGTTCATATCTTTGTGTAATGCTTTCCCTTTCGGTGCGGGCTGGGCTTAGTAGCATGTTTCTAATGAATAAAATGCTGAAGAATTCATGTATGTCACCCTTAATATATAAAAAGATGGCAGCTTCCATCTTGGGCATCCTCTCTGCCTCTCTGTCTCTTTCTTGGATCCCTTAGTTTGAAAGAATCCAGCTACCACATCAGAAGAGACCCTTATGGAGGGGGAGAAAAAGGGTGACTTAAGAGGCCCAGAGTCACTGAGGGACTGAGGCTGATCACCAACCACATGAGAGCCTGGAAGAGAACTCCAGCTCCAGTCAGGCCGAGGAATTGTGACGGCAGCCCTGGGAGATGTTCTGATGCGACACTCTGAGTGAGACTCTCAGCCAAGGGACAAAATATCCTGACTCTGAAAATGTGCACGATTATAAATGTTTGTTGTTATCAGCTGTTATACTTAAGGTGAGTCTGAATTCTGGACTCCTGAGAGCCTCAGTAAAGACTTCTACAGAGAAGTAACTGTGTAGGAGAGTAGTCTTCCGAATTGCAAAGTAGTGTTTAATAATAATGACAGATGGCTTATTTCCCAGAAATAATAACTAATATAGGTCCCTATTTTCAAAACATTGGGAACCAATGATCAAGCAGTTTTTTAGTTCAAACATACTTTCACATATATCCTTTAACAAGGCAAGTTTTTAACTGTGTCATTACCGAGATTGAGCAAGTACGTTTTGAATGGAGAAAATCCAGTAATCTGGAGGTGGAAGGTGTGAATTTGTACCCTAACTGCCCCTTATTAGTAGAGAAAACTTGGGAATTAGTTTTCCTGAGCTTCCCTTTCCTCTTAAACAAAATACAGGTGACTATAATACCGACCCTGTATTAATGTTTGTTATAAGGATTGGATCGCAAACATAGTTAGTGGACCTTCAAGTGCTATTGAAATGATAGTTTTCATTGATGGAAAACTTTCAACAAAGCTTTCAACAAAGATAACTTGACCAAGTTTACATAACCAGTTGATTGCTGAGCAGAAATTGATTCCAAAGTCTTCAAATACGAAGACCCAAGTTTACATAATCTTGGGCAAATCACTTTCTCTGTATGAGCTTCAGTTTCCCTATAAGTAAAATGAATAAATTCAACCAAATAATGTAGGTCACTTTCAGTCCTAAATAGGCTCTGATCACAATCTAGGGAAAGAATTCTCATGTGGGTGACTGAGTTCCTGGAAAGACTGGGTGAGACATCTCTAGGGTTTCAGAGGCCTATTGACCTGCATGCTGATACTGGGAAGGGTTTTTGATATACTCTGGGCAGGTGGTGGCCTTGGTACCATGCAGGGACTATTGACGACACAACCTGGGGAAATGGAGTTACCTGTTCTGCTCATGCTGCCAGTCCCACAGAAGCCCCTACAATAGCATCCTGTCATTTGTCACTTCAAACCATATACACTTTGGATTCATGCTTGTGCCAGGGGCATTTGTAACGAGTTCAGGTCGCATTCACGCAGGAAAGAAAGTAAGACTTGGAGGAAGAAAATCTCCTGAAAACATTGTCTTAAAGTTTCTGTAGAAGATGTCAAGCATCACATTTTGAATAGGACCGAGAAGCTCATGATTCAAGTTAGAGTGTTCATTTGGAGTTGTACGAGCCTTGTAATAGCACCGTGCACTGGTGTTTGTATAAACTTCTGCAGCTGACAAACTGATTCACATTCATGTCCTCATTTAAGGCCAACTGTCCTCATTTCTAGCAGAGAAAGTCAACCTTGGGGAAGTGAGATCATGAGAGGCAGAAGCAGCTCTTGAGTTCTGCTCAACATTTTCACAACCGTGTTCTCTTTCCACTGGACCACGGGGGGTTGGGGGGGGGGCTCCTATCATGGTAGGTTTTCCTATTTTCGAGATTGGTGATGTTGCTGTTGCTCAGCCTGTCCTCCAAAAGGATGGAAGGATGGAACTCCTCAGAAGCAGATGAAAAAGAAAGATGTGACTGTGGTCACACATCACGAGAGAGATTTATACTTAGAGATGCCTGGGCAGTCAAGCATTTGAAGTGTTCGTGACAGGCAGATAGGAGCCCATCTGTGTGCCACTAAATATCTCCAGGAACTGGGTGGTATTCATAGTGCTGGATCCTGAAAATATGTGACTTTGTGGTTGGAGGATCAGGAGCTCTTTGTAGGAAGTAGGGAGGCTGGTTCGTTCTGTCTCTCTTGATGTGGACATGGAGCCTGTCATTTCCTGGACATGTGGAATAGTCTGAAGAAGGGGGCCTGGTGCAGAGGGTCTGGGAACATGGAAGTTGGCTCAGGGCTGGGATCACTGACAGGGAGAAAGCTGGATAGAGCATATTGCTTGGGGTTTGGAATTGGATCTGATCCAAACAGAGTCCCAGCTCTGCCTTTCACTAGATCTGTGGCCTTGGGAAAGTCATTTTACCTTTGTCCTCTGTTTTCACAACCGCAGAGACAATACTGTCGCCTGTCTTGTATTCTGATCTGTGTTGACCATCCCCTGAGAGCCTATGCTGATAGTACTTGAGAGAAGCATTTGTCAAACTACAGCCCATGGGTCAAACCCAGTCTGCTGCCTGTTCTTGTACGGTGATATATGAAAATCGTACAAAATTTATATATGATTACATAACGTAAATCTAAGCACAAAATATATTACATAATTGCATATTGTGATTATTATAACATACAGTGTGTCATATATATTACAAATATTTACGTATCATTTAAATTATAAGTTATAAAATTAGGTTTATAAATATAAATATAAAATTAAATTTTGATGTCCATAAATAAAGGCTTACTGGATGTGCCATGATCGTTTACTTACTGTCATTGTCTATGCTACTTTCATGCAGCCATAGCAGAGCTGAGTAGCTGTGACAGAGACCATGTGACCTGCAAGCCTTAACTAGTTCCTGTCTGGCCCTTTGCAAGACAAAGCCTGCTGACCCTTCTTTCACAAGGTTCAAAGCGCCCACGACACTCTGGGGCGAGTGGATGGTGGTGTTACTTTTTTTTTTTTCTGCAGGTGAGAAAAGAGAGGAAAAAAGATATTAATATCACAAAGCTTTAAAAAAAAAAGTTTTACTGGCACTCAAACTTCTAACTGTACAGGACATTCTTTAATCCATAACTATAAATCCCTGCCCAAGTTTGTAGACTTTGGCAAAACAGCACAAAAATAAGGATCAAGCCGTGTCAGAGAGATTAGTGTACAGGTTATAAAGCTGGAGCGAGGGGGAATGAGTCATAAATGCACCAAACCAAATGTTAGCTAGCTAGCTCCTCAAAGCAGACACACAAGAGATGTAAATAGGAAATAGTATCAGACACAAGGAAAATTTTCCAACCCCACTAGTGACTGAACAAGGGCAAAGGCTTTTTAAATGAGGCACACATTGGTACCTTCTAAACTAAAAGAATGTTTATCTTGATACCCAACACAGGTGATGTTGTGATAAGACTAGAATACTTTTACAATGTAAATTAAAATGCCCCCAAAACTTTGATTTGGCATTATACATTAAGAGCTTTTAAAATATTCTCTGATTCATTGATGCCATATATAAAAATTTTATTCTTAGAAAATACTTGTAAATTCAGAAAAATAATACCCAGCAAGATGTTCATTGCAATGTAGTTTTTGCACCAATTTGGAAATAACCAAAAAAGAGAGAGCTGGTGAGGCAAACGATGGTTCATCAACCCAGTAGAATATCACACAGCCATTAAAAACTAGATGATACCACAAGAAAATGTTTATATTGTGAAGAAAGAAACACACACACACACACACAATGAAAATTCTCATTTTTCTATGATTTTCCTATACAAAAGTTATGTTTTTACTAGAACAAGGAGAAATGAACACAGATGACACCTTAAGATGATAACCCTCTAAATCCACTGTTGTCCTATCCTTGCCTACAAGTGGAGGAAGGGAGATCCGGTCTTTGGGGCGTTAGGTTGGGTTGGCTGAGTTGCCAAGTTGGCGTACCCAAACCTCCAGCTTCCTTCTGTCTCAGGCCACGACGGATTCCAGTGCTGAGCAGCAGGCTGAGCCCATAGGCAGGGTGGAGGGGGCATTCCTACCAGGGTTAGACAGGAAAGGAAAGAAAGGGAGCAGCTCCCTGTGACCAGACACAGATGGCCCAGTTCGCAAGGTGGCTGAATTGCCTTGGAAAGAGACTGCACTCAGAGTTGGAGCCCTGAGATTCAAAACTGGATCCTGAACACACGCGGGCTTGCTCTGGTGTGAGGAAATTAGGGCAGGGGGCATGTTCCAACAGCCAGATACAGAGAGGGGCTCTGTGGCTGAGTCTGCACAGGTCACCAAAAAGGCAGGCAGGAAACAGCCCAGCTCTGACCCTGAGGAACCTGCAAGACTACAATTACTATACCCGGGACCCTGCAAGATGAAGCAATGTTAAACAGAGAAATGGCCTGCAGGAGGAGAGCCAGGCACAGTTTGAAGGTCTCTGCTGTTGTCCGAGACTCCTCTGTCTACCTAATTGATGCTGTTTTGTGCACTGATTGAGCACCAGTGTTTATTCTCTACTCACATCTAGCTTCTCATTATTTATGGGTTTTCATCATAGCCTTGTAGAACATTGTATATTGAGAGCCTTGTGAGGACATTTTGCCTCTTTCCTGGGTAAAATCTCCTTACAGCTCTTTGTACCTTTGATTCCTTGCACTAGTCTTGAATTTCCCTTCATGAAAATCCTGCCTGAACAGGGAGTGATCCTCCACTGCTAATTTTCCCTGACTTTGGTAATTCCTGTCCTCTTCCTGGTTCTCTCTACCTTCCTGTGTCAGTCATTGGCACCCCATTCCCAGAACTCCCTCCCCTGAAGCCCCACTCTGATCTCCCCCATGAGATGGTAGCAGGGCCACTGCCTTGTTGGGGGTACCAGAGCAGAGAGGGTGAGACTTGGAATATGAGCAGAATAGGAACATATACTGGCTGGAGCTGCAAGGGTGTCCTGGTGGGAGGACTTGTATGAACATGTGCCCAGAGGCAAGAATATGAGGGGCTTATTTGGAGAAGAGCAAGTGGCTCCATTTGGAATTATTCCAGCAGTTTTATTTGTATTAATTCAATTTTCTGGAGATATGGAGCATGGTATGAGAAACAGGATTTATCTTGGACGAGGCCCTAGGAGAAAAGTAGGTCATCTAGGGGAACTCTACAGGGTTTCTCTCTTCAGATCTACAAATGGTACACTGGCCCCAGGAAACCTCGTAAAGTTATAAGGAAGTGCTAACGATCCCAACAAAAGCGAAATCCATGCTGTTTATGCAAGCTCCTCGCATTTCTGTAATAGAATCATGACTATTGAGTTCCCTCAGGAGGCAATATTGTCTCCATTTTATAGATGAGAAAACGGAGGCCACAGAAGCAAAGAGACTTGCCCAAGGTCACACAATAGTAAGAACCGAGGGCAGGATCCAAACCCAGGCCCATGATCCCTCAGAGCTCCTGTCCTTTCAGCACCATCGTGCTGTCCCCTTGAACCCTGTGCAATGGCCAGGTGCTGAGGCTGGCTTGGCTTAGCCACTTGCAACGTGCTTTTTTCCTCAGGGACCCAGAGGAAGTCAGACTGCCATGGGGCATTTTAAGAAATGACCCCAGAGGGGCCCCGTCCCCTGCCCCAAACTAAGTGCTTTGGCCCAGAGAACTTGAGCACAGCTGCAGATTCTGCAAAAGGGAACTGGAGATCACTGGGGCAGGATTCCTGGAGTGGGATAAAAGGACAGAGGGGAACATCAGGTCCTGCAGGGAGATATTGCCTCACAAGGGAATTGGCACTGGGAATTGAACCCAGGGGCACTGAACCAGTGGGCCACACCCCCAGCCCTTTTTTTATTTTTTTTTTTATTTTGAAACAGGGTCTCACTGAGCTGCTTAGGGCCTCACTAAGTTGCTGAAGCTGGCCTTGAACTTTTAATCCTCCTGCCTTAGCCTTCCAAGTATCTGGGATTTCAGGTGTGGGCCACCATGCCCAACTACGGTGGATTCTTAAATATGGCAGGAGAGCTTCAAAACTGGATGCATCCATTAGAATAATGAAGGCTTACCTTGTTTTAAGGGCAATACTAGGGATGATGAAGTTGAATTGGAGGGTCATTTGTGCCAGATGACCATCTTTAGGATGCAGGGGAAGCTCTACTTCCATGCCCCTCAGTGCCATCCTACTCTATGGTAGGACTGTTGATACCACTGACCAGACTGCCAGGCCTGGTGATTTCCAGAAAATCAACCTCCACTGGTCTGTTGGCAGCACTTGGTTGGATTCCATAAGCTGTGATGAGTAATATTCATGAATCCTGTTCTAAAGAAGCTAATTATTCTTAAGGGTGCTATTACTGGATATAACAAACCTTTTTATAGAAGTAGCCAACTAGCAGTTGCAATCAGTCCCTAACCTGGAAGAGGTTGTTTTAAAGGTAATTTGCTTTTTATGTCCTACAAGAAGTTTAGTAATTTCAGTATCAGGGAACATTACTCAATTCATCATCAAATTTGTTTTTTACAATATCACCAAATAAATTTATGACTGCTAGTGAATATAATCATTTAATGAACTCTAATTCATAATAATATTTGTAAATATGATGGTAACTTGATACAGTTTTTTTTTTTTTAATTCACTACATTTTCTAAGGGGTCACTTTTACCCAATAAAGTTTCTATGTACTACAGAATTTTCCAGATAAATGAATGATATTATTTATTATTTTTAAGTGTCTCATCTGGGGGTTGAGGTCACTAAAAACTGGGAATCAACCAAGCTAGGAAGGGGCAGAGTCGGATCATAGGGAGCAAGTGTCAAGATGCCTAGACCAGATAGGCAAGGTCAAAGGACACATGGGGGCCCCAGTCCAGGAGATAACAGATCCGAGAACTTGGAGGCCAATGTGGAGTTGTAATCAGTGGGGAAATCCAGTCTCAAAGCTGGGAGGGCTGGGGGAGGGCATACAGAACAGGAGGGAGGGCTTTGCATGAGCTATATACTCTGGCCAGGGCTCTGTGGCCTCTTGGTTTCCTTCAATGGCTCAGAGCCTGGTCCTCCCCATCCCTGGAAGTCTTGGGTGGTGATGGTCTGAACCCAGAGCCTGTAGTTACAAGTGACTGGGAGCTGATATCTATCTGCCAGCAGGAAGCCATGGAATGCAGTTACATCATGCTCAGGGGCCATTAGGAAGGAGCCCTAGGAGTGGGTCTTGTTACAGGCCTGCACTCAACATCCACTCTGTGCTAATTTCATGTGTTAACCTTTTTGGTTGCATTTTATGGAAGTCATAATAATCTTGAGTTGGTTAATCCAAAGAAAACAATTTTAGGACAAAATAGCAGGTGTGTGTCTGTGCTGTGACTCAGCACAGAACAGGCTGTGTTCCAATCTCAAACCCTGATAGTCAGCTGTGGCAGAGGTATGTCACTCAACTTTTCAAGGTTCATGTCCATCACCCACACCCTAGGGTTTGAGAGAATAAGAGAACCAAGGAGAGTGACAGTCCGTGAGCCGTCTACAAAAGGCCCATCATGTCTGAGGTACTGATATTGGTAAGTGACAGACTTGGGTTTGAAATTCTGGCAATACAATTTAGCAGGTCTGGAAACTTGAGCAGGTCAGTTAGCCTCTCTGAGCTTCAGTTTTCTTGTCTGTCAAGTGGGAATAATAGTCCACCATCTAAATCTGAGCATCTATAGGAGGAGTAAATGAAATAATGCACATGGCATGCTTGGTATATAATAGGCGATCAGTAAGCTGAGTTATTTGGAATTTAAAGAACATAAAAATAAAAGAGAGTTTGCCAAGGCCAGATCATATTCCAGAAGCTTCCAGAAGGCTCTGAACCTAAATGGATCACACTTAGATGGGCTGGGAGGGCAGAGGGGGCTAGAGCTGTCCAGAGAGGTGAGGGGAAGATGTTGGATGGGGTAAGCAGGTAAATTGCCAAGCAAACTCCCACACTGGTCCATAAATGCCTCCAAGTCATACAAGGCTTGTCCTGGGTGGAGGAAAGGAACGCATGCTCTATGAGTCAAGAGGGCACAATTAGGACCAGCAGCAGGAGCTGCCAAGGACAGAGTCTAGTGCGATCCCAGGAGTCGAGCCAGGCACAGGGTTGCAGATGTGTGGACACAGAGCCTGACCCAAATCCCTGAAAAGGCCCCTGGGATTTGAATCAGCTAAGCCCCTCTTGCAAACTTGCTGCCCCTTTTCCTTTTCAGGTAGGTTCATAAATTCATAAACTTTTATCCTTTCTGTGGCAGCAAATGATATCAGAAAGCTAATTAGCGACAGAACTAATTTTCATGTCAGAGTGAAATTACAGGTTTCATGGTATAGAACTAAATTATCTTTCTGTCCCTCCTCATCCTCCATTCCCACCCCATCCCATTTCCTTCTCCCACCACATTCCCCTCTTCTGTCTGGTCACAAAAAGTCAGCAGAGAGGGGTGGCCTCTCAGAAGTCCCTTTCTCTTGGTGTCAGGCATATTTGCATCTGCAAACAGCTTTAATTGAGTCGAGTTTTCATGGCTTTCTCCTTCTCCTGTTTTCAAATGCAAATGTTAATGTTTGGTTAGCATGGGTTCAGAATTAAGCGGCTGCCACCTGTGGCTGCCTCCTTCCTTGGGTTCTAAATAAGCACAGGTGGAGTGGCGTGACCTGCTGAGAGCCTGCAAGTCCTGGAAGGCAGCAGTCCAGCTAATTGCCAAGCGTGCTGGGAGGGCCAGGCCGAGCCTTGTCTCACTTACCAGCTCCCAGGGACTCCTGCTTCCTACCAGCACCGAAGGACAGAAAATGAGTGAGCTGGGAGCCGAGAGGCAGAAGGGAACCAGGCTGCTCTTTGGAATTAGGTTCTGGACTCAACTGGGATCCAAATTTTGTGCAACTGAGAAGGTCATCAGAAGGCATCCGGTTGGCATCCCAGAAGCTGGAGTCTCTCACACCAAGCTCTTACTGCTTTGTCGTCAAAACCTCTGCTCAAACACTCCCACGGGCAGGGGTGGGTTCCTTCTCCAGGCAGCCTCCTCTACTGACAGCCAGCTCTAGTTGTTAGAAAGGGTGTACTTAACATCCAGCCGAAATGAACATCCAATTCTCTCCAGCCATTGGTTTTGGTTTTCACATTGAACATGACTGATCCTATTTTCGCATGACGACCTTTCAGATATCTGGAGGCAGCTCTTACAGAGCAGAAGTGCCTTCTCTCCTGATTCAAGCGTTTCAGTTTCTTCACATCTGTTCCCTATCTACCCTGTGTCACCTCGAGCCTCCTCCCATTGTGGACTTGGGTGTTCAGTCCTTCATAAAGCAGGGACTTGTCAGTGGAGTGTGGTAATCCAGTGATGGACTGGCCTGACCAGGAGTGGCCCATCGCCCTCCCACTGGGCAGAGTTCTCTCTTTCCAAGGTTGCCCCACGATGCTAAGCAGCCATGCCACAGGGTCCACCCTTGTGGAGCCCATTTTGGTCCCCAGTTCTTTCTCCAAAAGATGTTTCTTAGGCGTCTTAATGATGTGTAGCCCAACCCTCAGCTAGGGAACAACAAGCTCCTCATTTAGCATCAAGGAAAATATGTTCTCGAAGCATCAGACCAAGCTCTATCCCAGTGAGGGAATCCCATGGAAGGTATGTTTCAGAAACCAGGCTCCTGCATGCTCAGAAGTCTTAGCTGGGAGAGAAACCCAGAAACGTGGGTGCCTCCCTTCCCTTGGACTGGCAGTGCCTGATTTTTATGGGGAGAGAAGTCCCATATAAAATCTGCAGATGTTCCTAAGAAGTTGCTGGTCTGAAAGGGACCAATCAGAGGAAGAACATCTGAAAGTGAGCTATTGGGTTGAAATGTACGAAGAAGGAGTCGTGGCGGCCTCAAGGTAGAATGTCCATGGCTCCAAAAGCTTGACTTGGTAGACTGCATGATTGGGAAGAGGTAAGGTGAAGGAGGTGAGCAGAAAAGCAGAGAGGCCATAGTCATGTCCTGTTCCCCTCGAGGTTCAGTGATCAGCCACCTCCATCACATAATAGCCCAACCCTATGAGAAGTGGTATTTATGGGAGAAACAGAAGGAGTAAGTTGAGACTATGAACACTGCTTGCATTTCTCTTTCAAGGTCACCCCCAATTCTATTGTTTTCTTCTGGACTCTGAGAATATTGCATCATACAATAGTCCTAGAAAAGCCCCAGATGGATCTACACTCCTGACTTCTTGACACTAAGGATATTTCTCTTAGAATCAGATATGCACAACCCCATGTCTACAATTAAGAAAGATGATGAACATCACATTATACAACAATTACATATCAAAGAATGAAAGACAAAGGATCAGTGCTCTATGTATATGACTGGACTTTATTCTCTCTCGCACACAGAGCCTACAAAAGTGTTGAGAATCCCCAAGGGGCCTGACCCATAGATAAGGAAATGTGGGGTGTTGGTGTGTTGCCAGCATTATGAACAAAGATGGCCAAATTCCGGATCTTCATACGAAATGCCCAGGACAATTCACACCAATTCCATCCATACACGACCCTTAGCAACCACCATCTAGACATTTCAACTGTGCAAGTGGACCCTTCCAGGGCATATGGCTGTGTGCTGTAGCAAAGTATTTGTTTTTTATCACTACTTCTGCATTGTCATTATTGACACCAGTCATGGTCCTGACCCTGAAATTCCTTTTGTTTTTATTTGTTCTAATTAATTACACATGACAGTAGAATGCATTTTGACATATACATAAATAAATACGTATACATATATAAATACATTCATTATGTATATAATAAAGGTATTATATACATAATACCTTCTCATTCTTCTGGTCGTACATGATGTAGAGTTATACTGGTCGTGTGATCATACATGCACATAGGGTCATAATGCCCAATTTCATTCAACTGTCCTTCCTACCTCCATGCATCCCCCCTTCACTTAATCCCTGGTCCAACATTCCTGAGAAGTGGGATCTTTTAGAGATGATTATGTCAGAAGAGCCCTGCCCTCCTGAATGCCTTAGTACACAGGAGTATGTTCATTATTGTAATAAAAGAATGAGTTTGGCTGTCTTTCTCACTCAGGCAATACCTTCTTCCATGTTGTGGTAACATGAAGGCCCTCACCAGACACAGACCTTCCGTTGTGGACTTCCCAGCCTCCAAATCCATGAGCCAAATAAATTTCTATTCATTATGAATCATCTAGTTTGTGCATTCTGTTATAGCAACACAAAATGCACAAAATGCACTCAGGTTGTGGCCTGCTACATTTCCCAAGACTGAGGTCTTTCTACAGGCAGTGGCTAAGTCTGATTCATTCCTATGTCTTCAATGACTTGCTCTCAGGGCTCTACCAATTCCGGTTGAATAAACAAAATCAGCTTGACTTTGGAACCAGAGCCAAGATTCCTTTCCTAGGTAACCCATAGCTTCCACATTCTGCCCATGGACCTTTTAAACCAAGACTCTTTTCTAAACCTTCAGTGCAAGGGGAAGAAGAAAAAAATGTGAAACTGATAAAGAGCAGTCCTGAGTTCAAGTCTAATCTCTGTCCATTTCTAATTGAATGAGTCTTTTCCTAACTTCCCCCAAATATTTTTTGTCAACTATAAAATGGTTGTTACTATTGAACTTCACAAGTTGTTATAAGAGTTCATTGAAGCAGCACACCCCAAAAGCTTACAGGCAGGTAAGGTCACAAAAGGCAACTTTGTGCTCCTGTGAATATTGCCTTTTTCCTTCCCCACTTACAGACATCATCATTTTTTCTGTTTCTTTTCCACCTGTTGACCCATCCACAATATTACCATTCACAAAACTCACCTTAGCACAAATGTCCTTGCCTACAAAAAACCAGCAATCTAGAGATGTTCAAATTTCATAATTGCAGATGGAGTCATTCAAGAATATCAGGGTCATTGTGGCAATAGCCACAATGAACATAGATGCAAAAATTCTAAATAAATTTCTGGAAAATTGCATACAAAAACACATTAAAAAGATAATGCACCATGATCAAGTGGGGTTCACTCCAGGGATGCAAGGTTGGTTCAACAGATAGGAATTAATAAACATAATACATCACATCAATAAACTTATAGACAAGAATCCTATGATTATCTCAATAGATGCAGAAAAAGCATTTGACAAAATACAGAACCCCTTCATGCTCAAAATACTAGAAAAACCAGGAATAGTAGGAACATACCTCAATATTGTAAAAGCTATTTTTGTTAAACCACAGGCCAACATCATTCTAAATGGAGAAAAATTGAAAGCATTCCCTCTAAAAACTGGAACAAGACAAGGATGCCCTCTTTTACCACTTCAATTCAACATAGTCCTAGAAACTCTGGCCTGAGCAATTAGACAGAAGAAAGAAATTAAAGAGATGTGAATAGGAAACAACTCAAACTATCATCATTTGCCAACAACATGATTCTATGTTTAGAAGATCCAAAAAATTCCACCAGACAACTTCTAGAACTAATAAATGAATTCACCAAAGTAGCAGGACGTAAAATTAACCCATAAATCAAATGCATTCCTATATATCAGTGATGATGTAAAAGAATAAAGATGTCCACTGCAAGAGAAATTAGGAAAACTACCTCATTCACAATGGCCTCAAAAAAATGGGAAATAATCTAACAAAAGAGTGAAAGACCTAATTCTATTCTAAACATAGAATCTACAATGAAAACTACTTAAACATTAAAGAATGAAATTGAAGAAGACCTTAAAAGATGGAAAGGTCTCCCATGCTCTTGGATAGGCAGAATTAACACTGCCAAAATGACTATACTACCAAAAATGTTATACAGATTTAATGCAATTTTTATTAAAATACCAGTGACATTCTTCATAGAAATAGAAAAAGCAATCATGAAATTCATCTGAAAAAATAAAAGACCCAGAATAGCCAAAGCAATCTGAGCAAGAAAAGTGAAGCAGGAGGCATCACAATACCAGACCTTAAATTATACTGCAGAGCCATAGTTACAAAAATGGCATGGTATTGGCACCAAAACAGACATGTAGACCAATGGAAAAGAATAGAAGACACAGACAAAGCCACATAAATACAGTTATCTAATACTAGACAATGGTGCCATAAACATACATTGGAGAAAAGATAGCCTCTTCAATAAATTTTGGTGTTGGAAAAACTGGAAATCCACTGTAGCAAAATGAATTAAACCCCTCCCTCTCTACCTTGCACAAAAATCAACTCAAAGTGAACGAAAGACTTAGGCACCAGAACAGAGGCCCTGCACCTAACAGAAGAAAAATTAGACCCAAATCTTCACTGTGTCGTCTTTGGAACTGACTTCCTTAACAAGACCCCTAAAGTACAAGAAGTAAAATCAAGAATCAATAAATGGGATGGATTCAAACTAAAAAAGCTTCTTCACAGCAAAGGAAACAATCAATAATGTGAAGAGAGAGCCTACAGAACAGGAGAAAAATCTTTGCCACCTGCACCTCAGATAGAGCATTAATCTCCAGGACATAGAAAGAACTCAAAATATTTAACACCATAAAAACAAATAACCCAATCAATAAATGGGCTAAGGATATGAACAGATACTTCACAGAAGAGGAAATACAATCAATCAACAAATATATGAAAAAATGTCCAACATCTCTAGCAACTGGAGAAATGGAAATTAAAGTTATATTGAGATTCTATCTCACTTCAGTCAGAGTGGCAATTATCAAGAATACAAGCAACAATTAAATGCTGGTGAGGATGTGGAGGAAAAGGCACACTCATACATTGCTGGTGGCACTGCAAATTGGTGCAACCACTCTGGAAAGCAGTATGGAGATTCCTCAGAAAACTTGGAATGGAACCACCATTTGACCCAGTTATCCTACTCCTTGGCTTACCCAAAGGACTTAAAAGCAGCATACTACAGTGATGCAACCACATCAATGTTTATAGCAGCTCAATTCACAATAGCTAAACTATGGAACTAAAATATCAACAGATGAATGCACAAAGACAATGTGGTATATATACACAATAGAATATTAGTCAGCCTTAAAGAAGAATGAAATTATGGCATTTGCTGGTAAATGGATAGAGCTGGAGAATATCATGCTATGTGAAATAATCCAATCCCAAAGAACCAAAGGCTGAATGTTTGTGGATGCTAATTCACAATAAGGTGGTGGTGGGGACCTAGGGAAGAATAGAGCTACTTTGGATTAGACAGAGAGGAGCAAAAAGAGGGAAGGGGGTGGGAGGTAGGCAGGACAGTCAAATGAACTGGACATTATGACCCTATGTGTATATATGACTACTCTGCATCATGTACAACCAGAAGAATGAGAAGTTATACTCCATATATGTATATGTCAAAATGCATTCTATGTCATGTATAACTAATTAAAATAAAGTTTTAAAAAGTAAAAAAAAAAAAAGAAGAAGTAGTACTCCTACCTAGGGCATGAACTAGGAGGAGTTCTGAAGCAGATGATATCAGAGAGAGTCTGGAGGGTCAGGACTACTTCCTGGAGGAGTTAGGACCAGTGGGCAAAGAGGTTGGGAGAGGGTCAAGAAGCCATGAGTAAAGATGTCCAACTAAACATGTTCATGGTGTATTCAGACTGTACTGGGGAACCTAATCTACACAGAGCATGGGATACAGGGCAAGGTGTGCAAAACCAAGGTGGAAAGACAAGCCTCTAGTGCCCCTTGAATTTGTTTGATTTAAAAGTCTTAAAAAAAAAAAAAAAAAAACAACTAACTCCTCTATGAATGACTGCGAAACCAAAGGGGTAAGCACTGAGGGCAAAGAGCAATAAGCTCAGGTTTATATTTTTGTTTTTGATGGCTTCCACAATCCTGTCAAGAGAAAGAAATGCATTTGGCAGCCTCGCCTTCTTTTGATGGGCTCTGCCAGAGGCCTCTTCCTAGAAAAGCTGTAGACAAATGGCCTTGTCTCAGGAAGCTGTGATGTGGCGGCATCTGCAATGGGCCACCAGAACTGGTGCCATCATTTATTTTCAGTGTGCTGGCCAAGGCACCAAATGGAGCCGTGCACACAGTGGGAGGCATTGTGTCTGGACTGGCGGTCCATCAAGACTGAAAATGAGGACAATTGAAATTAAAACATATCAATCAAAGGCCTTCCCCAAGGAGAAAAACCAAGCCTGATAGATACAGAGCCATAGCTAATCAGCTTAAACTAATAAACGAACTCAGTGAAGTAGTAGGGCAGAAAAGCAACATGCAAAAATCAGAACACAAACTGTCTTAAAGGGAAATTAAGAAAACAACCCATTTATAATAGCATCCAAAAGGAAAAAACAATATTTAGGAATAAAATGAAGAGGTGGAATATTTACACACCAAAGAGTATGTAATATTGATGAAAGAAACAAAAGAGATACAAGGAGATGCAAAGTCATCCTCTATTGATGGATTGGATGA
Organism: Urocitellus parryii; assembly: GCF_045843805.1. NCBI lineage: Eukaryota > Metazoa > Chordata > Mammalia > Rodentia > Sciuridae > Urocitellus > Urocitellus parryii. The sequence goes on along the minus strand of NC_135534.1, from coordinate 179,439,215 downwards.
CTTTAATATTGTTAAAATGTCCATAGTACTCAAAGTGATCTATGTATTCAATAAAGTCCGCATCAACACTCCAATGGCATTCTTTCAAGAAATAGAGAAAGCAATTCTAAAATGCAGAGGGAACCACAGAACACCTGGAAAAGCCAAAGACATCTTGAGAAAGATGAACAAAGCTGGATGTCACACTTCCCCATTTCAAAATATACTACTGTATAAAGCTGCAGAATCAGAACAGTATGGCATGGGCATAAAAGCAGACAAATAGAACAAAGAACAGAACAGACAGCCCAGAAACAAATCCATTGATGTATGATTAACTGATCTTTGACCAAGGGGCCAATAATAAACCATGGGAAAAAGATCATCTCTTTAACAAATGGTGTTAGAAAAACTGCTAATGCTCATCAGAAGAATAAAATTAGACTCTCAGTTTGCACAAAAATCAACTCAAAATGGATTAAAGACTCAAACCTAAGATCTGAATCTCTAAAACCCCTAGAAGAAAACATAGGAGAAAAGCTTCATGATATTGGTGGAGACAATGACTCTTTGGACCAAAAGCACAAGGAATAGAAACACAGTTCAACCAGCGGGACTGCATCAAACTAAAAAACTCTTTGGCACAGCAAAGTAAACAATCAACAGAGTGGAAAGGCAACTTACAGACTGACAGAAAATATTTGCAAGCCACATATTTGATAAGAGGTTAATGTTTAAAATTTAGTTGTAGGAACATCTATAACTAAATAGAAAAAAAAAAACCTGATTTTAAAAATGTGGATAGGACTTGAATAAACATTTTATACATTTCCCCAAAGACAATGTACAAGTGGCCAACAGTTATAAAAATATGCTCTTCATCACTAATTACCAGGAAAATGTGAATCAACTGTTAGGATGGCTACTATCAAAAAAAATAACAGTCCTGTCAAGGATGTGGAGAAACTGGAACACGTGCACAATACTGATTTGGAATATAAAATGGTGCACAGCTATAGAAAACACTATGGCGGTTTCTTTAAAAACTAAAATAGGACTACCATATGATCCAGTATTCCCATCCGGATATATATCCAAAAGAATTGAAATCAGAATCTCAGAGAGATATTGGTACTCCAACTTCATTGCAGCATGATTCACAATGGCCCAAACATGAAACAACATAAATGTCTATTGACAGATGAGTGAACAAAGAAAATAACCCCCCCCACCCACACACACACTACCATCACCACCACTAGTATAGTGAAATAGTATCCCATCTTAAAAAATAAGGAAATTCTGCCTTATGCAACAGCATGGATGAACTTCAGGACATTATGCCAAACAAAATTATTCACAGAAAGACAAACATTACAGGATTCCAGAATCCCAATTATATGAAGCATCTAAAATAGTCAAACTCATGGAAATAAAGAATACAATGGTGGTTGTAAGGTGCTACAAAAAGAGGGAAATGAGGAATCAATGGGCATAGTTAGGCGTTACAAAATGAATACAGCTGTGGAGATCAGCTGTACAACCTTATGCCTCTAATTTGCAAGACTGTATCATACACTTAAATTTTGGTGAGGATAGATAGCGTGTTGTGTTCTTATCACCGTCATCATCATCACCATCACGATCATATCATATCCCTTCTCTTCTCTGGATGTTGGTTTTCTCATCTATGCAGTGACAGTCTAGGCTTGGGGACCTGTAACTCAAAATGTTAACTTCAAAAGAAGTTCACTCCACGTTGGCTCCCTGATGTTTTGAAGGAGCAATGGCTCAAAAATCATAATGGTCACTTCTTAAATGAGAGTTTTAAAGATCTTAATATGAATTAAGGAGGGAAAATTTTCTTCCCTGGTTTTTAATGATATTTTACTCTAAATCAATACAACATGGCTCAAATAAGAAAGAAAGTCTCCCATAATCTCATTGCCTAACGGAAATTAATGTTACCGTTAACATTTTGACATGTTCTATCCAGGACTGCTGATTTTACTTGTCTGTTTTTCATAACTAAGTTCACATTGTATTTCAGTTTTAGTATGATTTTTTTCATTAATGCATTCAACATTAATGCATCTATAACCTGTTATGCGTCAGGCACTAAGGCATTAAAGAAACCCAGAGAAGCAAAATGCATTCCCAGCCCTGAGAAATATCATAGTCTAGACCAGAAAATAGATAAGTAACCAAGAAATTAAAATCTAGTGTAATGAGTCCACTGGGAGGGGAAGCACATGTCCTGTGGGGACAGAGGTTCTTCCTAGGTATGATTTAGCATGGGACTGCTCAGCCACTAGCCACTCCTGAAGCCGAGTGTGGACGTGTTAATGAGAGCCAACCGAGTGGATGGAACATGCTTTGCCTCTTTGGGGTGCTTCCCTTGTACCTTTGGCTGTTCCTTGCTGGTTGGAAAGTGAAAGTGGGAAGCAGAGTACCTGCCTTTGACCACCATAATGGAAGAGGCAAACGGACACAGTAGAACGACAGGATAGAAGGAGTCAGGATTCCTATATCACACCTAAACTGCTTACACCTGGACTTCTACACAAGAGGGAAAAAAAATCATCTACCATGTTTAAAATTCACTCTTGGGCTGGGGATGTGGCTCAAGCGGTAGCGCGCTCGCCTGGCATGCGTGCGACCCGGGTTCGATCCTCAGCACCACATACCAACAAAGATGTTGTGTCCGCCGAGAACTAAAAAATAAATATTAAAAAAAAAATAAAATAAAATAAAATTCACTCTTATATCTGTCTTTGTTATATCAGTGGGATTCTCAGTCCTAAATGAAAGAAATGGCAGGGAGATACCTAGAGAAGTAGGCAGGGTCAGAGACTGAGGGACTTGGAAGAGACAATCTCAGATGATTGATCTAGTTTACTTTCTGGGAAAATCCCTCTGGTTACTGCATGAAGAACAGACTGAAGCAGACAGAAATTGGAGGCAAGGAGAGCAGTTAGAAGGTTATTGCTATTGCCCAGAAGGGAAATTAGTAGAGCCACCAAGGTATTTAAAGATTATCGAAGACATTAAATAAGAATCAATGGGTTTAGGGTCACTGGTTGTAGCAAGCGGGGAGAAGGAAGTCAAACATGCATAATTCTTGCTTGTATTTCCTAATAAAAAGCTCAAGAGGAGGCTCATGACTGACCTTGATCATCATGGTCAAGTTCATGGGTTGCCCTTGAAAATAAATTTTTAACTTCTTACGTGTTGAGTTGTAATCCCTGTAGGACATTCCCATGGTATCTAGTAGGAATCTGGCTTTATAGACCTAGAATTCATCCCATATATCTGGGGATAGAGTTAAAGATTTGAGAACCATCATCAGAGAAATGGTAACCAAAATCATGGAACCAAATGAAACATCAGGGAGATATAGAGTCAGAAAACAAAGGGCCTGTGGGCCAAGCCAGTGTCCAGGGGACAAGGTAGGAGAAGAAGAAACCACCACTCAGCCAGGGAGTGTGTGTCACCAGCACCAAGGGATGGTGACAGTGGAGCAGAGACAGTAGCCAGCCATGTCCAATGTTGCAGAAGGCCAATTGAACCGTAAGCCCTAGGCATGGTGTCTGTGAGCTCAGCATTGATTCAATACATGTTGGAGTGAATTGCTAATTGGTAAATCACTAAATTGATGCTGTTGTTTTTAATTTAATTATTTGTTCTGTTCAGGTTTTCATTAGAAACAGCACATCTAAATTGTGTTTGCTGAGACACAAAGTGGGAAACCTGCTTATGTTAACTCTTGTTTTTTGGTTCAAATAATGGGCTTCAAGTTAAAACAAAACAAAACAAAACAAAACTTCATCAATTTGAGTGACTATAAAGTATTCTTTTTTTCACTAAAGAAAACTCAACAAAGTTTTAACGAAGAGACAAGAATAAAAGAAGAAAATAAAGATGACCCCAGGCAAAGCAGATGAAGGCTGTTGGCTACTTCCTTGTTGGCCATCATCATGCTCCATAAAGCCACCTGCAGAGAAAAGGACTTGGAGGAGGGTGACTTCAGACGTGGAAGAAGTTTGTGTGGAGTGCTTAGAATGACTTTTTTTGTGGGGACCAGAATGATTCTGAGAACCTGATAAAAGCAATGGACATTGTCCCCAGAAAAACACCCACAGCATTTACACTTACAATTTTGCATTTGATTTCTGGGGACTGAGTCTGAGGACTTACAAGGTCAGTAGGAACCTGTTTCCACTCAGAGCTTCTGCCATCTTCTCCATCACTCATAAATGTACCTAAATGGCATAAATTAGCCTCCAGGATCCCCAGTTGCCTGGATCTTTTTCTACACTTGTAGAGCAGCCACAGAAGCTCAGCCTTCACTCAGGGCCCTTGCTTCCACTCAAGGTCACCTACCATCTGCATCCCTGCTGAGAGGATTCTGATCCAGAGTAGAGGGTCAGTTCTGGGGAGGTTGACTCAGGCAGTTGCCAGTGGCTCTCGGCAGCTTCTCAGGAAAAAAGGCAGTGGGCTTCGAGGAGGAAGATCTGGGTCTCAATTTCATCTCCACTTTTTTTTCTTTGTGTATTTATTTGATCAGTACTTTATAATTATACATAAGATTCATTATGTCATGGTTGTAATTATGCACATAACATAATTAGATCAATCTCATTCTTCAGCACCTTCCTTTTCCCTTCCTTCCTCCCTCCCCCTGATTCACTAGCTCTTTTCCTCTGATTTCCCATCTATTATTTTTACTGGGTTGTTTTGTTGTTGTTGGTGGTGGGGTTTTTTTGGTTTTGGTTTTGGTTTTTTGTTTTTTTTTTTGTACCAGGCATTGAACTCAGGGAACTAGACCACTGAGCCACATCCCCAGCCCTACTTTGTATTTTATTTAGAGACAGGGTCTCACTCAGTTGCTTAGCACCCCACTTTTGCTGAGGCTGGCTTTGAACTCTATTTTTTCTAATTTGTTATACATGACAGCAGAATGCATTTTGATTCATAGTACACAAATGGAGCACAATTTTTCATTTCTCTGGTTGTACACAGAGTCACACCATTTGTGTCTTCATATGTGTATCTAGAGTAATGATGTCCATCTCATTCCACCTTTTTTCCTACCACTATGCTCCCTCCCTTCCCCTCCCTTACCTTTGCCCTACCCAGAGTTCCTCCATTCCTCCCATGTCCCCCCACCCTCATTATGGATCAGCATCCACTTATCAGAGAAAACATTCAACCTTTGGTTTTGGGGGATTGGCTTCTTCGCTTAGCAAGATATTTTCCAACTCCATCCGTTTACTGACAAATGCCATGATTTTATTCTCTTTTAATATTCCATTATGTATATATAGCACAGTTTCTTTATTCATTCATCTATTGAAGAACATCTAGTTTAACTCTTGTGAGTTGTGTACTATGAATATTGATGTGTGTCCCTGTCATATTCTGTTTTTAAGTCCTTTGGGTATAGACTGAGGAGTGGGATAGCTGGGTCAAATGGTGGTTCCATTCCAAGTTTTCTAAGGAATCTCCATACTGCTTTCCAGATTGGCTGCACCAATCTGCAGTTCCACTAGCAATGTAAGAGTATGTCTTTTCCCCCACATCCTCACCAATAAGTTATTGTTGCTTGTATCCTTAATAACTGTCATTCTGAGTGAGATGAAATCTTAGAGTAGTGTTGATTTGCATTTCTCTAATTGCTAGAGATGTCGAACATTTTTCATCTCCACTTCTTATTCACAGCATGACCTTGAGTAAGTCACTCTACCATTCTTGGCCTTGATTTCTTTGTCAAAAGGAGTAATAATTCTGGCCCTCTCTTCCTGGGAGCACAAATTCAATGAGTTAACAGATGTGAAAGTGCTTCATAAAGCAAAAAATATGGCGCAAATATAAGAGGTTATAAATAATAATTAAAGCAACTAGCACTGAGAATTTCTTACATGACAGTCCTGACTTAAATACCTTATCTTTATCCCATTCATTCCTGCAGCATCTCTTTGAGGTCATTACTCATTATTCTACCTGTGAAGAAAATGTGACACTCAGAGTGGTTTAGTAACTTGCCTGAGGCTATAAAGCTGGTGGGTGGTGGCTCTGTGATTCACAAAAGGTAAAGATTTGACTGCATTGAACAGCTGGGTTTTGTGGGGTGTAAGGAGAAGGGATGTGGAGAGGAAGTTTTTTCTAGTTAGGTGTGTTAGCCCATCAGGTACTTTGGTGAGCTGTCCCAGGAGAGTTCTGAGAAGTAGGTTGCATGTGTCAAACCTGCAGACAGCTCACAACAGTGCAAATAACATGATTTCCGTCAATATAACTATGTTATGGTTTAGATGTGAGGTATCACCCAAAAACTCACGTATGAGACAATGCAAGAAGATTATGAGAGTCTTAACCCAAGTCAGTGTGTTAATCCCCTGATAGGGATTAACTGAGTGATAACTGTAGGCAGATAGAATATCATGCTAAGTTACCTGCTTGATAGTTACCTTTGGATGGGTCCTTGGGGACATACCTTTGGGGTATATATTTTGTCCATGATGAAGGGAGTCTGTTTCTCTGCTTTCTGATAATCATGTCCTGAGTCGCTTTCCTCCACCCACATGCTTTGATGTTCTGCCTCACCTTGAACCCTGAGGAGTGGAGCTGGCTATCTATAGACTGAGACCTCTGAAATTTTGAGCCCCCAAATAAACTTTTCCTCCTATAACTGTTCTTGTCATTTCTTTTGGTCACAGTGACAAAAGAAAAACTGACAAATACAGCTATTAGGATTATATTATCGTTTCAATACCCATTGTACAGTGAGAAAATCAAGGCTTGGAGAAGTCAGGTGGCCCACCCAGGGATGGGTGGTCAGTAAGGAGCAAAGTTGGTTTAGGAGTCACGTGTCTGGAGTCTGAAATTCCTGCATCGTCCACTGCCACACACTACTTGCCACACAAAGAATGCTGGCTGGTTTTTGGGTTTTCTAGGTCCCCCACCTCCCCCCAACCTTATGGCCTTGAAATTCCAAGGTTTGTGACCTAACAGACCTCTGGCCTTTAGTATTTCCTGCTACCCCTTTGGATTCACTACACTGAGTTGCCATATCTGAGAATTGGTACCATCCTGATTAGACATTAATTGGCCACATTCCTTGCCGTCAGCATGCCAGCTGATAGGCTCACAGGCACAAGCCTCCAGCCCCAGGGACTGTCTGGTTCGAGTGGCGAGCCTTCCTGTTAGTGGCTGGCTCGACCCACAGCCAAGCCCGGAAGGCTGGAGGGGAGGGCTGAGGGGCTCACCAGATGACAGAAAGGAGACAGTGAGTCTGCTCAGGGAAAAGAGAGGCTCTCTCTCTAGCTCTGGTTTTATTTATGCATCATTTAGACCCCAATAGCTTCCCAAAATAATTTGACATGGCTAAATGGTTTAGGTTTGTCTAATATTTCAGTTTACACAGCATTGTGATTTCATGATGTGATTTGAATCTGGAAACGTCTCTGGAGGTAAGGTGGCATCAATTCCATTTTGCAGATGAAGAACATTGAGGTAGAGGCAGCAAATTAATTTACCCAAGATTTCACAGTGCATAACAATCAGGGCTGAGACTGAAAGCCAGGACTTCAGATGCAGAAGTTGCTGTGTTTACACCGTTGGATGCTGCTTTCTAATGAGGTTCACACTGGAGATGGAATAGGAGAGGGTGACTTCAAAGGAGGAGGAGGGGCAGGGCCAACCCCGGGGACCACCTTTGGGGCAGGGCAACTGAGAAATATAGTTCCTGCCCCTACAATTCCTGCCTAGGACACTGGGCCCTTTGCAGATTACACCTGTACTATTCCATGGGTCTTTTCAGGGCAAATACTTCCTAAGCAGATAGCTTGTTAGCTGGCCTAGAGAATTGGGCCCACCAAGGGGACAGCTACCTCAGTGTGGCATTGGAGCAGCTATCTTCAGGAGCCATCCAGGAATCTACAGGCTTCTCTTACTTTGTGACTTTAGCAAGAACGCAGAGCCATCTTGCTCCCTGATCCCAATCTGGCCTCATATCCAACCATGACCAAGCTGCAGTCTGAAAGGAAAACTTCAAAATCACCAACTGACATCCTCTCTTTTTGACAGATTTGGAAGCTGAGGATTAGTGACCTCACATGTTTCATATGCCACTCGTCTTCTTAGATGTTGTGTTTGAGTGTTGTGGCCAAGGCTTCCGGGCTACACTAGCAAGCCCCCTTGGCCTTGGCCAAGACCCTATCCAGACATACAATGGACTGACTGTATCCTCAGCTCCAGCCAGACCTGCCTTGAATCAAGCAAGTGACAACAAGCCAGGCAGCTCTCCTTGAAAACCCAGCCCGCAGTCCCATTGGAGTAAGGGTCCTTCCCAGCCATTGCCAAAATCCCAGCCTGAAACTGCTAGATGTCATTGACCTTTCCCATCACTGGAGCCAAGGACTGAGATAAGCTTTGGTGAATACAGAATTCAGGGAAGAGAAATCCCTTCCTCCAATACCTTCAGATCCCTTCGCATTTGAGAAAGGCACCTGGATTTTACCATAAACAATAGCCTGAGATTCTTCCAGCAACATACCACAGTCTTTCAAAGGGGTCTGTGTGGTTGGCTGGGATTTCTTCCTTAGCTTTGTATGTATCAGAATAAGCCCCAGCTGAAGTCAAAGGGACTTTAGTTCCTCTCATCTTAAGGAGTAGGGACTCCAGAGAAGAATTGGGAAACATAATCTGCACAAAGCTTTTTTTTTAATACCTGAAAACCAGAAGAAATTGACTAGACTGAGAGATGGGAATATGTCTTGCAAACATGCTATAAAATGGCTTACTGCTGGCTGCATCTGCCTAATAGATGAATTGCTTCCGAATACTACTAACAAAATTCTGGAAAAGTAAAAATGATTGAATTGTTAGGTTTTTGTTTTCAGAAATGCCTTTATCGTGTTGCATTATGTACCTAACACTGTGCTGGGTTGGAGGGACTCAAAGGTGAATGAGAAGTCTCAGCATCTATGCTTCCGGAGCTCCATTAATGGAGTGAAAGATACACATTGCACAGCCCAGAGTCATGAGAGTGGGGACAGAAAAAAAATGCAGGGATGGCTTAGGGCAGGAGGCAAGGAAGGTTTCCCCCAGGAAACTGATAACTGAGCTGGGTTTCGAAGACTGACAGAGATGGGGAGGCGAAGGCGTCCCTCCTTGACAGTTGGTGCAAAGTCACAGGAGCAAGGACCACCTGTTGTGTAGCACTGGGAATGTAAAGTGTGAAGAAAGAGCAATGATTGGAGAGGAAACCAGGAAGGCAGGCAGAAGCTAGATGGTGGGGGGATGAGTATGTCCAGCCAGACACTCCGCCTCCAGTTTCCAGGAAACCAGGAGAATTTTACCTTTGCAATTCTAAGCTGTTAAATGGAGAAGCTAGTATTCATTTTTTATATGTATTTATTATTGTTGTTGCTATAGGTATTAGGATCTTAAAATGACAAGGCCTTTCTTTCCAATTTATTTTTAAATCTATGGACAGCAAAATTCACATCTTTACATGGTCTAGTTTGATGGGCTTTGACAAATGGATAATCACATACACTCACCTCCACAATCACAACACAGATAATTTCACCTTCCAGAAGTTCACTCATGTACTCTTCATAGTCGACCTCCACTCCTATCCCAGTTCTCTCCTCTATCTGACCAGTACGCTTTTTCAAGAATGTCACAGAAATGAAGCCATAGAATATGTAGACTGGGCCCATTTTTAACACAGAAGTAAAATGACCCAATTTGAATGTTTGCATTTTCAAATTCAGATATTGCAATTCTTTAATAAAATGAAAAGGAAAAGAAAAGTTTTATGGTAGATGAAAAGTTAGTGAGTGAGGAAAACATGCAGTCCTGTCTTTTTCCAAATCGCTGTTAAATAGGTTGAACAAGGAAAAGCCCAGATATAGACCCTCTTGTAGACAACTGGAGCCTCATCTAGTACTTATTCTGGTGAATGTATTTGTTAAATCTGTAGCTGTATCCCACCAAGTCCTCCAACCCACTTCTCTCTCTATCATTCCACAAATACATTGCAGAGATTTGGGCAAATAAATTCTGCATTTATTCTTTTGCATTTTATCATCACCTGTTGAAGATATTGTCCAATTGCTATCGTACCAAAAAGGAGAGTAAAAACGGTTGGGTTGGACTTGTCGGGAGCATCTGTGCCAGTTCTATCATAGCTTTCTGGGCTATGCCTGGAGAAAGGTAGCTCCACATCCTAGCTCTAGGTAACGTGAGGTCTGACATGGGGCCAGCAGGCAGTGGCAGATGTGGAGTGAATCTGGAGTCTGTGAATCCAGGAGCCAGGACAGCATGTGACTGAGTGAGTCTAGATGGGGTCAACCATCAAGGTCACAGAGGATGATGGCAAGAACAGGAAGGACAAATTTGACCCAAGGGCTGAAGTCTGAGAGGAGGAAGAAGAAACTGGACTCAGAAAGGACCTCTTGGTCCCTTTTCCTATATTCATTTTTTGTTATTGAGGTGGAGTACTTACGAATAAATTAAATTTTTAATAAATAACTAATTTGGGGCATTTTGTGTTTTTTTTAAGTGTCAGAAATACTAATTTCTCATGGTGAAAACATCAGAAGGATGAAACACAATAAATAAAAGTCTTTATCTTCCAGCATTTCTCAGAAATTAATTATTTTCTTGCATATTCTTCTGGAAATTTCCTGCACCTATACAAATATATATGTATCTTGTTACACCAAATGGAAGCACATCACCTAGTACTGTAACTTTTTTTTTTAATCACTTAATGTCACAATGTATGTGGGACACCATTCTATGTCAGAACATGTAGCTTGACCTTGGGTTTCTAAGCAGCCACACGAGATGCCGCAGTATAGATGCACCATAATTTATTCTAGTTGGTTTCCTGTGGAAAGAGATTTAGATTATTTCCATTTTTTTTCTATTACAAATAATGCTGCAATGAGCATCCTTGCACATATGTCTCCATATACTCTTTCCAGTATTCTGCCAAATATCAGCATGAAGAAAAACAGTTTCTTGAATTCAACTTCTATGTTCAAATATTCTTGTCTTTTGTTTCTGTGATGCTTCTCTCGTAGGGTCTGGCCATCATGCAAAATAGATCTTTTAATAAGCCCAACCTTTCTTCGTGTGTTTCTCTCTCTCTTTTTTAGCATCTCATCTCAGTAGAAAGACCCCATGCGCGGAAGCTCCCCTTGAAGCCTTCAGATTTTTCATCTTTATTGGTTTGAGCCTTTTGTTAAACATAAATATTCACAAATGCCTAAGTCTTTTTAAATTCATAGATTCTAAAATAAGGGACTCTGTTTTCTGATGACCGATCCGATCCCTCTTTTCTGGACCGAGGTTCTTGAGTGGCTTTGAACTTGATGGAGCAGTGGGATTTAGATATAAGGGAGAATAAAAGAGAAATAATTGTCACATTTCTAGCAAGAGCGTTATGGAGCTTCAACTTCCCATCAGCTGGGGGAGGAGGAGAGTGAGGCTGGGAAGTCTGCCACAATATTTGGCATGGCTGGGCTTCCAGATTGCATCTATTTTTGTAGCTGCACGAGTTGGGAGGAGATTAGAAGGATAGTCAAATTTCCTGCTTCAGGTTGTAAATTGATCAAGAGGTGGAAGGAGCACTGGGTTGGGAGTCAGAAGACCTGGTTCCTGGTCCCAGATTTCCCAGGTATTAATCATGGGACCTTAAAAGAGCCCTTACCCTCCTCTTCCAAACCCCCTTCCCCTCCAATCGGAAGAATAAGAAGGAAAAAAAAAGGATGTTGGGTTAATTGGTAGGAATCCCCCTCTAATATTTTATTGTTCTGAGGCTCTGGGAGTGCTTACCCCTTTAAAAAAAAATCTTTCTACACTTTGATAATGTTTACCCATTTATCAAAAAGATTTATGGGACCTATCTTTGTTGGTAAATATATACAGAGGGGAGTTGGGACTCAAATCGTCATCCCTGTGTTCTCTGTTTCAAAGCTTTGCCTCCGGTGATAAAGATCGGGCTAAGGTGACATTCAAACTTGTTGCATAGGCTCTCAGAGCCACATAGGAACCTCCAAACAAAACTGTCCAATGCCTTCCAAGCACTGTGCCTACTTGGGACCCCCCCTAAAGCACTTGAGAAGGGGGGGTGTACCCAAGGCTGCACAGGCGCATGCTCAGTTCCACCCCTTGGAGGGGTCCCTCACAGGCAGCCATTCTGTAGACAACCAACACAAGCATATGTGCACCCCATGCTTCTGGTGGGTCTCCTTGGCCACACAGGTTCAAGGACGCATCTGGGCCCCATCCTCCTGAGTATGTCCATCTAAGTTTCTCCAGAGGCCACAGCTGTGGTGCTCCTTCCCAGAGGGTCCTGTGTCCCAGGGTGCTTCTTTTCTTGCTCAAGGCATTCCTCCTGTGCTTAATAATGAGGGTGTTTTCTTCAGGGATTGTTCTCTGAAGACCTTTGATCTCTCCAGGATTCTTCGACTGTTGGGAATTTGCCAGGCTAGGCGTGTGTCTTTATCTGTTTCAGGTCGTTATACCAGAATACCACAGACTGGGTAGTAAAAGTTTATTTAGCTCACAGTTCTGGAGGCTGAGACGACCAAGAGCAAGGTGGCAGCATCTGCTCTGCATCTGGTGAAGGCCTTGTGCTGCCTCATAAAAGCCAGAGGGCATCACCTGGCAAGCCCAGCAAGCTTGCAAGCTTGGGTCTTTCTTCTTCTTCTTATGAAGTCACTAATGCCAGTGTGGGGGGCCCATTCCTCATGGACCTCACCTAATCCCAACTACCTTCCAAAGACCCCCATCTCCAAATACCACGAATGGGTAGATTAACTTCCCAACACACAAACTCTTAGGGTTACATATTCAAACCAGAGTAGACTGCAGAGCAAATTTTATCTTTTTTTTTTTTTTTTTTTACTTTTTGGCTCTAAGGTAACTCATAAACCATGTTTTTTTAGCAATATACACACATACACAAAATCACTAAGCACAAGAAAAAATGATTTCTAATGCAATAACAATCTTTTAAAGGAAAAATTGGTATGGAAAAAGAAAGGGCCAAATTCCAATCACAATAAAGTTCAGGAACAGTAATAATACATTATCATTCCAAGACTGCACTGAGTTCCAAGCTTCAGAAGAGCCTTGCCCGTTTATCTGGGGCACCCCCGGCATCAGAACAGAATCTGGGGATGATAGTTGCTCACCTGGTGCTTATCATGATACTGGGTTATTTTGTCCATTTTACAGATAAAGCAACTGAGGCTTAAGGGTTAAAGGCAATGTCTTACCAAAATCAGAGGGCTAGTGCATGTCAGAACTGGGATGCATACTCCAAAATGGTTTCTGTCCCTACTGCATTCGCTTTTATGTCCCTAGGACACTTCAATCTCCCAGAAGTGAAAGCACAGGTCTTGCTTTCTTAAATACCTGTGGCGAATGATGGCTTATTGATTGGATTAAACAGGCACCATTTACAAGTTTCCACCCTTGCAAAAATTCCACTGGTAAAACCTTTAGGTTTTTCTTTAGAAATCAACAGCATCCCACGTCTGACCACTGCGGGGTATGTGAAATTGGAAAACAAGGAAGTAGAATCTGCTACTTTCTTCAGAATTTGCAATTGTTACCATTTCTAAACAGAGATGCTGATTACCTAGGAGAGTTTTAGGATTAGTAACTCCCTCGTGAAAATCCTGTGAACGCTTGCATGTTAGGAATCTCTAAAGCGAATTTCTGGAGGCTGGTGTGTATTTTGCAGAGACTTATTAGAAATCGTCTCCTCTGCCTCACTTCTCAAATGCTAATTTGATGCGTGCACTTACTCAGAAGATGACTGATTTGTTCGTCGGCTGATTGATATTTGGCATCACCCCCACACTGCCGCTCCTCACTGAAAACGCAGGAACAATAATCAAATGTTAAGTTTCTCAAGAACCTTTCTTCCAAAGAAAATCAAACCACTTGCCCTTTGTTATCTCAATTATCTCCAGAGCATCTTGGGAAGAGCTTGCTTTTACCTTTACTATCAGAGAGGTATGTATGATTAGAAGTACCCCAGACTCAGAAGACCTGGGCATGAATCCTGCTCTGCTACTGTGAGGATTCATAAAACTCAGTTTGCTGCTCCTTTTCAGTAGAATGGAATTGCCTGCCTCACAGGGCTGTTGTGGTGGTTAAATAAGATGGTGTATGTGAAAGAAAATGAAATTGATGCTCCAAGGGAATTGCCGAGAGCCAGTTTAACACATTGTAAAGAGCAGGATCCCCGGAGCCAGACATCCTGGGAATATATCCCAATTCTATCACTTATTTACTGTGTGACCTTAGGCAAGTTCCCTGGCCTTTCTGTGCTTCAGCTTAATAGTAGACTTGTCTCAGTTGTCTCCCTGATTAAATGAGATAATGCACAAAAAGGTGCCCAAAGCAGTGCTTGACCCATAGATAGCACTCACTTCAGTGGGTTATGATAAACACTGGTATTTTTTGAGAAATAAATGAAATGGTTTGCAATAAAAATAGGCATAGCCTATAAAATACTGCACAGACACTGGTTCAGTTAGGGTTCTTTGAGCCGATGTGGATATAATGATGCTCAGACAAAGCCTGTACCTTCCAGAACGGCTGATTGCAGCTGGAATTGGTGGTGACCAAGCAGAGAGTCACCTGAGACAGCACAGGAATGGACAAGAGAACAACTCAGCTTCCTGGAGAGAGTGTCTTCCAGGCGAGTCACCTTCCCACTGGCTACGAGGACAATCTTCTAAGAATGCTCCATTGTTTGTGAAGCACTTTAATAAATGGCCTTTGCCTGAATGCCTGCCTTAGCTCAGTGCCACAGCAGGCAGATGGGGACATTTTGCAGTTAGGGCATGAAGAGAGGCTCAGAGGTGAAGCAGCCTCCACAAGGACTCTCTGCTGTCAGTGGTGGAACCCTGGCTTCCCCCTCCTCCTCTTCCCCAAGCTGTGCCTGGTGACCATCTGTCCCAGGCCAGATCTCCTCGTCAGTCTCCGAGGACACTGTTTTCTCCAGCTCTCTGCAGTCCCCGTGAGGTCTGCTCACAAAAGCTGCCTCTGATCGGGAGGAAGGGAGCCGCCCCCCCAGGTGGGAGGCATCTGAACCTCCTTGCGCTGCAGGGGTGACGCTCTGCAGAGGAGTCAGGGACCTCTGGACTCTGTGCATTCTTGCCTCGGTGACCTTCTCTTTCCTCATCAGCAAAACGGATGAATGAATCCAGTTCTTCTTACCACTCTGGTCTCCTGTAAGGATTAAAGAGATCAACTCTGAGAGGACCTTTGGACACGAGGTCCCCCAAACGAGGGACTCCTTCTGCCTTCTCATGCTTCACGGTGTTCAGGACCTCCTGGAAGCTTCTCTCTTATCCCACAGCCACTGCACGGGCTCTGCTTTGGGTTCTGCTGAGGGCAAGGAAGGAGAGGGGAAGGGCTGGAGTGGAGAGAAGGTCACTGCTGGTGGCTGGAGCTGGAAAGTGCGTCCATTCTGGCTCCACAGGGGCTCAGAGCTGGGGAGTGAGTGTGCTGGCCCCCAAGGGCCCATGCTGGGTGGGGGAAGTTGGCGTGATCATGGGCCTCCCTGACCCTGTCAAACACCCACTTAGGGTCATCTCTGGGCTCCAGTGAAGGAAGAGGAACTGGCCTGTCTTGACTTCTGGTTCCTTGCTACTCTGTCATATCCCAACCCACAGGAATTGACCTAGCCTCGTGCCTTTTAGCCGGGGACACTCTTCCCAGGCCATCTGGACCAGCTGCATCTACCTACTGCACATTCGGTTGGGTCTTCTACCACTTGGGAAATGCAGGTGGCTTCTAAAAACCCCTGGGGTCAGACACCAGAGTGATGAAATTCTTTCTGTATCATGTTGATAAAGTTGCTGCTCAAATAACTTATGTGCAGAGGAGGTGTAGGTAAGGTTTGATACTGCTATTTTGCATTAAATTATGTTTTCTTTTCTTTTTTCTTTAAGAATTGCACCAGAGGTGGGCGTGGTGGTGCACACCTGTAATCCCAGGGACTCGGGAGGCTGAGGCAGCAGAATCACGAGTTCAAACCCAGCCTCAGCAACTTAGTAAGGCCCTAATCAACTCAGAAAGACCCTACCTCTAATAAAATATAAAATAGGGCTGGGGATGTGGCTTGGTGGTTAAGTACCTCTGGATTCAGTCCCTGGTGCAAAAAAAAAAAAAAAAAAAAAGAGAATTGCACCAAGGAGTGGTGAGGTGAGCTCTAGGTGAAACAGGCTCCCCTCTCCAGGAGTTAAGTCCTGTGCTGAGTTCCACACTTGCCCCCAGCCCCTTCAAGAGGAAACACCCAGGGCTGACAGCCGCACCTGCTTCTGCTACGGTCCTCACCAGCTCCTCCTGCACAGGGTCCAAATGATCTGGATCCCCTGTCAGAGCCAAGTGGGCCCTTGACCTCCAGGCAGCCAATCCCTGAACCAGCCAAAGACAAAAGAGGGATGATGGCAGAGAATTGAGCCAATCTGATCTCTTTTCCTCTTGGGGAGTTTAATGAGACTCTAGGGTAACCGTGATTGGTTTTGGGGACCAAGATAGAAAAACACTATGAAAGACGCAGAGACGAAGGATAGAAATTGACTTGAGGGAGGTTTCCGTGATTCCTGCCTCGGCAGGGTGAGCCCTGATTGGCGTCCTGCCCGACTCTCCTTTTCTGAACGGCTGTGTTTGCACCAGGTGGCTCCTCTTCTTTCTGGGAGTCTGCCTGGGCAGCTTCTTCTCCTCCATTTTCTTACAACGTTGCCCCAGGGTGCTAACCTTGGTTTCTTTATTTCCATGGGCATCTTTTTTTTTTTTTTAAATAAACACTCATCCCTTGAAGTCACTTCAGTGAATCTCTAATCTTTATACCCATGATGTCTAACCGTCCACTTCCAGTGAGTCCCCTTGTCCCCGTGGGGGGACAGTCAACAGGGAAGCAGAGCAGTGCATGTGGAGTGTCATAGTCCATCACCCGACCTGGACTTGGGGTTAGTTTCCTGTGGCTGCTGGAACAGTTACACAGACCTACTGAGCTCAAACCACACACATGTATCTGTTACAGTCCTGGAATTCAGAACAGAGAACCCATCCTTGTCTTTCCTGCCGTCTCCCTAGGTCTGTGGCCCCCACATCATCTCTCATTTTCTCCCTCTGCTTCCCTTGTCATGATCATCCAATGTCTCCCATAAGGGCCTTGGGGATTGTATTTAGGGGCCACCTGGGCAATCCAGGATGATCTCCCCATCTCCGGATTCTTAACCTAATCTCATCTGCAGTCTCCTCTTCCACATAAGGTAAGTAGAACTTCCACAGATGGAGCAAGAAGCACGTCTGTCTTGTTCCTCACTGGATTCCCAGGCCTGGGAGAGAGCCTAGCATATTACCGATGCTGATAAAACAATTATTGAATGAACAAATATATGAATTAAGGAACGGCTAGAATTTTTTAATGTTCCAGAGGCTGCTTTGGTCTAGAATCATATCCTCTTTTGGATCTTCCAAACCAACATTCTCTAAACCAGACTGTTCTGTGGAGCGCCATTTTCACAAAACACCTTATGGAAAGTCCTATGGTCAAATACATCTGGGAAATGCACCAATGATACCTTGTTCTGAGAGACGTTCTCTGCACAATGCCATTCATCTTCTGAGACGTTTCACGATGAAAAAACTTCATTACTTGATGGTACAGTCCAATAATTCTAAAACGCATTTGACCAGAGTTGTTCTTTTCCTTGTTCTGTCCTTCCGGAACATTCCATAGTCAGTGCTCCAAGATCTCATGATGGGAATTCCTCTCCCTGTCAGGTCGTACCATTCTTTCTCTGTGCTTATTAAATTTTTTTTCTCTTTTCTTTTTCCTCATCTTTCTCCTTTCTCCTTCTTCCCCCCCCTTCTTCTTTTTTAAAGTTAAATTTGGTGTTATTTTGTCCCTAGTTTTCCTCACTCTGTTCTTACAAGTGTCTGCTCCTGACCACTTTCCTACCCTTCCTTCTGGGTCCTTGCTGGAGAACACTCTGCCTCTCTGGGCTTTGGACTATGCAGTGACACTGTTCCCAAGTGTCCCCACCACGTCTTTCTATTCCTCTTTGATTATGAGACCCTCCCTCTGTCTTTTAGACCTTTGGTTTAAGTCCAAGGGTTTCAAATAGAAAAGGGAGGCTTATGACATGACGCTCAGGCTGCTTCCCAGCCGAGAAGTGAAAAAATGTTGTCGATTCATTGACACAAACTGCCCCTGTGGTCGAAGCCCTGGAAGGATTGGGTTTTAGGGTTTGGAATGTGCTTTAATGTCTGGAAGAGCTGACCCTGGAGGCCTGACACTAACCTGGTCTTCTAGCAATGTGACAGCCTGAGCCAAACTCATGACCTGCATGGGCTCAGAGAGACCGTCACTCATGTGGGCTTCATTCCATTGGACTCTTTATCCAGGGCAATGTTTGTTCACCTAAAATTAAATTTTAGGCTTTGATCAACTTTTCCATTCCTGGTATAGCTCTAGGGTTCAACAAGTATAATTTAGGCCCCAATAAGAGGTATGTCTTGGGGCAATGATAGTTCTCTGTTATTTTATTTTTCACAGAGAGTTCACCATCTTATCTAACTCTCTCCACAACTCTATAAGGCAGAACCATACCCATTTTACAGATGAGAAAACAAAAGCTCAAGTTCATGTGGCCAGTGAATAATAAGCAACATTCAGGACCCGACTCCAGCTCTTTAGACCCTTTTATAACAACATTTACGCTAAAACTTTAAAAAGAGTAATTATTTGTAGGGCCCTTTCCTGTTTGCTGTACACTTTTTTTATATACTTGATCATGTTTAATCCTTAAAAGTAACTCTGTAGATTAGAGCAGGGCAAGTATTTTAATCCTGGTTTCATAAGTGACCAAAACTGAAAAGCTGAGGCTCAGGTCATAGAAAGTCAATGGCAGTGACTGGACTTAAAAACAGAACTTCCAAGTGCATGGGTCAGACACAGTGGCTGGCCAGGGCTCTCCTGTATCCCAGGTCTCTTGAAGGCCTCAGTATGACAGGAGGGGGTGGGTGTAGATATAAAATATGTGGAAAATAGAACTGAAAGGATTAAAAACCCAGCCCACTAGCTGGAAGCAAGCGCTGGCTAAGGTGTTTAAGGTAATTGAATCAAATGTGTCACCGCAGGTGAGTGGCTCTCCAAGATGGACGGGTGTGCCGATGCCTTGCAGTGTGTTCCCAGGTTAGAGTCAATAAGTGGAGGAGATCTTACCCCTTATCTCTGCTCCCTTTTCACCGTCTCTCCTCATTGTCAGGAAGTTCTTTTTCACGTGTAAATGAATTCCCTCTTGCTGCCATTTGAGACCTTCTCTTCTTGTCCTGTCCCAGAGGAGAGGAACCTGGTTTGTCACTAAACCTTTCCTCTCCCCTGCTTCACACTGGCTGGAACAGAGTTGTTAGTTGTCTGGCTTCATTTTCCCTGTTCCCTGTATCCTTTTCCTAAAGAATTCAGGACAAGAAGCCCTTTTGCTTTTAGATCTTGAGAACCACAGTAGTTAATATATAAAAGCTATCTTCTGGGGGAAAAAAAATTAATTACCACCCAAGTTCAGGTTGGACGGGTCCCAGCTAGTGCCAGAGTGTAAGTCTGAGAGGATGCGAGGACCCGCAGTGGGGCTGGATGTCTTTTGCTTCCCAAAGCTGGACTGACAAGGTCACGTGGCTGTGTCTCTCCAGCGGGGAACATGGCCCTGGGCCTGGCTGAGAAAGCCCTCATCTCAGGCTCCAGAAGGGCTCGCCCCCTCTGTGAGGACTGGGCTCCTGAAGGGAAGTCACCCAGCAACTCCTGATTTGGAATTTTCTCCCCTCCCCACATGGAATAATTTATGTCAAGCCTCAAAATAAGCTCCTTAAAATATCCAAACAATGTTGTTGTTGTTGTTGTTGGTTTTTTGTTTTTTGTTTTTTTTTTTCCTTCCCCCTAAGCGTTTTACATCCAGGCCGCCATCAGGCAAATTTCGGATAAAAGGTGATTAGTGTTTTGGCAGGATTTTCACGAGGCTTTCTCTTGTCTTCCTGCCAAAGAGCTTGCCAGGCCCAGATTTGATTAAAATGGCAGTGGGCTCTGCTACTTGAATGTAATTAGAACCATTCATTAAAGCTTTTGCTGACAGTTTGGCAACCTGTGCATTTTTCAGGGGATGGCCAGCAGCCCATGGAAACGGCTCCAAGAGGAGCCAGGGCCCCACCCACAGCCCAGGCCGAGCTCGAGGAGTGGAACTGCTACAGAGCCAGGTTTGTGCGTGGCTAGACTGGCCTCAGCGGCCTCCAAGAGTTCCAGGAGCGGATCAAGGGCCACCAGAACACCGCTTTCTTAAGGAATCCGAAGTTAAGCGCAGGATGGGGGGCGCCTTTCATGGGGAACACAGCGCGCTTAGAAGCTAACGATAAGCACTCTTAAACCCACCCAGCCCATGAGCACAGGGGCCCACAGGTATCAGCCACTCTGCACCAAAGTCATGCCCTGTTCTTTTCCCTCTGGTGCCTAATGCAGGGTCTGACGCTAGATTCTCAGGTCATGAATAAGTCACAGTCCAATGAGAAGCAGAAAGAGAACATCTTATTTCTTTTGAAAATGGTGTTCAGAGTGGTCCCCTGCCCTCAGTCATCTCCTTCCCATCCATTCTCCATGGGCCATGCTTTGCCTAGAGCATTTCAGTAGCTATCTGTGAGGACAGGCCCACGATCCTCAGCCTGGCCTTCTCTACCCTTCACCTTGAGCCCTCAGCGCCTCCCTGCCCCTTACCCCCACCACTCTGAATTCCAAGCAGCTCCTAGTGTCCTCTCTGAGGCTCTCACCCTCGCTCAAACTGTCCCCCTCTCCCTGAGCATGTTCCCACCACCTCCCCCTCGGCTGCTTCGTTTCTTGAAACTTTGAGTTCCCTGTTTGAATGACACTTATTCCAAGAAGCCTCTTCCAGGGGCTGCTCCAGAGCACTTCAGAATAATTTTTCTGGCCCCTACCACAGTGACTAGCACACTCTGTTGACACAGTGTGTCTCGCTTCCACCCAAGTATTACGTGTGATTACTCCCCTCTGAGTCCTCAGGGCCTTGCACAGGATTTGAATATGGTAAATACTCAGTATTTTTAAATGAATGAACGACTTTGGTTGAATATAATGAATGGATTTGGTTAGCCGGTGGCTTTATTTCTAGGTCTTGCCATTGTACAAAGGGACTCCAGTGTGCTTGGACCGTAGATGGTTGTTTGCTTCCACAGATGGTGAATAGAGCCTTTAAGACGGTGCATAAAGTCATTAGGAAGGTGTGTGCTTGGTGTCACAAAGGGACCTCATGCCAAGGAACCACAACCCAGTGGAGTGATTTGGTCCATCATGCAAATTCTCCAGCACCCTTTCTGCCTCTGTCTTGTCGTTGATTCTGGTGTGTGTGGTTTTGTGTGGGGGGTGGGACTCGGCTCTGGGTATTGTCCATCCTGACTCCTGAAAATGGCTTTGGCTTGACTCTGCCTCTCGGTCCTGGCCTCTAGAATGCTCTGTCTCTGACACAGAAGTCAGAGATTCTGCTCTGTCCTGGCCCCTGTGTGTGCACTGTATGTGACAGAGCAACAAGCAGAACGGTAGATAGGACACCCTTAAGGTTCGGCACCTGAAGGTTCTTAAAGAGTGACTCATGGTGGCATTGAGGTGAAGAACAAGGTGTTTGAAGTCACCTACCGTTGGCAATAATTTTAATGACCTATTTGTTCCCTGTCTGGCTAATATCCTCCATGCCTTTGTATCTGCAGATGAGGGTATCTGGGACAACCAGCCTTCCTTTCACCTTATCCTTGCCTTGTTTGATACTTGATGTTTTAGTTTTTTACTGAAACTGTACTGTGGGGAGAACATGTCTGGGTCAACTGGTGTTTTGGGGTCTCCAGGTCCACCAGGAGCTGCTCTACCTCTCATAGACAGCAAGTCCTTATCACAGAGTGCCCAGCTGAGGTTACCAAGGGAAATTTCCATGGATGGCTGACTTGGCAGCCTTGTCTCCCCAGGTAATGCTCCTGATGAGTGTCAGGGACATGGGTTGTTTTGGGGACTGGGAGCAGAAATAAAGGGTGAACATTTTGCAATGCAAAGGGGATTCTAGCCAAAGCATCTGACAACATGTAACGTTTGGACAGGGCTCAGATCTCCCCTTGCCTGCTCCCTAATGTCAGCAAGCATCATGAGGTCAGTGGACTTTGTCTTTCTCTGCATCTAGAGAGTTCCATGGAGTTCCATGGGGTCATGGCAACTGAGAGGAGCACCCAGGTACTGGGAAGAGGGACTTCAACAACATTAATTATCCACACAGTGTGGTCAATTGAGAAGGCTAAGAGGAAATAAGCAAAGTGCTTAAGAGTTCAAATCCTGGATCTGCTTCCTGCTGGCTGTGTGATCCTGGGGTTCCATATACTCTATATGGTTCAGATCCCTATCGGAAATTGTGATATTGTAACAGTATCTACTTCATGTAGGTAGCTTGCCTTTAACTTTTGCAATGACTGGGACAAAAGTCTAAATGGAGACCCCTTATCCATGACCCATACCCTCTAGAGCTTCAAGTTTACACACACACACCCCTTTGCTTTCTGCAAACAGCCCCCTCGTTGGAAAAGCTGGAGCCCAGGATTTACATGCCAGTAGGGGGGTGCATCATTGGTGTCCTTGGGATGGTCTCAGAGAAAAGACTTGAATAAGTCCTAGAAGTGGGCCTAGGACTATGCTGGGAATTCCGTGATATCTGGAGCTTGGTCTAAAAGGAGGTGTGGTTCATAGGCTCCCAGTGACTTCTCTTCATGAAAAGGAGCACAATCAGAGCAAGGCCAGAGCAGGGTCTATGAAGTGTGAGGAGGAGGGTGGGGACCTGGCTTTCCAGGCCCAGGGGCAGCACTGTTCCGAGGGTCATTCCCAGGATGGCGCCTGGCCCAGGTAAGCACTCAGCAGTCTTTATCTGAGAGCTGCGTTATTATCCGTCTCTGGAGTCGAGGGAGGCAGAGACTGGTACAGCTGGTGGAAAAGAACTCCCGACTGTGATAAGGACGTTTACATCCGAGAGAAGCAGATAGAGAAGGAACTGGAGAAAGTTTTAAGGCAAAGAGGACTTCTGCCTCCCCTGTCGCCACAAATCTAAGTGCACAAACCCCCTTGAGAGTCCAGGGACCAGCAGGACCAGCATCAGAAAAGAAAAATAAATAAATAAATAAATAAATAAATAAATAAATAAATAAATAAATAAAACGAGAGGTACTGCCAGGAGAACGTTGGGCCAAACATCGACTGGGGATGTGAGCAATGTAACTCCGGCAGAAACTCAAAGTGATAGCTAGGCCCTTTTCTTAACCTGAGTCTTGCAGGCCAGAAAAGCCTGGCTCTGTAGCTCACCAACAAAGACCTTGAGTCACTTCACGTCTTTCAGCCTCATTCTGTTCATCTACAAACTGGTGATGAGGCTGCCTGCAGTGCCCACTGCAGAGCCCTCGGGAGGATCAGCAGAGCTGACAGAGTGTAGCAGTGGCCTCCTAACATGCCCGACTACTTGTGGCTATAGTCTCCACCGTCTGAAGGCCCTGGTGGTTGATGCTCTTGCCTTCCAGGGGAAGCACCAAAAAGAGTCCCTGGGGCTTGGATCATCTGGTGGAAGTGCGTCTGCTGTGTCCCAGGTGAGACTGCAACATACTGACACAATCCACGAGAATGGAGCCCCCAAGGAGACCACCCAAGCAAGAAACCTCCCCCCTGCTGCCCGAGTTCAGGGCAAAAGCTGGGCCACAGGGAGGCCTCACGTCCAGTCCAAGGTTTGGTTCCTAAAGATTCTCCTGGCCCTTCCCGAGGAGGTCTTTCCTGAGGCAGGGAGGGTCCTCTCAGATCTTGCACGTGCTCGATGCTCTTGAAGTCCCAGTGCTGCCTGCCTTGGCAGCAGTTGGTGGGGCTGACCTTTCTTGAAATCACCCCATCCCATTTCAGTAGTAAGAGGAAACTGTCAGTAGGACAATGTGACAAGCCCTCATCCCAAACCTGCAGGAGCTGTATTTTTTTGTGTGTGAAAAACAAGTCTTATATATATGAAATCTAAATATATATTTACAGAAATTATAAATGCACGTTTACGGGCTGGGGATGTGGCTCAAGTGGTAGCGCGCTCACCTGGCATGCGTGCGGCCCGGGTTCGATCCTCAGCACCACATACCAACAAAGATGTTGTGTCCGCCAAGAACTAAAAAAAAAAAAAATATATAAAAAAAAAAAATAAATGCACGTTTACATGTATATTTTTGTATATGTAGCTATCTGCATATATTGACTGAATGAAATATATATATGATTGTATATTTAGTTATATATCTGAGTTTTGGGAAAATGTAGATAGGAGAACACGTTTACTTATTTGCATGCTTTGTTGAAAACAGAATTTGAATTTTTTACTTTATTTTCATGTGATTCTACCTTTGCTTAGCAATTTTACTTCTGGGATTCTATTCTAAGATGGTAACCGGATAAAGTATGCAAAGTAGGTATGTATAAGGGTATTTATTGCAGCATCATTTGTGCATATAATAGCAAGCACTGGAAATAATATAAATATTCAACCGTAAGCGTTACACCAGTTGTGTAAATTATGATATTTCCTCAGCATGAAATTCATGGAATCATTAAAAATAATGTCATCGAAATATATTGACATGAGAAGTCATTTACAATATAATGCCAAGTGAAAAAAAAAAAAGATTATAAAACAATACCTACCTTACGAGATCATTTTTGTTTACTGCATAGACCCACATAGAGGCAAAATCTGGAAGGGCTACAATGCAATATTACCTGGGATTTATCTTTGGGAGATAGATTGAAAAGTATTTCAATTTTCTTTTGTTATATGTATTTTCCAATTTTTCCACAATGGAAAGAAATCACATTTATAATAATTTAAAAAGTTATAAATGAGAACTGTGCCGCCTGGAGTTTAGCGCAAACATGGGGCTCCAACTGGGGCTCTGCCATTGCCAAGGAAAGCGGAGGAACCAACTGTTTGGTTTCACACATGATGCTGGTGAGACCGCAGCCAAGGGCAGCATTTGTGTCTGAGTGTGACCATTGAGACCAATGCCCGGGAACTTGATCGTCACGCACGCCCACAGCCCTCCCATGCTGTTCCCAGTCTGGTTAAGATGCTGCTCACGAGATGCACATTTCACTCAAGAGAGAGAAGTCTGAATTGAACTGGGTCCTTCGTTAGCTCCACCGTGCATTTGCACCAATATTTATCCCATCTGTTCTGAGAGTCTGCTCCCCATTACTTATCAAAACTGTCAATGGCTCCCCATTATTTACAAACTCCTTGGCCTGGCATGCAGGGGCTCCCCAGGTCCGCCCAACCCTCTCTCCTTCGAGTTCCTTCCAGGTACCTTCTGCTTTAGCCAACCTGGGTTGATCACTATTTTCTAGTGACTCAGAATGCTTTCAGCTGCCTTTATTGGAAACCCAACTGACTTCAACAGAAAGGAAATATATCCTCCCAATGCCAGGGATGCCGGAGATGAGGTGGATGTGGTGTGTTCTCCAAAGATTCATTGTTGGAACCTTGGTTTCCACTGTGGCAGGGTTAAGAGGTAGTGGGACCTTTAAGAGATGGGGCCTAGGGGGAGGCTGCAAGACTGTTAGCTCCCCACTCCCTGGCTTACTGTCTTGCCGTGCCATCTCCCTCACACATGCACTCCCCCACCCTATGGTGCCATCTGCCATTATGTGACCCAGCCAAGGGGGCCCCTCACCAGAGATGACTGAATGTATGGGGCTGCCTGATCTTGGACTTTCAGCCAAGATCAAACTGTGAGCTAAATAAGACTCTTCTCTTCATAGGTACCCGACTTCAGGTATTTTGTCATATGAATGGAAAACCAAGTAATCTCATGGGCCCCCGGAATACCTGACTTAGCAGCTCACAGGTGCCATCGAGGGCCCCACCTCTCTGCTCTGCCATTCTTAGTGTTGGATTTGACCTCAAACCAGAAGTGATTGGCTACAGCAATCCCGAGCATTCTGTCCAAACTGGCAACACCGTAAAGAGAAAGGGGCATGATCTTTCCTGCGGCTTTCTCTTAGGATAAGAAAACTTTGCCAAGAAGCCCTGGCATCTCATTGGCCAGAATCAAGACACATGCGAATCCCAAATTGACCACATTGGCCCTGTCTTGAGACCAAGTAGGGCCCCATCTAGAGCCAGAAGGAGTTGCCTTTCCTTGATGCATGGCAGCAGAAAGGAGGGGCAGACACCACAGAAACTTGGGGTTCAGTTAAAAGCAAGGGGAACTCTGGATGGCTACTCAAACCAGGTTCCCTCTCCTACCTCCTGCACGTGCATTTGCATTTGATCACACGGCTCCTCCCCGCTGTTGAATTCTTTTGCTGCTGTTTTAGCTTTTTTATCCATCCTTCATGGCCTGGCTTGAGCTGTGACTTCCAGCTACTTGGGATGTCTTTTCCTTTGGGATTAAAACTTTGATAAGTTGTGACGTGCTCTGCTATAGGCTATGATTATTTGTGAGCATGTGATTTTGGAAATATGAACAGGGATTACAAGTTGATTCAAGGCACCTTAGAATGACTCGTATTCAAGGTCAATGTGGCCAGTGCTAGCTTCCTATGCAAAGCATGGCTCATATGGCTCCATGCTCCTGGCATGACAGATAGAATTGCTTGTAGTACTTTTTTCAACTAAGCTTCCACTTGGCCTCAGAATCAATCTTAACACAGTGCTCCAGGAAGCCACTGTTACATGATTAGAGTTAATGCTGAAAATGAAACCTATTTTGCCATCTCGGGCATATGAAATGCAAGGTACAGAACAGGATTTAGGGACAAAGATAAGAATGAGGGTGGACTAGATACAGAGTTTAGCAATATGCACATACATCCAGGACCTACAGTCTAAGGAAGAGACATATCCATAAGTGAATTCTTCAGAAGCAAGGCCTAAGGTATAGGAGCTATGGAGTGGTCCTCACAGTGACCTGAGTGAACGTGGAGCATTAGGGAAAGCTTTTTGGAGAAGGGATCTCTCCAATTATTTTGCATTTAGTATACATATTTTATCTAATTATTCCCCTATTGCTGGACACTTAGGTTATTTCTAATTGTTTAATGCTACTAATGATACTAAAATGAACATCCAGGTAGTCAAATTTTTATATATTTCTATTACTTGTATGGGATAAATTCGTAGAAATAGAATGGCTAAGAAAAAGAGTATGTATATCTTAGGGATATGTGTATGTACTTATTTCTTTTGGGGTCTCAGTAGTGTAAATGTATCATAGTTTATTCAATTATTGGACAAAGGGATTTAACAAATTATATTGCAATGAGGAGTCTTGTGCATATCTCATATTTTTGCCAGTGTGTCTTTGTGATAGGTTCCTAGAAGTGGGATAGCTGGATCCACAGGTCAAAGGTATATGATTTTTATAGATATTGTCAAATTCCTTCTTAAGGAGACCACACAATTGTAGGTTCCCACCAGCAAGATAAGATAGTGCCTCCTTCTCTAATCTTCCTGATAATCAAACTTTTGGAATGGTATCTCAGCATCCTATTCACACATGTTTCTCTTACATTATCTTGAGCATGTTTTCAATTAAAAGTTGTTTCTATTTCCTTCCTCGTGTCCGTCTGTACATATCTCTTGCTCATTTTTCTATAGGTTGTTTTCCCTTTTATTCTCCATTTTTTTTAGAAATTCTTTGTATATTAGAATACTAACCTGTCATCCATGATACAAGTTGTTCATGTTTTGTCAGCTTTGTATTTTATTATCCTTTAGTATTTTTATTGAGCATATATTTTTAAAACTTTTACACAGGCAAAGCTAACAATATTTTTTTATTATGGCTTCTGGATTTTGATCTGTGGTTTAAAATTTTCTCCCATTCCCATGTTATGGAAGAGTTGGCCATGCTCCTAATACAGTTAGGATCAGAAAACCTTTTCCCTCTTCTCTTCCCTTCTCCTCCCTTCTTACCTTCCTTCCTCTCTTCTAACATGTTTGAATCCCTGATCCAATTAGAATTTATGCTAGTGTATGAGGCAAGGGATGAACTAAATTTTATCTTTTCCATCTGGCAATCCAATTATCCCCAAACATCTATTCTCTAATTATTTGTTTCATCATATATTTAATTTCTTTTAAAATTGTTTCTACTTCTGGACTTTCTGTTCTTTCTACTACTCTATTTATATGCCAACACACACATTTAATTACAGAACCT
Organism: Urocitellus parryii; assembly: GCF_045843805.1. NCBI lineage: Eukaryota > Metazoa > Chordata > Mammalia > Rodentia > Sciuridae > Urocitellus > Urocitellus parryii. Next base: position 179,410,919 of record NC_135534.1, on the reverse strand, counting down.
TCAAAATATGTCCTAATACCTGTGAGAGGATCCCTTCTCCCTAATTGTGCTTGTTTTCCAGGGACTTCCTAACTACTTTTATCCACTTGCTTTTAAAGCAAACTTTATAATCAACTTGTCAAGCTGCATGGGAGAACATTCGGGTGATATTTTCATTAGGATCACAATAAATTTGTCGTTTAACTTAGGGACAGTTGGAGTATTTCTGAAATTGAATCTTTCTTAATAAGATCTTTTTGTTTATAAAAACTTTTTTGCTGTACCTGCTGCTATAGTTTGGGTCTAAAATGTCTCCCGAAGACCCATGAGTCTTAATCCCCAGCTTTGTGCTGTTGAGGGCGGTGGGAACTTTAGGATGTGGGGCCCTCCTCTCCCTTTGCATCCTGGCTAAGAGGTGAGCAGTGTTTTTCCACCAAGTTCTCCCTACCATTATGTGCTGCCTTGCCACAGGCCCCAAATCAATGGGACCAATGACTATAGACTAAAACTTCCAAAACCGTGAACCAAGATAAATGTTTCTTCTTCTTAAGTATAATATCTCAGATATTTTGCTACAGTAAAAGAAAGCTGACTAACATGGGTTTCAGGCGAATATGCTTACATTTCTCATAAGGTTTTAGACATAGGTATTTGTGCAAACTGGCCTCATCGTTCATTTTTTCTGTAAGTTGTTTGTAAACATGAGGATCATAACTTTTTTATAAAACTTGTTACTTTGATATAATCTCAGACTTATCAAAAAGCCCAAAGGATAGTAATGCAACTTCTGTATGTGCCCTTCATTTCTTTTATCATTCTCTCTCTCTCTCTTTCTCTCTCCATCTCCCTAAACCATTTAAAAAACAAGCAGAGATATCTTGATCTTTTACCCCTAAACGCTTCAGTGTGTGTTTCCTAAGAACAGGATAGTTTCTTTGATAACCACAGCATGGCTATGGAGTTCAGAAGGTTTAACATTGTCACATTACTATTAATCTATAACTGATATTTCACTTTATGGAATCAGTGATGGCCTTTGTCTTTTTTGCTGCCATCCTCAGTATAAGATCTATTCCAGGATAACACAAGGTGCTCAATGGTCCTCTTTTAGTTTCTTTGTTCGGGAACAGTACTTTGGACTTTGTTGTTGTTGGTTTTTTTTTTTTTTTCATCTTTAATGTTCTTGAAAAGTACAGACCAGTTATTTTGTAAAATGTGCCTCAGTTTGGATTGATATGCAGTTTATTCATTCAGGGAAAGTTATTGATTTTCATAATGTCAATTTTTTAAAATAAATGCAGGGGGATTTGGGGTAGATATTTGTTTTCTAAAAACAATGTGCAAGGATGGGATTGTGGCCCAGTGGTAGAGTGCTTGCCTAGCATGGATGAGGCACTGGGTTCGATTCTCAGCACCACATAGAAAGAAAGAAAGAGCCTATCAACAACTAAAAAAAAAAAAATTTAAAAAAACAGTGTGCAAAAATAAAATAAAATAAAATACAAAACAAACTGTGCAAAACCCATCAGATCAATGTACTGATTAGGTTGAGACTCTCATAACCTAATCATTTCACCACATGAGCTTTTGGGGGACACCTCATATCTAAATCTTATATAACACCTTGTTACAACTGGGGAAACCTGGGTGGTCAATGTAGGCAGACAGGGTGTGGCTGGAGGAGGGGGCCACTGGGGGCACATCTTTGGGATGTATATTTTGTCCTGTTGAGAGGATCTCTCTCTCTCTCTCTCTCTCTCTCTGCTTCCTGGTGTGATGTCTTGGGCTGGTTTCCTCCACCACACTCTTCCACTATGCATTCAGCCTGCCTTGGGCCCTAAGGAATGGACTGAGGTCCTATCAATGGACTGAGACCTCTGAAACCATGAGCCCCTGAATAAACTTTTCCTCCTCTAATTGTTCTTGTCAGGTCTTTTGGTCACAGCAGTGAGAAAAGGTGACTCAAACACAAGGTGATGCTCTTTGATAAGGTGTAATATCCTCCTTTCCCAGGTATGACATTTTGGAAGAAGATTATGGGAGGGCAAGAATCAATTGGTTTTTACAACATGCTACTATACTACATGCTCCTATTGTTTATGGTAGCTTCTGAATTAATTCTCCTGAGTTTTCTATAAACAGAATGAACCTATCTGCATACAGGAGTGATTTTACCTCTTCCTTTCCGGTGCTCATTTCTCTGTTTGTGATCAGAAACCCAGGGGAGCATTTGGGCCTTCGCCTCTGGATAATGTTTAAATCTTTCTGACTGTCTCTGACTCGGCTGCAGATTCCTTGTTGGGAAAAACTGAGCATTTCCAAAAGAAGTTTGATTTTCTAAAAAGGTATATATGGATGGCAGAGGTGCTGACTGGTGGATGGTGGACTGTGTTCATCCAACCACCAAATGACACAAAGTTCAAAGGAAGCGGAGTAGGATTATTTGCTACAAAGTTCAGAGGTGCTCTTATTGATCATAAAAAACATTGAATGAGAGCACACATATGTCACCATTTGCACTACATGGGCTGTAGAGAAGAGTGGTTAGCAGCGGGGAATTTATTTAGTCTCCATTTCATTTTAGGGTGAATTATTTCAAGTGGAATAAATGGTCAAGTATAAGAGAATCAAGACAAACACAAACATATAAAGCTTCCAGAGCTTAAGGGAAAATGGAAAGTGTTACAGGAGATTGAAGAAATCCTAAAGAATAAAGACAGGCAGATTCCACTACATGACAAAACATTTTTGTGTAACAAAAGTTAAAAGGCAAACAAACCATCAGATAAGGCAGAAAAAAGAGTTAACCTGTATTTGGAAAAATATATATGACTTGAAACAAACAAACAAAACAAAGCCGAGAATAACTAACCTCAGTACTGGAAAGAACAAGGAAATGCAGAGACTGGAACCATTAGGAGATATTTTGTTTATTAATGCTGTGTGTGTGTGTGTGTGTGTGTGTGTGTGTATAAAAGTCATTGTGTGGAAAAAACACCCCACTCTGTAGGAGATGGAGCCCCAGGGCGTGGCCTGAGAGAAAGAGGTGAGCTGCTGGGTGTAGCAAAGGAGGAAGGAATGGGCCTGGGATGGGGTGGGGGTTCTGAAGAGTGAGATAAGAAGCTTGGAATGGCCAGAGGCACCAGGAGAGAGGAAGGAAGCCATTCAGCTGCTGTGGGCCAGGAATATGAAGTCTACTATTAAACTTGAAGTTATCAGCTATGCTGGGCAGAATTCTTAGTAAAAATCTACTCCAGTCAACTGCTTCCTAGGAGGGGTTCAGAGCTTTGAGAAAATCAATGGGAAAAGGGCTGTTTTCCCATTTGGGTTGGGCCAGAATGAAAAGAAGAAAGAAATCCCCAGGAAATGAGAGGCAAAGAAATCAGGGGCCAAGATGGCAGCTCCAAACCCAAATAGATGAGAGATAAGGCTGTTTCTAAACAAACAAACAAATAAATGCTTGGCTATGCTGAAAACCAAGAGGAAATGTTTTAAGAACCAGGAATGAGAGGGAAGCTGGAGAGGCCAGGAATGGTTGAAGCCGTTGGCCCATGGAAGCTGGCATAGAGGCTGGGACCTCAAAGCGCGTTTCCAGGGCACCTTGTAAGTGCCACACCACGTGAGTGCCACAGCGTCCCCACACTCTGTCTGCCTCCCTCCACTGGAAAGGAAGCTCCAGAGGGAGCTTGGTCTATTTTGTTTCTGCCATTGTCCCAGTGCTGAGGACATTGTTTGGCACGTACCGGGCACTTAATAAACATGTGTCAAATTAGCAAATATAATATTTAATGTCGTGTGTTGCTATTATAAATCAGCTTTCTTTTTATGCCACATTCTGTTCTAGCAATATATCTCAAGTCTTCTGGAATCATTTATTGTGTATCTACTTGACCTTCTGCCACTTTAACTTTGAGTTTGGGGCTGATTCCCAAGGAATTTTAGAAGCTGATATTTTCCTCTTTTCCTTTCTTCTGGAAATTCCCTATCATGAGCATCTCTAGTTCCAGGGCATCTCTGTTACATTAAAAGCTATAGTATCCTGTCGTTTTAAGGGTTGTGCCTTACAAGCTTTCTCCAACAAAGTTAATATTAATTTGTTTATATTTGTATTTTCTCCGTGTGTGTGTGTGTGTGTGTGTGTGTGTGTGTGTGTCAGAAAGGCATGTGTGTCTCCAATACCCTAGCTGCTCTGATTACAGCTGCTTCTCATCTCACTGGGGGTTGGAGCTCATTCCCACCTCTGGAACAGATTTCCCTCATCATCTGTAAAATGTAAACTTTGATGAACTGATCCAAAGAGAGCTGCTTCTTACTGCTTCCGTAAAGCCACAAAACCCAATTTTTGCAGCTTTGTCTATTGATATGATAGACGATGCTAATAATTTTCCTTGTGTTGAACCAATTTTGCACTTTTGATGGAATCACTCCTTACCACCGTCTCTGGCACATCAACAGTATTCCATGAATGTCTATTGAAGGAGGGAGAAAGAAAGAAAGAAAGAACAATAGAAAGATGGTGAGATTTTGAATAGAAAGGAGCTGGGTGGAAATCTAATTTCTCTCAGTTATAAGCAATGAGATTTAGAGCCTCCGTGTCATCTTTTGAAAAAGGAGATACTTATCTAAAATATTTATTGTGACAATTAAATAAGATTGTAAATGTGAAAGAGCTTTGCAAACTGTAAGATGCCGTGCTAATATTATTATTTGTATTATTATTATTGTAACAAAAATGTAAAGGCTTACTAAATTAAGTCTACTCTATTAGTATTACTAATTGAAAAGACAGCATCATGTTTTCCAGTGCTATTCTTAGCCTATAGTGTGTAATTTGAATACATCTGGCTTCCAAGCAAAATTCCCCCCAATATCTCCTGCAAATCTGCTTTACCAATATTATCAATATGCTTTCCCTCATGTCACGCTTCATGATATCCCCTGTGACCCTGTCATGAGAAACAAGGGTTATCTACATTTTGGCAGTTGATGTACTTGACACACAGAAGCACTTAGAACTAGTTAACCCTTGATTGGCTGTCCAGCATCTCTTTGTGGTAGAGGAAGGAACTGGTGACATTCATTCACATATGTAATTCACTACTTTTCCTTTTTCAGACAGGTTGGCAGATGTATTTTCATCAAAGTTGGTGATGATGATTCTTAGGGAAAGTGGTGGCTCTCTGGCAAAATATTAAGCAGTTGTAATGGAAGTACTTTTGAAGTAAAGGTTCAGGAACCTGATTTTCCTAATCTCAACTTCACCACCAGCTGTGAGAATCTGAGCAAGTCTCTTAACACATTGACCTCAGTTTCTTCATCTATTAAAGAGAGAGAGAGAGAGAGAGAGAGAGAGAGAGAGAGAGAGAGAGAGAGAGAGGAGAGAGAGAGAGAGATTTCAAAACTATCTCAGGGCGCTTAGATCTGAGAGTCTATGATTCTGGAAATAGAATAAAATCTTAACACTACAAACCCCTTAAAACTGCCCAAATAAAAATTCATAAAATTTAAAAGGCTAAGTAATAATATCACTTCAAGACAGATTAAGACTGAAAAGGAGTCTTACTATATTTAAAAAATAATTAATTGAAAAAAAGGTACAAAAGACCCACCCCACCCTTAGAGCTATTGAAACAATGGAAAACTTCCCTGCATAAAGTTGTGGACTTTCAATACCATAAAGGGCTGAGAAAGAAAAATAAGAGCTATTTAGAGTCTTGGTTGTCTAAAGCCAAGTAAAACAAATTCAACATCACAGCAAGCCACATTTTGAATAGTACACAGATTAGCACAACCCCTAGACCAGGGCCACGGAGGCTCCTGTGTAGCATCTCAAATAACACAGAGGGCTGCAAGTCATGTGGGAAGCCAGGTGCTGCTTGACTAAGTCCCCAGAATGAGTACCGTGGACAGAAACACCCCCGTTGAGTGGGAGCCTGAGTTTACGCCAAGTCCTGCCAGTCGAGGGGCGGGGTGTCAGGCTCAGCTGAACCCAGCAGTCTCCTCTCCGGGTTGGTCAAACCTACAAGCTGACAGCTCCACAGAACTGTTGGGCTTGGAACTCACAGCGGCTGGTTTCCTGGCAGTTGATAAAAGCCTGGAGCAAATATGGCTGAGAAGAGCTTAGGCCATGTGTGAGAACACTTGATCTAAGCCTTTTGACAGCCTGGAGAAATACTGAGAAGGACTCCGCAGCTTGTTAGACCTTCCCTCTTGCATCTAGGTTTACAATATGGTTACCTGTGAAGAGGAAGCATAAAGACAGAGCGGGGCAAGCTGACTCTCTGTTTTCTGTTGCTGTTACTGAATTCTGGTGATTTATAAAAAATACAGGCATGCTCAGTTCATGGCTCTGAAGGTCCAGGGCAGAAGGGCCCCATCTGCTGAGCACCTACTTGCTCGTGAGGGTTCTGCAGCGTCCCAAGGTGGCACAGGACATCTTAGGTAAGGACAGAGCAAGCTTGCTAGCTTCCTCTTCTTATAAAGCCACTAATGCAAACATGGGGGTCCTCTCTCATGACTTCATCAGATTACTTTCCTAAAGCTCCACCCCCAAATATCATGAACGTATGACTTTGGGGATTAAGTTTCCAAAACATGAATTCAGGGGGACCCACTCTACCATAGCGTGGACAAAACAACTTGAACCTGAAGTGTTTTTTCTTCCAACCCCAATAGAACCTCTGTCTCTGCATGGTTGATGGACTATGAGTTCGATAGAAAGATAAACCCAATGACAAACCAATCAATGCTTCCTTTGTTCAACAAACATTTTTTGAGCATCTTCTATGTAACAGGCACTGTCCTGGGCACTGGTGAAGTTTCTGATACAGATTTCCAGAACACTAATTTCTTATTTAACACCCCCATGAAACCATAATTGTTTTAGGATGAATGTCTGTAGCAGATGCAAACATGCCATACTTCAAAACCAACTCAATGCGTTTATACTTTGCTACTAACACATTATTTAATGTCCGAAACATATTATAGCAACATTTAAAGAAATCAAGATGCTCTTATGAGACCTGTGAACCAGATGTGACAGGGGGAACGTGGCATGGGTATTAACCTAGAGCGTCTCAGAAACACATCCTTTGACAAATGGTGTTTAAACTGAGCTTGAAGGTCAAGTCGAATTGGCCAAGCAAAGGAAGCAGAGGAGAAGGTATTCCAGGAAGGGGGGACAGAAAACACAAAAGCAGAGATTTTGGAGGGTGAGCAAGAGAACAATGTCCAGGAAGCCAGAGGAGTGACAGAGTGCCACAGGGGGCGGAGATGGAGGTGCAAGAAGATCACGGTGGGGGGAGGTTTGGGGGGGCAGCAGAACGAAGGCGTAGCAATGTCCGATTTTGTTTTCAAAATACTTCATTGAACATTAGGTAAAATGACTTTTTAAAACAGCCCCTCAGTTGGTCATTCAAAGATCATAAAGGACGGAAGAAGACTTTCTCAATAACAATAATAATAACAACAACAATAGCAGTGGTTGTAGTTAGAGCGACAATTTTCAACTCACAGAAAACAGAGAACATCTGCCCAAATGGCAAGTTGGGGATTGATTTGCAGAAGGGTGCTGTCATGTGATATATAGCCCTGCCAATCTCAAGCATGGCCCAGAGCTTTCTAAGAGTGAATGAGATGAAGCTTGCTGTAGTTTGGATCTTGAAAGTCCCCCCAAGGTCCATGTGTTAAAAGCTCGATCCCCAAGATGATGCTGGTGGAATGTGGTGGACTTTTAAAAGGTGGGGCCTAATGGGAGGTCTTTAGGTCATGTGGGTGTGTCCTAGAAGGGGATTGTGGGATCCTGAACCCCTCCTCTTTTTTTTTTTTTGTTGTTGTTGTTGTTTTGATTTTGCATCCTGGCCATGAGTGGATCAGTTTTGCTCCATCTCATGCTCCTGCCATGGTGTGCTGCCTCATGACAGGCCCAAAGGAACAGAGCCAACCAATCCTGGATTGGAACCTCAAAAGCTCTGAGCCACAATAAACCTTTTCTTTTTATAAACTGGTTGTTTCTTTTCTTTTTTTCTTTTTTCTTTAAGCATTGGAAATTGACGAATACAAACTTCATTTGTGATTTGAGGATTTCCTACGAGTTCGATCTACTTCCTATCTGGGTGATATTTTCATGTCCAAAGAGCAAACAATAAAAATTACGAAACAGATTCTCTCTGCATATATGCAAAACCAATGAACCTGGGCCACAGCTGTCAGCTGCTCCGTCCAGGTCAGCCCTCCTTCCCAAGCACGTATTCTCCTCTAGAGCAATGGCAGACTCACGCAGAATATAGAATGGCCCGTTCTCAAAGGAGAGGTAAGTGAAACAACCCACTCCAAGACCTAGCCATAGAATAAAACCTATGAAAAGAATGAGGGGATTTAAGAATTGAAAAACGAATGAGAGATTCACATCTAAAATAAAATTATTTCAAGCCAAGAAGAAAAATTGCTCCCAGGATATAGAAGAAATTTTCAGATAAATACTTTTTTGGCTCTTCAAAAAGTTAAAAAGAAAAACAATGGACCCTTCAAAGGAAGACCAAATAGAAAAATGGAGGAAAGTCTTAGAGCTGGTAAGCAGCAGATCCACGTGTTGATCTCTTCATTTTTGACCTCCCCATTTATGTTTCTTTCAGCACTTTAATCTCTTTGTCCTTTTTCCTCTGCTTTCTGAGAGATGGCCTCAAGTTTATCCTCCATACTACAAGTCTAGTTTTCTGCAAAGTTAATTCTGTTCTTTACTGCTTTTGCCAATTATCAAATATTCTCTAGATTATCTTTATATATATATATATATATATATATATATATATATCATATAAAACTATAGCATATATATATATAAATATTCATTAACCAACTTATTGTATGCTAAGATATTATCTTACCATCTCACCCTTTGTCTCTTGTACCTTTGAATCTTGCTCTCAATTCCGTAAGGGCATTGAATGGACACACTCATAACATCTATGATCTGAATGAGATATATTAAAATCAGCCTTCCTCTACCTCTCTCTCTCTCTCTCTCTCTCTCTCTCTCTCTCTCAGAACTACATTACCTTCTATGTTTTAGAAGGTTTGGAGTGTGTATATTTTTATTTATATCCGAATGTTTGGTCCTTAATTTTGCCTAAAATTAAGTGAGTGGATTCTTCTTAGGTCTTACTTGGATAAACTTGGCACCTTGCAGCCGTGAGGTCTTATGGGGAAGCTCTTGTATGAGATTTACCAAAACTTGATGCACTCACCTCCCTGTCTGGCTTAGCCTCCATTCCACTTAGGCATAGTGTCATGGGACCACTCTTGTGTGCTTCTGTCTTCCACATCAGGGAGAGCCAGTCACCTGAGAACAGCACAGAGCCACTCTAGAGAAACCCTGATCGGAGAGAGTTCTGTGGCCCTGGGCTTTCTGTGGGATGCAACAGGTTCCCTGGGTGATAGCACAGCTCATTTCCACGTATGTGGTAGCAGAAATGCTTTCGAGTGAGCCAGTCCTTGCTCTCTCATGGCCCACTCTGGCCTCCAGCTGTTCCCCTTATGAATTCGGGGTGTCCTTTGCCTTGGAGACTTCCATTAATCAACTGTCCAATTGTTTCATTTGACGTTCAGAAACTCCCCCAAATTCATAATGTGTGCTTTAGATCCTTCTTCAGTATTCAGAAGTGATGCTGTTTGCCCCTAGTTTTGAAATACTTATTTGCTAATTTCAGTGTTACTTAGGGGAGCACATGTCTCTATGCACTGCAACACTTCCCACCAACTCTTCTCCAATATTGTACCTTCTGACATCAGCTCCTGGTCTGGTGGCTAAGTTGTGGCAACCTTGCTGCTCTCTGGATAACTGGATTCAAATCCACATGTGACTTCTGACTCAGCTCAGCTCCTGATGCCAGTGTATGCTGCACTTGGAGGGAGCCTTCAGTCAACCACAGGTCAGTTGCACCCCTTAACTAGAAAATTCTGTTCTTCCTTCCATTCCTTGGAAAGTTTGAACAGGTCTTTTTTTTTTTTTTTTTTTTTTTAGCTATTGGGCCCTTAATTTTTATTACATTTAAAAGAAGATCTTTACTTGTCATAGATCTTAATCCTTTGTTATATTTGATTCAACTATTTCTCCCTTATTTCGTCTCCTTTTCCTTCCTTTTTTTTAAAAAATGAAAATATTCACTTAATTTTAAGATTCTTCGTGACCTAAAAGAGACCAGAGTGTGGTGGTAATCAAAGTTAATTTAGAAGTTGAAAGCTCCCCCTATATTTCCTTGACAGAATTGAAAGTGACTAAGAGATGCTGTCAGTGTGATTCAACCCAGCTATTCTGTAAAGCCCCAGGCAACGATGGGGGAGGATACCTGGAAATAGTGTCAATCATAGGTGCCACTATCCCAAGCCACTGTCAATGAGCAAACCTGCTCTACTTGTGTCTACTTCTCCTAGGGCCAGGACAAGGAGAGAACGGTTTCAGAACAAGGGCAGGGAGCAACAGCATCCACCAAAAGAAAAGCCGATTCCTAAAAAGGGGGAAACAGGCTTATGTTTCATGTTTCTCTTTTAGAACTGCTCCAGAGCGATGCTTAGATTCCTAGGAGGAGTGATTCACCCATTCTGGTGACTTTGGCACTCCGTCCAGATCAATGGTCAAGGCAGAGATATAATGAATGATAAAGCACTCTGTAGCTCCCCACTTCTCTGCCAGAACCTTGGCTGGGTTCCGACACAGGAATGTGAATATATGATAGGACAGTGTCTGCTGAGCGCCAAACGGCTGCTCTGCTCAGCTAGCTGGGAGGAGCAGCTATTTGGAGGATAAGGAGGACAGTGACAGGGCAGCTGATCTGAGCTGGGGCAGCTGATGTGACATCAGCTTTGGCAGGGGAGGTGCTGACAGCAGTGGTTGGGACATGGAATTGTGTTGACAGAAGTTGAATCAGCAGACACCAAAGCAGCAGGCAGGAACTTGCACAAGTTGTCCCAGATACAACACTTCTCTCCTTGTGAACTTCCAACATGCATAATGTCTAGTTAGTATAAGAGCAAAACTGCACTGATGGTGCCCACTGCCCATGGAGGAAGTCTGCAGTTGGCTATCTTGCACTGCTCCTTGCAAACAGCCTTCCAGAACCCAGACATTCCTGAGTACTAGAATTTTTGTACACAGGTGAAAAACTAGCAACTGCAGACTCTCTGTTACAGGTAGCTACTCCAGTAGTGTCCACCATAATTTTTCAAATGGAGGATACTATTGATCATAATACCTACAAGTATTTCACATACATTGGGAAAGAAAATGCTGCAAATATACCATAACATACTGATGATTGAAAGATGCATCCTGATTTTGGAGATATAAAAATATGAAAAAGTAGGGCTGGGGTTGAGGCTCAGAGATAGAGCAGTGGCCTACCATGTATGAGGGTTTGATCCTCAGCACCACATAAAAAAATAAAATAAAGATATCGTGTCCACCTAGAACTAAAAAATAAACATTTTTTTAAAAAATATGAAAAAAAGCATCTTTGAGCTAGTGAAATACAGTGTATGTCAGAAACTGTGCTAGGCATTGAAGAGAGGGCTGCAGACAAGATGGACATCAAGTCTACCCACAAGAGATGTATAGTCCAGGGGGAAGATGGATGGTGAAAATGCAATCCAAGGTGTGATTTGGGTCTGGAGCAGGGTGGGAATCCTCCAAGAAAGTTATAGCCTTAGTGAGGGAGCAGGAGCTAGCTAGTGAGGGGAAAGGTGGAACGTTCTAGACAGAGGGATTAGCATGTGAAAGATTTTGAGATGGAAAGAGTCAGGCAAGGCAAAGTGGCTCAGGGCCTCCAGCCCACGTTAAGGAACTGGGTTTATCTAAGAGCAGGGAGGGGGACACCAGAGACAGGGTTTAAGCAGGGGTAAAACAAGAGCAGATCATGTGTTTTAAAAATCACTTTACTTGCTGTGTTGACGTGAGAGAAACCCAAGAACAGGTGCAGGGAGATCAGCTCAGAGATTTTTGAGGCAATTCAAAAAAGAGAGAATAATGGCTTGCAATAGGGTTCTGGCAGCGGGAATGGAAAGAAATGAGGACTCAAGCATATTTTATTGATGATGTTTTATTTTTGTGGTGCTGGGGATTGAACCCAGGGCCTGGCACATGCTAGGCAGGCACTTCACCACTGAGCTATCTTCCCAGTCCCTTAAGCATATTTTAAATGGACCACCAACTTCTGTGTGTTGTCTGACTTTAGGGGGGGTTAACTATCACATACTGGGGACTATGCCAGTCCGAAGGGATACAGTGGTACACAGAACAGCCACGGACTTCCTCCTCAAGGAGATTCTCATTTCAGAAAGGAATCAAATATTAGTTTTTCAGAAGAGAGTATTAGACTTTAATCTTTTTAAAGAATAATTTTCAAAAAGGTAAAAAACTATGACTCTCAAATATGAAATTAACAGATAGCAAAGAATCAACTTGCTAATTAACCAGAGAACAGCTAGGATGTTAAAGTCATCCTAAAGATGACTTTAAGGTTTAAGCAGGCGTAAAACAAGAGCAGATCATGTGTTTTTTAAAAATCACTTTACCTGCTGTGTTGTATGTATGGGTAATGTTAGGATGAGATTGCTGGGTTAGATATACACCTTGTCAGTGTCCATTTGGGGCCACAGACCATAAACTATTGGGGTTGTTGTTCCACCAGATAATAATCCCCAAATTGGTCTCTGCGCCTATGGAATTGTAAAATAACCCAGTTAATAGAAATCTAAGCCCCTGTTGGCACTGAAAGAAGAGCAATGAATTTTATTTGCTTATTTCCAAGTTTCAAATAATTTATCTAACAATCTGAAGTTATTTTTGCTTTATCCCCCCAAAAGGTCATGTGCATATTGAAATCTTCTGAAATGATGAGATTAAGATATATTTACAATAATTTTGACCTCAAAATAATTGCTAGGATTGTGGTGGACATTCCAGTGTCTTAAAGTGCATAAACTGGGGCAGAGGGTAGTAAATGAAGTGGGAAGAGGAGGCCAGCGAGAAGTATGCCAAACAACTCAAGTGACCCTTGAATGAGTTCTGAGTCGCAGGGCACGCCATGGGTTACTCTTTTATAGCATGGCCCTCCCAGAGTTCCACTGAAGTCCCCTGCCAAAATTACCTGGCACAATTCCACAAACACGTCAACAAATAATCATAGTATTATTCCCAGATGTCAGTTCTGTAAGATGTACAGTTCTGTTGGCTTGAGGCATTGCCCACTTTCTATGGGAAGTTCAATGTCCTCTCCTCCCCTACGATGACTGTGAACCCTGGATGGTTTGGGTTTCAGCTCTAATTTCTTGTCCTATTGATGCACTAATCTCACACACATCTCACTCCACCCCTTTCTTTTACTTACTGCCTAGTGGAGTAGACTTTGCTCAAATAAGGTGAGGTGAGGGAAGTGCTCCTATCCCAGCCGTGTACAATGGGATGTTAACACAGGACACTTCTGTGTCCGTTGTGTTTGAGGTCACAATGGCTGGCTAAGAATGAAGCCAATCGTCTCAAATATCTCCGCATCCCAAAGCAGAGTGTTGAATAGACCATGCAGGTCTTGCAAAGAGGTGGTGAAAACACAGTTTCCAATTCTTAGCCTATCACTCACACGGGAGGCATAAGAGGGTTGAAGTTGGGGAGGCAATGAGAGAACATCTTTAGAAACAGTTTGTATGTGTTGGGGCATTTATCACTCGCCCTCCACAGGGCAGAGGTGAGGACTTTATTTCCATCACCCATTGAGAGAGGGAGCCTAAAAAGAATCATTTAGATGATTCCACTAGGACCCTTGAAGTTCTAGGGTATGAAATTCAATGCCACATCCAGTCCTAAAAAGAAAAACTTATAGACAAGACCCTGATGAAGGGTCTGTGGCAAAAAAAAATGGAAACCACTGGAAATAAATGGCACTTCCACCAACAAAGTAAGACTGGTGGATGAGGATGTCTCAGGGGACCAGATACTACATGAGAGGAGAGCACTCAGCAAGGGCGCCATCTTGGATTCCCCCAGGGACGACTTCCTGGGAGGATCATGGGCCTCTGGACACTGAAGGGCTGGGGAGAGGCTTCAGTCACATGGAGTAAGCTGTGGTCAGAAGCTGCCAAGGTGGGTGTTTCTGGATCACTCATGAATGCATTCCTTGGGGACAGAATCAACAAGGGGACTGTGCTTTGCTATGGCATGTGGCCTGACTGCACCCATGCCAGTCAGGTGCCATCTCCCTTTTACCCCATTTTTTATCCAGTTCTATGGTAACTGATCCACCACAGGTCCCCAAGCTTGAGGCAGGCCAGAGCTCAGCGGAGTGGAGAGCCTAAACTCTGATTACCACCAAATTTTCACAATTACATGCCGACTGGCCATTTTATTTATTGAAAGGAGAATGCCTTTGAAATTAGAAGGAACTTTTGTTATTGGAGTGTTCCTCAAAAAGTTAAGGGACTCGCCTAGACTGCCACTCAAGAACAAAGAGAGAATGAGCCCTCAGGCCAGCAAGCACCTTGGCCTTGGCAAGAGACAGAAGGAGGCTGCGTGTTCAGACTCCCCCTTCCCATCCACCCCCAGGGGCTTTAGAAAGGAGGGGAGGAAAGGGTGGATGTCTCCTTCTGGTCTGGGTGTCTGCTACTCCATCTCATCTTCTATGGTTTTCCTAAGGACAGTGGTGCCTCCAAGATGTCGATAAGGGACTTGTGCCCAGAAGCTCCTGTGGGTGGCAAAGGTCCCTTGAAATATTCTACAGGAAATTCCAACCAAAATCCAGCTGATGGGCTTCCTACCATGTTCCTCTGACGCAGACACCTCTTTGTCCTCTATGTGGAACAGTCAGGACCCCCAGTTACACCTGCACCTATGAAGAGACTGGGGAGACGCTCTCTTCTTGTTCAGGCTGTAAAACCTGAGCAGAGATGAAGACATGAAAGCCTGGTGCTTCCTCTTGCAGGCACCTCCTGGCACTGCAAAGGCTTGGAGAGGTGAAAGCACAGAGCTTCAGGAGGGGCTGAGAGCAGAAGAACCCACTGAGCTTTACAGGGAAAGGGGACAGCCCCTCCCTGCAAATGCAGCACCTTCCAAAAGGCTGACCCACACTTTTTCAGCCTTTAGGTTCTTCTCCCCTGTGGAGTTGGGGTAGGAGTGGTGGATGGGTGCACTCTGGAATAGCAGGCTCAATCAGCCCCATTGTTGGGTCTGGGCCAGCCACCCAGGGCAGCTTAAGGAGCCTGGGATGGGAGAGTGGGGCCCTCAGTGCCTTGTACTCGCCACTTAGTTTTAGCTGCAATTCTGGGGCAACAGGAAAAACCCCAGTTACCAATGGAGACTCCACAGGGACAGTGTGGAAGGCTTTACCTTAATAGACAGGTTCATCTCCCACTCTGTCAGCGCCATTTGTTGTCTTTGTCCAGACCACCATCCAAACGGTTTACAAGTCCCCTTACATTCTGGTCAGTGGCCACTCGAATTAACATGTACCATATACTTATTATCTATGGGGCTGAGAAAGAAGCTGGGGAGACAATGAACAAGAGAAATGATGGAGAGAATGCTTCTCTGGATGGCTCCTTTCTGTAAAGGTCGGTTAACTATCTCATATGTGCTCCCTTTACAGACAGGAGCTGCTTATTTTGAGGACAATTTCCATGTTTGTGTATAAGCAACTTAAACAATAATGATTCCTTGGATTAGTTTAAATGTGCCTATTCCTCCTCTGTGACTAATTAAGGCTGGATTCTGTGCATACAGGAAGCTGTTTGGCATTTGCCAGTATCTGCGCGGACCTGCTGTGTTTGATTACCCACTATTAGTTCATAGCAGTTGGACAGACCAGCCGACTCCCAGGATTGTCTCAATTATCAGGATACCTTGCCACCTTTCTGGCCAAGTTTTCACATCTTCACATAATCCCCATAGAGAATGTGTGTTTTAAAGTTGGCCTCATCTGGAGGATTAGTGCAAACATTGGGCGCTTCCTCTTTAGGTGGCTAATGAAGGCCACAGCAATGACAATAGTACAAATTACTTTAAAATAGTTCCTATTCTTGTCAGTGCTAAAAATACCCTTTCATTTATATTTTCTTCCAGACGAATGTCCCTTTCCAAAGTGAAGAATTGAGAAAGGAAGATTCTGAATACCAACCTTATTAGACTAACAATGTGGCATTTAAGAGGATGGGTTTAAATGCATCTATGAATTATAAATAATGTATAATATGTCTGTATAATATAGTGCATACTACAAAAATGCTGCTTTTTTTTTCTCAGGGGGTAATTTCTTTTTTCCACTTGTGGATTTGTATTAAAGTCCCAAGTCCTGGAGGTGGGATCGATGGGCAGAGCTTTAATTGGGACTCTCTGGTGATAATCTAGATTGACAGGTGGTGTCAATCAACTTCTAAAGAAGTTTCTGAGCCAATGATTAGGCTGTTCCTGGAGATGTGAGGCCCCTTGGGGCAGCGTTAAGGCTCCCAACCACAGGGGAACCCTTAAGAAGAGTGAAACTATAATTTTTCAAGTTGCTGGTTTACCTAGCAATACACATGCCCGCTTTCTGGCTAAATCAGCTCAGAAATATGCTTTCATGGCATGTGCTGGGTCCACATGACTTTGTAAGCAAAGCAATGCTACAGGTCTTCTGACAGCCTCCATTAGAGTAAAATGATAATGCTCCCTATGTGTTTCTGGAGCACTTTACATTTTTACATTATATAATTGAATCCCATTGATGAAATCATATAGTACCATTCTGTCCCAAGAAAAATTACACAGAGTTCACAAAACTTCTCCCCACTTTGTGCATATCATACTCTTTCTCATAAATACGCTTTTCATATGAATTAAAAATCCAAGCCACTTTTTGGATTAACCTTCACAACGGCTAAATCTTGTTAATTCAGATTCCACATAATTTAATCCAAGTCTGGCTGGGCTAAATGTTTTTTTTTTCCTTCATCCTTGAATTATGATGAATACTGATAATAAATGTTCCGTTGGTTTAAACATGAGTTGTTAGTGTCTTATAAAATTCAATGTACACTGAACATATAACCTAGCTATTCCACTCTTAGTTATTTTCCCAAGAAAATGGAAATATATGTCCACTCAAAGACTTGCACAGAAATATTTAGATCAGCCTTATTTGCAATCACTAAATAGTGGAAACAATCCAAACGTCTATCAGGTGAATGAATAAACAACTTGTCATATTTCCAAATAGTGGAAGATTACTTAACAGCAAAATGTAGCTAACTGCTGTTGCACGGGATGAACCTCAAGACCATAAGGCTCAGTAAAAGAAGTAAAGATGCAAAAGATTATATGCTGTATAATTCCATTTATAGAATATACAAATTTAACCTGTAGTGACAGAAAGCAAGCAAATGGTTTCCTGGAATTACAGGTAAGGCCATGGATTGGGTCAGGGCCCAAGGGAATCTTGTGGGGTGGTACAAAAGATCTACATCTTGTTTGGCATGGATATTTGTCAAAACTCACAAGTGGTAAATTATGGGCATTTCACTGTATGTAACTTATACCTTCCTTGACACATTAGATTCTTTTAAATGACATTTAAATGACATCCTGTTACATATATCTTCATTCATAACAAAATTCCTATCCTATCCCTGTTTCTCTCTGCACCTCCCCCTCTTTTTGGTATTAATTTGTTTTTTAGCAATACTATTTCCAATATCCAAATGGCACAGGGAATTCCAGCTTGGGTTCAACAGATAAAGAAACAGATAATGAAGATTCAACCCTTCCATCCCATATCTAATAGCTCCCCAGAGTTCCTAAATATTTTTACATCTTTATTCTGCTGCTTCAATTTAGCTTTCAATGACCTCCTAACTGGTGTCCCTGGCTCTGATGTGATTTGAACAAAAGAATCATCTGTATCATCTTCTAGGTGCCAGAAAACAAAATGGTACCCAAAGACCTTCAGGTCAAGGGGAAGGTAACAAACTTTGAGAGAAAGAAGCAAGACAAAAGATGGAACTGGATAAAACATTGGGGAGAAGATCGGCAAAGGTCTCTTTATGCTTACTTCTGGGATTCTTAGGCTCAAGATGTGGTGGTCCTGAATAAAATGGATTGTTTTCAACATCGTTGTTAAGTCCTGTGTTCATTTTCTATCTGTGTCAGTAAAGTTCCTATGGAAAGTGTTAAGTCATTTCAGCTGGATCAGGAGAACCCAGGTTCTCAGGGGAAGGATTGGGTGTGGTAGTAGCCACAGAAATCAAAGGAGGACAGGACACTTGGAAAGGTAGACCCAAAGCCCAAAGGTCCACCCCATCCCTCCCCGTGCACCCACCTAGCTCTCACAATTTCCTCTCAAGTCTCTGCTTTTCTACCGGCTCTTTGTGTGTTTTCCTTTTTATCTATCCCCTTGTGTTCTCTAATTACCAGAGGTGGTGCTAGAGAGTGGTCACCTGGGAGGATAAAGGTGATGATTTTAGGCCAACTTAGTCCATTGCGAAAGATCTCTAAGAGCCTTTCCCGTCTCTGCAAGTGCCTTTTAGCAAGACTCCAGATAGGATAGCCTCCAGTGAGACATTTCCCATCGATTAGACCCTTGTCAGCAGAAGCACAGGCCCTGCTCAGAGATTTCCACCTTCAACTTTCAAAGAAAGCTGCTTGCTAAAGGTTCTGAAGCAGGAAGAGCTACGAAAAATCAAACAAGTGAGCAGAAACTAAATTTGACTTTCAGCCTCAGGGGTAGGAAAGACAGAGATGAAAGCTGACAGGCTCCTATGTGACAAGGCCTCTGCGGAGTCAAGAATGGGTGACTCACAAATCAGAGTGGCACTTCCTCTTCGTGGGCTGTCCTTTGAGCAAGGCCTGAACACCCCCACCTAGCCCCTTGGTACAAATGCTTCCAGGACCAGCACCTGGGATATTAGCAGACAGGCCCTGCCACTTTCAATGTGGGACACATTTTGGGGGTTACAGATTTAACCTCAAAGACAACTATGAATTTAGCCCAGCAGGTAGCTCTCTATGGTTAAAAAGGCAGGGTATATTTTTTCATAGGGAGCCTTTGGGCGTGGCCTCAGTTCTTAGGATATATTCCAGTTCTGGTTCACCTATTAGGCAAACCAAATGAACTTGAACTTGAATCTATCGCTTAGGTTTTACAGACCAGAGTTTCCCTAACTATAAAATAGAGTCTATTGTTTTGTGAAAGACAGGGACATGTAGACAGAAATCATATTAGAAGTTGGCCATGGTGCAGGGGAAGGCCAGATGGAGAATGGATGAATATTGTAGACAGAGGTGATGTTTGAAGCAGATCTTGAGAAAGCAGAGGTTTTCCGGGCGGGAGAGAGGAGATAGTCCAGACAAGACAGCACATTCTTAAAGCACTGACGGCAGAAGAGGAAAGGAAGAGGAGACCAGTGTTGGGGAGAAGCAGTGGATTCAGCAGAATGGGGTGGGGGAGAAGGCTGGGGTGTTTTAGAGGTAGAATTGGTAGGTGGTGTCCATCATGGAATAGCCTTCCCACATACAGAAGATCATGGTTTGCTGGCTTCTTGGTTAGATGACTGAGCAGATGATGATGATTTAATTAAATAAAAACACCCAGAGCAGAAGAGGGTGGGAAAGTGATGAATCCATTTTCTGACATGTTGAAACATAAGAATCCATGGTTCCACCCACTGATGTGTCCAGCAGGCTATCGATGAACCAAGTCTAGCACTCTGGGGGATGGTGGAGGCTGGAAACATAGACTTGGTGTCACCAGTTTACATTGATCTAGATGAGTTCAAAGGTCCTTTCTAAATCTAAAGTCATGGGATCTGTGATTCTAAATTTTATAAAAGGAAAAGTTCAAGAGCAAATGTTTTTCCACCACCAAAAGGGAAGGCTGTTACCGTGTTTTCCTTTTGGTGGTTTATATGTGCCACCACGAGATGTTCCCAGGATTCTTGCTACTAAATATTATTTTTCTTGATCTCTTTTTAAGCTACTCATTGCAGTATTTTAGTCAACAGAGAAAAGTCTCCGTCTGAATAATTAAACAATTATAACCTGATGTCAATGATGGATTCCAAAAAGGTTTTGGAAGATAGTCTCATCATTTATCAATGGCTGCCCATTTTATGTAGAGCAAAGTCGCTCTTAACTTTAGCATTCAGGTATCAGCAAAACTTTCTTTTCCCTTTCTCTCTCTCTGCCCCTTCCCCCCCACCCCACCCTCCCTCTGTCTCTCTCTGTCTCTCTCTCTGTCTCTCTCTCTCTCTCATCTTTTGCCATGCCATGAGCAGCTCTATGGAGAACCTCATGTGGTCAGAACTGAAGCCTACAACCACCAGCCACATGAGTGAGCTTGGATGTGTTTCTCCAGGCCAGTAGAGCTGTAAGGGACCAAAGCCCTAGCCCACATCTTGAGAGACCTGGAGGCAGAAGCACCCAGATAAGCCATTCCTCAATTCCTGATCCTCAGAAACAGTCATATAAATGTTTGTTGTTTTAAACTGCTGAGTTTGTGGTAATTTGTTAAGGTAAGATCAGAAAGAGAAATTTGCTTTACTGATACTATGTGAAAAAGAGTAGGTCAGGAGGGGTTTACAATGACTGAGCACTTGGAGCTCTGCAGATTGCTAAAGACTCAAGGGGTTTGGTTCCAGTTCTTCTGCCTGCTCACTGAGTGACCTTGAAGACGTCCTATCTCCTGTCTGGGCCTGTTTCCTTACTTGTAAACAGAGATGGGAACATTTGTGCCAAGCTTCATTCTAAAGCCCTTCCATGTGTGCGGCACTTTATAGTCTGCAAAATGTTTTTATTTATTATGGTGAGAACCCCAAATAATAGTCCTAAAACTTAAAAGTAAAAGAAATAAGATTGGTTTGGGGAGTTAAACTACAAAATTAGTGCATTTAGATCAGAGAAGAGACAAACAAAATTAACTTAAAGCAATGGTTAAGGGGCCTTCCAACAGTCTATAAATGAAACCAAAACTACAATTACTTTCTTTTTATCAAAGAATAATGGAAAAGATCATGAATGCTCATATCTCTATGCCCAAAAAGCTCTTAGAAGAGTTCCTGCAACGTAGTAAGTTCTTTGGAGTTGTTACTTTTTATTGTTGTCTTTATTCATAGCAAAAGGAAACTTAGATCATAAGTAAGAGGATTATTAAAAGATATTAAGATATAGTATCTTTAAATAAAGGAGCATATCATGGGGGTTTATTATGAACTCTAAGTTGGTGTTTTAATAAGAAGTCTGGCTGCTACATGGTTCTGGGCAGCAGAGCAAATTTCCAAACAAGTACACATGACAAACAGTTGGGATTCTGGAGATGCTTCCTGCCCCCCACCACACCCTCCAGTGCTGGGGATGGAACCCAGGGCCTGGAACGTGCAAGGTAAGCACTCTACCACAGAATCACATCCCCAGCCCTGGGATGGTTTCTGACCAGGGCATCATCATAGCTGCCGTGAGTTGGATACGATCTTAAATTGCAGTTATTCTTGAAGACTTAATTAAATGAAGCGCTTTGTAAAATTATATTGTATTTTTACAGATATCTTTTGGGGATGATTTCTAAATTGTTATCATTTGAATATTATTTTGTTCCTCCTGTTTTTTATCTGTTGGGAAGTGGGAAGAAGTAGAGTAGGTGATCTTGGGAGGCTTTTGCTCTATTTAGTGAAGCTGGGTTGAAAAAAAATGGTAGAAAATCATTGACTTCAGGGCCCTCTTGGGGGCCTGAAGTATGATGGGATGTATGGAGCTAGCTAAAAGCAAACGTGCATCAGTCACAGCCGGTCCTTAATGGGAACCAATGGGAATAAAAGAAAGATGAGAATTTAGACTCTCAGTGCCCGTCGTTCACAACACTCTGAGGAAGAGATCCTTGGTCCACTGTCCCAATGGGAAGAATATAAAATGTATACACTGTGGATTGTGTCCAACAGACTCAGGACATCCCTGTTCTCTTGGCAAACTCATTCTAATGTTGAAGAGATGCATCTGACGTCTCAGCACTGGGCCATTAAATATTTGGTTCCTGTTAAACCTCCTGCTGTGATCTGAATATTTGTGACACCCCAAAATGTATATGTTCAAACCTAATCCTCAACATGACAGTATTAGGTGATTGGGACATGAGTGTGAACCCTCATGAATGGGATCACCACCTTTTGTGTGAAGACACTGCAAAAGACAGCCATCCATGAACCAAGAAAGAGGCCCTCACCAGCGCTGAGTCTTCCTTCACCTTGGTCTTGGACATCCCCATCTCCAGAATGGTAAGAAATAAATTCCTGCTGTTCATGGACCACCCAGTTTATGGTATCTTCTTACAGCAGACCAAATATAAAACCAGCACAAATAGAGAGAAAGTCTAGCGTGAGCAGATATTAGGATGTATTTTGAGTGTTCTGTAATTACATGTATATTTTGGCATATGAATAGAGCAATAGAATAGAATAGAAATTACATGAATAAATCCAATTTTACAAAAAAAAATTAATGTGTGATGAAGCAAACAATAGGAAAAAAGTGATTTGGGATAATGGGATGGCCGGATTGGAAAAAGATAAAATCTGATCCATTCCTTACATCATACCCTAGGATTAATTCTAACTGGATCTGAGATTTAAATGTTAAAAAAAAAAAGAAGAAAGAAAAGGAGGGAAGGAAAGAAAGAAAGAAAGGAGAAAGAAAGATGCGGATATCTTTGGAGGACATAATTCTATCATTGAATGTATGATGATACTATATTACAGAGTATAACATATATAATATAGAAATATGTTTTATGTGCATTAAATATTTATATTATATGTAATATAATTCATAATATAATATAGTTTATATATTTAAAATTCTTTATGTATGTATATTGCATGTATCCATATGAGAGTAAAATATCTATTAAATCTTTTCACATTTTTTTATTTCTATATGACAGCAGAATGCATTACATTTCTTATTACATATACAGAGCACAATTTTTCATATCTCTGGTTGTATACACAGTATATTCACACAATCACATTCCACAAGCATTAATTACCCCATGCCCCCTCCCTTCCCTTCCAACCCCTCTGCCCTATCTAGAGTTCGTCTATTCCTCCCATGCTCCCTAAATCTTTACCCCTCACATATCAGATAGAGCACTAATCACTAGGGTATATAAAGAACTCAAAAAGCTAAACACCAAAAAAAAAAAAAAAAACCCAAAAAGCTAAACACCAAAAAAACAAATAACCCAATCAATAAATGGGCCAAGGACCTGAAGAGACACTTCTCAGAAGATGATGTACAATCAATCAACAAATACATGAAAAAATGTTCATCATCACTAGCAATTAGAGAAATGAAAATCAAAACCACTCTAAGATTTCATCTCACTGCAGTCAGAATGGCAGCTATTATGAAGACAAACAACAATAAGTGTTGACGAGGATGTGGGAAAAAGGCACACTCATACACTGCTGGTGGGACTGCAAATTGGTACATCCAATATGGAAAGCAGTATGGAGATTCCTTGGAAAATTGGGAATGGAACCATTTTGACTCAGCTATCCCTCTCCTCAGTCTGTACTCAAAGGACTTAAAAACAGCATACTATAGGGTCACAGCCACATCAATGTTTATAGCAGCACAATTCACAATAGATAAACTGTGGAACCAACTTAGATGTATTTCAATAGATGAATGGATAAAAAAAATGTGGCATATATGCACAATGGAATATTACTCAGCAATAAAAGAGAATAAAATCACGGCATTTGCAGGTAAATGGATGGAGTTAGAGAAGATAATGCTAAGTGAAGTTAGCCAATCCCACAATTGTTTTTTATTTCTCAACTCATTGATCCACCATACTCAATGACTTGGATAAATAACATAATTTCTTCATCTTTTAAAATAATTGATTTCATTTTTATTTCTCCACTCATTGATCCACCACACTCAATGACTTGGATAAAATAACATAATTTCTTCATCTTTTAAAATAATTGATTCCATTTTTATCAAGGTGATCATAGTAGTCAGAGAGGCTCAGTTATAAGCATTGAGGAACAACCTCACCTGCAGTAGCTGAAAACTACAAAATCTTAAACTTCCTCCCATCCTGTGTAGTCTTGGGGTGACTGGTACCCCTCTGTGCTGTTCTGATGGTGGGGGAAGAATCCAGCCCCACCATCCACAAACGCTGAGACAGGAGAAGGGAAAAGTGGTGGGTTGAGCTCTTGCTCCTGAGGTTCACTTCAGTCCCCTTTCCCTGACCTCACTTGGCCCCATCCAGGCTCCACAGTGACTGAATAGCTATGGACAGTCCCAATAACTCCCTGAAAATCCATGTGCATCTTTTACAAAGGCCCCACCTTTCAGAACAGAACTACAGGCTTCATTTTGAAAAATCAAAGTCCCCTGCTTGGCCCCAGAGGGCTACTTACTCCCAAGTAACAACCACTTTGCTTCGTGATTTCTTCTAGAATTTACCACCAAATTTCTAAACAACAAAGGAGCTCTATTTTCCTGATTTTCCCATTTTAGATACCACACATTAAATCCTATTAGGGAAGCTGAGCTTACCTCTCTTCTTCACCACCTCTCTTTGCCCCTCCCCACCTTCCCAATAGAATCTCATTACAGAGTTTGGTTAGATCAGTGGTTTGTGTTTGCAAGATCCTGACCCTGAGAGTAAACAGCTGACTTAAGCAGTGCACTATGGTTTCGTTTCCTTTCTTGCATATCTTTTCTTAGAGTTAGCAAATGCCTCTCTTTTTATTTGCTTTATTTTCTGTATACTTTTCATTCATTTCTCCCCACGTTCTCTGGCCAGGCTACAGTATTCCTCTCAACATCCAGACACACTGACTCCTTCATTGAGTTCTATTGTGTTTCTAGAAACATCCCTGCTGAGTCCTCAGTCCTCCTCCTCAGCTTTGTACAGGGCGCTGTCTAGTCTAGTCTGATTCCTATCCCTTCAAAGCTACAGGTGAAAAGGAGCAAAAGAAAGACTCGGTGACTTCTGAAGTCCTTCCTCCCTGTTCTGGAACTTTGGGACAGCAATGAAGTGCCGTGAGTTTGAGCCCAAATAAGTTCCCTGGACTGGTCCTGCACCATGTCCTGTGATCAAGGCTGTCCATTCACTCCAGCACGGCTACTGGATTCTGGGTCCTCCCCATCCAGCCCAGATCTGGATCCCTCACTTTGACTTCGATCTCTGCTGCTTTCTAGGTCAGATCATCTTCTCATCTCCATCTTCCCAGAATCATACTGGAAAAAAGCGGGGAAGAGAGGAGAGGGTCAGCCTTTTCATGGGGATTCCTAAACTCCTGAACTCCAGCCCAGAGGCACCCTCATATTTCTTGCTAGCCTTGAGTCCCATTAGAAGGCAGATGATTAGACTACTCAAAAAGTGGGAAGCCCAAGTCATGGAGGAAGATGGTGTTAAAGTTAATATCTTGTTATCCTCTTATCTAGGACTGATTGAATTCCTGAAAGCTCTTGAGGTGCTCCTGCCGGCAGCTGTGGCTCAGGGTTCAAAGCAGAGAATCAGAGCATGTGGGGAATTGTCTTCTTCTCACACCTGGTGATGGAATGAAATATGCAAGAGGGAGTGGAATGGGAATATAAATATTGCAATAATGATGGTAGCACTTTCACGCCTGGCGTGGGGATGAGATTTGGTTTGGTCATAGAAGGATGAGGCAAGGAGGACAATCAAAATGATTCCAGGATGCTGATGAAACCCAGGCTACTATGGTTCTGTATGAAACGTGTGTTAAAGAAACCTGAGCATTTTCTGCTCTCTACCACCAAAGAAATCATCCTTTCTCCCCCTCTCCCTTTTTCTGTTGTCTATAACACAACTGGAGATTAGAATAGAAAAGATGTTCCTCCGGCTTTCTTTGAGAATAATGGCCCTCACCCCAATGACAGGACAAGGATTGATGCTAGGAATTATCCACTTGTAAATGGAAATTAATACTCTAATTAGCAAGGTAGGAAAATCCATCTTATTGTAAATAGTGATACTTATAGATTGTGATATTCCTCCAGGGATTACCAGGTTATTTAAAAAGGATAAATCAGGAACCACATTCAGACCTATAAAAAAATAGTGTCAGAAATATTCATAGCAAGCATGCAACTTAAACTGACAATATTTTCACCAAGGTTGTAAAACAATGGATAAAGTCAATTTTTTAAAAAAAGATACACATTTGTGAGTTTTGACACTCCTTAGATAGAAAGTGTTTTCAGATTGGCTTTTGAATATCAACATTGTCACCTAGACAGCTTTCTAGCAAACAGACTCAAGACATTGGATAAAAAGATTAGTCTCGCAAAAAAAGAGGAGATGAATACTGCATTTCAAATAAAAGCAAGGGTCTCCAAGGATGAAATATAAACATTCAATAAACCCGCAGCTCTGATGAAAATCTATATAACAGCCTTACAATTCTATAGCTGTTGATAATGTGGAACCTGCTCTCACATCCATTAACTCACTTGATCCTCAAAAGACAACGCCCGGGGAAGTGAAGCCCTGAAAGATTCAAGCCCGCAAGGCCTCCCATGAACTAGAAGTCTGCGAGTTTCCAACGTTCCCTGCCCCTGGGCCGGAGGTGAAATACAGCCGTGCTTCTCTAAGTGGCTGGCAAGCATGAACCCAGGGATGCCATTCTAGCATCCGTAGGGCTGTGACTTCATTATCAGTTCAGGAAAACGACTCCCACCTCCTCCGCTCAAATGTGGATTTAGGGATCACAGCATTCTGTCCTGCTGTCCCTCTTATGACACTCATATTTCACAGACTGGTTAGGGCTCTGGGAGTTACAGTGCACATCAAAGTCCACCTAGAGTCAGGGCTTCCTGTGTACACGTTTTCCCTTCTGGACCATGGGACCCCAGAGAACAGCAACTAGGACCTTAATATTTTGTCTCCATTCTGGACCCTTTCCGGTGCCTGGCACAAAGGAAACATTTCACATCGTGTATGGGGGTTGAAAGAGCAATGGGAGCGGACGCTGTGACACCAGCCAGCAGTTGGGTTATGGTGTCGGCACGCAGACTGGAAAGCATGGTTGAATCTACCTGGAGGATTTGAAGTGTCGGATGGCTCCCTCTTAAACCATGTGACTTGGTTCTTTTGTTTGATCCTGTTTCTTGGGATGTAAAAAACACTACATGTGGCCCCCTACTTTCATACATATTGAAAATGTATCTCAAAGTGAGGTGATAAACTCATGTGCTGAAAGGAGTTGTGGGAGCATGGGAGGAATAGATGAACTCTAGATAGGGCAGAGGGGTTGGAGGGGAAGGGAGGGGGCATGGGGTTATTAATGATGGTGGAATGTGATGGACATTATTATCCAAAGTACAGGTATGAAGACATGAATTGGTGTGAATATACTGTGTATACAACCAGAGATATGAAAAATTGTGCTCTATATGTGTAATAAGAACTGTAATGCATTCCGCTGTCATATACAAATTAAAAAAAAATTAAAAAGGAGTTGTCACGTTTCTGTTTCCCAACCTTTTACATTCCTACCAGGAAGACTGGGTCCTGTGGCAGGACTAGGGGAGCCACTTGCAAAGTCCTTTTAACTGATTGCCCATGTGATGGTTAAGTCCCCACCCCAGCCCCCACCCCAGCTACATCCCCAGGGAGGAACAAGACAGAAGGAAAGGTGGCCACACACTGAGTGGATTATGAAATTTATTTCTCCCAGGTCTGGAGGCTGAGAAGTTCAAGATTAAGGTGTTGGCAGATTCAGTGCTGGTGAGCTCTCTTCCTGGTTCATAGACGACTGTTCTTCTGGCTGTGTCCTCAGGTGATAGGAGGGACATGGGAGCAGGCGCTCTCTTGGCTGTCTTTGATAAGGACAACGATCCTTTTGACCAAGTCATCTCCCCAAATCCTCACCTCCAAGTATCATCACATTGGGTGTTGGATTTTACGCATAAATGGGGGAGAGATACATATTTAATCCACAGCAGCAGTAAAATGGGAATGACAGCTCAGTACCTATTTGAAGACTACAGAGGTGAGCTATGTCCCTCTGGGATCCTTAACAGGTCAGAGATGATGCTTCCTATCAAGGAGTGACGTCCGTCACTCTCACCTGGAGAGCCAGCAGTGCTTCCTCTACACCTAGGATGTTAGACACAGAAGGACTTCGGAGACTCTCCACCAGACACTGCATTGATAGTGGGATTCCCTGAGTCCCAAAGCATGACATCCTTGACCTTCTAGAATAGCCTTTTGCTATTCTCCTCTACTGCTCACGTGGGCCTGAGCAACCGTGATTGGAGGGCGCAGATCCCAATAGTAAAACATATGTGGGAAATAAGTTTAAAAAAAATTTAACTTTACAAAATTAAGGCACAAAGTACGAATAATTAGGATTTGTTGTTTTAGGCATGATAAGAATACAGAAATGTTTTAAAGCTGTAATGATTCTGGTTCTTAGCTTTAAGACAAGTTCCCAAAAAACACCTAGAAAATATTTTCATGCCATGGGATAATTCTTTCAAGTAAAAAGCACAACAAATCTATTCTGTTCAACGTTAAAATATTTGAATACAAACATACCTACAAATGTGTGAAATATTATGATTGAAATAGCTATTAAATAATTGGGGTTACAATGTGATTTTTTTTTTAAATCGTCCTGATCCAAGGATAAGGGGACTTGAAAAGATTTTTAACTTTTAAAAACAATTCAAAAAATTTTTTCCCAAATGTTTGATGAAATAATTAATTTTATGAAAATTCCCTCTTAACAAAGAAATATATATCCATTCTCTGATTCTGAAGAAGAGCAAAGATTTAAAAAAAAAAAGAAAGAAAGAAAAAGCAACAAAACAAGAAATGTGAGTTATATGGTTTTGTTTAGTATGATTAATTGTGTAAAATGTTGGTGAACTTTGATCCACAATCCTTTTTTTGGTAATATTGGAAGCAGATTAAAAAAAATGTATCTATTATTTTTCTCTCCTAAAGTAAAGCCTTCAATTAGTGTATGCAAAAGCAACAGAGGGGTTTCAGCAGGCTTAGGGTGAAATGCTAATGAGAGGCTGACCTGTCTGGATGCTAATATAAGGCAATGAGGTCTCCAGGGTGTCATCTTGAAGCACACCATCCTGAATCCTAATTCCCATACACCAGGGATGGGGAAACAGTGCTGGTTTAAGTCCTCCAAGTTTCATTTCTGGAGCTAAGGGTTCACATCAGTCAGGGGCAACTTTCAGTGTGGTTTAGATCTGCTATTCCTCATTTGCAGGAACAATCAAGAGGAGAGAGGTCAAGTGATTTATTCCAAATGAGTTAGAAATGCAATGGCCCAAAATATGGGCTTTCACATGAAAATAGTCCCTAATATACATAAGAGGTAGTACTCTATCATTGTTGTCTCATTTCCTTCTGCATTAGTTATCTAGTGCTGTGTAACAAGTCATCCCAGAACTCAGTCACTTCAAACTACAATCAGCATTTGTTATCTCATAAGGTCTGTAGACCAGGAACTCAGAATCAGGCTTGCTGGGTAACCCTGGTTCCAGATCATTCACAGGGTTGCTTTCAAGACATTGGCTGGATTGCAATGCTTGGGCTGGAAGGTCTGCTTTCAGAGCAGTTCACCCCTGGGATGGAGAATCAGTGCTGGTTATTGGCAAGAGGCCTCAGTTCCTAGCCATGGGCTGCTCCATAGGGCTGCTTGAGTGTCTTTCAAGATGGCGCCAGCTTCCCCCAGTCTGAGTGAGCCAAGAAAATCAAAATGAAAGGCATGATATCTTTAGGGACTTCGGCATCCTCACCTGAAAAATTAATTAGATCAGGATGGCCAATAGGCTTCCATCTACCCAGTCTGTCAAGAGAAAGCTTGTGGAGGTAGCTTCAGAAGCATTCGGAGACTAAACCACAGACAGAACAGTGGCCTTCATGAGGTCTGGGAGCAGAGAGTGGTGACATTTCTTTGCCATCCCTGGACTAGGCCACCCATTAGACCCTTTGAAATATGAAGTATCAGATTCTATAACCCACCCGAGCCTTCTTCTCACACATGAGAAACATCCTGAAACACATCTCTAAATTGTCCAGAGTTTCTATACCAAGCTCATAATCAGTGGGCCTTTCACAATTCCCTTTTGTAAATAGCCAGCTGGTTACTTAATTAAATTCACCCTGTTGTTTTCAAAATAACCAGGAGAATGACCAAATTCAGTCTTTTCCTCAAACTACTTTTGCGTGTCTCTGTGAGTGGCTACGTGATGATATATGTTATTTTAAACTCTCCTTATTTTTAATGATATAAACAATGAAAACCCAAGTAAAGGAAAGGAGCTAACACATTTATTCCCATTCTGCCATCTGTTTAAAGCCGCTGATGTAATTCCAGTTTGAAATTGCATTAGCGCTGGCCTCCTGGACTTCTTCCTTATTTCTTTCTGGGTTTCAGGCCTTCTGGACTCAGAGAAGCGCTCCTCTGGGAGGTGGGTCAATGACTGTGAGCTCTGGTGCAGCCCTGGCCATTTTCAAACTGGTCTCCGATTTGGATTTCTTGCACGATGAGCTAGAATGACTGTAACTGGAGTGTTATTTGCTTAAATGTATTTGGTATTTAAGGTTTGATTAGTGATGTTTTCAGCAATATCATCAACAATCAGCAGATTTGTTTACACTGCGAGGATGGCGGAGATTAAGGGCTGTGGCCCTGCATACTCAATCATTGCATATTGGCTTTTTTGACTTTTATCTCTTGGATTAGGCCTCAGAATTCAATTTTAATTTTGTTTCAAGCATGCAGCTGCTTTACACTGGTTTGGAGAACCTTGTGGTAGAGGGTTTTGTTAAATCTTGTGAAAATTTGTATGGTGGGGTATCCTTGATGAGGCTCCATTTAAAATTAAATCTCGCCTAAGTGAACAGAGTATGGCTTGTTTGTTGGGATATAAACTGGGAACACAGGTGAAGTCCTCTTTATCTTTATTTCCAAATGTCCACCCAGTGGGGCTCTGGTGATGAATGAAGTGGGCAAGGTGTGGTCAGACTGGGATAGGAAAGTGGGGAATTGGGGCAGCATCCTGCACTCTTCTGAGCCTCAACTTGCCCCCCTATTACACTTGCTGACTCAAAATTGTTTCTGTTCTAAATAAATTCTATTGATTTCTTTTGAAATAGGCATCTTTATCTCTCCTTTGCATCAGTTTAGTTGCCAGCACTGCTTTGGCTGCAGGAAATTTAATCTCACATCTGAATATATTAAGAGCATGAGGTTGGGCTTGGAAGAGAACTTGAGGATTCTCCCCCAAGCTCTCTTAGCACTCTGAAACTCACCTTCAGAAGACCATAGCCTGACCAGTGGAGAGGACTGTGCTTTCAAGTTCCAGGAACACAGCAGGACTTCAGCAAGCTGATCTAGAGTATCCCTTGCTGCTGGACGCCTCCAGGGACAGCTCCACGCGCTGCAGCTGCTTGTTCTGGGTGAAGAGCGAGTGGAAGAACTGGCTGTAGGCGGCCAGCACCTTGCTGCTCAGAACTGCTGTCCAGAACCATGTATGGACCTTAATAGCAATGCCTGGATTCTACATCCAACCTGCCTCAAATCAGAATTTGGGGCACAGCAGGGAACAAGTATTTGTATATTACCACACTCTATTGCTGATTCTGAGCCAGGAGAAGCAAGAGCTCTTGGTTAAGGTGAAGGTGAAGGATTTCTGTCCCAGAAGAGCAGATTGTTGAGGTACAGTGGAGTCACCGGGCAGAGAGCTAATTAGAAAACCCAGAGGCCAGGGCTTGAGCCACAGTCCAGGTACTGGGAGTGCTGAGGGAGCACAAAGGAGGAGGGGAGACTAGCACAACCAGGAAAATCAGGGGAGCCTTCACTGAGGAGGTGACATCTTCATAAGATCTCCAATGAGTCAGACTTTTCTTTTTGGAGAAAACAGGAAGCGGGGGAGGAGGAAGGCACTGAAAGTCAGGACAGAGAGTGTGGGTAAAGATGGGGGAGTGAAAGACACATGTTAGCTCCTACCTGTCTCTGCCAGTAGCATGCGAGATGCTAGAGATAGACAGACACAGCTTCTCCTCCTGAGGGAGTTTGGCTGGAACCTGGAGAAGGGGACTCTCAGGAGTTGGGCCTGTTTTAGTAATCTGCATTAAATATTAAAGGTCATGACTCCCAGGTAATGATTTTGGAATTGATCCTACAGGTTACTGTGCACAACCTAAGGTCACAGTGTGATGTTATGTTGCATTGGATGGTGAAAGATTATGAGTAATGTATTTGTGATGTCTGTCATTAAAGAAAGTAGGACAGACCCCAGCTTGGCCACTTCCCAATCATGAGCCACCTCCCACCCTGGAAAATGATTAAAAGCTTGGTACCTTGTTTTCTTCATCTGTATAATAGAGATGATATTGGCACCTACAAGTTCTTGGAACAGCACTTGGCTGGTATTATTACTGCTATTGTCATTTTGCTATTTCAACAAGAGCTTGAGAAGTCATACACATACACGGTTGAGGAGGTTCGAGCTTATTGATCATTCATGTTTTTGTGCTCCGTTAAATGGGAGAGTACAGGGTAGGGGTAAGCTTCATATGGCCCTGGAAATACCAAGGATTGTAAGTGGGGCCTGAATGTATTCTCTAATGTGAACTACAGCCACCGGCAATGCCACATACAATGCAGGACACACAGTCACAGGCAGAGTTCTAATAAGCAGTGAATAATTTTTTTTTTTAATGTAAGTGTCTTCACTATTACATGGGATTAAACATTTTTATGAGTATGGGAGTAGGGGTCCTTGTGACTCTTTGGCCACACTTCAGGGGGATCTCTATGGCCTTTCTGAAGGGGGATTCACACAGATAGGGATGGGAGCCTCATTCCTGAGAAATCCTCAGGGAAGCTGCTGTTGAGTCCTGATGACTGTAAAGATTTTGATAGATGGGGAAACAGCCAGGGATTCAGCATTCTAGGGAATGGTGATGTCTGCAAGGCTTTGGAACCAGTGAAGAGATAGGGCAGTCAGGTCATTGGTGTGTGTGTGTGTCTGTGTGTGTCTGTGTGTGTGCACGAGAGAGAGAGAGAGAGAGAGAGAGAGAGAGAGAGAGAGAGAGAGAGAGAGAGAGGGACTGCTGCATGGGGTGGGGGGAGGCTCAGAAGGACATATGGTCAGGGAAGTGTTTAGGGGCCAGGAGTTCAGGAGTTTAAGAAATTAGATTGAATGAGTTACTACCCAGTTCCTGAATTAGTCATTTTGCTTCCTTTCTTAATAGATTTCATTATAACATTCAAGTTTCCTAAGCACTGCCATTTTTTTTTCTTATGATTAGTTTGTTGTTGTTGGATTTTTTTTTTTTTTGGTAATTCTTCTATTTTCAGTTAGGGGAAGGTTGAAACATGGGTAGGAACAGCAAGACTCCATGATGATTTAACGAGTAATAAATTGAGGCCGGCCAACGAGCTCATCACCCGGAATCTTGTTCTGCTGTTCAAAGCCAACGTGGCAGAGCTAGTTTATTTAGTTAGGAGCTATGCTAACAGGAAGCCTTCCAGGAAGTCAGTGGGTGAATTCTTCAGCATTTCAGGCCTCCTTCAAGTTCAGAGGTTTCAGAGAGAAATGAAATAGACGAGGAGGACAGTTGCAATAAAGCTCAGCAAGCCATCTCCAGCTTTCATTGAGTGCTGTCCCCCCTCTTCAGCTGTTTGGGGATGGAGATGTGTATCCTCAAAACTAAGCAGATATAAATGACATAAAAATGTACAAGTCCTTCTGGTGTTTCTCCCAGATTTAGAAGACACATGTCTTGCCTCTCTCGGTTAATTCATGGCCATGCAGGGAAGTGAGTGTGGCGTGACCTAACGGAGTCCTCACTTGTGATTGTAGAAACATGGTCAGGCTGGATGAGGATTCAGGTTCTAGTCTCAGATGCACAATGTATTCTTGGTGTGACTTTGGGTAAGTTGCTTCCATTCTCTGGCCTTCAACATCTGTAAAGGAGACTTTTATGTGTCTCTTTAGCTGCTCCACTCAGAAATTCCAAGAGGTGTTGTTGACAAGAAAGCTGTCCAAAGAAGAGTCCCCAGGTAAGCCAGCATCCAGGATGTCAGAGATCGAAATTATTAGGTGCAGTCTATAAAATAATAATTTGTATTCACAACATGTGTGTGAATGTGAGCATATAAAATTTTAAAAAATTTAAAAACTGGGGGATGGAGATGTGGCTCAGCGGTAGCGCGCTCGCCTGGCATGCGTGCGGCCCGGGTTCGATCCTCAGCACCACATACCAACAAAGATGTTGTGTCCGCCGAGAACTAAAAAATAAATATTAAAAATTCTCTCTCTCTCTCTCTCTCTCTCTCTCTCCTCTCTCACTCTCTCTTTAAAAAAAAAAAATTTAAAGGAATACTCAGTAACTAGGAACCTATAAAAATTCACAGATTTGAAAAAGAACCAAATAGAAATTCTAGGCATGAAGTGTTTAGCATGA
Source organism: Urocitellus parryii (assembly GCF_045843805.1). Lineage (NCBI taxonomy): Eukaryota > Metazoa > Chordata > Mammalia > Rodentia > Sciuridae > Urocitellus > Urocitellus parryii. The sequence continues at coordinate 179,376,444 of NC_135534.1, read as the reverse complement.
ATCCTGGAGCTCATCCATTTATGGATGACTGCCTGAGGGTAGTGAGCTTTCTGTCATGAAAGGTGTGTAAACCAGGGTAGACAAGTGATTGTCAGAACAGTTGAAAAGAGGGTTAGCCTGGTTAGCTTCTTCTACTGTATCAAACTCTCCAAATCAGGTTAGCCTGATCATCTTTATGTTTCCTTCTAGGACAAACACTACAAAATATTTTTCTAAGAATGATACATCCTTCAGTTGGCTTAGACCCTCCAAATCAACTCCAGCTTGACTTCTCTATGTGTGGGCTTGAGAACTCTCCCCAAAGCTACTGGATCACCTACTTCCTGGGGTAACCAACAGTCACAGTGACTATGTAATTGCAGAGAAGTAAGGACCAGAGGTAGAGGTTCCATGAAACAGAGGGGATCTATCTGGGGGGGGACACACATAGGTTGTCAGGGATCCAGGAGAAATTTGATAAACTGTAGTCCAAACTGTGGACCTGCATACATCTGCAGGAATCTGCATAAACCTCCTCACTTTAGAACATTCTCAGAACTTCATAATCCTCAAAAATAAAGAATACACTAAATACACTAGTGTCCTTTGTTTGATGTTCTACCCTCCTCAGTTCTGTTTATTCTCTCACCTTCTTCTACTGTATCAAACTCTCCAAGTGGTGGGGGGGGGGGGGGCTCTGGCCATACTTTCTGTCTACCCTCACTCTGTAGAACCCCTATACCTAATTGCTTTCCATGCCATGAGTTTATTCAGCTTCCACTTTTCCTTAGGCTCATTCTCCCCAGCTTCTCCAATCATCACCACCATCTTAGTGTGCTCTTCTTTGGAAATCAGTTGCAACTGAAGGGCACCTAAACCCCCTTCTATAACATTAATTAATCCCCCTGTGAGAGCTTGGTGTGACGGCTCTCACCTGTAATCCCAGAAACTCGGGAGATGAGGCAGGAAGATCACAAGTTCAAGGCCAGCCTGAGCAACTTAAAGAGATCCTGTCTCAAAATAAAATATTTAAAAGGGAGGGGACTGGAGGTGTGGCTCAGTGTTGGAGCACTTGCCTAGCATGCTAGAGGCCCTGAATGGAATTCCCAGCACTGAAAAAACAAAGTCCTCAAGAGTAAACATTTGAGCAAACATTTTTGTTATTCCTATTTTATTTATTCACTACAGAAAAATTATAAAATATCTGTAAACAGAAAGAAACATATTGAAATCTTCTTAAATTTTACTACCCAGAAATAACTTTATCACTGTTAATATTTGGTCTGTTTTCACCAGACTTTTCACTTTGAAAGTTTTTGGAAAAAAAAAAAAAAACTTTGTATGTTGAATATACAAAATTTTTTTTTGCTTTTATTCATTGCCAATAAATTGCATACCTCTTCCCAAGTTAATAAACATACACCTGCAACATGATTTTTAATGTTTGTACAGTTATGCTCTTGTATAGATGTCTGACAACTTATCTAGCAAATCTTCTATTGTCAAGCATTTGAATTAATTCCAATCTTCACTATTAAAATAGCATCTTGTAGCTATATCTTTGTGCATATGCTTAATTATTTCTCCAGGATAAATTACTAGATGTGGAAATGAATTCATGCTTCTGACTTTCACAAATTTCCCCTCCAGAAAGTTTGTACTAATTTAGGATCCCAATAGCAATGAACATTTCCCTGTACCCTAACTAAAATTGGAGTAATGTTGTTTATAGTGTCCTGGTTAATTTCACAAAGCAACATTTTATTGTCATTTTAATTTGCTTTTCTGTGATTATAAATAAAACAATATAGTTTCTACATTTCTTCATCATTTGATTTTTTTCTTCTATAAATTAAATTGTTTCTATTCTTTATATAGTAACATACTGCCTAGCCACACAGAAATAAGTACTAGCTATTTGATGATTCTCATCAAGAGCAGCCATTGTATATTGCAAGTTGCATCACAAATTTGTCATTTATTTTATTTTAATCCAATTTTATTTTATTTATTTAGACCATGCAGAGGTTTTTGATGTCAACAAATTCATGAACCTTGATCTTTAATGGTTTCTGCCTTGTATAGCATACATAGAAAGTACTTTCCTACTCTTAAGATTACATCAATGCTATTTAAATGTTCACCTCAGAGTGTTTTATGGTTTCATTTTATATTTAAATCTTAATACATCTGTAATTTATTTCCCTATAAAGGCAGGATAGAGACCAGTGTCTTTTCATAGAAGGGAAATGGTTTTCCTACTCAACATTTTAAGTCTTTCTTAAACAGAATAGAACAGAAACATTTTGAATCAAGACCTGTGAATGGCTATGTCTCTGAGTGGAAAGGAATTAATTACTGCATGTCAGAAATCAGCATGGGTCCAGAGCTGTTAGACATACTAATGGCTTGGATGGAAGAAAAGCTGGAAGCAGGCTGCTAACTTCTCCCTGTCCAGTGGTGATTTAAGTGGGTTACTTAGAGCCTGTGATGACAGTGAGGAAAGCCAGACAGCTTTCAGTGTCAACGAAGGGAGCAGCCGTGGTGTCAGCAGACGGAATTGGGTCTGGTTGTAATTTGTCTGCAAGGCTGATCAGACTCCTTGTCTCTCATTGTGCAGATCAGAAAGGGAGCAGAAGGACTAAGAGTGGCCAGGGTCTCCAAAAAGCAGCATCCTTTCATGGCCAGAGTCCCGGGATCTGCTCTAGGCAATGCCTCAGGCAACCTCCTGGGCTCAGGGTTCCCCTCCAACATGGCTGTCCTCTTTTGTTTGGCTCCATGGACTCCATCTCACTCCATTCTTTTCTTTATATTTCATATTAAAATAATCCTTCTGTATACTATGTTTCCATGCTATATGACCATGCCATGCTTTTTCACCTTTAAACTGTTTCTCATAATGCTATATTTTCTGAAAATAGCTCTGGTTATTCTACTGGCAAAGGAGCATAATTCTACTACTGAACAATTACAATGTCTTTTAACAGACTTCTGAGTCATCCTAGCAAGTAGGTAGGGAAGATCTAAGAAGCACAGTGAGTCAGGTGCAGATCTGGAATTGACAAGGAATCTGGACCCAGTTTCTGTGGCCTCCCCACCACCTCTGTGGCCCCTCCCTTGCTTTGTGGTTCTTCAAAACTCTAATATATTCGACAGAACTCTAGTAAATCCTTCAGTTGCTGCCCTGTGCTAAACTTAAAGGGTATCCAATCATATCCTGTGTCTCAGTAGTCTACTCTAGAAGTGACTGTTGTGTGTTTTGTGTGTATAAAACCAGAGATGGACAGGAAAGAGTATTAGCCATTTTCTGTCTATTGGTCAGGGAAGATATAATAAAAATACCTTATTTTGGCAGGTGGGTTGGAACCCATCAGACTAGATGAACTTGGGATCCTTAAAGGATATATTTTGTACCATCCTGCCTGGTGCCCACTCCCCAACCGGACCATGATTTGCCCTCCCCCACTCTCAGTTCATGCGACTTCTTCCTCGGGCCCCAATTTAGACTCAGATCTGGGACCCATGTTGTTCTGGTGATTCTCAATTCTACAGTTTCTGCTAATTCTACTGGGGGAAAGATGCCGTCTTTCCACAAAGGCAGCTGAAGCTAATGACCATCTTGTTTTTGTGAGGAGAGAGCTTGCCAAAGAATGGAGCCCACACAGAGAGACAAGTAGAGCTGAGAGGGGCAGAGGATAAGGCCATGCCTTCAGGACATTATTCAACCTCTGAATCCAGCTCCCTGTGAATCTTACAGTCATGTGAGCTCAGGTACTCCTTTTTTATGTGTGTCAATCACTTTGAATGAGTTTTTGTCACTAGCAACCGAAAGATCTCTGACTAATTCAGAGGTCTGCCAAATCTGAGGCCCTGTGAAACTTTGGCAAACTGGGTGGAAGAGATGGTTCCACTGCCCCAGCCCTCCGGCTCCTCTGCTCTTTACTTGACATTCATGAAACGATTAGGTCAAGATTGTCTTGCTTTCAGAGATGTTGATGTTTGCTCCTTGGCAATGTGAGGTTCTAGACCAGCAGGACTCTACCTCTCTTGGTCAGGGCAGTTACTGAAGCATTGCTGCAAAGTGTTCCAGCTGTGGTTCCTAGATGAGGGCCACATGTGATGGTCATCCCATAGGGGACCTCTATTGTTTATCTTTCTAGAACAACATCCCCCCTCTTCTATAAGATAATCCTTTCCCCCATGCTAGCTGTGTGGTTTTGGGTTTGAATGAGACTGCCACAATCTTAGTCACAAAGAGGGCCACTGCTCAAAGACAGGCTGGAGAAGTCAGTCTCAGCTCTTCTCCAACACTGGAGATGTCTAAAGCCCTTGGTGAGCAGCTCCCTCATGCTGTGGAAGAAATTAGCTGACGAAGGAATAAAGTGGCTATCCAAAGAAAACTAGGGGTGAGGAAAGAGGGCTGTGGGACAGGACAGGATAGATCAGGCAGTTTTCTACTCCTAGATACCAATGAAATCCCACTCTATTCCCTGTTCAACCTTTGGTTAAATGAGCCTTCCAACAAATTCCCCTGCAAATAACCAAACCAAGGTAGCAGCCCAGAGGGGTGTACATAGTTCCAGAACTCCCCAAGGCCAGCTTGACTTCATATAGTCAACTACTCCCCATCAAATCAGGAGCCATAGCACGACCTCACTTTGGAATCACCTAGAGCATTTTTAAAAGTCCACGGTACTCCGTCCTAGTTCCAGAGACTCTCGCTGAACTGACCTAGGGCTCAGTCCAAGCACAGGGTGTGTTTAAGCTCCCCAGTGACTCTAACCTGTATCTGGACTTGGAAACCATTGCTGAGATGACCGACTCACCCCCAACCTGCCTCTAGAATGAGGTCTACGGCAGCAAAGGTGTCAGGGAAGGACTTTGGGGTCTTGGCAGCTGAAGGGTTCCATCCGATCTGATCTTGGCATGAATTCTGTGACTTTAGGCAAATCTATTGACCAAAACTCAGAGTACCCCTCAGTAATATGGAAATAATAACTACCTCTCTGTCTTCCTCAAAGAGGTCTCTCTCGGAGACCCAATTTGAAGGAACCTAGAACTTTAGGAATCTAAACCCTGCATTTCCCTGAACAAAGACCCCACTTCACAGGCTCCTCACATGAGGGAAGGGACACCACAGCTTTGTTACATCTTTCCTGGGATCAAAACTGAAGCCTCAGGAAGGATCCAGGGGCATCAACTCTAACTCAGCAGAGGAACACGGCAGAAAATGGGTCTCTAACCTGCTGCTCACGCAGACTCACGCATGTCCTCACTTCAGAAGTTCCGTAGGAACACCTCGAAGATTCCTTGTCAACAGCCAGCCACCCATTGAGGCTACTTAATGAGCAAATCAACCCTTCTAGGCCTTTTCCTAAAGGATTTTCATGTTTGTCCTTGTTCTCCCCTGGATTTTTTTCCACCACTCTTTGGCTTAATAAATGCCTTTCCAAAAGGCTTCAGCGCGGCTGGAAGTGTACTTGAACAGCAATCCTAAGTCCTTATTAGCTCTATAGTGATCAGGTGAAGGAATAATTGATCTCAATCAGGAACACCTGGTTTCATAATTGCACAAATGATTATAATTCAATAATAAAAGTCAATTTAACTAACTTAATTCAGATTGCTTTAACCTCTCGCAGACAGTTAAGAAGTGAACAAGCAAACAGGAAAGGAGAAGAAAAAAAGGAAAACAAAGCTCTGTCTAAACCACCTGGCAAGTGGGACCAACATGAAACCAATTCATTGTTTCCACCTTTGGTAAGTAACGAGGATTCTCCTGTTGGGGTCTTTGCCTGTTACAGTCTTTCTATTTAGAATGTCCTTTCCCAGCTCTGCACTTCTAAACTCTTGTCCGTTTTTCCAGATCAAGTTAAAATACAATCTCCTTCACCTTCTCAGGACAAGTTTTGGGGTGCGAGGAGTTGGAGGGACGTTCGATCCTCCCATAGGGCTCAACGGGCTTGGGTGCAAGGATTAAAGAGACTCACTGAAGAGCTGAGCAGCTGTTATGAGTCAGTCAAACATTTATTTCAGTCATTTACTGTTCAGTTCTCTCAGAAAAATGGAAAGCAGGTTTACTGAGAAGAAATATTTGCTCAAAGCCGCACAAAGAGCATCAGAGGCAGGATTTGAACTCAGGGCTTTCTGGTCTCAGAGCCTATGCACTTTGCTCCCCACTGTGACAGATGCTCAGGGCACCCTGGACCTTGCCAGGCCAACTCAACCTTGGGCAACTTCTGCCACCCACAGTAAGTCTTAGCTGCTGCCACGTAAGTCTGAACCATGAAGAATTTGGCCAAGAGGCTGCCAGTGGATGAACACTTCCTCTGTTGGCCTCTGCCTCATAGATATAGCTCTCCCCTTATTCTCTGTTCAGCCAGCCACCGGCTCATGGGAACAATGTGCTGGTTGGTGAATCCCTTCAACTTCCAAAATCTGAGAGCTTGAGTTTCAAGGAATATGACCTTGGGATCAAGGAAAGTATGTCCAGCTAAGCAATGCCCAAAGACCAGCTCCTGCCTCTGTCTGCTGTCCAGGGGGGATGGGGGGGAGGAAGACTGTGGAGTCTCAGGGATCCACTTCTCCGTTCAGTAAACGTTCATGGAGTGCCAACCAGCCCCCATGCTGGGGACTCTGAGCTGACTACCACCACTACCATCACTAGGAATGATAATAATGCCACCTGCCATTTATTTTCAGATACCATGCTAAGGTGTACATGCATTAACCTATTTTTCCTTACAGTCGTATAAAGTGCTGGTATTACAGATGGGCAAACGGAGATTAAGAGGAGTTCATTAATTTTACACAGCACCACAGAATTCACTAGGGGTAGGTGAGTTAACATTGGGACAAGGTGCCTGGTTTTAAAGTCTGAGTTCTTAATCATTCCTCTATAGAATGTCCCTAGTTTGTCAGTGGCCCTGCCCCTGTGGACTCATAGCTAAGCAGGGATATGAGCATGCTCATGAATACTAATAAATCAGTAATGAGCACCCGAGGAGGCACACCAGCCTGTGAAAGTAGAACTTGGAAGAAACCCGTCCTTCTGCTGTGGCTGGAGTTGGGAGATGACCCATCAGGGAAGGTGGTGACCTCTGAGCTCACCCCTGAAGCATGAGTTACACTGTTCCAGACATAGTGAGTGAAGGGCATTCTAGAAAAGATCACCAACATACATAGATAGGAACAGGCCCAGACCAGGAGAAAGTCTGGGGTATTCAGGACCCACCCCCACCCCATGTCAAATGCCCTGGTGTGGGGGCTGGGGTCAGCGGGGTGGAGCTGAGGCGGGAGAGGAGAGCAGGACGTCTTGGACAGTATTCTGCAAACACAAGAGAGACTGGCACGGGGCAAGTAGGGGATTAAAACAGTGGACTGGGTTTTACTCATGGCCGGTGGGTGGGGAGGCTGAGCAGACCAGTGGGGAGGGGGCTGGTCCAGGGAGAAGTGGAACAAAGCCAGAGGGGGAAGGGGCAAGCAGAGCTGCCTCAGGTTGGGAGACGCTACACTGCGGACAAGGACAACAGGACAAAGTCCTTTACACTAAACATTCAAACTAAACTGATGTTTGAGGACAAGTTGGTGAAACTGGTGGGCCCTGGGGCCTGTTTCATCCATTTGCCAGATTCGACCTACCTGGGGCATTTAATTTTGGTGGAAGGCAGGGGTGGTTGTGGGGAGTATGGAAAGATGAGAAATTGCACAAGAGCACTTGCTCTGCCCCTTGCACCCCCAAGACATGGGTCCTGGGGGTGGCTGTGGGCTGAAGGCTGAGGATCATGCTCACAAGAGAGTGTGCTAGGATCAAGCCTCTGACCTGTTTCCCCTGCCCCAGTGTGGCCTGGCTCCTCCACCTGGGGGCAAGTGTCCTGAAGGCCTGGGGAAGGAGGGCCTGGCAGGAAGCCTGGGTAAAAGATGCAAGTACCCATCTTCTGGTGACATGTCCCTGGGGAGGAGCTGAAACTGCTGTGGGGAGGTTCCAAAGTCCTCTGTCATCTGTGCTGGGCCAAAAGCCAGCAAGCCTTGGGCATTAATGTCACTGGGTCTTGAGTTGCATCCTAAGCTACTCGGACCTGAGTATGTTTGGGTTACAAAAACACCCTTGAGAATATAAAACAAACCCATGCTTCAAAGGTTGCAACAGATCGAATATGATTTGAAATACAAAATAGTTGATCGCACTCAATTTGGAAAAACCTTAAAAATGGAAAAAAAAACATGATGCAATGAGTGGATTATTACTATGTAATTGGTTTTTAAGTAGACTATTTTAGCAGAGTAGCTTTAGGTGAACCCATAGCCTCTCCATCTACCCTCTGTCACAGGCCTCTGCTGAGGTTCTTGGAATAAACAGAGCAAGGGACCCAGGAAACGGAGCTGACTTGCTGCTCTGCTTTGCCAGGGTGACTTGCTGCTCTGCTTTGCCAGGGTGGGAGGCCCAGCTGCTGTAACAATGCCATGGGCTGGAAGAGCATGTGCCAGGGCCCCCAGCCTCCCCCAAGACTGCAGAGAGTAAGCCAAGGTAGCCAGGCTGGGGCTGGGCGCCCAGGGCTCTACTCCTGAAGTGACCCCTAGACCCCGGCCAGAGCTCCTACCCACTGGTACTCAGGGCAGAGACCCAGCACAGCAGGCTGGGAGAGAATCCCTCTGCTCCTAGGAGCCCTTGGCCTGGGGGTCATCCAAACCTGGAGCTATAAAGACCCTTAGGAATTGTCCATTCCAGCCCCCTCATTTCCCAGAGCAAGTTGCTGGGACCCAGAGGACGGAAGGAATTTGTTGACCATCACTGAGAATTTCAGTGACGCAGACTCCCCTGGTGGGGTTCAGTGTACCAAGCTGAACCTTGACAGGGACCCTGGGTTTCCACAGAGTTCACCATGAAAATCATAATAATTACGTCACTCAGGATTTTCCAGTCACTGGAAAAGTCTAACTTTGTTAAATCCATGAAGCATAAACATGTGCTAGTCAAAGTACTTTTCCAAGTGCTACTCAATCAAAGCAATATGAAGGGAAATAACGTGTGGACATGCTACTGACCCCCTACAGGGCATTTCTATCACATTCCCTTACGAGGGCACCAAACCAAGGCAGTCCTCATGGCTGGGATTTGAACAGCAGAGGTTTAGAAGGAGGCTTTGGGAGGATTTGATAGGCAGAGGAAAGGCTCAGGAGACCCCCTCCCTCCACTCTGTCCCTCCAGGACTCAGTGACCTTGAGCAAGCCCCAGCCTCTTTGAGCCTCCATATCTTCATCCCTGAAATAGAGAGGGTGCGCCCTGCCCAAGTGCACTCCGGGGTATTGGAAGAAGAACATGAGGGTGGCCCTTTGACAGCTGAAAAGTCAGGTATAAATTGCAGCATTTTCCAGGTGCACTCACTCCAAACTGGTGACCAACTGTAGAAACAAAGAGTGGCCGTGTGGAGTGGGTAAGAGGAAGCAAAAGGTGGGTATCAAGACTGGAGTCCAGGATTTGTGGGAATGGTTGCAGTTGCTGGAACTGTTGAGACTGGAATTCCAAAGGAATCCCAAAAGATCCCAAAGGAGAAATCTTTTGAAAGGCATGTGAAGCCAGGTGGCCCCCAGGGGACCATGCAGCCTTGGGTAATTCATGTCAGTTACCCAAATATACCATTCTAGGTGCTAGCCTATATTCACTCAAGCCTCACATCCACCTGCTGAAAATGATATTTTACCCATAAGAACACGTAGGCAAAGAGAGGTGAAATAACTTGATTGAGGTCACACAGCCACCATGTCATAGAGCCAGGCTTTGTGTTCGGGCACTTGTCTCCAGAATCTCTATGCTTATCCTCTATGCCAGGATTATTAGTGTCCTGTTGTGGATGTTAGAGATTACCACACCTCGGTGGCTTAAGACAGCACAAGCTTATGTCTTACGGCTCTGGAGGTTAGAAGTCCTAAGTCGAGGTGTCAGCGGGCTGGTTCCTTCTGAGGGCTCAAGGTAAGAAGCTGTTCCCTTGCCTCTTTCAGCTTCCAGCCTTCCTTGGCCCTTTGCTCTCTTTCCTTCATGCTCCAAGCTGCATGAAGTGTCCTTCCCTGGTGATACTTCTTCCTTCTCTCTTGATCTGAGCCCCCTGCCATCTCTTCCAAGGATGCTTGTGATTACATTGGCCACCCAGATACGACAGCTTCCTCTTCTCAAGCTCCTGAAGCACATCTGCTGAGTCAGCGTCTCTTGCTGTGGAAGGGACCATGTACACAGGTTCAGGGACTGGGATGTGGACAGCTTGGGTGGGGTGGAGGGTCATCATCTCATCTTCCACACAGGGCCTCTTCAACAAACGACATTTAATGAGAAAGGTTGGTGTTATGGTTTGGTGAGACCTGTCCCCCTAAAGCTCCTGAAGCAGGAAGTGAAATTAATTATTAGATTATGAGCTCTGTAACCGAACCAGCCCATACTAGTTTGAATAGACTAACTGGGTGGTAACTGTAGGCAGGTGTGGCATGGCTAGGGAAGGTGAGTCACTGGGGGCATAGCCTGGAGGGCTCAACTTCCCTACAGTCATAGTCTCTCTCTCTCTCTCTCTCTCTCTCTCTCTCTCTCTCTCTCTCTCTCTCCCATGAGCTAAGTGGTTCTCCTCCGCCATGATGTTTCTGGCTCATCCTGGACCCAGAGCGATGGAGTAGGACGGCCACCGACTGAGACCTCTAAAACTATGAGCCAAAATAAACTTTCCTCCTCTATGTTGCTCTTGTCAGTATTTTGGTCACAGCAATGAAAAGCAGACTAACACAGTTCGAAAAGCACTTTGCCCGGCCTGGAACACAGCAGGTGTGGACACTGAAGCTGATGATACTGAACATTGAGGCAGCGACTAGACTAGCTGGCAGGTCTCTCCACCGTCAGAAAGCAGTCTCCACTGACCTACAAGGAGCTCTGCTTGTCCACCCGCTCAGTTTAGTCTGTGTTGTCCCAGAAATAGACCCTGCGAAAAAGATTCCAAGGCAAGGAGTTGATTTGGCAGGTGATCCCAGGAAACAGAGAGTTAAATAGAAAGACAAATGAGGAAAGAAAGCCAGTCGAGGGTGTCACGAAACCAGACATCACCGCGGGCAAGTGGAGCTTCATCCTGCTGGGGGGTGACGCTCACAGTGTGGAGCCCGTACCTCAGCATTTCCTGCCCGCAGGGTGACAGAGCAGGAGTGTGGACACGCCAGCTCCCTCAGTCTTTGTGGAGGGTTGATCCAGGGAGGGGGACAGTGGGACAAATTCACCTGCGCATTCTTCTACACACAAGCAGGTGGAGCAGACTCAGGTGGCCAAAGAGAGCCACGTGCGAAAGTGTCCACAGGTGCCAGCACTGGCAGCCAGGCTGCCTATCTCAAAGGACAGAGACAGAGGAGCGGAGGCCAGGGTGAGGGGGTGGGCAGCATCCTCCTCACCTGAGCCTATTGCCCCCGCTCCCTGTGGGCGCTGGGGTGGCTGCAGTGTGGGAACGCCACAAAGCCAGGGCAGCACAGAAAGGTTGGAAACCGAGGCTTTGGGCTTTGGCATCTGCAGGTGAGAGGATCACCTGGAACTCACAGCTGGCCACTGGAGCAGAGAAGGGGCCAGTCTGCATGCTGCTCTCCAGGGCTGGCAGTTCTCAGGACAGAGGCTGGGCAGTTCTGTGGTGGCAGTGGCCACACCCCTGGGTCCCTGGTTCTCTATCGCATTGCTGCTTTGTCCACTTCACATTTAGATCACCACGTGGTGTGAGTGTCAAGCTTCGGAGTAGCTTTTGTCGTTTTATATTAGAGAATGATGTCCCCTTCCCGCTGTGGCTTGGAACGCGTCCTGGCTGTCTCTGGGGTGGTTTGTACACATCTCCCAGTGAAATCAACACATCCCTCCGTGACCTGCCATCGCACATCCTCCCCTCTCTCTCCCTCCACAGCCTGGTGCAGCCTGGTTTGTACCCTGCCTCTCCATGGAAACGGCTCTCCCCGAGGTCACCAATGGATTCTGAATTCCCAAACCTAATGACACGTCTTACTCCAGCCCCAGTCAGCTTTTGATGCTGTCAAGCGCTCCCTGGCACCTCCCCCGCCCCTCCTTCCAGCGATGTCTTCCCCGGGTTTCCATGGTGCGGCCGCTGGCGGTTTGCCTGCCACCGGCACCAAGTCCCCTTCCTTTGGCTGCTCCTTATTGTTGGTTCCCTGCGATTGATTGCATGGCTGGCTCTCCCCTCTTCTGCCACTCCGCACTCTCCTTGGATGATTTCAGCCAAATCCACAGATCCGCTCACAATGCCTGGATCTCTGCGGCCCCCCAAGCCACTCTCCGGACCCTGAGACTCATAGGATCCTCCCCTCTCCAGGGTCCATTCCACATAAATATCAGAGGCCAGAATCCAACTTCATTGTCACAAGAAAACCAGCTCCCTTCCAGGTGGCCCATCAAGGTGAACGACACCTCCCCTCCTCCATGGTGGCTCAAGTCAGATTAGGGCCTCGTCCTAAGGTCCCCCCTCTCCCTTGCTGTCACATCAAGCCACTCACTGGGTCCTGTCTCTGTTACTTTTCCTTAACCAGCTCCAACAGCCTCCTCTGCTGCCCAGCTCTATTATCTATAGTGTAAGTCCTCATAGGACCTCTGCTGGCCCCTGACAGATATGTTCTCCTATAGCTGGAATCAGAGGGGCAGTGACAAGCCTGGCACCCAAGCCTCCTGGCCCATGGTGGAATGGATGCCAAAGCCAGACAGGCTTGATTCAAAAACTCACTCCACTCCTTGCTGAACTGTATTAGCCCCAAGTTGCTGCTATAACAATCACCACCAAGCGGCTTCAAACACCACATGTTTATTATTCTATAGTGCTAGAAGGCAGAGTTCAAAATGGATTTATAGACTAAAATCAGGCTGTCAGTAGGGCCAGTCCTGTCTGGAAGCTCTGGCTGAGAATCTGTGTCCTCACCTTTCCCAGCTTCCAGAAGCCGCTGCCTTCCTCCGCTAGTGGTCCCTTCCTGCATTGTATAGCACCTACCCCTGCTTCCATTGTCACATCTCTTTCTCTGACCTTGCCCTTCCTGCCTCTTTCTTGCAAGGACCCTCCAAAGTATATCAGGCCCACCCGGATCATTCAGGTAACATCCCCAAATCAAAGTCTTTCATCAATCTCACCCGAAAAGTCCCTTTTGCTATGAAAAGTAACATTCGAAGGTTTTGAGAATTAGGATGTGGACGTCTGGGGGCATCATTACTCATCTACCACATTAACTGGGATTCCTAATAGAGAACTTCTCTGAGATCCTGGCCCCTCTTTGGTGGAATGGGGGTGATCATTCCCACCCTGTGGGGATATAGTGAAAAGCAATGGAAAGAGTATGTTCAAGCACCTGAACAGAGTAGCTGCTCAACCAACAGCTCCTGCCAGAAGCAAACTGATCCTGGCATGGTGGCCAGTGGGCATGGGTGGAGGCACCTAGGAGATGTTCCCGAGTGGCCTCCACCCCTTCCTCAGGGCTGCCCGAGGCAGGTTTTTCCATAGGTTCCAGGCTCCTCCTCCTGATCTGCATCCGTGCTGCTAGGACCAGGGCAGAATCCACATGTCCACCCTCTCACTTCCAAGTCTTGGACCTGTCCCCTAGAACCTGATGTGTTCATTTGTCTGCAGGCAGGAGGAGCCATGCTGGCCCAAATGCACCAGGCCCCTCCGGCTCTCAGCTCTGGGCTCAAGGTACTTTGCCTGAAGATTTGGGGCAAAAGTAGAGGAAAAACATAAACAGTCTGTGAAAAAAAATGTGTTTTTCACTCTTATTTTGAAGGTACCGTACCTTTATCCATTTGGTAAGAACAATTTTTTTATGAGTGAATATTTTAATTTTTAAATCATAACAGAATATTAAAAATTTATGAACTCAAAAATCTGTATGAAATGAATTATTTTCTTAAAAATATATATTACCAGGAAGAAGTAGGAAACCTAAATAGACTAATTAGCACAGAATAAATTTTTTTAAATGTGCCAGTGTTCTACGGTTCCAATGTGTTACTGGTATTTTATCAAACAAGACTTTATGTACTCACTTACACTTAACCTGGCAGTATACTAATTTTTTTCTCATTTCTTTTTTAAATTAAAAATTATATATATATTAAAGCATGTTTTGAAATATGTATTAATGTTAAACACATGTTTAAAGGGCTGTACCTTCAGCATCATTGCTGTGGTTATTTTATGACATGGTCATCCCTCCTGACCAGATAAGGGAGTGAGCAAGGTCACACCTGAGATGTAGTGAAAGAAGCGAAATTTGAATCCCAGTTCCATCTCTCACAGGCTGGAGTGAACAACCAGAAAGCCATGTGCCTTAAGTGAAATTGATCCTGCCCAGTTCCAGGACCAGGCTTGAATAGACTGAGCACCACGTCATTTCCAGCCCAGTAGGTAGTAGTTCCACCCGGAATGGAAGCATCCATGGGGCCAAGGGAGGTGGCTATGCTCTTGGATGAAGTTCTCCAAGTATCCAGAGATGGCCGGCAAGAGACCATCTCTCCTTTCCTGACAGGATCATGTCTGGACAGGTCTGATCACCAGCTAGCCCAAGACAACAGAGAGGTACAGGTCTGCATCAGTGCTGCAGGCCCTTACTGATATCCTTGAGCTGAAAAATCAACTACCTCAAAGTCTGCTACATTGTAGACTTCTAATTATATTAAAGAATGTCTCTTTTATGGCTGCAGTCAGTTTTCCAAGATTTGCCACTCAAAGCATCTGAATTGGTATGGTAGCTTGTGACCTTAAGTAAGCTACCCAACCTCTCTGAGCTTTTTAATAATCCACCCCTGCATACTCTCAATGAGGATCAAGTGAGAAAGAACATACGACAACGAATTTCAAACCAACAATAGAGTGCGGGACAATTCAGGCTATTGTTACTATTATTCTAGACTTTGGTAAATGTGCATTGGCCAAATTGGGCCTAACAATACTCTTTATATCATGAATTCCACTCTTATTAAATTCTACTCTGACAAAATTGAGACAGCTTCATATTCCTGGAGCCATGGTAGCACCAGGACAATGCATGGTTAGGTGCCCGCCCCCCCCTTCCCGTCCAACATCAAATGCATCTCTTCAAGGAAACAGAAGTGGCCCATAGTTCATGTCACGAGGAAAGCGAAGCAGGAAGGAGACACAGAGGCATCTTCCAAGTCCCTGCTGGAAAATGTGAACCCAGAAATACCTGAGAAGCCTGAGTGTCCAAAACCCACTGTCCACCCTGTGGGTGGCTGAGGCACCAAATAGTGCCTGGGCTGCCGGCTCCTTGGGGTGTCTCCTCTCCTGCAGCAAAAGGAAACTTGACTTCTGGGCTCTGCCCTTGCTCTTTCCCATCTGTGTGAACAGCTGAGACCACCCTCCTCTCCGTTCCTCTGCAGTCAGACTCCCTCAGTGTGATCAGGCAGAGAGGGCCCTGGGCTTCCAGAGGCACAGGGATACCAGGGGGACATACCCTGCCTGGGGTGGCTCTGGTTCCGTGATCTTGGGCTGGTCCCTGAAAGATGGGGGGCGTGGGATGCAGGGAGACCACAGCGAGGAAGGCTTTGCAGGAAAGGGGCCAGTAGGAGGGTAAATCATAGCCCCAGTCAACAGACACTGCTGTGTGCCACAGTCAATCCATGACCATTGTTCCCTCCAGTCCCTAGTAGAAGTGAGAAAAATAAGGACACAGAGTGAGTTTTGAGCAAAGCTCATCCATTCAGCTTGAAGTCTTATCTTTGATCGTTTGGGGAGTATTAAAATGACTTTCCTTTTATTAAATGATCCACGGTAACTTCAAGAGTCGGGGTGCTCTTCATAATGTCTATTCTTCTGTCACTTTCAGGGCACCTGGGAGGATTTAACCTTTCTGGTCCCCATCCAAGTTAGATCTGCTCCAGTGATTTATCTCCACCAAGTGAAAAGAATGTGTCACTTCAGGGCAAGAGTTCTGAGGGGTGGCGACTCTCCAAAATTCCATTTTCCTCCTCAGAAGTCATGGAAACATGTCAAGGCAGACCTTGGTCAGCCTAGATTCCCAGTGACCATGACCTTGCCAGTACCACGGGGCACCCAGTGTGAGTGAAAAGTAAACTTTGATTGTATCAACCTAGGAAACTTGGAAAGTTATTTGTTCCTGTCACTCAGGAACTAACAGGCTAGGGATGTGTGTGTATGTGTGTGTGTGTCTTTATTTTGCAAAATACAATGTTGATGATAGTATGTTGTATTATTTTTTCAAATTGTGACATGTACTTGCTCCCAGAAACACAAGGTCCACCTTGGAGATTCTGCCACTGTAATTATTGAAATCTGGGAAGACGTCCAGTTTTATAAGGGAAGAGTTCCCAGGACAGGGGCCACGAGATGGGGCTCCTCAGTCCCATTTCAAATAGAGTCACACCTGTTTTATCCACATAATAAATAAGCAAACACATTACCAGGTTTCTGCATAGGGTTCCAGCACAGGAAAGGGTTTCCTGCCTAAAAAAGCAAAAGTTAAAACTTCTGTAGCAGAGACTAGACCAGGCCCTAGGGATACAGTGACAGACAGACCCCGATTGTGTTTCCACTGATGGACCTGCTGTCTGTAGTCTCCAGTTGTGTGGAGCTTGGGGCAACAGACCAAAGACCAGTGATCAAATTAACTAAAGAACTGGGCAGTAGGGAAGCACCATGTGGGTAAGACATGGGGCCTCCAGGGAGAGAATCGGGAGGAGCTTACTAGGTGGGGTGGCCCAGAAATCCTCTTCCCGCAAGGTTATGTTTAAGTTGTCATCTGAAGGATCAGGGTCGTCAGGCAGAAAAGGACGTGACCTGTCAAGAGGCTGGAGACCTAGGCACAGAGCCAAGCATAGGGCTGAGAAGGAGAGAGAGGAATTGAGCGGCAGGGCTGGCAGGAGCCTGGTCAGGTAGGTCCTTGCCTTGCAGGCTGTCAGCGGGTGAGCAGAGGAGACCACTAGCCAGTGGAGCTGCCTGTCCATCTCCACTTAATAACCCCTTGAACTTGGTGCACTCAGAGTAGAAACCCTGGCATCCACCGGCTGACCCTCACAGTCTGCTTCTCCCCTGCCTTCTCCATCTCGGAAATGGCAACTTCTCTCTTCAAGCTACTTGGGCCTTAAACCTTGGACATCTCTATCCCTGGGTCTCATCCATCAGGGCTTCCTATGGGCTCTGTTTTCAAATTGTGTCCTGAATGGAACCACTTCTCACCTGAGGGCGAGGAGCCTAGCCCAAGGCACCAGCCATCTCTTACCTGGACTATTGCAGGAACCTCCTCACTGGTCACTCTGCTTCTCCACTTGACCTCGTGCTCCTCTCACGATGCAGTAGTCGAAGAAATCCTTCAAACACAAAAGTCAGTTTCACCCCAGATCTACAATGGACTCACAAGTCCCTGCCGTGACTTTCACATGCGCCCCCGTCTGGCTCCTCACCATCTCTCTGACCTCACCCGTCTCTCTTCCCTTCATCTCTCGGCTCCAACCCCACCAGCATCTCAGAGTGCATTTTGGAATGCACCAGGTGGCAGGGTTTCGTGGCATGCTCTGCACCTGCTCTTCCCCCGAGTCTTCTTTCCTTGGTTATTTGCTCCCCACTCCCCTTCACTTCCCCTTTCCTCCATGGCCGCATTGTTGGACTGTTGGACGGCCCATCCTTGGACACCCCTCTCATCTTTTCTTTCTTCACACCTGAACCATCACCTGACATAGAAGACACCTATTTTTTTTAGGCCATAGGTTGGCAAACTTTTTTCTACAAAGGGCCAGATGGTAAATATTTTAGACTTTGCAGGCCATACGGTCTCCATCACAACTACTCAACTCTGCCGTCGTAGTGCGCAAACAGCCATAAACAGTATGTAAATAAATGAACATGGCTGTGTTCCAATAAAACTTTATTTACAAAAACAGACAGCAAGCTGGTTTGGGCCTGTGGGCCATCCTGTCTACTGACCCCTGATCGTTGCTTCCTAAATGCAAGGTCCAGGAGAAGAAGAAGTTTGTATTTGGGGTTCAGTACCCTAGGTGGCAGCTATCAAAGCGACTGGCACATGGTAGGCAATCCATAAATGTTTATTAATTGATTGATTGGTTGATTGTTTGGTGAGCTCTTGAGAGACCCTGATTTTAGGGACCTGGCTGAGGAGTTTGCACTTTCTTCTTAAGAAAAGATTGAAGAGTCTTTGCCAGTTTTAACAATGTTCAAGACTGTTGATTGACAGCTCCTATCTGCAGTCTGCAATTCTCAGAATGGAGACATTTTGAGACAACTGACAGCCGCTTGCTCGGCTCACTGTTTACTCCTCTCAGAAGAGCACTGTATGATGCACATCACACATTGAGTTGAATGTGTTGTGATGCACCAGACTCCTGCCAACAAAAACACATTGAAATAAAATAATCAGCTCTGCAAAGGCCCAGGGATGGCACTCCAGACACACCCCCTTGGAAATGCAAGGGCCTGATGCCGTGGTCCAGGGGGCAAGATTGAGGAGTCACCATGTGCTGGGTGTGGAAAAGCAGAAGCCAAGGTGTGGTTAAATGAATGGCCAGAGAGTTAAAAGGTGTGACCAGAGGGAGTGGGTGAAGCCAGATTAAAAAAAAAAAAAAAAAAAAGGTGTCTCTGTTCTTGTTCATTTTGCATTGCCATAAAAAAAAAAAATAGCTGACACTTGGCATTTTATAAAGTAAAGAGGTGTAAAAAAAAATAAAAATAAAAAAAATAAAGAGGTGTGCCTGACTCACAGTTTTGGTGGATAGAGAGTCCACATAGTATGGCACTGCTGTCCTGGCAAAAGCCCTGACTGTCACAGCATGGCAGAAAAATGGGAAGGGTACCAACCAAGCACAGGGGTGGGCTCACTTTAAAACAACCTACTCTCTGGAGAATTAACTCTGTGAGACCAGCATTAATCTCTTCCGAGGGCAGTGCTTGCTCCTGACCTCATGAGCTATCGCCAGACCCCCACCTCTTCAAGTTTCCACACCTCAACAGCACCACACTGGGGACCAAGGTTCCAGGGCATGGACCTCCAGAGGACAAACTCAAACCATATCCCAACCATGGCTCTCTCCTCTTGGGGGGAGGGTGGTGAGCTAGGGTGTGGGGGTAGCTGTGAGCAGGACTTGCTCCTGAATTCCCAAGAACTCAGCTGGAGAAGGATGTTTCTTTGGGCAGAGGGAGGCTGGATATGCAGGTGTGGACTCCGGACAGATTGGAGGTCCAAGCTGGAGAGCTGCCGCCCTCTGGGCAACAGGGAAACCCTGAAGGTTTTAAGGACTCGGTTCATCTGCAGTAGGCTGAGAAACGGAAAGAATGAGCACAGAGATGCGAATGGAGGAAAGAGCGGGGGATCATGCGTGCAGAAGTCAGTGGTGAATCCTGAGAGCGCTGGGCAGCCCCAAAAGGGGTGTAAGCAGAGAGTGATCACACCTCTTTCCAGAGGAAGTGGGTGGAGGGGTTGGTTGCAGCAGGAGTGTTCAGCGCAAGGAGACTGCTGGGACGGGAACTTCTCAGAATGTCTCTTACACGTGGAGCCACACTGCCCTGATGCATTGACCTCCACGTCCACCTCCACACTACACTGAGGTCACCAAGTCGATACCATAGGTTCATTAGCCCAATCCCCCCCCACCCAGGGCCAATTCTTCATGAAGCCTTCCCTGAGGTTCCCACCTGGAAGGAACTTTCCAACCTGGATCCCTTCTGCCTCTTCACATACTTCTCTCTAGTTGCAAAGATGATGACCTTTTTTTTTTCTTAATTTATTTTATTTTTTTTAATTGTCAATGGACCTTTATTTTATTTACTTATATGGGTTCTAAGAATCAAACCCAGTGTCTCACACATGCTAGGCAAGCGCTCTACCATGCGATGATGACCTTTCATCTTGGCACCAGACTGCCTGGCTTTGAATCACACCTCTCCAACTCACCAGCTCAAAGGAATCTGAGCCTTTTGAGCACCAGGACTGGGCCCTAATTCATTGCTTCCACGGTGAGTGGTAAAATGCATTCACGTAGTGTGTGATCAATGAATATTTGTGAAATCATTGAATGGATCCATAGCTGACTCTCCATGTCCGTGGTTTCCACATTCAGGGATGTGACCAACCCAGGATCGCACATGTTCCATCGAGACTGATGCATATGATGGGATTAGTCCTGCTATTGTTGATTCTACTGAACAGGTGGACTTTTTCTCTCCTCCTGATTTCCTAAACAATACAGAATAATAATTCAGAACAATAACTGTTTTTACATAGCATTTCACCATAAGGTATTATAAGCAATCTAGAGAGGATTTGAAACATGAAGGAAGATGCATGTAGTTATTATATAAATACCTAATTTATATTAGGGACTTGAGCATTTGCAGTTTTTGGTATCTATGGGGGTCCTGGAACCAATCTCCCAATCTTTAGGACAACTGCAGTCCTTAAGACAGAATTGAACTGTGGTCCTGTAAACAAAATATTATTTGTATACAAGGATACTTTGATTTTTAAAGGGGAAAACAAGCACTATGGGTAATTTCAGGATCCTAAGATTTTGAATAAACCTGAAGTGTATGTTCTCAAAACCTGAATCTGTGCCTTTATTTTCTCTTCTGCAAAATGAGGAATTTGGTTTGAATGGTTTTGAAGGTCCTACATAGTCCCAAAGTTCTATTGTTGTTGAGAATCACTAGATTCTCAAGAGACTTGTTTTTTAGTGACTACCCCATGCGGAATTTCTTAGAAAAAATGAGTGGAAGAATTTTTTTTTAATTGAAGAAATACGTCCCAAGGACACTGAGTACCAGGACATAGAGAAGATCTTATCGAATCTAGCGAAGGCTCCGGGTAGAGTTGGATCCTCTGCTTCTTTGCTTTAATTAACGACTTAAGTTGTCAAAAAGAGAAATTCTGTGAGAAGCACGTACAGCAGCCCCATCTACCCAGAAGACACCGAAACTTGACAACATGAATCCAACCTGTTCAGAATCCCCCAGGGAAATGGAGCAATGCGAAGCACCAGTGAAATAATACAAGTTCAGCGGGGGAGACTTTGACCCTGACCAATCTGTGGTTTGGCACATTGGGCTATATCACCATGAGTCCTTCTGGGATCCAGTTGAGAGGTGAAGACTCCTTGGTTCCTAAAGATGTCTTGGGGCCATGGCAAAATGCAAGATCTAGACCAGATGGCCCATCTCCTCGGTCTCTCAGATCCCTCTCCAGCTCTTGCCACCATTTCCCTGTTTCCCTCGTGGGGCAAGTGCTCAATAAATATTTGTTGAATGAATGGATATTGGGCACAGCTTCAAATCTGGCTTTGGGGGATGGTCATAGGAGACAGAAGAGGTTGTAGGCCTTGTCATCTCCAGGTCCAATGGTGGTGATCCCCTGAAGATTCACTTTCAGGTTAAAACAAGTTTTTGTGTGACAGTTTTCAGACAAAGGTGGAGCAACCAACATGCGCCCTACTTTCTTCTGCCTTGGCCTCTCCATTGGCCTGGGCTCAGAGTAGAGACCTAAGGGCAGGGGCCATGACTCCGTAGCTCTACTGTTGGTTCAGTCTGGGGGTCTGTCCTTCTCTGATACGGTGCTGGTGATATCAGGTCTCTGGCTTCCAGGGATAACAAAAGCCACGTGGCAGCCCAGGCTGATTCCTGTCGGGGTTCTGCCTCTCCCACACAAGTCCCACAGCACGTGATCTCCCCCGAAGGAGCCCTGTACTGGGTTCTGGGTGGAGAGAGGGAAGCTAGAGTCCCCCTCAACAGATGTCACTGTAATTAGATAACTCATTATATCAAGGAATAAGGAAAGGAGATTGACATGGATACAAATGTGAACATATTGATAGCTTTGCTGCATGTGAGTTTGTGCAATCTTGGAAACTGATTTCCTGGCCAAGGCTCAAGGGATGAGTCAGCGGTTGGAGCCTGGGGAGATTTTCCACAATGAAATTCTAGTCCCAGTAAAGTATCCTAAGAGCTTTCCACCCCATGAGACCATTCCCAGGGTGGCCACGGCTGGAAGCCAGTGTGGGCGAGCGCCTGGCGCAGGGGGAGGTCCAGCAGGGAGCCAGGGCCTGGGGTGAAGACGGCAGGGGCGGCAGGAACACGCTGGGCTGCACAGGATGCGTGGGCAGTGGCTGTGGATCCGCAACCCATCTACAGTGGCTGCCCAAGAGTCACCAGGAGCTAGCAGATGACAGGAAGGGGTTCCGCCACCCGAGTTAGGGGAGGTCGCCCCTGGTCCCTGGACTGGGATGGAGTGCCCACATGTTCTCATGTGACTGCTCGTTCAGCAGGGACACCCTTCATTCTGGTGAGCATTTGACTACAGAATCCTTTCTGGCTCAAACATTCTGAAAATGGGCCTGCTGAGAAAGTGGAGAAAAGGAAGCAGTTGAATTGATGTGGGGCACATGGCAGCTCCTTAGCTGAGCACTTCACGACCATCATTTTCCAACGACCCCTGACAGAGACCTTGGGGAGATGACTCAGAATCCTTTGTGCCTTCCCAAGACCCTGGAGCCAACGGGCCCTTCCCCTGTGGTCTCCTGGTGAGCAGCACTGAGCACTCTTCTCCTTCAGGGAGGCAAAACTGATAAACTCCCCAAGCTTGGATTTAAACCTCTAAACCATGAGCTAAATAAACCTTTTGTTTTTTTCTTTATAAGTAACTGTGTCGGGCACTTTGTTATAGTGATGGAAAGCTGACCAAATACACCAGCTTCTCCCCTCTGTGTTCCCTCAACCAGACATTCCACCTGGGCCTCTCATCCTTTCTCCTTTCTCTCTCCCCACCTCTACCCCAGCATCCAGCCCCCAGTGACCTCTTTTATTTTACAGAGAAAATAGAATCAACTGAGAGGGATCACTCTCCTCTGTCATGGAAAAGATGTCCCATCTCCCTGCTAAGGACCTCACCCTTGGAGGATCATGGGCTTCCTTGACTGCCTTTCTTGGAACTCAACTCTCCTCTGCTCTGCCTGGCCCAGCCCCACGAGGCTTTCCTCTGGGTAGTTTCAATAGCCCCCACCCCCTCTGTCCATTGGTCTGTCTGCCATGACTCTCTTTCCCTTTCCTGCCCATACATACACCTTCCACTGAACCTGCAGAAAGCCCCTCTGACTGCCTGGACTTGGCATTCAGAGTTCTTGGTAAAAGTCCTGGAGAAGATCCTGTCTGAGGACCTGAGACCATAAGCAGATACCACAATCCCACGTGGCTGAAGCAGGTAGATGTTGAGAGCCACAGCCAGAGTGGCCCCAGCAAACTTCCAGCTGCCAACTGATTGGCTCCTCTGCGGTGATGCTCATTGGGCTGTTTCCCCCGCCCTTTCAGACCACGGAGCTGCTCATTGGGGGGCTCTTTTGGCTCCGCCCACATGACCCAGCCAATCGGCCTCAAGAGCGGGAGGAGGTGGAGTTGAGAGGCTCACCAGAAGCTGGTGGTGGCAGTTGGGGCTCTGAGGGAATTCCTGAAGAGCTCTGTGGTGCAGCATGTGTGTTCTAAAAATAAAGTTTGTTTCTGCTTGACAAGTGGCTCCTGAATTGTGCCCAGCCAGACTGCGGCAGGTAGGCTTTGAACAGAAAGCCGAGCAACGCCCTCTTCCTCTTCTGCTCAGGAGTCCATACTGTGCGACAGGACTTTATGTATATTTTCCAAGAACTGATGGTTGCTTTTGCCTGGACAGTCCAGGCCCAGATAATAAATTACTCTCAAAAAAGGTAGGGCTATGCCCAGTCAGCCCCATAGAAGAAAAGAACTGGGGACCATTGCCTCTGAGGCAGCCTGAGGCACTGACACCCACTCCTGTTGCTGGTACTATTCCTCCTGCTGACAGGAAGGCCACTGGCTGGAAACAGGTGGCAGAGAGACCACACAGAGTCATCCTGTCTCTACCCTCCATTGGCGTCACTGGCACCAAACCCACTTGTGGGGGAGAAGCAGTAACCCCTGTCTGCCTAGATATCCACCTCTTTCCATCTGGTCTTGAGGACCAAATGAGAGGCAGCGCTAGAACCCTCTGGCCCAGGCTTTGCTCAGACCTTGGGAACCTGTGTTAGAGGGCCTGTTTGCAGCTGCAACTCCAGGACAATTAAGTTAGCTCTCAGTCACAGTAACACCGACCTTCCATCCTTCCTCCAGCTTTCCCACCTACTCATTACATTCCAAGCCTTCCCATACGTGCTTTTCTCTCTCCTGTTTCTCTTTGTGCCAAATCCAATGATGCAGCAAGGGCTCTTTCCAATTCCATCTCTCCAGGGCGCTTCTGGCCTCTCCCCTCCTGCACTGTCCTGTTATGTGCTCTACTTTCTATTAAGAGGTATTGCTATGCTTGCCTGGTATCCCCTCCTGACAAGCCTGAGTCATGGAGCACATGCCCTGGGCCCTACACAATCTTGCTAACTGAACACGACTTGCTGTGAAAGGAGTATTTGTTTCCTGGCACGTGCTAGATAACTTACCTTGATTGTCTTTTTTTTTTTTTTTCTTTTAAAGAGAGAGAGAGAGAGAGAGAGGGAATTTTAATATTTATTTTTTTAGTTTTCGGCGGACACAACATCTTTGTTTGTATGGGATGCTGAGGATCGAACCCAGGCTGCACACATGCCAGGTGAGTGCGCTACCACTTGAGCCACATCCCCAGACCCTTCATTGTCTTTTCAAATTTAACCTTTTGAAACCCTGGGTATATCATCCCATTTTTCAGATATTGAAACTGAGGCTCAGAGGGTTTAAATAACTTGCCTGGGATCACTCAGTCAGCCAGTGGCCGAGGAGGGATTCCAGTCATTTTGGTTTGCAAGCTCTTGCAGTGTGAGCATGGGGGTAGGAAGGATCCAGGTACAAGATTGCTTAGGTGAATAAAAACTGCTTTCACTAACAAAATTTTGTGCATCTTATATGCCTTTGAAAACTCTTTAGGTGGCCCTTGGAAGAAGGAAATCAAGGAGAGCAACACAGCTCCAGGAGGTGGGGAATCAGGAGTTTGGTTTTTCTCTGTTGGCCCTTCTCCCAATCAGGGAGTTTGGTTGACAAGCTTGGGAAGAGGGAGGGGGAAGAAGAGAACTTCCAGGTGGGGGAGATGGCATGGGGTACCAAAGTGTAGACGGCTATGGGGACATGCACAGGTTTTTTCTACGTGAGACACCCCAGTAAAAACATAGATAGCCCTTGATTTCTGAAGGCAGACTTGTCCACATGACCTAATGAGGAGGGACTGGAGGTCACCCAGTCTATCTAGGCTCTCTGCCACTTAGTCTTGGCCACGTCCCCTCCTGTGAGCAGAGCAGGTGTTGCCATCTCTATTTCACGGGAAGAGGATTAGTGAGCTTCAAACACGTGTCTGTCTGCTCGGGTTGCTATGACAAAATGCCACAGACCGGGCGGCTTAGACAACAGACATTTATTTTTTCACAGTTCTGAAAGCTAAAAGTCCCAGATCAGGGTCTGGCAGGGTCAATTTCTGGGGAGGGCTCTCTTCCTGACTTGTGACAGCCACCTTCTCCTTGTGTCCTCACATGACAGGAAGAGAGAGATCATGAGCCCTTTGGTGGCTCTTCTCATAAGGACACTAAGATCAGAGTCCCACCTTATGTCCTCCTTTCATTCCACCTCCTCTTCTATTTGGAAATATCGAGGGTTAGGGATTCAATGTATGAATTTTGGTGAGACACAATTCAGACCTTGGCAAAACCCAAATCTCCTAACCCCAGGCAGCGTTCTTTCTCAGGGCCTTCTTGCATCTATCTGCCTGTTCTCCTGCAGGCTGGACCTCATCATTAAGTTCCAGCCTGTCTGTCTGGGGTCTGAGCAAGGAGCTGAGATGCACCCCTGTGCTTTGGAACCCTATTCCTCCTGTCCCCATTCATGGCAGGTTCCCCACAGATCCTGAGTCCTGGGACTCGTGCTTAACCAAGGGTCCAAGCACTGGAATGAGAGAAAACTGAGGCATCCCATTCACCATCCAAACCAGCTCCATTCAAAGGTGAGCTGCAGTGACAGAAATAGGAACTCTGCTTTAGAGTGCAGGATGTGGGTTTGCCGTGCTCTTTAACCATGTCTAGCATGCTCTGTTCAGTTTTGACCTCCTGTGTGTAACCTCTCGTGTTGACCAGGTGGCCAGGGGAGTGGGAATAATAACTAACGACAGTTGGTTAAAGGAACAGTGACTGTGGCGGAGATGAACAGCTCATCTCTAGAGGGCTGAATGTGGCTGAGGAAGCGAGGCAGGAAGCCCTCCTGGTGGGCCTGGGCTGGGGAGGGGAGGCTAGAAGAGGAGAAAGCTCTAGCAAAGGTGCCCGCCTTTTGTAAGAAGACCATTTCTGAGGCCCAGAACTTGCCACAGATGGAGCGGAACAGTGGTGATCTCCCTGTCCCTGGGTGTGTCCAAGCAGAGGCAGGATGGGCACGCGGCCAGCTGCTTCTCATGAAACTGTAGCCCACGGGGTTTTCATTGCACAGATCCAATCTGCTATCTTATTTTGCATCTTCATTATTCAAAGAAACAGCACAGTCAGGACCTTTTTTAAACATTCAAGAGGCCAAGGTAGCCAGTTGTAAATGTCCCAGAAACCAAAAAAAAAAAAAAAAGCCCACATTAAGAAAATTTCCCTGCCATACACATCGCTTCTATTTTAAGCATTCTTACATCCTTAAACAGAGACTGTCATTTCTGGCTTCGACTTCAGAAACGATCACATACCCTTAGGGCTTGTAACCCACACTTGAGAAATCATTAGCTCCAACACCTAGCACCAGCTGAAAGCATTACCATATCTCACTTGAATCAACCAAACTAGCAAATATTTACCACGCACCTTGCCTGTGCGAGGAGGACCAGGATGGTAAGATCTGGTCCTTGCCGTCAAGGCAGCAAAAAGAGGGTGGAGGGAGAAGGGCAGGTTTGTGGAAAGCTTGATCACCATGTCACCTCTTCCAGCCCCTTTGCAAACCACTACAGTCTTTTCTGTGCAGTTATTTCTTTGATGGTGCGGCCATTCCACGGAGCACGAGCTCCCCAGCCACAGTCGAGCTGGTTGGCTCAGACACGGTACTGATGCTGACAAAAGCTCACTTTACCACCCCCGCCCCCAATCTGGTTGTACGTCGGCTGCAACTTTGGACAAGTTGTTTGCCTGGTTCTGCTCTTTTACTGCTCTCTGAAATATCTCATCTGAAAGTTGAATACGATGAGTACTGATTATTGTGTGAATTTAAATTAGATAACATATGTAAAGCACTTCGCAGTGTGGCCTGAAATGGGAATGCGTAATAAATATTGGTTGCTGTTAATACTACTATTAAGAATAATATAGTAGGGCTACTTTTATGGAGGAGCCAATTTCCAAAGTAAGTTCATAAGGCAAAAGTCATACATGAACCAGTAGGGCTACTTTTATGGAGGAGCCGATTTCCAAAGTAAGTTCATAAGGCAAAAGTCATACATGAACCACTTAATAACAGCTGGTGTTTAATGAGTGCTGATTACGTGGCAGGCACTGGTCACAGCCTTTGCCTGCATGACCTCATTCCATCTCAATCCATATGGGAAGTGCTAGGACTTGACCTGCCTTACATATTAGAAAACGGAGGCACTGAAAGGTCAAGTAACTTTCCCAAATAATGAAGGGCCTTGAATTCAGGCAGTTAACCAGTCAAGCTCCCAAACACACCTTCAGCCACGGGGTCTACAGTCTCTCCTTCAGGAAATAGGGTGTGATTTTTCCCTACCCTACGGACAAATCCTGGGGTACCGTGGGTATTTGGTGATTGAGGAATGAATGAGTTCTTGTTGGAGGAACTCCTGACTTTCCCCAGAGCCCACATCTCATAAACTCACAGACAGGACGGGGTAATGGGGCTGGGGAGAGGCCATCACTGGATGTCTCCATTTCAGGAGTTTCCTTGCAGCTCTCAGCTGGCCTTGGCCCATGTCTCCATTCTCAACCCTCCATGAGCCAGCTCACTCCAGCCCACACCACCCCCAACAAGACCTTCGTTCATTCCATGCATCTTGAGTCACCTTTGGAGCCCCCATGTCACGTCCAGGCACTGGAACGAGGATGTAAAGGGTACAGGGAAGGGGGTTTACCACCTTCTGTATGCTTTGGAGGGGCTCCAGTGACTCGGGGAGGTGCAGAGAGGGATTCCTGAGGGTCTATGGGTTCTCTCCAGGGATTTTGAAGCAACGTGTTTTTATTTAAATGATAAAGTGATTAAATTTAGGATCTGTCAATTCTAGGGGTTGAAGCTGCTGCCTCTGGCCTGAAAGATCCTGAATACGAATCTTGGCAGCCACTTGGCAAAGGGTCTCCTTGCAGCCAGGTTCCAGGACAAGGTGAGAAGTTAAGTGAGGCAAAGGCACGTCCCTGCTGACCTTGGCATCCCCCCTATCAAGCGGGTTCTGGCTTGTATTTACAGTTCAGTCCAAGGCTTCCCGAGGGAGGTGACCCTTGTGCCGAGCAGAGATTGCGGGGCTGACGCGTACATAACCACATCAGCACATTTTATTCGTTTGTGCAGTGCCTTCTGATTGACCTGTTTTCTCCAGGTCCTTGGTGCTAACAAAAACCACAGGGTAAGTCGCCATGGAGGTTTATATTTGTGCACAGCTGATCCTCGCTATTCACAGATTTGCAAATTCACCTACTCATTAAGATTTGTCACCCCAACATCAATACTCGTAGCACTTTTACAGTCATTTGCAGACAGTGGCAGAGCAGTGAAAATTTTGAGTCACCCAAGACACACATTCTCAGCTGAGGTCAAACAAGGCGACAACACTGGCCTGACCTTCTCGCTTCAGC
This sequence comes from Urocitellus parryii, assembly GCF_045843805.1. Classification (NCBI taxonomy): domain Eukaryota; kingdom Metazoa; phylum Chordata; class Mammalia; order Rodentia; family Sciuridae; genus Urocitellus; species Urocitellus parryii. The sequence goes on along the minus strand of NC_135534.1, from coordinate 179,347,658 downwards.
GCTCACACCATAAACAAGTATCGCTCTGTGGTCCATTTAGTACCACATTTTTCACATTTGGGAGCTTTTCTGTTGGTGAATCTCACTGTTCCAATGGTCCCCAGGCATAGTGTTGCAGTAAGCTCAAGGTGGCTGCGATGGCCTCGCAGGGGGAAATGCATGTGTTCCGTGAGCTTCCTTCAGGCATGGTGACAGTGGTATAGGCCTGGGTTCCCTGTCCCTGAGTCAGCAGCCTTTGAGCAGGAAAACACTTAGGATAAGGCTGTGTTTTATGATTAACAAAAACATGGCCAGAGGCTGGAACCCAACCCTTGTATTTCCTCTCGGAAACATGGTTTAGTCTTTGCCAGGGCAGCCTTGCCAGGGAGGGCACAGAACACAGCTACTGCGAATAATGAGAACCTAGTTCAGAACTCGAGGCCCAGAGAGGTTAGAGAATTTGCCCACATGGCCGCTAGCACACATCTGAGTGTCCAGGGTTGGCCCTTGAACTCAGACGGAGTCTCTGCTCTATCTACTCTTGCCCCCGCCTCTCAGGATTCACAGCCAAATGATGAGCCCAGTTGCCTGTGTGGTGTCGGGGTGAGGAGAACCTGCTCCAGGTGTTTTGAAGTCTCCTTGGAAAATTCTGTTCTTTGTCTCCTCCCCACTGGGGTCCTTTCCCACCCCCTTTCTTTTTTTTTTTTTGCTGGGGGGAGGGTACCAGGAATTGAACTGAGGGGCACTCAACCACTGAGCCACATCCCCAGCCCTATTTGGTATTTTAGAGACACAGTTTCACTGAGTTTCTTAGTGCCTCGCTTTTACTGAGGCTGGCTTTGAACTTGCAATCCTCGTGCCTCAGCCTCCTGAGCCCCTGCTGGGATTACAGGCGTGGGCCACCATACCTCGCTTCATCCCTTTTCATGGTTGCTTGCTTTTGTATTATCTGGAATCACTTTGCCATTGCCTTGAAAGCCCTTCGGAGCAAATGGACCTGCAAAGGTACCTCTCATAGCAAAGTGCAAGCCTTTCCCAGGAAGGACCTGGGAAAGACTAGGCCACTCAGCCTGAGAATCAGTGCAGAAGGGTTGGTGAAAATTGCCCTACATCATTTTTACAGATGATTTAAACTCCAGAACAGGGCAGGTGGAAAAGAGGAACTAAAGGGAAATTTGAACTCTCCTGGACCACGGCCCCCTGGACAGCCTTCACAAATCCTAAAGATTCTCATCCTCCCCGTTTGAAGAACAGTGGCCCTTCCTAAGCGTTTCCAAACAACCAGTGCTGTTTTGTAAGACTGGAGCTCCAACACATCCCTTTTCACAGGGCCTGCCGTGCTCAGAGTGATGTGCTGCTTGATGTGGTTGACAGGCCTGGCAGAGGAGAGGCAGGAGGGAGGAGGAGGAGAGGGGGTTACAAGTGTCTGTGAGGCGGCATTCATACTCAGTATTTCCTTTCCTTTCAAAGATGGTGCACCAGCCAGTATGCTTGATACAAACAATAGAACCCACCTTAATTCATTTTAGTGGAAAGAGAGTTTATGGAAGAATTTTGGGTGATTCACAGAACCTCCAGGGCAGACAGAGCATCCCACTCAAAGGGGAAAAGTGGTCAGACCATGCAGTTAGATGACGCCATGGAAGATCAGCCCAAGGACCTCAGGCTCTGACGCCCCCAACACCTCCTCTGCTCCTGGGGCCACAAGGGGATTCTGAGCAGCCCCCTGTCCTGCTCCACTCCTGAACCAAATTCATCCATGGGCACGTTTGATTGGTGGAGCTCAGGTCACATGACTGGATGGTGGAAAACCACAGAAATTTATTCTTTCACATTTCTGAGGCCAGAAGTCCAACTGAGGCCATGAACAGTGCCATCTTCTCTCTAAGGGAGAGTCCATTCCTTGCCTCTTCCAGATCCTTGTGGGCCACTTTGGCTTGTGGCCATGTCCCTCCTATCCCTGCCTCCCTGATCATATTGTCCCCTCTCTGTGCTGAATCTCCCTCTGCCTCACTCTCCTGAGGACATCACCACTGGATTTAGGACTCACCAGATACTGCAGGATGACCTCATCATCTCCAGATCTCTTATCTACACATCTGCCAACGCCCTCTTTTCCAAATAAGATCACAATCACAGTGTTATGCTGGGGACCAGCTTATCAGCATATGGTGGGTAATTTGGGGCCATTCAACTCACTGGATCTGACTACAGATTCAAATAATCTGTGGACCTATTTATACAAGGAGAGCTCCCAAAGCCCATCCAGACCAACAGGAGACCATCCAAGATACATGCTGCTATTGTGTTGCTGATCGCTTCTCAAGGGCTGTGCTTCTTGGCAGGTCTGAGGACAGTGATTATCCAATCAGGTCTTTTCACAAGTGAGAATGAAAGCCCAGAGAAGGTTCAAGATCCCTCTCAAGTCACATAGCACCAACTTTGAGATCAGCCTTTGGTGTCTCTGGCAGGCATTCCTCAACCCCTCCGGCTGTGTATAGTCCCCACTAGTCTCCTCCCAGGCTACAGGAGAACCCAGAGAGTCGGACAGCATCTTTCCTGACTTGCCCTTGATTGGGTTCCTTATGGTCCTTCTTGAATTGAAGACAATGCCTCATCTCAAACCTGATGGATACCCAAACAGAGACCAGATCAACTTGCTCACCTGTTGTGTGACCTCGAGGAAATCATTGAACCTCTCTTGTTCTGTTTTCCCCATCTTTAATATGAAGGATTCAGCTCAGTGTGCTCTGAGGTGACTTTCAGTACAAAATTGCTAGGATTTGGTAATTCCAACCATCTGAGAATGTTTAATTTGGCCCTGGGCCACCCCAGGATGTTTGATAAAATCTGATCGTTTGGACAAGGCCCAGGAAAGGAATAGATCAGAGCCTGTGCTGGGTGTGGGGAGCCCACCTGTTGGGAGAGTATGTGTGTATGTGACAAGGAGGGGGAGGGGCTGGCTGCTCCGATGGTAGAGACAGAACTAGAAGGAATTAATGCAGCTCTTTTCAAACATGGAAACTGAGCCTCAGGGAGGGAACCGATTAGTCCAATTCACCCAAATACTGAAAGGCAGAACTGGAATGAGATTTAGCTTTTCTGACTTCTTTCTTAGGTTCTTTCCCCTACCCCAAAGATGACAAATAGACTTCCTTTTATGTGCTCTGACCAATTGGTAATAGCTACCTTGGGCACAGTCTTCTGGAAGGTCCCCAGGCCCCCCTGGGCTCAGTAGAAGAGTGCTGTGATTGATTAGCAATGTCTGTCATGGACGCAGGAGGGGAGAGCCATGGCCCCAGGGATCACCATCCCTGATGTACCAGGTTCACGACAGTTCAAAAGTGACAGCGGAGAACTTGAATCTCATTCTATTTAGAGAATCAGCTGGTGAAAGCAAAGTAGAAGACTACCTAACTAGTTCTGCAGAAGATTCTTGAACGTGCCAAGCCCAAAATTCAGGAGTGGTGGTCAATGTATGCTTCCAGAGCTGGTCCGCACCTCTGGGCAGAGTTGTCTGGGTGAGGCTGGGAACAAATAGTACCACAAGCCGTGAAAGGGTGTGGGGGAACCAGGGGGCGAGAGGTGGGGGAGATAAATTCCCAGAGACACAGAACAAGACAGCAACTGAGGTAGAAGCACTTGCACAACGTACACCCAGAAATTTTGTTGTATTTTGTTGCTGTTGGTTTTGCTGTGACTGCAATATCACTGCCTAGACAGAAACACGGAAATTGATTTATAAAGAATTAAGGACAGGTGCAAAGTCATATGTCAAAGTTATATGTAAAAACTATGTGAATGGGCCAATCTCCACGTGCCTACATTTAATTCTAGTTCATGAGAGTAATGGCTCTTTCATCCAGTCCTCATTGCAATCTTCTGAGATGTCTCTTTTACAGATAAAGAAACTGAGGGCTGAGGGACTTGTCCGACATCACGCCATTCATTGGTGGCAGAACTGGAATCGGAATCAAACTCATGATTTTGACACTTCCCTCTAATTAAAATCTGGACCCAACCAATCTTTAAGAATTCATAGGAGTTACTAGAAGTGACAGATAGGCCTTACCAGAACTGACCCCGAAGTCCCAGCCCCTCTTAATAGGAAAGCAAATCCAGAAACTTCCTCTGGTTTTCATTTATTAGACTCAAAATCACCAAAGTTCTTTGCCTCTCCAGGAAAACTAAAGGACCTGCCACTTCAGAAGAAGCTCTGGGGTCTACGTACAAGCTGTCTTGCATCTTCCCCAAGCCCCTAACCTGAGCAGTCCAGGTTAAAGGGTATCAGCACTGCCACACATTCTTCTTTTTCCCAAATTAATCAAGAAGTAGGAATTTCTGACAAATGCCATCTGCTGATTTTTTCAGAGAGACAAGTTTTGGTGGTGTGACCAGCAGGTGCCTCAGCTTTTTCTAGCATGCAGTACCAAAACAGTCGCCATGGCAACCCTCGGAGGGCAGCCTTCCAAAGAGATGTATTGTGAGCACGGAAACTCTAGAGCACTTTCAAGCAAGAGGGAAGGAAGCTAGTGTTGGGTTTCCAATGGGGGTGAGCAGGCGCTTCTCCCCAGGCACCCAGGCCAGACCCCAGCTCAGCCACACCCTCCCCTGCCCCAAGGCTGGTGCTCCCTGAAAGAGAGGAGAATTGGGGGTTCCTGGTCTATACCAGGCAGAACAGGCAACTCCTACATGTCTTTCAGAGCTCAAGTAGTATAGAGGGAGGATAATAGAGGTGTGGCACTAAGTTGGGTCCTGTCTGGTCCCTTGCTGAGGGAATGACCTTGGGCAATGACCTTGGTCTTTCTGAGTTTCAACTTCTCATTTGTGAAATGGTGAAGTCTTCTCAGGGAACATTGCAGGTATGATGTGATGCTCGTGAAAGCTGTTGGGAAGGTGCTCACAGATGGCACCAAGCAAAAGAGCCGAGATTTGGGCATCAGGAAGCCTGGGTTCCTCACCAGACTCTGCTGCTTTTGAATCTAATGACCTTGGATGAGTCACAGAACTTGCCAGGCCTCTATCTCTCACCTTGCAGGGATGCTCTGTCCTGCCCCACAATGTGGTTGGGAAAGGTAACAGGGTACGACGCATGACCAGAGGCACCAACTCCGCACTTCCCTTCTTCTCCACTCTTCTTTGGGCTCCTGAGACTTCTTAACCCTGGGCTCCTGGGATTCCAAGCTGCCCATGGTCTTAGAAACAGACACAAACGTGGGATTTAACATTCAAGGATTTTAGTAGGGGAGACACCTGTGATTGAATAGGGGTGAGGCTTAGCAGGGCCAGGAGAGTGTCACTACTTGATGCAAGTCACACACGTGGATATGGGAGGGAGTGGGGGAGGTTGTGGAAGCCCCTGGACTGCCTGTAGTTTAGCAGGTCCTGCAAGGTCCTTGGGGGCTCCTCCAGCCACTGTCACCTGTCCAACAAGTTCCCTGTCTCTTGGAAGAAGGCCTGCTTTGGGATCCCTGCCACCCTCAGTTGCTGATTGACTTCGAGCATCCAAATAGAAGTATGGCCTTGACACAAATATGGGTTCAAGCAGCAGGGCCTTAGTCTGCTGAGCACCTCCCACACCCCACCCCATCTGCAAGGCATCTTCTCTCTCAGCCACCTCACTACCCCATCCTGACATCTTTCCCAGAGATATCCACCTTGGACACTTGGCTGCAAATCCACCTCTCCATTTCAGAAGCTTGTACCCCACACCCAGGGGCCTTACCCAGAACATCACAGAGACTCAGGTTCAGCGATACTTCAGTACTCCGACTCTCCAACAAGCAAGATTGCCAACACCTCAGTTAGAGAGCAAAGGTGCACGTGCTATGTCTCCGCCTGCATCTGAGTGCTCGCATATGTAGGCATGTATGCTGTGTCAGTGGGTATATTTGCATATGTTGGTAAACATTTACACTATGCATACATGTGTTGTCAAGTTATATGATGATGCCATTCCCATCATGCTAAAAATTTTATGCAGAGTACCTCTGATCTGTCTTTGAGGTAGATGAGTAGTTGGCTGTGTAGGTACAAGCATCTTTACAGTATGCCACTCACATGACAAAAGGCAGAGCCAAGGTTTGAACCAGGAGTATTTCCCCCTCAAAATCTGAAATCTTGCCAGTGATCCCAGCATGTGATCCCAGCAACTTGGGAGGCTGAAGCAAGAGGATCACAAGTTCAAGACAGCCTCAGCCATTAGCGAGGTCGTAGACAACTTAGCAAGACCTTGTCTCAAAATTTAAAAAAAAAAAATTTAAAAAACTTTTTTAAAAGGGCTAGGAATGTGACTCAGTGGTTTAAGGTCTCTGAGTTCAATCCCTTATACAAAAAAAAAAAAAAAAAACCTGAACTCTGACCCTCCCTATCACACCTCACCCCACCTCCTTGTAAACATTTGCTACATGAAACCACATGTAAGTGCACATAAACAAAAGATTAAGGTAGAGGAGGAAAGTCTACATGGAGAAATATAGATATAATTCTCTTAGTATATGTTATCTAGAAAAAATATATTGCTTCTTAATCATAAGAATTTCAGGATAATAGACTAGAGCACTAATTCTGGAGATTCTAAACAATATGAGGCTCTGATTCTGCTAGCCTAGTCCTACAAGAGATTCCATTTCTTGTCCTTTCTCCAAATCCTTGCTTCCATGGCAAGTTCTTCAGCCAGCCTGTCAGAGGTGGTTTTGTCCTGGTTGGAAGGTGTTTTTAAAAAGCTATCCCGAGACTTCAGTTTTCTGAATCAGTTATCTTTGCTCGCTTCCTGGCAGCAGGAGATACTAGTCTATAGAAATAGATTTAGCATCAGTCTCGATTGCTATTTATGAAGCACAGGTACTGTGCTTAAAATTCTCCGAAATGATCACATTGGATTTTGGCTCTCCTCAAAGTAATCCCCATTTTGTCAATGAAGAACTGAAACTCTGAGAGGCTAGGAGATTGACTCTGTTAGCAGGGAGACAGAGCAGGGGCTGGAGCTGGACTCTGCGAAACCTAAGCCTGGCTCTTTCCACTGTATTCACATGCCCTAGACAGAAGATACCATCTCCCCAGATGCTGGCTTTCCAGGCTGTCCATCGGTTCTGCTGGATCCTGGGAGCCTACAGGACCAGCCAAGCCCAGGACAGGGTTTCTCAGGGCCAGGGCAGGTCGACTTACCTGGAAAAGCACCAGCCTGGCTATCGGCATATCCACTTTCTTCCCGTTTCCTCTCTCAGCCTCCTTCCTCAGTTCACAATGAGAGTCCAACTTCTGCCAGTCCTGACTGCCATCCAAACCGTTTTTCTTTTCAAGAATTTGAGGAAGAAAACCATCGTGTGCTCACAAGGGACCAGGTAATCAGAAGCGTCTGGAGATTTTGAGCTGTTAACCTAGAGAGGTTGCAAAAGTACTTTCTAGGACATCCTCAGGGGTGGAGTCCACAGAACCGGCTTTTGGGCAGGTTCCTGAAGCTTGACCACAGTGGCACTGGAGGGTGGGTGAGGGCTGCAGCAGTGGCCTGATATTTAGAGAGCACTGTGCAGCTGGGGAGATGCAGTCAGCCCCACATCCTCATTCAGACCTCACAGAGACCCTCTACAGTTGAGGAAAGTGTTCAGAGAGGTAAAGCAGTTCCCCCAATGGTGGACAGCTGGGAAGAGGCAATGCTGAGACTTTCACCCAGTTCTGACCCCATGACAGCATCTCGGGGGGGGGGTGTCCAGGTTGTCCTCAGAGCTGTATCAGGGCAACAGAAGGGTCGGTGAAAAATAGCAGAGGATTCTGGACACAGAGAGCAGCACCTGTCAATGGTAAGGAAGTTTTGGATGCAGCGAATGCCAGAGGCTGAGGGGACTTAAATAAAAGAACTTATTTCTCACTGCTCTGGAAGCTAGGAAGCCCACCACCAGGATCCAGCTTGGCCAGGTTCTGGTGAGAGCCCTCTTCCTGGTTTGCTGTCTTCTTGCCAAGTCCTCACATGGTGGAGGACAGAGAAGACCAGCTCACCCTGTCTCTTCTTAGGAGGACACTAATTCTGAGGGCTCCTCACAGGTCACATAGTTAGTTCTCTGAGGCCTCATCTTCAAAAGCCATCACAGCGGGGATCGGGGTTTCCACATACGAATCTTAGGAAGACAGGCACTTTCAATCCATAGCAGAAGTCGAGCCCTGGAGGACCATCTCATTTAGGGTAATAAGCCAGGCACCATGAGAGGCACTGGGACACGTCCTGGAAAAGGCCCTGGAGTCCCTGCCCTGAGACAGCCAGAGTTCAACAGGGGAGACTGTCACAGCAATAGGCATTCTGGCAGCAGGACACATGGGCTCTGTTGGGGCGCATGGGAGGCCCACACCCAGACAAGGTACTAGGTCTCTTGATTCATTTTCCAAGTCTACAAAAGTGACTTAGGATATGGAGTAGGAGTAAAAATAAAGATGACTGTGGGAGGGGAGATCCAGGAAGGCTTCCCAGAAGAGGTGGGCAGCCTTTTCAGGCCTTGAAAGGTGGGTAGGATTTTGATGTGCAGCCTCAAAGTGAAGCACTGAGCCTAAGAGCATAGCATGGTCCCTGCAGCCAGTCACTCCTGTCCAGTGCCTATGGGGACATAGCATGGGACAGGTAGCAGGAGATGAAGCTGGGAAAGCAGGTGGGGGTCAGTTTGGGGCCTCAGTGGGTATGGCTTTTGTCCCATTGGCAAAGGGGAGCTGTCACCAGCATTTGGAGTGGGCAGCCGCACTCTTGGCCTTGCATTTTAGAAAGGTCATTTGCAGGGCAGTTTAGATGATGCTGGAGGGAGGCTGGAAGGTCCAATTCCGTCTTGAGTGGTGGGGTAGGTGAAAGATGAGGGCATCAGTAGGCGGTTCTGCAGCAAGAGGTAAATCATCGAGGTGCTCACCAGTTAGGCTTGAGGAGGCGGCACCTGAGCACAAGCCCATTGTGTCTGGGAAGAAGTTCACAGGTTTGCCTTAGATCCAATGGACAAGTCCAAGGCTAAGAATGAGCCAGATGGCAGAAACAGGACAACCCACGGGGTTCAGTGGGAGCAAGGGTTGGGGTGGGGACAGAGCTGGGGGTGAGGGCATTGCTAGAGATGGGAAGGGTCGGTGTGATGGAGGGGTGTGTGTGTGTGTGTGTGTGTGTGTGTTGCTAACATGTGGACATGTGATATGTGCATAGCGCCTGCAGGATAGGGAAGAGGCCTGGCCTGGGACAGAGGGTGATGGTTCCTGAGGACAACTCCCAAGGCACTGGATGGGAGACACACATCCAGGAGCCAGTCTTAGCCTCCACATGGGCAGTCAGCCCTGACCATCAATGTCAAGAGAAGAAAGAAAACAAGTATCACTGGTTTTTGTTTTGTTTTGTTTTCCCCCAGTGTCCATATTTTATTCTGGAGGCTTGTGCTCTCAGCAGCCTCCAGGGGTCCAACTCAGGAGCCCGCCCCCCACCCCTCATGGCCACCTAGCACCTGATACTGGAGACAGATTTAACAAGAAAAAAAAAGAAGTCTTTTTTTTTTTTTTTTTTAAAGATCTAAACCAAGTTCCTTTCTGGCACTTTCCACAGATTTTAGGGATTTTGTTCCCTGCACTCAGGACAGAGAAAACTGAAGCTTCTCTGTGGTCTGATCTTTCCAGGGGCTCCTAGGAGAACTTCCCCCAGGGTCCAGGAGCAGCGGCCCACTGCACAGTGGACACAGCCTGGTGACACCCCCCGGGGAAGGCAAGCCCAGATCCTTCTCAGCCCAGCATTCCTTCTTCCTTTCTTCCTTCACCGACTTGGCCCGAGTTTTCTGCCCAGCCGAGCTCTGAGAGCCTTTCACAGTGGTCGGGCCGCCAGTTCCCCGCACCAGGGCTGGGCTGGCTGACCCCTGTCCTGCGGGGGGTACTGTCCCCAGGCCAGGCCTGCTGCCCCCTCCCCAGCCCTGCCCTGCCCTCCCCTCTGCTGGCTGCTGACGCACGCATCCTATAATAAGCCTCTGTTACTTGGAGCTGGGGCGGCTCCGTAGTAAGCCGAAACCGCTACTATATTTACACCCTTTCCACATTTAGACAAAGGCTATTTTTAACAGAAGGTCTATTTGTGGGGGTTGCCCACGTCACACTCTGTTCACATGCATCTCACCATCCCAGCCTGTTATTCTGATTTCATACTTGAGCGGGGTCTCTCTCCTCCGCTCTTCGCGTCCCTCCTGCTCGCCATTGTTTTTCTTTCATTTTTCTTTCTTGCCTTCTCCAATTTCCTTCCTTTCTTTTCCCCAAAGGAAATCAGATGGAGGGCTTTGGCAGGCTGGGTCGCCAGAGTCCTTCTGGGAACACCCGGGTGCCTGTCCTCACGGAGCAGCGGCCAGTGTGGCTACGCACTAGACCTGGGGCTGTTTTCCGTGCCTACTGGGGGGCCAGGCGCAGACCCCCACTCCTGCTGCCTGGAAGGCTCTCTCCTGCCAGCAAGCTGGGCCTGAGCAGGCTGCTGCGAAGCTCCAGCCAGGCCGGCCCCAGGCATTCTAGTTCTCTGCCTATACCCACGAGTGTTCAGGCGATGGTGGCCGCGTGGTCACAGGAAAATAAGCCCATGGGGTAGTATTCGTCAAGAGCCCCTTTTCAGCTTAGAGGTGAATTTTTTTGGATTTGCCTAAGATGACAGAGGTTCCTTTGTTCTGATTGACTCCATCTCCTTTACCCTCCAGCTGCATGATCCACTTATAGGAAAGGGGGACATTAGCGGAGTCAGCATGCATTCAGGGCTAGCAATGGTCAAGTGCTGTTAAGCACTGTGGAGACCCGAACCCCAGCAATGGTGCCAAGCGGTGGACCTGTGTGCACCCAGGTCCAGGTGGGCACAGGGAGGACCACAGCGGCCAGTGATTAGAGTAAGTGGCTGTGCTGGTCCCAAATTTTGTACCTTCCCCCTTTGCCCCTCTCCAGCTCTCTACAGATCGCAGCGTCTGCATCGATGCCATCTCTACTCTTCTCTCCCCTCGTTCTGCTCCTCTCCCTGCTCCCACCCCAACAGGAAGGGACCTCTCCCACCTCAGAAACCCATCAGTGCTTCTGCGACCTACTTCCTCAGACTGTGAGCACTGACTGATCTGAGATACAGTCACACCAGGACCCAGAAAGGACTCCAGAAAGGCCTGGCACAGATGCTAACGTGTCCCAGAGAAGCTCCCTGTTGTAAAATCCTGTTTTATTCCTCCAACAATCCAGCTGGAATGGTGGCTTCAGAGTAAAACGTTTTTATTTCATTTCTTAGAGCAAAGTGTATGCAAGTGTCTACCTGCAGCAGACTGTCATAAAAACAGAGTGCAGTGTCAATCACAGGACTTCCTGTCCTTCTTAGCCCCACTTCCAGAGGTGTCCGAAAACCTGGAAACCAAATGCTCCCTGAGTGTTCATGTTGCACACTTTAAATTGCTGATTGGGGCTCAGATATTTCCTGGAGACGCTGATATGAGACTGCTATCTGCTTGGTGTCTGGAGTCCAGAGCCCAGCAGCTGTAACATGAGGGCAAGCAACAATCCTTTTATTTAATTTTAATTTCTTCTTCCCTAAAATGAAAACTAATGCCACCTTGCCTGCTCCCCCCTCCATAGTTTGCAGAGAGTGAAATGAGAGAATGTTGGGGAAAGCTGCTTGGAAAGCCACAGCAAGCCTATGAGCCGCTGGTGCTGATGTGGATATGAAGGAGGGCTCAGAAAGGCAGAGCGACACACACAAGGTCACACAGCAACGAAGTGGTTAAAATGAAGACATAATAGCCCTGGCTCCCTTAGCAATGCTAGGCCGAGTTCAGCCCAGAAATGGGGACACAGATTTGGGATAAGGCCCATGCTCTCCCCAACTGACCCTCCCTGCACCTTTGTCCCAGTGGCTTCTCAGGCTTCTCAGCAGTGTGGGTGTCCTGCCTCGGCCAGAGCCGAAATCCCAGAGCAGTGAAAGAGGAGCCAGTGTCATGGGGCTTCTGGTTTCAGGATATACTGGAAAGGTGAGAAGGAAACTTGTCTTCCCGTGGATCCGGGCCAGACCCGGGTGGCGGGGGCTCCCCCACCAGGAGCTGGGATGTTCCCCAGGTGCCTGGGCATCCCCAGGTCAGTAGGGCCGCCAGGATTTCTCCAAAGCGTTTGCTTCCGTCAGAAAATAAATCATTTAGCCTTTTGCAGGGACCAGATGTTTTGTCTGCACAGGCAACACCTGCCCTAGAATCCGCACCCTGGCAAGGCCTTGTGATACCCCGGCTTAGGGGCCAGTTTGTAGAAAAGGAATTAATGTCCCACGTAACTGCTTCTTGGAGGACTTCTACACCTAGACCTTCAGGACCTTGACCTCCACACCTTGACCTCCATGTTTCCCACCAGCACCACCCCACCTCTCCATTCCAACCCCTTGTCAAATGCCCATCTATTTTCAAAGCCAGGTTCAGACATCACTGCCTGTGTGAAATCTTCCTGGTCCTCTTCTCAGCCAGGAATAATCCAGCCTCTTTCTCTGGGCTCTCAGGGGCTCCTTGTGAACACTGAGCCTTCCAGACTGGTGTGTGCTGGAGACTCCCTGAGGGGAGGAACCCTGTGCTCAGCCCACAGCAGGGAGAGGCAGACCTGGCTCTGGGACAGGCTTCAGGCTTAGGTCTCACCCCTTCTCCTGGGGCACAGCAGTGCCTCTGGGCTGCAGTGGCAGAGACAGGGCAGTAGATGCTGAGCCACCCCAAGATGGAGCCAGTCACCTTAGAAGATAGTTATCTTTCCATCATTGGAAGGAGAGGAAGAGGGAAGGAAGAGGTTTATCTACCTGCTGGTGGCAGATAACCCTCATCCATGTCTCCTTAAATCAAAATGGGCATGTTCTGGCAGAGGCTGGGTGACAGCATGGGAAGTGTGCCAGCCTCTGAGAGGTCCCTCCCAGACCTGAGAGTCAAGTCTTTAAAAACACTGACATCCCACATTGATAAGCCCAGTGGCCACTCTGGTGACCAGGAATTTGGCAAATGATTCCAAAACAATGTGGTAAGCCCCACCCCTAAACTTTCCACAGCTCTGCCCACATGCAGAGCAAACAGATGGTCCCGGGGAGAACTGAGTGGGGAGGACTCACTCACAGGCACTAAAGTCCTCCTGAACTCGAGTCCTCCCCGACGAGAGGCACAGCCAGGCCTCTCTCTTGTCACACAGTGCTCCTTCCTCTCATCTCATCCACCTGACCAGGGCTGAAATGTGCTCTGCCTGCAGCCCACAGCTGTCTGACTGAAGGAACTTTCTGTCTTACAGCTGTCAAAGCACACCCCAGAGTCCTTGATGCACATAAAACATCATTATGGAACTCTTGCTCACAAAGACAAAATCACAAGGCTAGGAGGGACGGCGGAGCCCCTCATCCACCTGAGCAGATCTGCAAGTCTCCAGAGCCTCTGCCACACCCTCCCTGTGCAGAGAGCCCCCTGGCCCTCCTCACCCTGCCAGGGTTGAACTTCTCAGCTGTCAGAAGGCGCCCTCCTCTCAGGTGTCCTCTGACTTCCTTTGGCTTCCTCTCATCAGTCCTGGCTTTTTCAGTGACAGCACAGAAGAGGCCGGTCTTGCTGGGAGGTGGTATGCAGAGGTGCAGGAAGGCATGGAGGGTACCAAGAGAGCAGTCAGGAGAGGTAGAACTTTAGAGAGAATTGCCAAGGACACGCACCATCTAAAGGGGCCTGTCATCTGCCTGCTGAGAATTCCCCATCATGCTCTATCAAGTGTTGTTTAAGTGATCACCCCTTGGCTCTCCGGGAAATGTGTTCATCCCAAATCAAGTACTCTCTTAGCTGCAGGACACCAGGGTATCGTGTCACCTCTTGTACTGACAATCAGGGAGGGAGGGGACCCAAACTATGCCACAGGGAATCTTTGGAAAGGAAAGAAAGGGTGTGGATTGTAAAGGAGATGCCTCTGGAAATCTTTCCTGGGAAAGGAGTATTGGATTTAGGATAAGAGAGTAAGCCATCAGAGTGGCCAAAAGCAGTGAGAAGTCCCTGTCACCAAAGGTGTTCTAGCAGTGGGGCGGGGTGGGGGGGTGGGGAGGTGGGTGGCCCGACAGTTGAAGCAATTCAAACACCAGGTAGAAGCTGGACCTGATGGGTTTTTACTCCTGAGAGTCTCTGAGTTTTCTTTTGCATGTGCACCTCACCACCAACACACACACACACACACACACACACACACACACACACACAGGAGCACCAGCGTAGTAGGGCGGGCATCTCTTGCTTGCTTCAGCTTTGCTCATCCTGAGATTTTCCCATCACCGAGTTGGTTGGGAGCAAGAAATAAAAGCCTTTTCTCTCTCCTTGGGAGGAGTGCAGCAGATTGCCTGGATCCGCCTCGCACTGCCCTGGCGCTGGTCTCAGCACCAAACGCGTTCCTTCTGCGCAGTCTGTTCCCGTTTTGACAATGCAGAGGGGAGAGCTGGAGGCAGAGCACAGCCAAGAGTACTGGGAGCGGCAGGGCGGGGCTTCGCCTTGGACTGGAGGGATCCCATTTGCATTTGCTTGGAAGGGAGCAGAGTTTGACTGGGCTGAGCAGCTCCCCTCAAGCATCTTTCAAAGAGGAAGTGTTGCCTACAGCAGCCATTCCCAGGCTTTCTCCAGGCAGAGGCTGAAAGGTTTTCATGGTAGGCATCCCCCACAACTTTCTAACATCCTGCAAATTAATTAAAATAATAGTTTACTCTTTCTCTAAGAGATGAGTTATTCTCTGCTGCTGAGGATGGAGTACTGGGCCCTTTGCTTTATTAAGACCCAGATTTTTTTTTTCATACCAGGGAATGAACCCAGAAATGCTTAACTACTGAGCCACATCCCCAGCTCTTTTTATGCTGAATTTTGAGACAGGGTCTCACTAAGTTGCTTGGGGCTTTGCTAAGTTGCTGAGGCTGGCTTTGAACTTGGAATTTTCCTGCTTAGCCTCCTGAGCCGCTGGGTTTATAGATGTGCACCACCATGTTTTTTGACTAGAACATTATACATCCTGGGCCAGCCATTAGCAATTCATGAACGGATATCATTCAATAGGACCGACTGAGCATCCATTCCGTACAGGGCCATGTACCAGGCTCTGGGATCCAGGACTTGCCCTCAAAAAACTCTAGTCCAGTGGGAGGGAGTGTCACAAGAGAAAACTTAAAATCCATGCAGCCATGGCTCCAGAAGTAGGCTGCAGGCTTACCAGCTACCTGGGAGCATCAGAGGTAGCATCTTCAAGAAAGGTATACTTGGGGTGTATTTTCAAGGTTGAGCAGGAATGGAGTGGTGGGGTGGGGGTCTGTGTATGAAAAGGTCTGTGACCAGAGCTACCAAGCAGGCAATAAAGAGCAAAGAATGAGTCTAAAGGAATGGCTTTACCCAGGGGTTATTTTGTTCCCTGAGGATACTTTATTGTCACAAAGGAAGGTGCAGCAGCAGAGCTATTGGCATCTCATGGACAGAAGCCAGGAACTCTGCTGCACACCCTGCACTACTCAAGGCAGCCCCTCTAAGGGAGAAAGCTCCGGTCCCTGGGTCAGCAGTGTTGAGGGAGGGAAACCCTGAGCACCTTAGAACGCTGACAGGATCCCCGGCCTCCACCCACTAGATCCACATCCTAAAGGAGGAGAGCTCAGAGCTTTCTGCAGATCACATCGAGAGGGACAAGGGGAGCCATGGTTTTCATGCCCTGGGGCTTTCCTTCCACTATCCCCCCCTTCAGCCAGCTTCCCCAGTCTTGTCTTCTGTACACACTTGAAAAACCTGCAGCCAATATCTTCCTCCAAATTGTCAATAAAAACGTTACACTCAAAAATTTGAGTGGCAAACAATGCCTTCCATTCATATAACATCCTGCGATGATAGGCCGTTTGCATCCCACGATCTCATTTTACAAAAGAGGCCAATGAAAGTCAAAGATGTTCTGCAATCTAGGAATTATTTAACTGTAACATACTCAACTTCCATCTCTTCTCTTAGCCTGCACCCTGAGTCCTCCGAGGACCCATCCATCTGGCTACAGGAGATGCTGGGAGTATCCTCCATCCTGAAAGAGCTCCTTTCCAATTTCCTCAATTAGTCATATTTGTGTGAGGGGCTAGGGGCAAGGTCTCTGGCCTCCCTCTGACCCAAGATGTGACACTTACATACCCCACTGACCACAGGGGACCTCTCACTCCCTGAGGCTGTTGGTCAGAGGCCCTCCCATGGCTGGCATGGTAGGAACAGCTGCTGGGCTCATGTTCTCTGGCCAGGAGGTATTACTGACCCTGTGATTTGGCCTCCTTCCAAAGTGAGATGGGCACAGAGGCCTGTTGAGAAGCTGTTCCTGTTGACTAGGCATGTCTGACCACTAATCACCCCATGGAAGACAGCACTAGTCAGCTGAGGGATGGGCTCCTTCCAAGAAGAGCCCCAAAATACTGCTGATCTGCAATGTCATCGTTCTCAGGGACAACGTGAACAGACCATGCCAGGTCACACCCCAGAGAAACAGCCTTGTAATCAACACTGGTTGTTCTAACAGTTTGTTCAAGGCTTGTGTATCTGTGGTTGAGAAGTTTATAACATGGACAGTCTTTGATCCCAGTGGCTCATTGGGAACTGATTTCCTATATTCACAAAGCTATTCAATGTCAGCTCCCCAGTCACTCAGGAAAATGAGCACCTCCCACTCCCTTCATCTCCCACGGTCCATTAATTCTGAACACAAGGATAAGAACCAAAGGCAATGAATCTTCACCAAATAATAAAATTCTGCTTGGTATCATCTGCTGGATGGCCCACCTGTGTCATCCAGCATATCTCAGAGATTTGTCCCTCTCATCAAACCTCTTAGCCACCCCCTGCAGGGTCTCAGGGTGGCTCCAGTACACTGCCTCTTTGTGTCTCGTGCTCCCATGGCCTGGCAACTCTCTCCTGCCACCATGGTTCCATCCTGATCCAATAATATTGCTTCCTTTCCTGCAGGGTCTGCCACATTGCCCAGTTAGCAGCTATGGACCACCCCTGGCCCGTGGCTGAAGTTGAATAAGAGCAGAGACAGAGGAAGGAGGTGGCTAGTGCAGGTGAGAGGTGGCGGTGGCTTGGAATGGAGCATTGATTACAAAGAAGGGAAAGAATAGAGCTGAGCTTGTGTCGGAAGAGCTGTCCAAGGGGAATCCAGCACTGAGTGGTGGGAGGGACAGGAGAGGGGTCCTCTCGCTCCTCAGGACCTTTAAACAGTGAAAAGGATGGCATGAGCTTGGATCTGTGCTATGAGCCCAGTTCCAGGGAGTCAGCATCTTTTTCTTGGGGTGCAGGTCTCTAGCACCCATTTCTCCACAAGGCAGGTGTTTTGCACTTTCAGAGAGGTGCTCTCCAGGAATACCTGGGTCCCCTCGCTTTGTGCTATTCATCACCCCAAACTGCTGAGCATGACTCTCACCTGCTCAGGAGGGCAGGAGAGGGTAGTGAGCTCATAGCACAAGGGTTGACCCAGGGTAGGGGCTCTGCATCAAACCCTGGGACACTGTGACAGTGCAGCCACCACAGTGTCAAGTGGCTGCTCTGTGTGATGGGGTTTCTAAAAATACTCCCAGTCCTACTGCTCATGCAGCACCAGCCTGGCCCTCCTGAGTGCCAGGCAGACACACAGGCATGGACAGGCTGCTCCCTCCTCATTGTCCCCACAGCCCCCCTGTGGTACATGTCACCATCTATTCTCAACCTGATGATTCCAAGAGCCACCTGCTGGCTCTTTCTTCTGCACATAGATCATAAGGTGGTTACTGGGGAACTCAAGGGCTGTTAGGAGACCACACCACAATCAAGGCCAATTCTCTCCTCCATCCCTCACTCATTTGCTTGGACACTCAACGTCCACCCAACATACTTTTAAGGGCCATTTCCAGTGCCTTTGCTAGGCCAGGGCTAAGGTAGATGCCACAGATTGGCCAAGGGAAGCCAAACACAGAAGTATGTACTGAACGAATTATGCCATGGTCAAGAACACTCAAATCTAGTCAGTGATGATGGAAATCAGAACCATCATGGTTACTTCTTGGGGATGGATTATAGCTGGTGGCTGAGAAAAGACAGGATGAATTTGGAGGGGGCCTGGAAATGCTCTATATCTGATCCAAGTGATGGTCTTAGGATATGATAATATGTAAAAAATTCCTGAGCAGTGTGACATTAAGAATTTATCCTTTCTTATGTGTATGTTATACCACAACTCTTTTTTTTTAATTTATATGGTGTATGATTCTGGTTTTACTTTTTAGAGCTACAGACACATCCGTGACTCAAGAATAGGTGAGAAAACTGTGTATCGATACTTGAGCAGTGCTTCTCCCTGATTGGTGAGATTATGGTGAATTTTTAATTTCCTTCTTTATACTTTTCTGGGTTTCCCAATTATTCTACACTGAATATATCTTGCTTATATAATGAGATTAAATATGCTAAATGCTATTTTTAAACATTTAAAAAGTGAGAGCCCTTGAGATGGAGCACTGGGCCAGCACGAGGCAGGTGGCTCTCTTCCCAGAGGGGCAGAGCCTGCTCACGAGCTTTTGTCCTCTTGGTCAGCAAAGACACCAGCTGAGGAGTCCTGTCCAGGTCTGTAGGGTTTCAGTGCTGCTAAATAAAGCTCCTGGCTCGCTGGGGCCTGTGAGGTAGGGCTGTTGGAGGAACCCTTGGGCTTCCCTCTCATTCCTGAAGGGACAGAGGCTCCAGGACTTTCAAGGACCTGCCAAGCCTGTCCTCACAGCCACTAGAACCGGCCTGACTCTGAGCCTCCTGCAATGCCAAGCCAGTAGGCACATGATCCTGAGCCGTGGCCTGCCTCAGGACTCTCCCAGAGAGGCAGGACGATTTTAGGGTCCCCCACCAACTCCCTTTGATAAGAAGAACCAGGGTGTGCACCTGGGGGCCAGACTGAGGTCAAGTGAGCTAATGGTGGATGTATTAAAAAAGAAAATCCAGCCCCGGGGAATCCTAAGGAAGGAATAAAAGGGAAAACAGAGGAATTGCTCTGGACCTCGGTTTTCCTCTCTGGGAAATGGGGCTGCTGTGAGGTTAGCATATGAATGAACATAAGGAAAGGGCTTCGTCTCCTGTCCTGTTTTGATGACATCTGAGATGAGACTGGTGGCAAGGCTGATCCCGACCACTCCAATAGTTGCTCTGGAGCCCTCTGCTCCAATCCTGGTGTCCTTTTCTCTTGGCTGCCATGGCCTGCACATGGCAGAGGCTGGGATAGACTTTTTTGTGTGCCCGAAGCCCAGTTTCTGTATTAGCAAAGCCACTGCCATCATGTGATGAATATCGGCTTGTGATTCATGACTGTATTTTATATTTCCATCCTGGATCCTAAAATCACTTCCCTCTCTCCTCCCACCTCCCTCTCCCGTCTCCAACATGTAGGCTCCCCCAGAGGAGTCATGTGACAGCTTCTCAGATAGAGCCAAGGAATGAGCCCTGGGCCAGCTCTGCCCTGTGACACACACACAGCCTCCAGCAGTCACATGGTCTCCAGCTGCCACCCCCGCCCTCCTCCCCAGGCTGGTACCCACTCCCTGGCAGGCTTTCTGAGCTGACTTGTCCCTCCTGGCTGCAGCTTGGCAGAGAGTGGAAGTGAGGGACACAGAGTACAGGGCCAACAGGCTTGGACCACACTGGTCCCAGCTGACATCAGGGTGGAAGCTCATCCAGGAGTCTCCCCACCAGGAATTAGGTGCCTTGGCCTGACACAGAGGTGGATGGATTGCTGGCAGCTGCTTCCCCTTGGCCAGAACCAGGCAGCGCCCCCATGAGCAGGGAGCATGAGTCCCAGGTGCTAAAAGAGGCTGCGCAGACAGCCAAGGGCACCATCCAATGTGTCTCAGGGAAAGGCTGCAAGCCGGGTCCTGCCAGGCCTCGGGGACAGGGAAGAGGGCAAATACTTGACGGGCCATCTGTGTGCACACTCAAGGGAAGAATGCCACAAAACCCCACCTCTAGCCCAGTGGTTCTCAATGAGAAGCCACTTTGAAACCTGGGGGACCTCTGGCAATAATTGGAGACATTTTTGGTTGTCAAAACTGGGGAGAAGGTAGGCTGCTGCTGTCATCCAATGGGTAGAAGCCAGGGGGCTGCTGCTGGACATGCCACAATACACAGGACCCCCGCCCCCAACACATGCCCCAAAGTATCATCTGGACCAGATACCCACAGTGTTGCTGTCAAGGATCGCCAGTCTGGAGAGAAGATAGCCTTTCTGGGGAAATTTAAGAAGAGCTCTGTGAATGAACCCACCAGAGTTGAGCTGTGACTGTCACTCCCAGGCCTAGAACCCTTGGGCGCCTTCCCAGTGCCCTCAAATGGAGCCCAACCCCCTGGACACATGTATCAAGATTTTCTTCTCTGACTTACCCTGGCTTACCCTCAGCCTCACATTTTGCTGGGGTTTGGTCACAATAAACCATGTCCCTAATACCCCCAGACCCTTGCCCATAAGGAAAGGAGTCCATTCCCTGTCTGGAATGCTCTCCACCCACCTCCGTCTAGTAAATACTCACCCATGCACCTGAGTCCAGCTTCGACCTTTCGTCTCCTGAGAAGCCTTCCCTCATTCCCACCCTGCCCCCCTCCCCATTCTTGGCACAGCATGCAGCCCATCCTAGGATCTCACACAGGACAGGTGCTGAGAAAGCAGACTGAGTGACTGTCTCTGCTACCAGACATCTGGGTCCATCTCCCCGGTTCTTAAGGGGACCGTGAGCAAAGGAACTTCCTTCTTGGCTCTTCCTGAGCATGCAGATCTGGCCTCAATGGCCCATAAAGAAGGGACCAGAAAGAATCTTGAGGGACCAGCCAAACAAGGATCTGAAAGCAAACCTGTAAGAGACCACATGGGAGATGGCAAAGCCAATTCAGAGGGAGTAAAATGGCACACTTTGGAAAATGGCACACTTTGCCTGGGGTGGGCAAGTGACATCCAGGATTGGGACTGCTACCAAATGTTTACAGTACTTGTTATGAAGGTGGAGAAATTCAGTGGTTTACATTTGCCAGCAAGGTCAATTACTTTTCCTCAAATCAGCTTCATGAATGAGGTAGGACAATGAGATGTTCCTACAGGTTCAAGATCAGGAAGGGATTGCCCCCCAGTTGCCAAGGACTGCATGCCAGCCCTTTCCCTCTTTGGGTTACACCATTCTGAATCAGCCAGAACAAAATGGATCAGCTCATTCCTGCACCATTGGTTTTTATTTCCCTGAGCAATCCCCCAAAAGATGATGAAAAAGAACAATTCTCCACTGCCGTTTCTTGTGGGCCCAGTTATTCACAGAATCTGTTTTGTCTCTGTCTTTTTACAACTTTATTGGCATATAATTGCCCTACAATAAACTGCACATATTAGAGTATAAGGTTGGATTAGGGTTGACATATATCTTCCCACAAAACCATCCCCATCAGGCCGGGTTCAGTGGTCGAGCGCTTGCCTAGCAGGTATGAGGCATTGGGTTCCATCCTCAGCACCACATAAATATAAATAAATAAAGATATTGTGTCCATCTACAACTAAATATATATATATATATTTTTTTTAAACCATCCTATAATTAAGACAATGAATGCAACCAACACCCTTAAGTGACATCCAATCCTGGATGTCACTTGCCTAAGAGTTGCCTTGTGCTCCTTTATTATCCATCTCCCTTGCCAACCCCCCTTCATGGTCCTCACAGGCAACCTGGCCTGCTTTCCATTGCTATTGACCCACTTGTGCTTTTTAGAACTTTACATAAATGTAACCATATAGTAGGTGTTCATTGTTGTCTGACTTCTTTCACTCAGCCCAATTATCTCCGGGTTCAAGTATGCTGTTACCTGTATCAAAAATTCATTCCTTTGTATTGCTGAGCACTATTCTGTAGCAGGGTTGCAAATTTGTTCATCCATTCACCTGCTGATGGGCTTTGGGTCAATGCCAGTTTGGAGCTATTCCAAATAAAGCTGTCATGAACACTTACATACGATTCTTTTTATGGACATGTTTTCTTTTTCTTGAGTACATATCTAGGAGGAATGGCTGGGTTGTATGTTTATGGATAGTCTCTTCTGAAGAGACTATCACACTTTTCCAAAGGGTGCCATTTTACAGTTCTACCAGCAGTGTCTGGGAATTCTAGTTCCTTCACGTGCTCACCAACACTGGGTATGGTTGGTCTTCCTAGTTGTAGCCATCTTAGTGTATGCTTCTTTATCATGCATATAGCTTCATTGGTGAAATGTCTGTTCAAGGAGTTTTTAAAGAATGGGTTTTTTTTTAATACTTCAGACATAGTAAAGCCTATAATTATGAAGGTGGTCTTTGGAATCCATCAGATTCCTGTTTCATTTCCTGGCTCAGCCACTTATTATACAATTTAGGATGAGTAGCTTACCCTTTCTGAACCTCATATTTCTCTTGTATAAAATGAAGATAATAGAATCTAATAAGGTTGAGTAATAATCAGATATTTAATTTTTTTTAAATATTTGACTCAAGGCCTAGCATACAGATCTTTTTAAAAATATCTCTTTTAGTTGTAGATGGATACAATACCTTTATATTTTTTATTTGTTTTTATATGGTACCTGTGGATCTTAATAAATATTATTAACAATTTTTTTTTTTTTGGTACCAGGGATTGAACTCAAGGGCACTTAACTATGGAGCCACATCCCCAGCCCTTTTTACTTTTTATTTTGAGACAGGGTCTCATTAAGTTGCTTAGGTCCTTGCTAAGCTGCTGAGGCTGGCTTTGAACTTGCACTCCTCCTGCCTCGGTCTCCCAAGCTGCTCTCAAGTGCACCACCACCTATGATATTAATTATAATATCCTCCACTAGTCTAATTTGAAATGAAACAATCAAGACCTGTGGCACTAAACTAAATAAAAACTAATAGGCAGAGGAGTCAGGGACTCCAAGGTGGGGTGATGAAGTGACTATTGTGGACATCGGGGGCTCAGGCCTACTAGGAGACAACAAGAAACACATTTGGAGATTTCCTCCACATTAACTTATATCTCTCCCAACAATAGGAGGAGAGTTGCCAGTAGTAGGGCACCTCTGGAATGGCCTGGAATGGTGAGTGCCATATGCCTTCTTGCCCTTAAAGGACCAAAGAGTAAGTATTCTAGATTAAGGGCCCATGTGGCTTCTTTGGCAACTCATCAACTCTGCTGCTACAACTCAGTCACAGGTGGTACTTATAGAACTGTACTGGGGCAGAGCTGTGACCCAGTACAATTTCATTTATGAAAACAAGAAGCTAACCTGTACCCCATTTTGCAGATGGAGAAACTAAGACTGGGTGGAGAAAGGTAGCTGGTCATGTAACCAGCCAAGAGCATGTCTCCTTATTTTCTGACCAATATTTTTCCACTCTATTTAGCTACCTCTTTATTGGGGGTTTTGTGGGGGCTTTGAAGGAACTGGCAGCCAGTCCTCTTCCAGGAAGTATCTGTGTAACCTGTAATTCTTAAACAGCAGCAGTGTGTTTCCTGTTGGTGGCTAGAGAGGCACCGGGGACTGAAGCCTCAAAGTCTCCAAGAATGGCTCAGAGCAGCTTCCTCTGCAAGCGTCACCATCGCCGAGCGAGGCTGCTTTGGAAGCCTCCCCCGTGCCAGGCCCTCTTCCATCAGCCGCTGCCTTGGCTGCCTTGGCAGAGTACCTCTCAGCAGCGGCCACAAAGCACAGAGTGAAAAAGCAGTTAGAGCTTTGGATCCTGTAAAAAATCTAAAAATATCCAGGAATGTGTGCACATATGTGGCCCTTCTGTGATCAAAACATCTGGGGAGAAGATCAAATGCTCCTGCTTTAATTTGCCTAAAATTCTGTGAGGACTTTGGAAGGAAAAGAAGTTGAAAGTCATTGACTTTTCTGGGGGAGGGGGGTGAGGACGTCACAAATTTTTTAATTTCGTTTTTTTTTTTTTAAGACAAAGTAAGTTATGTTTATGCGGATTCCTCCCCTGGGGTGAGTCCTGGACCTCAACTTCCTCTGGATTCTGGAGATTGTTTCTCATAACGGGGGCGGAAAGTTCATTGGCTACAGGCTTGAATTCCTGATTTGGAAACTTTGAGGGAAAAAGAAGAAAAAAAAAAAAAGGAAGGTTAAAACGCCAAGTTCTTCAATCAAAACATTAGGAGTGGTGATAATGTGACAAATCCTGTAATGTCAGATTTGAAGCAGGGCCTGTGTCAACCAGGCATTTGTCAGATGGGGAAACTGAGGCCCAGAAGGAGCACTTGCCTGGTGTCACTCAGTGGGTAGAAGAGGCAGGGCTGACACATACGCCCAGGCCATCGGGGGAAAGAGTCGGAGCAGTCTTCATTCTGGCTCTGCCACTTGAAAGCCAATGACCTTTCTGTACTATGAGATGTCGGTGATTCATTTTGACTGTCAGAAGCCAGGCTCAGAACCTCTGGATCTTATGCAGCTACTTGTTGTGGACCGACAGGGTCCTCGAAGGCTGAAAGAAAGGCATATAGAGGCCCACCTTCTGTATTACTACTCATGGCCCCAAACCTTCGCAGAGTTCTCTAGGAATCTGGACTGGCTGATGTGTGGATTCAAGCTCCCAGCTGGACTCCTTGGCCAGAGCAGGTTAACTGGCCTACAGGGTAACTTTTCCTGAAGGTAGGCCCTCAGTCTGGGCCAGGGAAAGCAAGTCACTCCCTAAAGCTTAGTCTTCCTGAGTAAGCCACTCATTCATGCTTTTTCACCTGTGTCATTTAGGGTCCCACGGGCCTTTCGAGGGCACACAGAGGCTTCTTAGTTTACTCCTGGACGCCAAAATTTTTCAACCTGCCCCTCTTGGTGAAGTTCTGCTCCAGGCAGGAACTTGAGTTGATCTCCACCACAGGCACCAACTACAGCGCCCTCTAGAGGTTGGTCTTTCACCTCTCTCCAGTTACTCCAATGGCTCGGGGCCAGGCCTGATGGGGGGATAACCATCACCGGCAAGAGACAAAATCCCAAATTATCAGGACAGTCCTAGTAATATGGTGGCAACTCTGCTTCTCTTCCTTTCCACTGTCGCCACTTTGACCCGATGGGCACATTGAAATGGAGGTCCACTTACCCAAAGTTTTCATGAATGCCTCTTTCATGTGCCTCCCACCCCCATCAATCTACGTTCTGCTAAAGTTACGTTCTCTCCTATCGACCATGTGGCCAACAAACTAAAGACTACATCATGGACATTCAGGAGCAACAAACCATGGCTGCAGCTGAGACATCCCAAACGTGCTACCACCCTTCCACATTAGCATTGTGGATCTCCTTCTGTTTTAATTGGTTCATAGAAATACTAAATAAACAGACCTTCTTTGCCATGGAGGAAAAAAAAATCTCAAATTATGTCAAAATCTCCTTTTGTCCCTTGTTTCTTCTTATCCCATTCGATCCCAGATGTGCTGCGGGAGTCTGGTTGAAAAATGGGTCTCTTCTTCATGATCTGAAGACCAGGGCATCCTCCACTGCACCTCTCCAGGTGGACCCGTCCGGCACCAGCCCGCTCCTGCTTTTCCAAACTGCCAAAGAGTCAACAAGACAAATGACTGTGCCACGACTCACTTGCGGCATCTGGAAAACATAAACTAATGTCAAAATCAAATGCCAACTGCACATGCCAGCTTCCAGGAGATAATGACCTGGAATTGAATGAGATTCAGACTCCTCCTCAGAGCTCAGCTCTGGGGATTAGGAGCATCCAAATGGCAGGGACCAGCTTCATCTTATCTCCGTCTCTAGGGCTGTCCTGGTTTATGTATGGGTTGGTCACTTGTTATAAGCATTTTGTTTAAAGGACCCCAGGACACTTTTTATTTGAAAAGTGGAGAAATGGGACCATGGAGCTCCTTGGTCTGCTTCTGTTCTAGATATGAGTCACTAGGGGAAAAGTGAAGTCACACAGATCCCCAGATGTGTTGAGATTTCTATATTCTGTAGGCATGGGACTGATGGCAGGAAGTTCTTAAGAGATACTGTTGACAGGTGTTTTCACATCCCAGATTGCTCAGCAAAGACTTCCTGTCTGGCATAGCATTCAGGGTATTTGCTACTATTTTGGCATGCACAATGTGTAACTCTGTCTGGTGAGCTTGTTTGTACAAAGGGGCCAAGCATCCTTCTAGATGGAAGTTAGAACAGGTGAGAAGATGTGGCTTAATAAGCATGTCAACCATGAGGGAAATGGCCTGAGCTGCCCATTCATTGATTACAGGTCTAAACACAAAGGAAGAAGCAAGGATTGAAGAAGACATCTCTGGAAGAATCATACAAGACTTTTCTGATACTTTTTATTTTTCCGGCCAAAGGATAACAGCCACATCCCTAAGTTAAGGCGAGAAGATCAAACTAGGGGGGCATGTTGGCCGCCGGGGAGGATAGCTAGCACACCTTCCCACATCCTCAACTGGCCAACAGGAGACTTCTGACGTGGACCACAGGCACCGCTCTACTGGGTACTAAGACAATGACAGTGAAAGGATCTCAAACGCCCCAGTTCCAACCATCTAATATAGATGCTTAGGGCATCATGTTGAGAAAGAGTCTAGGTTTGGCAAGGATGAAAGCCATCATTGATTTGGGATGTAGGCCAAGGTTCAGGAGCACAGAGCATCTGCAGGCATCTCAGCCATCGACCCTATCTATGCCAGCAGAGAGCTTCTAAGAGGAGGAACAAAAAGCTTTAAGACCTTTACTTTCACACGCATGCCCTACTGGA
The DNA here is from genome assembly GCF_045843805.1 of Urocitellus parryii. Taxonomy (NCBI): domain Eukaryota; kingdom Metazoa; phylum Chordata; class Mammalia; order Rodentia; family Sciuridae; genus Urocitellus; species Urocitellus parryii. The sequence continues at coordinate 179,320,955 of NC_135534.1, read as the reverse complement.
TCCTTTTTCCTTTTGGGGACTGACTCTAGTTGGCTAAGAAGGGCCTAGGGCTGCCCAAACTTACGAGACCCCCTCTTCCACCATTAATTTGATAAAGGTGGGAGAGTGGAGCCTGCTGTGCTAGATCTTAGGAAAAGGCTCTTTCCATTTGATCCTCTTTCCCTTGGGAATATCCTTCTTTAGTTTGGCTCATGGGAATGAGGGCTCTTACTATGAGATAGGATGGCTTTTAGCATAGTCTATCCAGAGGCACAAAACTAGACCTTTCTTTCTGTTCAGAAAGAGTCTCGCTTATCTCACTAGGGTGGGAAGAGATGGTGCCAAAGCTTTCTCTGTAGAAATAAACATTTTCCTTCTGACTAGCTCTGTCCATCTGTACCTTGCTAGCTGGACTGGTGCCAGGCAAGGTGGGAAGCTGATCAAGGACTCATGGATTTCAGGTCTCAGAAAAACATCTTGCCATCTTGGCACTATCACCAACAAAATATGTATTTTCTGGAAACGTAAATATTAAAGACAATGTATATAAAGTACCTAGGACTCAGGTCACTGTTTGCAGATAGCTATTACTATTATATTGTGTCCTTTGAAGGCCAGATTTTTCCTCATTCTGTTTGATTTTTTGGCCAAAGCAACAGGCACTGTGGTGAACAGAAAATAATTCTCTTAAGAAAATAGTTGGACAACAGCAGGCAGCACGAATTTCCTCTAATGACCCATTAGTAAGAAATTCAATACAGATTCCATCCTATGCCTCATTGTTCAAATGAATGTGCTGAACGCAATGGAAAGTTTGATGTCAGTCACATTGCTTCTTAGGATTTGTACCTTGTGAGGTTTTCATTATGTCTTTCTTAAAAAAAAATAAAATAAAAAATCTTCTGGAGGCCCAAGGTAAAGTTCCCCAGGTAATGCCTGCTCACTGGTGTGCTAGTGTAAGATGTGCACAGACTCCAGAGGCAGTGTGTTCAGCCATGGGGAAACCTGGAGACCCTTTGACAAGCTGTCTGCAGGATGGCTAGAAGCCGGACAGTGCACAGGTTAGTGTGAGTGTGTGTGCATGTATGTGTGAGTGTGTTGGCTCCTTCCATGAAAATGGTCACAAGGCCATCAAAATGGGGCCATGGATGAGACAGCTCTTGGGAGGGAACAGGTTTTAATCATTAAGAACCATGTAAAGATAGGATTTGTTTTAATGAGTTATAAGGTTTCTACATCCCTTGGGAAAGAAAAAGGCTCTGTGTGTGTGAACGTCTAAGACATGTCATCATAGACCCTGAAGGCTCTGTTCTCCAAGGACAAGTTGAGTGGATAAGAAAGCTAAGGGTGCTGATCAAGCCGTGACCGAGTAAATAAATGTTGAACCAAAGACATTAAAAGGCCTCTGCTTTTACAGGTAGAACTCAGACACCAAAGGCCCAAAGATATGTATGATGTCATGAGATAAAGTCATTGAGGCTTCTGATAATCGATGAAGAAATTTGGAAGTCTACAGTGTGAGCACAAATAGACATTGTGCTAGTTCAAGGGTGACCTAAATGAGCTAAAGGTTGTACAGTCTCAAAGTCCCCTGTAGCAGAAGTCATGAACTTCAAAAGTGACAGGAAAAATAGTATTTGGCCAGTGGAAACAGGTAAGCCCTAAATTCTGCAGTGGCCCAACCACTTTCTTCCTCATGAGGAGTCCAAAGAGATTAGACATGTCTCAAAGTGTCAAAATAAGACACTATTAGCTGAGGCTTCAGTACTAAAATCTATTGTAGAATTCTAATAAACTAAGCTAGATCATATGGAGGATGTATTCTTCTAATCAGAATAAACCCTATGTGTCATAATACATTTTCTGTTGCTATAACAAAATGTCTATGGCTGGGTATTTTATAAAGAAAAAGAAGATTATTTAGCTCAGTTCTAGAAGTCCCAACGTGTTTCCCTAGCCCCCAGACTTTAATGTTACACTGGGGACCAAGCTTCAACATGAGTTTTGGTGGGAATAAACCATGTTCAAATGATAGCAATATAAATAGTTAATGCTTCACAGTACCCGTGGGGCAGATGTGCCTGGGCTGCTAGTGTTGAAGAGCCTTGTCCCACTCTGACTCCACCCCTCATCTGGCTCCCCCATTTACTACCAAGAGGCCAAGAGTGTCTTAGAAAAAACTAAAGACAGGAAGGTTTTAAGTCAGAGGGAGGAAGAACTTTCTAGTGGCAAAGCTCCCCGTGGTGGAAGGCTGCTCCACAGATCCTGAGCACTCTCTCTGACGGGACCACTTCAGAGGAAATGCCATGAAAGAGTTCACATCCTCAAAAGAGGATAAACCTGTCAGGTCCTTTTCTGTCTTAAAAAGTCATGATTCTGAGTCACCCTTACGCCTCCGAGATCCAATTTCCTGGCCTTTTCACCCCCGAAGCCCTTTCCTGACTTGTGATCAAGATAGACCCTTAACAATGGCACCGCATATTCGGGTGCGTTGTAGGTGAAGACAGCTGAGTGGATTAAAACATGGCCCATGTCCTATTCACGCTGATGCTTCCCTCCAAGGAAAACCATGGCCTTGGCGGGTGAGGGGAAACTGCCGGAGAAAGTGGAACAGTGGCCCTACGTCGTCAAGATGGGAGATAAGTATGTGGTGGTAAATATTTTAAAGAATAAACATGCCTATCTGTATATGTCTCTCATTCGGCTTAACGCTCTACCAACTCATGCTTTCCTCCCCAGAAATTGTATGCAGCACATGGTATGGAATCTGCTCTCCCAGCCAGCTTTAGGAGATGCCAAATATTTAATGACACCCCACCTCGAAACAATAAATACATTTGAGTCAGTCTTAGACTCCTGGGGAAAGGGATGCTGAAATTTTGATGAAAAGGATTAATAAATTATAACCAGGCTATTAAGATGTGAATCACTAAAGACTCCTGACACTCTTTCCCTTTCTCTAATTAGAATCAGGAAACAAATAAACAGACTCACCTCCCCATGCTCAGAATTCTGCCCCCGCCTTGCTGAGGCCGCTGTGTGGGTCTCCTTCGTGGACTTTCATTTAGACGTTGAGATGGTTTTCACCGATCAGCAATAAGGTTCTGACAGTCAATTTAGAGACATTTGCTCTGGTTTTCTAAACCAGATGTTATGACTGTATTGATGAGATGCCAATCACCCAGCTGGGGAGGAGGGAGGTCCAACTTGTGGGCCATGGGTAATCTTCCCAAAGTGCTCCTGCTGATGGATTCCAGGGCACTTTGAGCTGTACGATAAGACTCAAGCTTTGTGGAAGAAAACCCAAAGACTGTCTGCCTCATCTCTTCTTTATGTGTTGACAGAGACTAAGACCAAAGGAGAGAAGACCACTTCCCAAAGTCATGCAAACTTTGGTAGAAAAACTCCCTCAAGAACCTGGGTCTCCTGACCCTTTGGACCACTGTCCTTTCTACACCTAACATGAGGACCCAAATCCAAATCTTGGTACTTCCCTGTCCAATGGCCAGATCAATGAAATAGAGGCATCAAAGGACAGATACTAGAGTCAGAAGATGAAACCAATACCTCACTGTAGGTAAAACGCCAATGGATCCTCCTTCTGGATACTACCTGGGAAGATGTGAAGTAACCCTCATTCATCTTGGGCACAGAAACTGACTCCCTTACTCATCTCTGTATCCCAGAGCCTGGAACAAAGCCAGTAGAGAAGTGCCACAAGGGCAGGCGAGTGAAGGGGGGGCAGAAATGGCTTAAACGAATGAATCATGAATTAATCTCATTTCAGAACTCGTTTGGGTTTTGAGTGCACAGTAACTCCAAGCCAAGCATGTGCAATAGTGACTCAAAGCAAAGAATGTAAAAAACAAAAAAATGCACTTTCCTCCAAGTATTTCATGGGTTTCTCTTCAAGACAATCTTCAATAAATATTTGCTCAGATCTACTACATGCTAAGTGCTAGGTAAAGAGAAACAGAACACAGCCCTTATCATTGTGGCCTCCAGGAACAGTCAGGGAGACAGACGTCTCAGTGGTTGTGATCCAGGAATGACAGTACTCCATGACAGGTGCATATCATAAGAGGAACATGCAGAACATAGGCAGGGGCAGAGGTGACACTGAGCAGAGCGTTGAAGGATAAGTCAATTGCAGAATTGGTGAGAAAGGAAGTTTCAGGCAGAGGAAACGTACTGAACTGTGACATGAGATAGCTTGAGGTATCTTGGCCAAAGGCAGAGGAACTGATCCCGTCAGCACGTTGTACAAATGAAAAGTAAATTTTTTTGTTTCTCTGTTGGTTGGTTGTTCCAGAAGAGGTCATTGTTGAATAATGAAAGAAATATTGAATTAAAACAAGAATAACTTGAAAACACAATGATTGCATTTATAGTTACTGAACTTGGAGTGCATATGCCAGACCCCCATAATGCACAGCTGCCACGTGACGGAGTGATAAGCACATCACTCAAGCTTGCAGACGAGGAAACTTGCACCCAGTATAATACTGCCTCCCTGGCCCAGGGATGTGGCTGATTGGATGCACCACCTTAGATACAAGTTCAAAGCCACATTCATCATCCCCTCTCTGGGCAGGGAGTTTTCTTTTTCCACAAAGATAAGCAATCCCACCCTCTTCCCTAAATTACCTCCATAGCGATTCCTGCCAGAGCACCCAGGAATATCCCAGAACATTCTGTCCCCCCCACCTCCCAGGCTTAGGGACTTTCCCCGTAGGTCTGGAGGGGTGCCTTTGGAGGGGTGCCTTTGGTGGGGTGCATTACCCCATCTCTTCCACTTCCCAGGGGTTTCCACCACTATCCCATGTCCTCATCCCATCCAAGGCCTTTATTCCTCCAGAGCTGCATGCTGACCCCTCGGTGAACAGTTACCAAATCAGTCTTGAAGTCTAGCAGTGTCACCTTTTCTGAGTTCCCTCCCCTCCACACACACAGGCACTCTCTCCTCTGGGATTTCCATATACTTGGGGGCTTCCCTGACATTTGTCATAACTTGGTTCATTCTGCATCCCATAAAAGCCTGGTACTCGTGGAGCATTAGGACTCCTTCCAACTCATCCCAGTGTCCCAGAGCCAGTGGGTAAATCATCAACCTCCAAGGTGTAAACGTGCTAGATTCCAGAGAAGACCCCAGCTCCGACGGCCACTTGCTGGTGCCAGGCACAGCCTGCATTAAAAACTGATGGGCATTTAGGTCCTCACCTCGCCTTGTCATGCCACAGGCCAACACGAGGCAGGAGGGTGCACCTAGGGAGCCTTCTCACTCTGATGACTTCTGGCAAGTTCTGCGGCCGCCCTCATCTCCAACCACACACAAGCCAGCGGGTTGGATGCTGTGTGACCAAGTTGTCCTCATCAGAGCCCCCTTGCCCCTCAGTCCAGACAGGACTCCACTGCCACTTACAGAAAGATCACATTGTCCCTAGGAAGTGGATAGCATCCTTCCTTGTTTTCCTGCACATTTCCCCCTCTTATTATAGTCCTCTGGCCATTTTAATAAGATTTTTGCATGAGGGTTGAATAAAATGCATGCAATCAGGTTTCTGTCTTGGACCCTCTAAAGTATTTAAAAGGTAGACTCTTTAAGAAACATTTCTTACTGACAGGTGCTCAGTTTACCAACTCTTCTGATGTTAATCGACTCATTCTGTAATCATTAGTTTTTGATCCCAACTCTTTCAATGACTAGCTGTGTGATTTAAATGAGTTACATTTTTTTATCATCCATAAAATGGGAATAATACCACTTTTCTCACAGAAGTTATAAATGAGAAGAGTAATCACTCACTGCTCCTAATACTGGATAAATCACCGCCCTCCTGTGTTTAGGAGAGGCTTAATTGTTCTCAACATCTATTCTTTCCTTCTATTATTTATTTTTATTATTTATCTTTTTAAAACTCAGGGAAAGAAAAGGATGGTCAAAACCCAACATGCTCCAGGAATAAAAACTGAGTAAATTAATTCTGGAAACTAATTGGATTAGAGACTGGAATTTTTTTTTCCATTTAACTTAGTAAGACCAGTTTCACCCAAAAGTTTTGGCAATGAGTTGCAACAGGTTTCGATGTGAACTCACCACAACTCATACTTCCCTACCCATCCACTACTCCAGTGTGTCCCTATGAAATCTCCAAACTCAGACCTCAGTTCGTGGTTTCCAGGCAAAGATGGCGGGCAGAGCTCACATCTCCCAAGTCCCAGCCACCGCCATACCCAAAAGGAAAATCACTTGAAAACGTTAATGGAACGCTGTAATTATAGTCTATGCGTAATAGGCATTTTGCACTCATGCTGTACACTGCCAAGAAAATATTTACTTGGCTAACTCAAGTCCATGACCAAGTCTGTTTTTTTCACAACAGAAATAATACTTTCATTTGGCATCACCAGACGCACCAGTGGGAAGCATCCTGGATGCTTCAAACATAATTAAGATGTCTCTTAGCATGGGCTCCCTTACAAATCATATGCCTCCTGCCTCTGCAGGACCTATAGCTAAGACTCGTGTGGGTTCTTTTGTTGTTCCTTCCTGTTTTGTTTTTTTGGTTTTTTTAATGCAATCAGCTATTTATTGAAGATAAGTCTGAGGAGGGACAGGAGAAGTGAGCCGGGAGAGTCTGGAACTTCAGTTCAGGTTTCTTGTCTCCAACCCACTTCCACGGAATCTTCTTTCCTTCACACTGGATGCTCATTTCCCTTTGGATTCTGGGTCCATGCTGTTCAATGACTCTTTTGAATCACAGACTCTGGCAAACAGCAAATGCTGCCTCTGGAACCTCCTTCACCCACCTCTGGCAGTTGCCCTTGACCAGAAGTTGGTCTAGATAATGGAAATGGTGGGCCCTGAGACTGTATCCTCAGGGCTGACTTCCCAGATGTTCTTCAGGATGTGGGGGCCTGGAGACAGGGGTATTCCTGTCTGTCTGGAGGGCCACCCAGTCCAAGAATTAGTCTTTCTAATCAAAGGCTCCTTCAGGATGTGGATCCTCACCTTGAGGGAAACCTCTCTCTTGCTCAAGCCCCAGGGTAGTCCCCAACCCTCTCATTTTTCCCTGGATTCCTCAGTCCTGGGAGAGACGGCTCCGGAGGTTGAGCTCTGAGGTGGTGGCCCTTCCCTTGTTCCACAGAAGATGAAGAGCTTTCTTTCCTTCTCTTTTATGCAGTGCTGTTTGCCGTGGGTTTCTAAGAAGGGACAAGAACTACAAATACCTTTGTGCTGTCTCTAGGCAGAAGTCCCAAAGGCCTTTTTAAAGCTAAATCCTTTGATTTATTTCGTATCCTTCTGCATTGTGTGTACTTCTGTACGTTTTTTCAAAGCCCACGATGGAAGAAGGTGAGGATATATACATTTTTAATGCCATCTTCTTCCACTCGCCCCTTGGTATGCTTAGATCTGTTTATCTCTTTGGAAGTCTTTACATTTTCTCTTTTCTTTTCTCTCATCCAATCTGGGAAACTTTGTGCTTTCTAAAAGAGCTCAAAGAGGGATTCTTTGGGGACTCCCCTCTACTCCTCTCCCCAGAAGAGTAAGCTGCCTTTGTGGGACGTGAACTTAATTCACTCCCTTCACGGCCAAATCCTGTAGGTTCCTACAGTGGTACCCCCCATCTCTGGGCAATCCAGCAGAGTGCTGTGGCTCCCCCCAAATACTCTCAACCACTGCTAGGGAAAGTGCTTCTTCCTAGTCTTGATTGAAAGGGGCTTCTGGGAGAACTGCTTCCAGGCAGGTGCCCCATACCGTGCCCCTTGTCTGCAGATCTGCTGTCATTATAGAGAGGAGCCCCCAGTTAGATGAAGAGCCCCCTTATTCCTCCCTCCCACATCCCCCTTGGGGCCCTTGAGCAGTATAAGCACGGCGTAAGCAACATCCTGCTCTCCAGAGCTCCCACCTGCTTCCTGCACCTGTTTTCTTGGGTTCCTGATCCAAGGGGAGAGGAAAGATGATTCAACCTTGCCTGTATGTTTATCCTGCTGGTAGAATGTCATTAAATATGGAAAATCATGCAAGTAGAGTTCCAAAGAAATGGATCACTGCGTTGACAATTCCCCTGGACTCACTGGGTTTGTGGCTAAGAAACCCGATTTCTCAAAAAAGATCCTTTCAGGACCCAGAAGAATAGGAAGAAGGATGAACTCATGGGCTGTTGCTGGTGGGAACAGAGCAGCAGGTGTGAGAGCCCATGTTTAGCAGCAATAACTTCTACTAAGAACTTCCTATGCACAGCAACCAGCAACCATGAGAGGTAAGGTTTGCACCTTGTCTGAGTCTTCCTGGTTATCCTGTAAGCTATCACCTCCCTATTATATGCACAAAGATATTGAAGATTCTGGTAGAGAATGGAAGAGACCAGAGGAGTATTGTTAAAGAGTGATTTCAGTGTGCATGATGGCTTGTTAAAAATGTTTTAATGTTTGACCTTGAATAAGTCCTCTAACGAATTGCACTTTGAGAGGTGGGCTGACCTGAAACTTCTCGTCTTCAAGCAATTCAGGGTTAGCGACCACTCTTTCCTGGAAGTGCTTTGAGACTGGGAATAAAGCCTGCCTCTCACCCAGGCCCTCCAAGGACTCCTGGGTGAGCCCTTGACATAGGTGGGTCAGCTACAACAGTTAAGACATCCAAAGGCATCCCAGTGGCTCCAATCTCTTCATGTGACTGTAAATATGACCAAATACTTTCCAACTGTTAGCAAGGATCATAGAACTGTTGAACTAGAAAGCATCTTAGAGATTGTAACCTGAACCTTTTAAGGACACAGTAACAGAGGCCAAAGTAGGTAAAGTGCCATAGTCCATTCACTTTTTGGAACTATGGAGAACAAAAAGTTAGTGTTAGAATAACAACCTTTCCTCCCTGTGGTTTTCATGACCCTCTTGAACACAGTGGAGCCGGGGGAAGGGGGACAGTACAGGATGCATGTCCAAGACAGGATGCAGGGAAGGAGAGGAAGGAGGGTCTGGGAGCTGTGGTCCAGGGGAGAAGGCCCAGAGGAGAGAGTGCTGGTGAGGAAATTGACAGGGAAAAGCAGACAGAAGGCCTATAGCTGTCCAAAGAGTGCCACCTCCAGGAATGCAAAGAAGGCCACCTTTATTTTGCAAATTAGGTGAATGTACCCAGGGTGGGAGACCCAGGAGTTGACCCTCCTGGCTCCTGGCCTCCCCTAGATAGGACAAAAACTCCAAGGTCTTACACGTTTTGAAATGGTGTGAAGTAGGGAAGACCCTCCTGACTCTCAGCTGGGTGGCCATGACTGTCCCTCCTCCTGCATGGGTATTAGAATTGGTCCCCCACCATATACCAAGTGCCCCCACCATCCTACGAGTACCCCGGCCATCCTTCCAGAGCCTTCACCATTCATCCAGCGTCCCCCACCATCCCCCCAATGTCCCTCAGTACCTAAGCATCTATATGGTGCTGCTGGTCTCTGCAGAAGAGTCTTTCTTGCTCAGTGCCCTGACAAAATGGGCCTTTAAAAAGAGGTTATGACTTTCAGTTCCCAGTCCTTTTACTTATCCTGCAATGTCCCATAGCCCCAGAGATGCAATGCCACAGCTGGCTTGGGCATCTACCCACAGTAGACTCTGCAGTCGCCTTACCAGGAACCCACCAGGAGTCAGGCTGCTTACCTCTTCCACCCCACTGAGTCTTGGGGCCTTCCAGCCTTTTCTTCCCTTCCTGTGTTTGTGAGTCTCAGAAACACAAGGCCCAGCCCAGCTGAAATAGTTTTCTTTATTAAAATTCCTTCCTTCCTTCCTTCCTTCCTTCCTTCCTTCTTTCCTTCCTTCCTTCCTTCCTTCCTACTAGGCATTCGTTGATTCTCTGGTGCATGCCAAGCATGGGTTATATGCTATTCTATCTTCACCACAATGCTTTGCAGTTGATAGAGGACCAAAGCCTTAGCCATTTATCCAAGATACCCAGACAGAGCTGAGACTCAAATTCAAATAGAAATCTCCAATGTTTGGGGTTTGAAACAGCACATTCTGGCATTAATGATGCTCAATTTTTGACCCAAAATCACAGAGCTGAAAGGGCAGGTTTGGTCTAGATGGGCCCCCTGCTGACAGAACTTGGGGGCAGGGAGCTAGGGACTGGTAGCTGTCCCAGGGAGCAAGGCGGTGGAAGTGCTCTTCCCTGAGGCTCTTCAACACAGCCTGCACCAGCCATCCTTCCTTTTCTGCTGGACGTGCTGGTTCTGCACCCTGCACAGCCTCTTCTTCCCCTTAATAGCATTTCAGGGTTGGAACAGGAGTTCTCTGTCTTCCCACTTCTGTTTCTTCGGCTTCATCATTTCTTCTACTCTTGCGTCTCTGGCTGGTTTCCCTCCATGCCTTCTACTTCTGGTGTGAAAGAAGTGTCAGTGACTGGTGGTGACATCGCTGGGCATTTATGTTGAGTGAATCCTTACCTCACTCCAACAGACAGACTCCACAGGGTGCCAGAAACATTTGATGACTGGGTGATTTAAGAACTTTCTTCCAAAACCCGCCTAGTGGGTAAGGAGATGTTTACCTGTAATTACCTCAGAGCAAAGGTTAAGCACTTTGGAATACTTTTAAAAGATTATTTTCAAAATTTGCAAGAGGGGAAAATATGAGAACATCTGTTCTTTCAAATCACTGTGAAATATTCACGTACAAACTGAGGACTGACTGTCTTGGATGCCACCAGCCTGTGTAAGTTCAGCAGTCTCAGCTGGGAAGAGAGGGAAAAGTCCATGAGATCTCTTCCTAAATCTTTTTATCTTACAATTTTCTTTATAATACTACACCTTTCCTCAGGGATTAATGCCATGATATTTAAATAGTGGTGGGTTTTGTTTTTTGGGTTTTTTTTTTTTGTAATAAGGGTTTTTAAAAATAGATCTTTCTTGGCAAGTGAGAGAAACTTTTTTGGAACTCTTCTGGTCTCTGAGATAAACATTATGTAAAGAAGTGTTTATGCCATGAACCCAGAGATCCACCTGAAGCCATGCCCCCTCTAGAGCATTATCACATCCAGGAATGTCATTCTATCCCTGAACATAGGAGGGACCTCGGAAGGCCAGGCCGCTGGTTCCTGGACATTTTACATCCTTTCTGATACCGTTTAAGGAGTCTGAGAATGAGTTTTTAGTAAGGTCACGATAGAATTCTCTTAAACACTAAAGAACCACCAGCTTACTTCAAAGGCAACCCTGGATGGCAGTTTTGGCCTGGATTCTACTGAAAAATAAATTACTGGCCTGATCCACCTAATAAAATTTATGATACCCAATAAGATTGCAAAAATTTATTTTTAAAATGCCTACTTAAATTTGAATTTCAGATAAACAACAAACAATTCTCAAACACTGTATTTCATCCGGCAACTTTCTGCCCAAACTCAGTGTCAAACATTCAAAGTTAATTTTCACTAATGATCTTTAGAAAAATCTCCATTATGAGTGATGAAGAGTTAGGAAATCTGCATCTATTTTTTAAAGTCTCTATTAAAGACATAACAAATCCTTTCTTGACAAAAGAAATATGTGCCAACTAAGGCATATGGCCAGTCTCACCCAATGTATGTGCCTTGCACAGAATTGGAATCTGGGCTTCCACTCATTTCCTACAAGCTGATAATTAGGGGAAACTACAAATGAGCACCAAAAAAAAAGGGGGGGGGGTTAAAAAGTAAGGAAATGATCTCAGCAAAAAATCAGAAAGCCATCAGGATCTTGTGTTTTATTCACTCCTTCTCCCCACATCCAGAATCTTTCCAATACACAATAAATATTTGCATAATAATATACAGATAAATAAATGAAGGAATAGGTTATGCTCAGAGCCTCCTTCTCAAGCCAGTGCTAAAGGATCTGCAGGCTCCTCCAGACTTCATTCTTGCTTTAGGCTCTAGAAGAAGAGACCAATTGGTCTTTCAAGGGTGTGGCCAAAGGAGTGAATGAGTTTTCCCAAGAAACAAATTTCTCTGCCCTGCCTGAGACTGTGCTTCTTATCCAAGATAAAATAGCCAAAATAGGCTGAAGTTGAAATGAGAATCCATGCAGCTGTTCACAGTATCAGCCTTCATGATAAAAAAAAAAAAAAATTTTGGAAATATTGAACACCAGCAAGAGCACACCATTCTACTATATAATTCTCTATCAAAGAGAGATACTCCATGTTGGAATGTGAAGGTGCTCAGTGGAAGGCCAGGAACGAACCAATCTTAATGGAACAAAGTTAACACAGGTGAGGGGGTGGGATAGGATAAAAGGAACAGAGCACCTAAGCTGAACAATAAAAATGTCAAACACCCAAGTTTTATTTTTACTTAAATGACATCTTAAAGAGATGGTACGTCTCTCAAATTAATTTTTTGTGAGGCTTACAAATATTTTTGAAAGATCTCATAAAGTACTAGCCAGAAATTTTGCTCCAAGAAATTGGGATTATGGTTATTATTGAGCTGACTAAATGGAGATCCACGTAATGTTCTTTTGGGAAACCAAAGATGTTCTAAGCTTCAGTCACTTCAGCTGAGCATGTACCAAACCCAGGTCCTACTATTCTTTGATATCTGAATTGGAAAATTTGATTTCTATCTGATCAATTTTAAAAGAGAGAATAGTATTCAGAAAACTGCAAGGAACATATATTTCTTTCTATTAAAAGGAAATTGTTTCCATAGAAAAGAAACATAGTCCTTGTTTTTCCATGATTCAGGTAGAAAAAGGCTTTATTTTTATAAATGTAGATGCACCATTTAATGGACTTTTGTTGTTTTGCTTGTCCCAATTACTTTGGAGCTTTGTCAAAAAATTCAATGTGGATATTTTATTTTCCAAAATTCATTGAAGCAAATATGGAGAGTGAATGGTCTCTAATTCTGTCATATATTCAAGATGTATTTTCTGTCCTGTACTGGGGAGAAAACAGCTATTATATGAAGTCATTTAAAGAAGCAAAGAAGCTTTTATAATCTGGATAAATTCTTCAGCAACACACAATTGTCTTAAAAAATGAGCCTCTGTTTTAATTGGAGATTGTATTTGAAAATGAAAAATATAAATTTTTAACTTCAAGGACTGCCGTGAACAGGTTCACCTGATCCGTGTAAAGAACTGAACTGTATTGTATTTGCTTGGAAACGCGTGGCCTATCTCTTCCCATTCAAAAATGAGCATGGGGGCGCTGGGGTTGGGCTCAGCAGCAGAGCACTTGCCTAGTGCGTGCAAGACCCTGGGTTCCAACCTCAGCACCACATAAAAATAAATAAATAAAGATATTGCGTCCAACTACAACTAAAAAATATTAAAAAAAAAGACTGGTGGCAAAAAAAATACTGGAGATGTAATCTAAAATGCACATGAGGTATAATTAAAAATATTAAGAAGGAGGTGATCTATTAGCTATTGGAGTTCAACTGATTGATTCTCTTGAGATTTTTTCAGGCTAAAAAAACCAGATTCTTCAGCTCTTCTCCATACATTGTGATGTCAGCACAACCTCATTCTTTGTCCAAACTGAATATACTTGGGCTTGTAAATGACCCTTTTATGGTGTAAAGCTAAAACCTGGCCAGACAACAGTGGAAATCAGGAAGATCACCCCACACCACACAATGCCATCTATTTGTGCTGCCTTCACAAGTAGCTACACAAAGGTTTTGTTTTATTTTATTTTACTTTATTTCATTGTTGGTTATCATTGAATGAATATAAAAGTTAACATGTTAAGATAACATTTTCAAATATTTTAATGTGTTTTTTTCCCCTTGAGCATCAAATTCATCCAGAGAAGGGAAGGATCCTCAAAGCCAGAAGGCAGAGAGAAAGAAGGTGGCAGTTCAACCTTTAGCCAAACTAAAATCTGAACAGAATTAAGATCTTCATATACTGCTCGAATAAGAACAAAGAGGACTAGAAAAAAAAATTGATATTTTTCTTAGCAAGAATTCAGCTATGGTTTTACATCTAATTCCCCCTCCATTGTGCTCTGCATAGTCTCATTATAAGTTCCATTGATCTAAATAAATCTGAATCATTGTATTAAAAAAATAGGATCTTAAAACTGTAAAATCAAAAATTTCATTTTCAAAAGCAAAATTTAATTGGGAGAAGCAAAGATTTGTGAATGAGCTCTGATAATAGTGTTTACCATAAAACTTTGAGCAGGTAGAATGCAGGAAATGAATAAAGACAGGAAATAAATCTACTTGATAGACTAGAGGAGAGTGTTGGTAGAAGAGAAATAGGAGACCTAAGACTCACTAGTGGTCCTTGCCCTTCCCTCATGGGCACACACAGGGGGCCAAGTCTCCCCTCCACCTCCTTGGCATGATGTCTGGGGGTCAGGGCCCTAGCATGGTGTCATGGTATCACAAGACAAGTGCTTAGTTGGTTCCTCTTCCAGACCCTCGCTGGCCTTTGTGGGATGTCTGGTCCTGTTGCTCTTTGGATGTCGATCTTGATCCCACTGGAGGTCCTATTGGTCCTATTGGTGCTCACCATTTATGCTGTGGCCCACAGTTTTAAGCTCAGCCCCACAGAGAGACTCCAGCTTGACTGGAGTCTTCTCCTGTCCACTGTGTGCCCCAGAGGAGGTCAGGAGAATGTCTCCATTTCCTTCCAGGCACATGTAAAAATGGATTGCTGGAAGGGGTAGCTGGTCTATTCTGAAGTTCTCTCTGCCCAAACATGGCAGACCCTTATGTCTGTCCACTGTGGTGGATCTGTGGAGCCAAGACATCTATAAGGCCATCTTCTCCCGAAGTTCCTGATGATAACTGGAGCACAACCCCATTCTGGGGTTAAAAATCCACCCGGGTTACTTATCATCCTTGATTTTTTATTAAATAATATTAACTTAAAAAAATCTAAGTATACATTTTATAAGTGTACAAAACATAAGTGTACAGGTGGATGGGTTTTCATACTCACCCAGACTAAGAAATAGACCATAATTAGCCCCCCAGGAGCCCCTATGTGCCCCTCCCAATCATTAAGGCCTCCTTTCCCAAGGTACTACAAGATACTACTCTGCCTTCTATCACCCTAGCTCAGTTTTTCTTCTTTGTAAACTTTTTACAATATGCATTCTTTTGTATCTCATTTCTTTCAGTGTTATGTGTGTTCTTAGTCTATGTTGTTGTCTGTTACTATAGTTTATTTATTTTCATTTTCAAAGTGTATTCTAAATAAATAAAACACAATTCATTTTTTCATGCACCCTAAAATGGATACCTGAGCTGTTCACAGTGTGAGGCTGTTACAAATGCTGCTGTGAACATCTCAGAGTGTGCTTGATGATGTCCACTGTATACATTTCTGTTGGGTTTATAACTGTGTGAAACAGCTATGAGGGCATAGCTCAGCCTTAGCAACTACTGACACAGTCTTCCAAAATGGTTTTATCAGTTTGACCTTAGGAAATTGCAGTTTCTGCAATTGGCTGAATATCAATAATTTCAAATATCAGTAATTTCAAATGATTTAACCCCCAATTTGCTTTCTACCAGCAATGCTCGAGAGTCCCATTTGTGTCACATCCTCCCCAACATGAGTATTGCCAAATTTTCAGACTAACCCAAACGCTGAGGTGACAGAGAACAGTTCAAACCCAGGTCTTCCTGATTCCAAAGCCCATATAACTTTTGGAAGCAGTTTATTACTTCACGCGCGCACGCGCACACACACTCACAGAGTAATATTTTGATTAGGCTTATAATATCTAAATTAATTTGAGAGAAGTGACAATAGTCCATGAATGTGGAATAGGTCTCCATTTCTTTGGTTCCTCTTGTAACGAACGTTTTAAGAGAAAAAGCCCTGCAGAGTACTAGGATCATCTCAGTCAACTTTCCTTTTTTTTTTTTCAAGGATCTTGACCTTTCAAATCTAGGCTGCTCAGTGGTTCACAATATAAGAGAATATATTTATGCATATATTCTCTTATGCATATATTTTCCCCAAGTTTTTCTTGGAAGAGGATTGGTCTGCTATAAACCAGTCCATCAAAGCAGAAGTGGAGATAAGATGGAAATCAGAAGGGAAGAAAGGCATCCACCAGAGCTGAGTTCAGATCCACATTCTTCTGCTTACCGTATCTGTGACCTTAACAAGCTTCAATCTCCTTCAAAACATCAGATCAAAACCACAGAAGTGTGAGATGATGGGGTGTATTGGGGGATGGCTATGCTTCTGAAAGAAGGATTCTGGGAAGAGAACATGAGATTCCAGAAGAAAGGCATACGACAGCCACAGATTCTGTGTTTTCACTCTGCACGCAGCCTCTCTACCCTTATTTCACAGATGAAGAGACAGATGAAATGAACTCATCACAGGTTTCCCATGTAGTGCAACTAAGTGGTGGAGACTGATTTCAAACCCAGCTTAGGGTTTCTGCTCCCTAAGCGTTTACATAGAGTTTACACTTACTCCACATTTGCCAGATGACTGTCAGATCTCCTTCAGGTTGATCTTGGCAGGTGACGAGAGACTTAGATGGTCACTCTGGCCATGTTGGAAGGATGAATAAATCTCTCAACATAGTTCTCATATTTAGCTATGTGTCCTCCTCCAATATTATTTTCAAAAAATACAAACACAGAAGTTTCAAACTCTTGCAACTCATTAAGTCATGTATGTAAAGAAACCACTCCCCAACTTGTGAATATTATCCATTGTCTTGGTTTTTCTTTCTGTCTTGAGTTTCTGGACTGATAATTCCTATCAAACAAAACTATTTCTTGAGTGATTGATATGTATATATGTATATCATATATATGTATATGTGTGTGTGTTTCTTTCTGACCTATTTCTACATGTTTGAGTTTGCTTCGTTAGCTATCTTATTTTCACATTTATCATTATTAACGTTTAATTGCTGAAAAAAAAATCTCCCAATAGCATAATCTTGTCAATATTTCTGGGCATGTCGTCTGCTGGCATGGGGGATTCTAGATGCTATAGATATTTTTAATAAATTATTTTAATTTTTCTGGTTGTGAAAATAATATGCATTTTTCAGCTGATTTTTATGTGAACATCATCTTTTGGTGATTAATTCTTACTCTATTATTAGCTTTTCCTCTTTTCTTGTTGTCATCTTATCCATTTGTTCTTTTCATTAAAACCTCATCATTGCCTTCTGGCAGAGACATCTTAGCTTTGCATATTCTAAGTAGGTGATATTATCTAGTGTTATTTCTTACATACTTAAACACTGCATAAATTCATCACCTCTAAGCAACAGGGCCAATATTGTTGTCGTCTTACTTTTTAGACTCCTATTGTCTAAAAAATATTGAAATCCTCTGTTGACTCACGATGATTTCACTAGGTGCTACTTAATTTGCTTGCTTCTTGGGATATTTGCCATGCCTGTGAATTTCATGGATTAGTTATCTTTTGGGTCTATTATTAAAGCAATTCTTTTAATCAGTTGATGGGGAGAATTTTCGGCACAATTTCATGTGTCCTATGATACTGATAATGAAAATAACAAGAAGAACAACTTTAGTGGTAAATTTGAGTCGTTACGATGTGCCTGGCCCTGTGCTAAGTGATCTGCATGCCTCATCTCATTTAATCCTCCCAAAATAATTAGTATGACAATACTAACCCAAACACTGAGGTGACAGAGTACAGTTCAAACCCAGGTCTTCCTGTTTCCAAAGCCCATGTTCTTCTCTATTTGCCATTAGCATCCTATGACCCAGCTGCTTTTCAATGATGAAAAAACATAGCGGAGCCCTGTCTGATCTTTGACTTCATTAATGATTTTCTGCTTATTCTGTTTTGTCGTATAAAACTTTCCAGCATTTCTTTCAAACTTACTTTAAAAAAAAAAAAAAACTGGTGGGAATTTTATGGCAAGAACTGAAATGAAAATTAAGGATTTCAGGTCACACCTGAACTGTATTTAAAATCTACACGATGCATTGACTTCCTCAGGTTTAAAATAATTTCTGACATTTTCTAGTATGCGTACTTGGCTTTCTTTTAAATGTTTCCCTTTCTGTTTGACTTGCAGGTGCCTGGAGATTTCATTAACCATGGGGAGAGTTGTTATTTGTGATAGTTTTATGGAAGCTTGTGATTTACTTTGTGGGAACAAAAGACAAGAACCTTCCATAACATGTGTACTCCTATCCCCGAACATGAACCATCAAGAAACACACACACAAGCCCCTAGATAAAAGAATGGTGTTGGCAGTGGACTAAAGTTCTCCTCCCTTATCTGCAATTTCATTTGTTACCCGTGATCAAGCATCAAAAATACTAAAAGGAAAATGCCAGAAATAAAAAATTCATAGGTTTTTAAATGCATGCCATTAGGAGTAGTGAAATGAAATCTTGCATCTTCCTCTTCTGTCCCATCCAGGATATTATCCTTTTGTGCAGAGTGTCTGTGCTGTATATGCTACCCCATTACTCACTTGGCGGCCATCTCAGTTATTAGATCAACTGTTGTAACATCCAAGTGTTTGTGTTCAAATATTTTACTTAAAAATGGCCCCCTTTAAAGCACAAGAGTAGTGGTGCAAAGGAGGCACAAGGGCATAAAACATAATACCATATGGCAACACTGCAGGACATACAGTATATAAAAACAGTGTATAAACAGGTTTAATGCTATGAGCAGTTTTTAAATAAAAATTATACCTTTTGGGTTTGGGCTCACTCCACGGTTTGTGTGTGTGCTCACTTGCCCCTCTACCGCCACCCCCCCTCTGTCTGTTGCTATGGTCTGAAAAATTTATGTCCTCCCACAATTCGTGTGTTGCAATCCCCAAGTGATGACATTAGGAGGTCTTTGTGGAATCATGAGGTTAGAGCTTTGTTTTAATCAGCTCTTTTGCTGCTGTGATTTAAAGATCTGACAAGAACAATTAAAGGAGGAAAAGTTTATTTGGGGGTTCATGGTTTCAGAGGTCTCAGTTCATACAAGGCCACCTCCATTCCAGCTCCAAGTGAGGCAGAACATCGTGGCAGAAGAGTGTGGTGGAGGGAAGCAGCTCAGGACATCATACCAGAAGCAGAGAAAGAGTCCCCTCCCCCAGGACAAAATACATACAAAGGCACACCCCCAGGGACCCACCTCTTCCAACCACACCCTCTCTGCCTACAGTCATCATTCCCCGTCTCAGGGGATCAACACACTGATTAGGTTAAGATTGATCAATCAGGGCCGAGTTCCATTTCCCCAGATGTGAAGGCTGAACATGTAGTGGCACCCCCTTTCTCCACAGAAAAGTCTTAACTGGACTTCTCCAGAAATCTCCACCATGGCTGATTTTGGGACTGTCAGCAAAAGAGTCTCTGCAAAAGAGTTCAATGTAGATAAACTTCCTATTTTCATATTGCCCTGTTTTATTTGGCCACTGGCCGGGAAGATACCAGCACTCCAGGTGCTGGACACCCCCTTACTAGTTTTTCCCAAACATATCCAGTATAGGAGTTTGTAGAAATGTGCAAACAAGGCCTCTGGCCTTGAGCTGGGCTTCACAGAGATGTCTACATTTTGAAGATAAGTTACCAACTGGGCTCCATGGTAACAACTGGCAGGGGGAGGAAAGAAAGGGGAGAAGAAGCTCTCCCCTTCTCGGGTGTTGTCCTTGAAGGGTTAACTTGCCCAGAACAGTGAAAGAAAAAAAACAGCTTTTATGTGAACTTCTGCAGACTGTGAACTTCTGTGCCCCTCCCCTTACATGCTGGGTATAAAACTCTGAAACTACCTGAACTCGGGGTTCAGGGGATTGATTGATTACAGCAAAAGCTGTGCCCTCTGAACCTGGCTGCAGCCAAATAAAACTGTTTCCTGCTGTCTTTGGTGCCTTGCCTAGTCTGTCCCTACATCAAACACCTGAGAAACATAGAGGCAAGTGTAGAAAGCAAGTTTTAACTAAAAGATAGGAGCCCCAGAACTGAGTATCCAGAGAAGTAGGGTGTCCTGCCCCTTTTATACATTTTAGAATTTCTTTGTTCTCATGCCCTTCTTCCCCTTATCTTGCCTCTCTCCTTTCCCCATCCTGTGGCCAGGAGAGGAGCCAGAAGGTGAGAAGGAAGCCCCCCAGGGGTGCTTCTCTGTGTCTGCCCAACAGGCCACCCAATTCCCTGTACACAGGTAACCATGGTAACAGGTGGAGGAGGGGGAAAGGCTCTGAAGGTATTAGCATTTCAATCACCCAGAGGTAGCCTCCTTCCTCCCAGACACAAATCAGTTCCCATCTTCCCCATCTGACTGGATTATTTATTATCTATATTGACTTCCTTTTGTCCCCCAACTTCAATTTTACCTCTAAACTTTCTTGCACTGTCTCACACATGAGCTCTTGGGGTACAGCTGATATCTAAACTATAACAAGTCATAACAATGGGATTAGTGCCCCTGTTAGATATATCCCAGAAAGACCCTCAACCCTTCTACTCTGTGAGGACACAGCAAGAACTGGCAGTCTATGAACCAGAAAGCAGGCCCTTGCCACACACTGAATCAACTGGTGCCTTGATCTCGAACTTCCAGCCTCCAGAACTGGGAAGAGCAAATTTCTGTTGTTTATAATCCACTCAGTTGGTGTCATTTTGTTATAGCAGCCCAAAGGGTACTATGACAGCCTCTGACCCCTGAAGCTGGCCTATGGGAGTAGGACTTAGGTTTAGGCCCAGCAGTTGAGAGAAGCCTCCCTTAGCCCTTGATTCTCAACAAATCTCAGCCAAGTTTACAGAGCTCTGCTTTCCTTGCTATAGCACCTAAAGTACATTTCTTGGGGGGCCTCCAAGGATGACTGGCAAGCCGTTTTCAGGCACTTCCATGTTTTCTGGACATGAGGCCATCTGCTGGCACCTTTTCTGACATTTAGCATAGCTCAAGAGAGCTGTTGTGTTTTCCTCCTTCACTTCTACACATCTTAGGTTAAATAAGACGCTATCCTCCAGGAGAGCCTTCTAAGTCTCTGACATTCCCTTATTTACAGCTGTTTTGGAATTTTTCCTCCCACCTGTATTCCAAGGCCTTTTATAATATGTGCTCATCAGCCCAGGGCAGATATTTTAATATTAGATACTACAAGATTTCAGACAGCAAGGCTCACAATTCGCCATTGATCTTTCACCTTGGTTTTTTTCTCTCTCTGGGTATCTATGGCTCCCTCCTCCCCCTTCCTCCTCTTTTCTTCTCCTTCTCTTTCTTTTCCTTCTTCTTTCCTCCTCCTCCTCTTCTTCTCCAACAATTCTGCTTGAACCACCATCACCACCATCATTGACAACTGAAAGGCAAGGACTTTTTTCTTTCCCTTAATTCAAGGGAGACACCAGCCTTCTCTCAATCCTTTAACTCACCAAGCTCCTTTCTGCCTCAGGGTCTTTGCACACACTGTTCCTCTCTAATTTCCAATTCAACCTCCAACACCATTTCCCTAATGTAGCCTGACTCTTCACCAGCCCCTCTTCCCTCTCATCCTATAGGTCTCAGGTTTTCATGTGACTTCCTGGGGGTGGGGGGATGGGGCTTTTCTAACCAGACCTCCCCTCCCAAATCCAAGCTACACCCTCCATGTCACTTTCAATCATATTGCCCTTCATACCATCTCTCGCATGTCTAACTGTAAGCCTGTTTATGTTGATTCAAATGTTCCTCTCCCCATTAACCTCTAAGTCCCATGCAATCACAGGTTTGTCAGCCATTGTAACCCTAGACCCAGGGCATACAGCCCAGGGCATACAAATTCTGCAATAAATTTAATTGAATGGATAAATGAATGATCAAATGCTGAATGTTTTAGGATCATTTTCCCTAGAATCAGAGAAAAATAATAAATTTGAATGTTTTAGGATCATTTTCCCTAGAATCAGAGAAAAATAATAAATTTGAATGTTTTAGGATCATTTTCCCTAGAATCAGAGAAAAATAATAAATCTGGAGTTCTAGTTCAGTGGTAGAGTGCTTGCCTAGCATGTGGAGACATGGTTTGATCCTCAGCACCACAAAAATAAATAAATAAATAAAGGTATTGTGTCCATCTACAAAAACATATTGAAAGTACAGCACCTATAAGTTTGTGGAATAATATTTCACTGCCCTTCCTATGTCAATATCTGAGCCCAAATAGCCAGTTTGGTTTGTCACCTAGGGGAAACCAGCACCAGGCTGACCAGCCTTCTCAGTTTGCCCGGGACTCTCCCAGTTTTAGCCCAGGCAGTCTAGATGGCCGGTCATCCTACCTAGTACACCTTGGCTGATCTCACCTGACATAAGACGATAGAGAGGACATTGTCAACTGTGGATGTTTCCTTTCAGCACTGAGATTCACTAATTTTGTGGCCTCTGTAGCCACATAAAACATCTCCTCTTCGCCTAGTATGCAAAGCTGCATTTTGGCTGGAAACTAAAACTAGGGCTGTACTCTTGTTTGGGTTGGTATAGTAAACCTGGGACCTGTAAATTTCATTGTTCCCTGGAGCGGCTCTTGCTAAATATATGGCACTGTTTCTTGTTCTGTTGAGCCAGACAGGATAGCATTTTCCCTCTTCCATATGTTGTCAAGATCTTTTGTTTACACATGAACTTGGAGAATTCTTGGCCACTAATTATCTGGGAGCACCTTTATTGGGTTTCTCCTTGCAGGTGTTTGTGAGCTGTTTCTCTGATAATTCTTTGGGAACTTAATTATTGCACAGATTTTCTTTGTTGCCTTCCTATATTCCTTCTTGCTTCCTTCAAGTTCCCCCATAGCATGGAGAATATTCCTCCTCTGCCAGTCCTCAAGGGCCTCTCTTGCATTAAAGCCCAATTTGTGGCATTTCTTGGCTTTGCCTGTCCTTCCTCACCCATCTTCAGGACTCTTCTGTTTCTTCCCGGTGGCTGGCAATGATTTCCACTTTGCTGGTTATTGTTTCTGATGTCCTTTTTATAATTCCTTGATGTTTGTGATTATTTTAAAAAGGGGGTTGATTCAAAATCTTTCTGTTTCTGAATTTTTGAGACATGCTTTGTGCAGCATTTCTTTTCTCTATCCTTCCTTGTCTGCTTCCATTTTATTCCATCTTATAATAGTAATTACTAATAATACCATTTGAGGTGTCTTCTTTCCTTTAGTTACCTTTTTTTCCCCTTTCCTGAATTAATGTATGAACTAGTCTAGTGTTTTCTTTCTTTAGGGGCTTGCTGCCTTGTAACTCAGCAGCCCTCATGACTTCCCCTCTGCTTTGAGTTTTTTAATAGAGTTCTATTTTTATAGGAGGAAAAAAATCCACAAATTTGAGTGTAAAGGTTTATAATTCATTCTAACCTTATCTTCCCATCTTTGCAGTTTAGAGTTGGGTGTTGAAGCAGAATCTATGCCACCTCCATCCTCTGGGTAGGGTCACCTGTGCATTTGAGACAAAGAGGTTTAGGAACATCTGCATCCTTCTCAACCCAGACCAATAAAGTGACATGATATATCACAGTGTCTGTCCAGGACTTGGGGAGAAAAAGGTTCTATGGGAAGTTACCTGAAAACCAGTACACTGGGGCTGTGCGAGATAGGTGCAAATGTACCTCTGCTACCAGAGAACTATTTCCACTTTATGAGTAACCAGATCAACACAGAATCATAATCACGAACATAACCTGCAGGAACAACTGACTCAGAGGCTGGGTGAGGCCCCATTTCTCCTGATTCCTCCTGGAAACGTGCTGGTACTGTTTTTATTGACTTCAAGAAACATGTACATGCCCAGAAAACCTGCCACAATAGGACTACTGGCAGGATGCCATAGTAGCCCTGACCTAGAGCTTGCCCTGCATCTCTCTCTCTCTCTCTCTCTCTCTCTCTCTCTCTCTCTCTCTCTCTCTCTCTCTCTGGCTTCTGCTTCCTCTTGGCCTATCCTGTCCCACTGCCCTATGCAAAAACAATCTGATGGGGCTAATGACTAACACCTGTGGAAATGTCTCCACCAGGCAGCCTTGGGCTCCACCTGCTCAAACTAAGACAACAGAATTTTGTCCTGCTCAAAGCGTAAGGCTTTATGTGCCATTAAAAGAAAAGGTGGGGGAGAGGAAGGAAGGAAGGGAAGAAAGGAAGGAAGGAAGGGAGGGAGGAGAAGGGAGGGAGGGAGAAGGAGGGAGGGAGAAGGAGGGAGGGAGAAGGAGGGAGGGAGAAGGAGGGAGGGAGGGAGGGAGGGAGAAGGAGGGAGGGAAAGAAAAAAACCACTAAGAGGCTACTCTGCACAGAAGGAAACTGTGTAAGTGGCTCCTTGAAGGTTACATAAGGAAAACTGGAGAATATGAGCAGCTAATAAAGCAAACAAATGAATTTCTAACATAGGGGTTGAAAGAGACTTTCCAGTTTTTCCTGACACGCACTCCTGGTTTTTGCCTCTGTGCCTTTTGCTTTGATGTACGAGATTGACCTTAAGCCAGCATTTGACCATTTTTTCCTTATAAAAATGCCTGTTTACCAATATGGATCTAACATCCATTATTTAAAATGCCATTGGCTTCCTCTGCCATCATTTTGTATCCAAAAGTCACTACAATCATGGCTTTATGTGCCATTAAGTGGGCATGCCAGAATTCAATCCATTCCTCTAGTGATGATCACGTGAGCTGTGTCAAGCCCTCTGTTTCCTTACACTTCAGAGAAAATACTAGAATTAATTCTTGTCCTCCTTTAGGCCTGAGGAGTAGAATTCCATAATGGAGATAACTGAAAGAAAGGGTCAGAGTGACGGTTATGTTCCCTGGTGGAGGTCCCTGGGGTAATTCCAAGAAGGCTGAAGATGAGTTGACCAGTTCCACAGCTGCTTGTCAGCCTTTGGGGACAATCGCGGTTGTTCCTAGTGCCTGGCTTCAGTGATGGCTGCTGATAAGGATTAGCACTTGTCCATTTGTTATTCGACTAGTTAAATGTTTTGAGCAAAATATGCTTTTGTTCATTTACCTATTAGGGATTCGATTATTTTCTTATAAACAATGCTTTCAAGACACTCTTTAGGCAATATAAATTTTAACTTTCTGTCAAATTTATATACATATGTTTTATCATCTTGTTTGCTTCTTAATTTTAGCCATGGAGCTCTGAGTTTGTGCAAATTTTTTAGGAAAACAAAATCAAATCAAAATAACAGCAAAATGAAACAACCCACATGTTAGCTACACTCTATGACACAGACTAGGTGATTCAGAATAAATTGAAAAGTTTGGAGTTGAGCGTTGCATGAGTAACTTGCTACAGCAGCTTTAAATTGTAGTCTGATAATATATTACATAGTTTATAACATTAATAGCAATTTATTATTTGTGACAGAATCTCTGTAGCTCATTTAATTTTCTTTTATCTCCCGACAAAGCTATAATTTGAAAATGAGCAAAATCAACCTTAAAATTAAATCACTTCAAGGAAAACTAACCTCTATTTCTTTCCTGGTACTTATTTTTTTCTGATTACAAAATAGTGCACTCTTATTTCACAAAACTCAAAAATGACAGAAAATAATTTAAAAATAAATAAATTGCAACCCTGATCTCATCATCCAGAAATATCTTCTGTCGACAGTGAAGTGTACTTTCTTTCCATTTCCCCCCAACAGTGTATGTGACTGTGCTGGGTGTGTGGGAGACCTTGCCTGTGGGGTTTATTTCCCCCATCGGGTTTCTCCCCGCTGAAGTTCAGTTTCCGTCTCTCGAGAAGAACATCACGGAATCCCCTACCCCTCCCCCTCCTCTCTGAAGGGTGCCAAGCCAAAGGGTGCCAAAGTCAAAAGTTTTCTCGATCAATCCCCGTGGGACGAGTCACCCTGCCAATCAGCACCCGCCAGGTCGCCAAAGCCACCCTTCTTAAGCTGAAGCTTGCAGGCTCAAGCTGCTGCTCTCTTCCTCTCCTTTCTTCCCCTTCGGGCAGCCCCCCAATAAAATCTCTTGGCTGAATTTCCATCTTGGGTGAGTCACTCGCCTTTCAGACTATATAAAATTTTTAATCAATTTTTGGTTGTTGTTGTTGTTGTTATTTTTGGTACTGGGGATTGAATTCGGGGGCACTCGACCACTGAGCCACATCCCCAGCCCTATTTTGTATTTTATTTAGAGACAGGGTCTCACTGAGTTGCTTAGGGCCTCACCATTGCTGAGGCTGGCTTTGAACTCTTGATCCTCCTGCCTCAGCCTCCCAAGCCACTGGGACTATAGGTATGTGCCACCGCACCTGGCTAATCAAATTTTGATGATACTATTTTACATCATTTTGACTCATTACCTGATATTTTTAGTGAGCATTTCCCCCTTTATTAAATACTTTTAATCAATTGTACAATTGAATAATATGGTTATACCTATCTATAGGATCTATGCCTTAGAAGCTGTTCAAACCCTTGAAGGAAGGCTTCTCATTCCTTAGTAAAGGGATGAGTCCAATTTTTTCTGCCCTTGAATCTAGATCAAGTTCATGGAGTCTCCCTAGAGCAGCTGACGACAGAAAGAGCAGGCTTTTGTGAAGAACCAAAGTTCTCCCTACAGCTACTGGATGTCACACACCCTACCAGCTCTGTCCACCTCATGAAAATCCATGCACATTGTGTTCCAAGGCACTACTTATTTTTAGGTGATGCTAGCCTCCTGTTTCTACAGCTGTTTGCAATCACAAGCTTTGGGTGTTTACATCCCTAAGAAACCCTGCAGAGATAAAGGTGCAAAGGAAGCGTGAAGGCACATCTTAGAACCATCCTAGACACGTAATTGACAGAAGGGGAGGCAGATGTAGTGGCGTAAGCCTATAATCCCAGGAGACTGAGGCAGGAGGATCATGAGTTCAAAACCATCCTCAGCAACTTATCCAGGACCTAAGCAACTCAGAAAGCAAAGGGCAGAGGATGCGAAACTGGACAAACCTTGTTCCTGGTCCCTATTCTGCCTCTTAATTGCCAGTTGACTTTGGAGAAGTCACTTCACTGAATTCCAATCCTCTCTGTAAAACATTGAGTAGGTCACAAAAGTCTAAGAGTTAAATGATTATGTGAAATTACTTTGTAAACTAGACTGATCAATTCTGTACCTTGAAGATAGAGGAAGAAGGAACTCTCGGGTGTGCTTCCTATGGCCCCATTATTTATTTATCCATGACACTTCACAAGTATATCAACAACAAAACAACCAACATATATTTCTACAAGTCATTTATGCTAAGGGTCACGTTGAGCTGCGAGCTGCTGCAGGGGCGTCTTTAGGAGTCAGCATCATGGCAGAAGACATCAAGACCAAAATCAAGAACTAGAAGACCGCCCCTTCTGACAGCCGCTTCCCCAAGGCTGCCAGAAGGCAATGACCAATAAAGGGGGCGATGTCTCTATATGTGAGTGGTACCGGCGTGTGCACAAGTCCCTCTGCCCCATATCCTGGGTCTCAACTTGGAATGACCGCCAGGCAGAAGGCTACATTTGTTGATGCAGTTATTCTTTGATTATCCATTCATACAAAAAAATTATCCAGCACATCCATGTGCAAGTAACCTACACCTATGAGCAGTGACAGTCCGGAGACCTGGCCCTCTCCTTTGCTGTGATAAAGATATTCATGCTTGTTTCCTTTCTCAGGAACACTAAGCTGCAGGAAGAGGGCTGCTGTGACTAGACGCCGCTGCTCCATTCTAGTGTGGAGCACAGAGTCTGAAGCCTGGCTGTTGACTCAGATCTGGCCCCTGTTTCTGATTAGCTGTGTGGTCTTGGGCAAGTTACCCAGCCTCTCTGGGCTTCTGTTTTCTTACCTGTGAGATGAGGATGAATGAAAAAGCATGCAAAGCTCTAGCATGGTGACGGGCACCCAGCAGGTGCCCACACATTAGCTCTGTGACCAGTATCCCTGTGACCATTATCTCCTGCTTTCTGCAATCCACCCCACACTGCATACAGATCTATAGCAACCCCACCAGAAGACACAGGTCGGGGAGTTGGGCAAAGAATTTGTTATTCAAATAACTTTCCCTGAATCCACTAGCTGTGAAATCTGCCACTGAGGATGTGCGAAGTGTGATTATTTTGATGATGGAAAATTGGAAAGAGAATGTTCTAAATTATGGCTTGCCAATTCTTTTCAAAGGCAAATATAATATTAATAGATATTTATTACATGATAATTAAACTCCCATTCTTGAAAAATGATGAACTGGAGTTTTTAGATGTTTCATTTCATTTAATTCCCAGAGTAGCCCTGTGAAAGGGGAACTATTATCCCCTCCTCTACAGAGTAAGCAGCAATAATGAGCCAGTTGACTGGCCGAGGGACTTAGTTTGCCCCAAGTTACCAGCTTGTAAATGGTAGCGTAAGGACAGGAGCCAGGTCTATCCAGGTGCAGGTCCTTGCTCTGCTCACCAGACACTCTGCTTCCCAGGCTCCTTGAATGGAGATCCTTCCTGGATATGGCAGAAGAGATCCACAGTATTCATATAACTCTACAATTTTCAAAGGCCATGTTCACGTTTAGACCACATTTCCTCATTTGACAATGAGGAGAAACTGAGATTCAGGATGTCCCTCAGAGGTGTCCTGAAGGAGTCAACATCAATAATAAGAATTTATTGAACATGAACTAACTACATGCCTGGCACAGTGATCCATTCTTCCTACACATTTCTCCTTTAACACCAAGAAAAACTCCCTGAGACAGGTGACTTTATTACTCCAATTTTATACAGGCAGAGACTGGCTCTGCCAACATTCAATGCATAAGACAAAATTAAACTTTTTTTTCTTAAAATTTTAAGGAAAGTAAATTTTGTCTCCCATGCATTTTGTCAGGAAAAACAACAATAACAAGCTTTCATTCGGTAACTATTTCCTGAGCATCTATTTTGTGACCTGCAGCAGTACCTAGGCAAACATTCCTGCTCTCCCAAAGCGCCAGATAACTAGGGGAAAACAGATACTAAATAAGGAAATGTTAGTAAGAAATATGCTTTCTGATAGAAACGGTACTTTGGAGAATATGAAACAGGTCAAAGGAGTACAGGATGACAGGAGGGGGCCAGTTTAGATGAAGCACTGAGGGTGTGGACAGGTCCCTGACTGTTAACAAGAACCCAGTCACACAAACACCTTAGGGTGGGAAAGAACCCAGCCAAAGAAAGCAGTAAGGTATTGGCTTTGAGGAGTGACACATTACAGATAAGGAGAGCTTATCCAAGGGGCAAAATCAAATTCAATATTTGACAAGTTAATTGTGCAAGTCACCACAGACATTAAGTAACTAATCTAATAATTTATTAATAACTCAGTAACTAATAATTTATTAATTACCTCAATAAATACAAAAAGCATTCAATAAAGCTTAACATTCAGATAAATTTGTTTAACTTCTGTAAATCAGGAGTACAATGCAAGTTCTCCAACATAAAAAAGAATAACTTTCAGAAAACTTTAGCAATTAAATACTTAATGGAAAAATCTTAGAAACATTCTCACTAAAAAATGAATGTAAGATAGAATTGATTGCAATCATTATTGTCCTGGAAGTCAAAAGACCAAAAAATAAAATTAGGACTATTAAAATTAAAAAGGAAAAAACTAAACTTCCAAAGCTCTTCGGAAATTGTCCATCTAAAAATAAATTCTAAGCCAATCAACTGAAAACTATTAGAATAAAAAAATCCTAAACCATGGATAGACACAAAACCAATATGATCAATCCAATAGCTTCCTATATACTGGTACTCATTCATTTAATAACAATTTTTAAAAGATTCCATTCGCAACTACAAAAGAACTCCTAGAAAATAAATGGAATTTTTAAAATGTATAAGATCTACTTAAAGATAACTAAAGAACTTTACAGAATAACATGAACACCTACATAAATTAATAATAAACCATATTCCTGGCTGGGAACTCAAGACTTAGTACTGAAAATATGTTGATTTCCCCCCACATTTATCCATCAATGGAATTCCAATCTGAATTCAACAGCATTTTTATTCAGGTCTCTTTCTATCAGATGTCAAAACACCTTGTAGGCTATAGTAATTAAAATGGTCTAGTACTAGTACAGATATTGACAAATTGATCAGTGGGACAAAATAATAAATCTAGAAACAGACTCAAGCATATATGGAAATTAAGAATACAATAAAATAGTAACTCAAACTAGTGAAAAAACAATAAACTCATTCACAAGTGGGATTGAACCAATTAGCTACTCATTTCGGGGGAAATTATATTGGATTTCTAATTTACACCATCCATCCACCAAAAATAACCTTCAAATAATTTAAAACACAAATATATAAAAACATTGGAAGAAAATAGAGGTAAACATTGGAAATGTCCCTAAGCAAACAAGAAAATACAGAAAATAAAATTGTTTCAGATTCAACTTCATAAAAATTATAAAATTATGTAAATCAAAATATTCCATAAGCCAGGTTAAGAAGACTATTCAAATTTATTTGCGACATATTTTGCAGGCAAAGGGTTAAGAACATATGAAGAATCTCGAACAAAGCCAAAGGAAAAAGACAAATAACTCAGAAAAATTGGTAAAGGATACAAATAGGCAATTCACAGAAAATATAAACACAATTAATAAGCATGCAAAACTGCATCTCACAATGGGTGAGGGGCAAAGAGAATTATTTGGCAAATAATTGTTGGCAAATGTTGGCAAAAAATGTGGAGAAAGAGTTTCACACCCACTGTGTGTGTAAACAGGTGAAGCCAATGGGTGACAGCCATCTGAAAATATCCATCAACAATTTTCCATTCACATGTCAATTAACTCAACTATTTCCCTTTAGGACTCTTTCCAAAAGAAATACTTGTTTGTATGCCCCACACAAGTCATTACACAAGTTTTTGTACATGTATCCAAGAATATTCATCACAGTATTGTGTGTGTCATAGGAAGAAATTTAAAAGCCTCCCAATGTACTGTCAATAAGTGGGGAAAGTTGCCGCAGTCTGGCTGGGCACAAATCACGAGCCACTGAAGCAGGAACAAACTTTATTTCTGAACTCCACCAGCACACTCCACACACGCTCCCAGGAACTCCCCCCAACGCCACAGGGCTCCTCCAGGAATCACCAACCGGAAATCCCTCCTCCAGCACTTCCCCAACCAATGGGAACTCTCTGGGAATCCTAGCAAGAATTCCAAAGTATTGTGAGAACTCCAAAGTAGCAGGCCGAGGGGGACAGCAGGGGTCTGATATTACAATTGAATACACAGCTTAACATAACCATTATCATCTCAATGGCTTGCTGGCGTCACCTCTCAACCACTCCGTTCTGGCAAAAATGCCATGTGTCATTCTGACTGGGCTATGGCTCTCAGCAGAAAGTCACTTAATTAACGTATGTCCATTCACCCCCAATTCACCATTCTCAAGAGACTTCAAGATGTTCTCCCAACACTTATGACACTGGCTTGCCGACTCCCTCTCACTGATACATTGAGATATATATATATATATATATATATATATATATATATATATATATATATATATTTACCTCTGTTCCCGGTGATAGACCCAACCTTTCTTAAAATTGGGCATCTCACCATAAAACCATGAAAAGATAATTTCGGCTTTACTATAAATTACTGCAAATTCTGAACCTACTTGGAATGCCTGCCCGTGCCCTGAACTCACCTAGGTCCAGTTTTCCCTGACCAGATAACAACCCTTTCCTAAACCTTAGTGACACCTCATAAATTCTGGCCTTCCCTGGCCGGACAATGACCCTCTCTGAGTCTCTAAGATCTCCATAAATTCTGATGCCGGGGCCAGCAAAAATGTAAACTTGTGTTATGCTCCTCAGAGTGTTGTTATCTGTAACCCCCCCTTTGTGTAACTTTTTGGGCTATAAAACTGGGCCACAAAGAAGCCTCGGGGCTGTCTTGTTCCCCCGGTTTTGGGAGGGAAAGGCAGCCCGGCCGGTCGAAATAATAAGCTTGCTTTAATTTGATTTTAATTGGAGTCAGTGGTCTTTTCTTGCGTCCTGGTCTAACACCGGTCCCCACCCCAGACTGGACTAGATGGAAAAAGACTAGCAAACAGCTCAATGCATGGAAGTTTATAAATCATTTTTTGGTAAATCACAAGTCTATTGGAATAAACCCTTAAGAACCCAAAATAAAATTGAAAAATCACAATGTCACTCTGTTATTAATTACTAAAAATAATTAGCATGCATAATATTTTGCAGTAGCCAGGTACTTCCCCTTTGGTATTCAGTGATCTTTGTAGTAACCTGGGAGTTGTACAAGACAGGAATTGTTATCCTACTTCTAAGTACAGAAACTGAGGTCTGGAAAGAGAATGTGGCTGTCTGTCATCCCATGGCTCATAAGAGGCAAACCAGCACGAACTGAGTGCTTTCTGGGACTGACTTATGCTCTTCCTATGTGAATCCAGCTCATGTCAAAGTGATTAGTAATGTCCCATTTATCTGAATTTTTGCCTAGTAAATGTGATGCTCAGAAACATTATCCCCAACAGAGAAAATAGGAACC
Source organism: Urocitellus parryii (assembly GCF_045843805.1). Lineage (NCBI taxonomy): Eukaryota > Metazoa > Chordata > Mammalia > Rodentia > Sciuridae > Urocitellus > Urocitellus parryii. Next base: position 179,288,512 of record NC_135534.1, on the reverse strand, counting down.
CGGATGTTTCTGTACCAGCCCACAGACCACAATCTCCAAGCTCTCTTCAGAGTTGGCTTCTTCATTCAGGAGCTCTTGGCCTGGACATTGTTCTGTCTGACCAGTGAATTGTTCCCAATCAGACTTGGGCTTCCCTGCCCCTGAGAGATTGGAAAGGGAGACTTTGAGTAGGTGGGAGAGGGGACCGGAGCAACCTTGGAGAAGCAAGCTGAGCTATTCTTCATTGTTTTTAGGCAAACATAAATCTTTGTTCTCCAATGCTAATTTTGAGAAATTGGTGCCAATCTGCTCTGAACAAAAGAATTTTGGTCTGAACAAACAAAATTTGAGATGAGAAGTCTGGCTTTCCTAGTTGTGCTCTTGGGAATCTGCCTCTATCCCTTCCAACTCCCCATGCTGGGTCTCTCCCAAAAGTAGATACAAACTTGGAGGCAAACTTCCTGGGTTGCTCACCAGTTACAGAAGGCAAGAGAGAGCCCAGGTGTCATATGCCAAGGTTACTAAAATAAACATCCGTACAGTGCTTAGATATTGAACCAGCTGACCCCAAGAGCCTCCCTCAACACCTTGAAGACCTAAGGATTCTGTAAATGGGGGAGGCCTTGGTTTCAAAGGGTCTTTTTCAGACAGGTGCAGTGGCTAATGCCTGTAATCCCAGCAGCTCGGGAGGCTGAAGTAGGAGAATCTCGAGTTCAAAGAAAGCCTCAGCAACTTAGTGAGGCCCTAAGCAACTCAGTGAGACCCTGTCTCTAAATAAAATACAAATTAGGGCTGGGGGTGGGGCTCAGTGGTCGAGTGCTCCTGAGTTCAATCCCCAGTACCAAAATAAAAAGGAGGGGGATCTTTTTCAAAGGCCAGATTCTCTACTTCTTCTAAATGGAATTTTCCATTGCCTTTATTGTTTATAATGTTGTATTAATGACACTTCTTTATAAATATATATGTTCATTTAAGCAATTGTTAACAAAAATGTACTTCATCCTTTTTTTCTTCTGTCATATACAAAAAAAAATTATAAATGGATCATTTTTTTCTGATACTCCCATTGAATATCATAAGTATTTGTGCATATTGATATATATATTTATAAGCATTTTTTATATTTATTTTTTAGTTATTGTGGGACACTATACATTTATTTTATTTACTTATTTTTATGTAGTGCTGAAGATTGAACCCAGGGCTTCGCTAGGCAAGCACTTTACCACTGAGCCACAACCCCAACCCCTATTTATAAGCATTTTAATAGATGCATATTTCATTCTGTGGTTAGGCCTCAGTTATATAATACTTTACTCGTGGATATCAAATGTTTTCATAATTTTATTGAAATTATAAATAAATTTCAGGGAGGATCTTTGTGAATAAGGCTCAATTATCTTCTATGAAATAATTTATTTACTCCAAAATTCTAGTAGGGAAAGTATTGGATTGAGGAAATGGGGATCTTTGTATGAAGAATGAATGAAATTCAGTCCACAAATCTCAATACCAACCATTGACTTCAATTTTGCTACCATTAATCACAACCATACTTGTGGGTTATGTTTTTATATTGTAATATTTTCTTTCTCTATCACATGCTTAGTTTTATCCTTTTTAACAATCACACAGACAAGGGCATTTTAAAGCCCATTTATGTTTAGATAGAGAAAAAAAAATGTGACTTAGCTGTTCATGTTGGTAAAATATAGTCAACATCAAATAATCTGACACTTTCAGTAATGGATTTTTCCCTTGAATCTAAGAAATGAAACTTTGTGCCTAAATACCTCCTTTACTGATTACACAGGCCTGAGGAGGGTAAGCATGGCAAGAAAAAAAAATTTTTTTTCAAGGCCCATTGAATCAAAGTCTCCAGAAGGAACAATGGCGGGACTCTGGTCTGCATTGGGTTAGAGTTTAGTAAGCTTCCCAGGTAATGGCTGTCATCAGGGAAGTTTGAAAATACCTGATTTAAACCTTGGTCCATTGGCTGAAGGCCAAGCAAGTCAGATTTCCACTTACCTGAGAGAATTCCCAATCAGATCTACCTAATGATAAAAAATGCTGCCTGGGAGACAACACATTCCTGTCCGTGAAGTGTTCGGGAACCAAATAACCACAGCCATCTCTCAGAAGACTCCAGAGAAGAGTACAAAAGCTCTGGTCCCCTTTGATTTGGGAGCCTTCTCTGACCACAGCTCCAGGCTCTACAGAGCAGCTCTAGGCAGATGGAATTAGAGGCCTCTACGGGCCCTTTCTATCCTAGCACTGCCTGATTCTGAGATTTCAAATAATAAAGCAAGCAGTTCGTAGCGTAGCCTCCATATGTTCCAATTCATCTAAAAAGATATAATCAGGATATTCCTGGTCACTTAGCAGCCTTCCCTTCCGATGCTCAAATCCCCTAAAATACCCACAGCCTCCTATCCCTCAACCCAGTAAGTGGCCCTCCAGTGTCCAGAAAGACTCCATGACTGAGCACTCCCTAATCCATCCTGATCTTTCATAGGACTATGAAAATTATTATGCAAAACCTCATCAATTACAATGGGGGGGGGGAGGGTGACAAACTGAGTCACTGGGGGAGCTGAGCCAAAGTGATACTGAGATGGAAACTTCTGACTTGGCGATGGCAGAAATGAAACCAAACCAAGAGAAAGCGAAGACACAGGTGAGACTTTAATTAGGGGGCTTCACTCCCAAGAGAAGGGGAACAGCATCGACTGAGAGAAATCAGGCTGGCCCTAGAATAACAAAGGGCCAGGTTTTGACTTGGGTGTAGGGGTTGAGGGAGGGGCTATAATTTGGAGATTTTTCCACCGATCAAAAATTCTTGGCCTTGAGGACTGGGTGGTCACTGCATCCTGGGAAGCTCCCACAGTGTTTCTTGGGTCTGGGCTTCATTCTGCACCGACATCCTCACCTGGCCATAAGTTTTGCAGCAACTGAGACAGCATGTGGGTGAGGTAGAAGAAAATGCATACCTGCATCTAAGGAGTAACAGGTTAAGGCCTAGGCGTTTGTTGGACTTCTATCTTTTTGTGGAGACCCCCAGGCTTCTCATTCTCTCATTTAATTTCTTCTTAGAGTCATTATGGTGAAGGCTTTTATGATGCATCTGGTTTCTGGAGCTGAAAGCTTGGGAGAGTGAGGGATAGGGAAGAGCTCTGCCAGGCTTTGACGGGTAACAGGCTGAACTGGGGCCTTCGGAGTGCATCTGCCCTTTGTCCCTATGATGGTTCCTGACTGTCCCCAAAGTCTTGGTGTCCTGATGCCTATGTCCCTTTCCAAGAGCTTGAAGTGTTTTATTTGCTTGGGGAATAAAAGAACTCAAATCCACAAACTCATTCTTTAAAGAGATAACCAAAAAACTGCTAAAGATCTATGTTTAGCCCAGATGCATGCGTAGATACCAACCTTCTCCAGAACTTCTTACAAATCATAATTCCACTAAATGTTCAGCAAAATGTGGAAAATGTCGGGCAAGGGAGAGGAAGAGCAAAGAAAGAGGTCACAGCTTCCTCTATCACTCAGCTAGTCAAAGGCTGGTCTGGACCGGAAACCTCTGTGTCCCTGGAAGTAGGTTAGAAATACAGAATCCCAGGCCCCACCCTGGATCTACTCAATCAGAACTCAGATGGTAACAAGGCCCAGGGTGATTCCTAAGCATGAGGCATTGACATTTGAGAAGCCTCCATCAACATTACTCATAGAGATAAAGAGCATTGTTTAGTGGTTTGTTTTTTTTTTCTGATTGTAAAAATTATAAAAACTCATTGTAGGAAATTTGGAAATGTCTTCCCTCCCCACTCCTATCCTCCAGGGAGGAGGAAGGCGGCTGGAACCAGAACATATTCAAGCTCTTGCACAAGGTGATTACAAAGCCTCTCCCAGATCTGTGTGCTATTAAGAGAGCAGCCACATCAGGTCCAATGTGACTCGCCCTGGATAAGGTGGGTGACAGTGGAGAGAGGGATGGAAAGAATTACGTACGACTCTGAATAATAACATGAAATGCTTTACAACTTTGTGGGCAACAGCATTTTGGTAAACTACAGGGTAGGTAGGAAAATGTTTCTCTTCTTCCCCAAGATTTTCATTTGGACTGACTCTAAGAACAGAAGGAGTATTGGGTGGGAGTCCTCAGGAGCCATCCAGAGCAATTAACTCAGAGGAGCCAAGTGCAGCTCAGGAAAGACAAGTGACTCCTGAAGGCAGAATGAGCCCCAAGAGTGAGGATTCCAAAATGGCACAGATTTGAGAGCAGCTGGTTAAAGGATGAGGGCTCTCAGAGAGATGAGAGCATGGAGATCAAGGCCAGGAACAGGCAACTGCTTGACCTCCCTGGAAGATGGGAAAAGCAGATGCAGAGCAGAGCTTTCAGTCTCCCCCTTCCATTAACATACCTACAGCTCAGTGGGGGCTGCGCTGAGCCTGCACCCAGAGGGGTGGCCTCCACTCCAGCCTCTCCCAACCCCTCCATCCTCCAGGGTTAAGGAGGTAGCCCAATTACCTGTCAAGCTCAAGTTCTTGACACATCCCTTATAGTACTTTATCCAGTTAACACTGAAAAATTAAAATCCTCCCGCGTGCTTAAAAATCCTTTGAAAACACCATTTTAAAGACAGCATCATTACCATATTTTATTTAAATATTTCCCATTTTTGGAATGTTAGATTATTTCTATTTTTTACCATATTATATGATGCTGTGATAAATATGTTTATTCACACATCTTGATCCACATACCCAATTATTGCCTTTTTTATTTAGGCAAACTTTTTTTAAATCAAAGTAAACTATACATATAGAAAAGTGCAGAAATCAAAAGCGTGCAGTTTAATGACTTTTCACAAAGTGAACACCTCACAGAACCACAACCGGGATCAAGAAACAGAATGTGATGGAAGCTCAGGCCCCTTGGTGCCCCTCTGTTCCCTGCTCCAGTTACTACACCTGCCCCCAGGATAATTCTAACTGTGTCCATCAGCTTTTCATTGTTGTAACAAAATGCCTGAGGTGATCAACACAAAAAGAGAAAGGGTTGATCTTGATTTACAACTTTAGAGGTTCCAGTCCATTTGACCCTGTTGCTTTGGGCCTTTGGTGAGGCAGCACATCATGATGGAGCACCCTGTTCACCCCTTGGCGGCTGGAAACAAAGAGAGAGGGGCCCAGGTCCCAATATCCCCATTAAGGGCACACCCCCAAAACCTAACTTCCTTCCGCTGGGTCCCACCTCTTATGGTTCTAACACCTCCCAATATGACCGTAGGCAGGGGAGCAAAGCTTTCAAACATGGGCCTTTGAGGAACATTCAAGACCCAAACCATGGCATTATCTTAACTTTAGCACCAACAGGTTGAATTTATATTCAAATTCAAAAATATAATCTATTTATATAGTTATTCATTTACAGTACATAAATATAAATCAAATGTTACTAATATATTTCAAATGTATCTATCACATATATACTTGTATCTTAGACATTTTTATATATCTTATATACATCAACTATAAATATACCTAAGTTTTTTTTTTTTTAAATATTTATTCTCAAGCTTTAGGTGGATACAATGTCTTTATTTTACATTTATGTGGTGCTGAGGATTGAACCCGGTGCCTTGTGCTTGCTAGGTGAGCACTCTACCACTGAGCCACAACCCCAGCCCCTATACCTAAGTTTTATATAAATTTAAACATAAGATCACATAGGTTTTGCACCTGATAGTTCCTTTGGCACATGTTTATGAGATTCAGCTCTGTTTTTGTTTATAGTGATAGTTCATTCATTTCCATTGAATGAATATATGCAATTTTGTATTTGTTCAGCATTTCTGGTTCTCATCTTGTAGCAGTATTAGGCTGCTACAAGCTACTCAAGCATAACCAGAAGCAGACATCCACTTCTTTTGTTGTTTTTAAAATGTAAGTACAATTCCCAGGGCTGGGGTTATGACTTAGTGGCAGAGTGCTTTCCTAGCATGTGTGAGGCACTGGGTTTGATTTTCAGTACCAAATATAAATAAATTAAATAAAGGTTCATTGACAACAAAAAAACTAAAAATTAAAAATTAAAATACATATATATAATATATATAAAATTATATATATATATGTAAAATTCCCAAGCAAAAAGAAACATACCTTTTTTTTTTAGCCTACATTACTAATTGCTTTCCATAAAAGCAGAAACAATTCATGTTCAAGAAAAAGCATTTAGTTTTCCTGAGGATTGAAATGTAGTAATATCCTAATAATAACAAAAATCTTAAATCCTACTGATAGCATCTTCTAAATATTATAATTGTTAATATATAAATTACAAATATTGAAATGTCATTATCACAATTTACAGGTTCCTTTGTGCTCATACATTACTTAATTCTCACAAAATCCTAAGCAGAGATTTTATTTCTGTCCCATTTTAAAGATGAGGAACTGATGATGACTCAGAAAAACTGAAGCAACCTGGCGAAGTCATGAGGTTACTGAACAGCAGAGCCTTCCCCACCCACACAAGGCTTAATCCCTGAAAATTGTATCTCAGACACTGCAAGATAAACTAGATGCCAGGGAGACAGGCCTGTCACCCTTTGATGCGGAATTGAGCATCCTTCAAAGACCAGTTCAAATGCACCCCCTTTCCCAAGAGACCCTCCTTCCCTATCCACTCCAGGGCAGTAACACAACGTCCTTCTCAGGCCATACCCCTCTACCAGGAAGGGGATCCTGCCAGCAAGATCCTGGAATATCATTGCTGAGATCATTTTAATCCAGGGATTGCAAATATGTAGCTCTCCCTCCCTTGCCAATGGCAAACAAAACTAATCAGTTACCATCTAGCCACTGTCTACCACTCTGAGCCAGTCTCTGCCCCCATCCACCACACTGGCATGTCCCTGTTCCTTAAATGTTCCAAGTTCTACTGTGCCTTGTGACCTAGCTATTGATTGCAGTCCAATCTCTCCTGAGTGCATCCTTTGCATTATTCAGGTCTCAGCTCAAATATCACCTCCTCAGAGAAGTTTTTACTGACTTTCCAAAATCAAGTAGCTTCACCTTCCCTGACTTATCTTCTGTCTTAGCATCATTTTCAAATTGAATTTTCAAGTTGTTTCTGTTCTTCTTGTTTTCCGAGAGCAGAGCTTCTGAATTGCTCACCTATCTCCCCAGTGCCTAGAAGAGTTGCTGATTACATAGTAGTTGATCAATTAGTAATTACTGAACAAGTCAGTGAATCAAGATACCTTTTTCTACTTAGTCCAGGTTTGTCACTAAAAGCCTTCTCATTACAGTATTACAATCATTTGCTACCAGGAATGGAATTGAAGCATGGCATAACACCTTTCGGCCATGCATAATTTTTTTAATCCTCCATTTTACAGATGGGGAAACTAAGGCCCCAGAAAAGAGACATGCCTTTCACAAAGCCACAGAATGGGTGAGGGGCAGAACTGAAACCAACACCAGCTTCTTCTGCCTGCCCCACCACAGGGAAAGGCAGGAGAGCTGGGAGCACTGTCTTAAGCATCAGCCACAAGGCAGACGAGCAGGGGCATTGTGCCCCAGGAGCCTGCCTATGAATTACGCACCTAATTACCAGCTGCCTTTTTTCCCCCATTCTGTGGGTAAAAGTCTGATCACATATAAGATTCTCCCTGTGTTTCCGTGGATACAAAGCGATCCTAATTTCAAACTCCCTTGCAAATGGCAAAGGAGTGAACTTAATTTTAATAAAAACAAGGAAAATCATACGTGTGAGCTTAATAAAATCTAATTTAGGCAATTTGAAGCTCATAAAATAAAGCCTTTATGTAAAAACTAGCAATTAGCTTTATGAAACAATACGGTGAACCCTCGGCATTGGGAGGGGTGGGAGCTAGAGACTCCATGGATGAGGAGATGTGGCGGTGACACAGAAAAGCCAGAGGCGGGAAGGAGGGTTCAGAGTGTCAGAGGACTTGAGTGGAGGCCCCAAGTCACCACTTCTAAGATCTATGACCTTGAGCCGTCACTTTCCCTCTCTAGACCTTAATGTCTAGACTCCAGTGTCCTGTTCCTAAAATGAGGTTAACGAAACCTGCTTTATTAACAGAATGCTTGTACAGATGGATAAGGAAACCAGTAAGCAAGAGCTCTGCAAAAGAGCCCAACAATTGTCATCTCATCATCTCCCCCATCCTACATTCTTCCCAGCAAAGAAAGGAGAAAGGAGTTGAGTGGACCACACAGCCCCCATCAGGGGCTTTGGGGTGCAGTGCAGGTGGAGGGCAGGTGTGTGACCTTCCACATTCACCATGCCTAAGATGTTGGCAGCCTATGACAGGTTGCCAGAGATGACTCCCAGAGGTTGTTTACCAAAACCAGAAGCAAATCTCCAATCATTCTGAGCCTAGGGAAAGACTGGATCTCCCCACAAGTCATCTCCATGGCCCCGCACATCCACAGGGTGACAGATCCCCTCCACATAGAGATCTTTGCGGGGAGGCTACATTATTCCCATTTGACAGGGGAGAAGATGAATACATTACTGGGAAGCACAGTGGCAATATCAAAGTCACTAAGTGACCCAGTCCAAACTCAGCCTGGTTTTCCAGTTCCACCCACCAGCCTATTTTGGAGCAGCTCTCCCCGTGACTGTGAGACAGGGAACCCATATCTGCTGCGGTCCTTCTTTCCCAACGGTATTTGCAGCTGCTTTGAGAGTTGCTGGGAGCCACATCTGCAAAGAGCCAGGTCTTCATGACAGAGGCTCTGGCAGGCAGTGGCTTTTCCCTGTCCTTCTGCCAAGCAACCCCACCACCACTCGAAGCAGAAGGCAATTTTTCCTAGTGCCTTCCCAGAAGCAAAGTGGGTAATTAATTGCACTGAATAACACATTAAATGTACTAATAATTGGGTAGTCATAGCAAAATGATTACTTTGAAGAAATATTACCGATTCCCTGTTGTACTTAACATTTCTCCTTATTTATCATTACCATTTTAATCAATAATAGTCACAATACTAATAAATCCATCTTAATTTTAATTGTGTTCAATTGGATGTACCAGTACTTGAGTATTCTGAGCATACTTCATTATTTATATTAATTTAAGATCACTTAAAGGCAAATTACATAGTTTGTACTTTCAAGTAGGGAGGTAATTATGACAAAGTTTCTCTAGATTCAGCATTTTCCAGCACTGAGTTGCACAAGGTGTTGGGCATCTGCCCTTTGCTGTTAGGCCTGACCTGCAGGATGGAGGGGCTGCAGGAAGGCTCTCAAAGCCCCCACTTGAATTAGCATATCCTAGCTTTTTCGAAAAAGACCTGGGTCTCCGGATGGGTGATTAATGGCTCAGTGGCTTCGCCCTTACTCATATCATATGGTCATTACCTCAGCATTCATTCATTCACTCAACAAGCCGAGGGTCAGACCCTATGCTAGGCACCAGAAGACAGGGCGAGAAAAAAGAGACTTAGAAAACATCCAGAGCCCTCACAGAGGTTCTGATGAAAGTGGCAGCCGTCACAGGCAGAAGAGGTAAGTAGCATGTGACTGAAGCAATCAGGCAGCACTGTCCAGAGGTGGGAGTGGTTTTCTTGGTCTTGAAGTTTGGGTAAAATTGGGCAGGAAGCTGGGGAGAGGATCTAGCTTTGGCAAAGAACCAGTTAGCTTGGACAATTTGAGGCTTCAAGAGGTAGCAGTGGAGGTGGTGGGAGAGAAAGCCCAAGGGGACAAAGGGGACAACCGCAGCCAGGGCAACATGGATCTCTGAGCATAGTTCTGAGTGGATGACTGAGGTTAGGGATACCAGGTTTAGGAGGGAAGATGGGTTCCTAAGGGACTGTTTGAGGGATCCTGGAGCAGCCAGGTGGAGAACCAGCAGGTCAAGTGCAGAAGCTGGCTAACACCAGAAGAGTGGTCAGTACGTGAAGCGAGGGGTCTGGGAGTCCCTCTGGAAGACAGTGTCATGGAGGGAGAAAAGGTGGCAATAGTAGCCCATGCCTCTGTGGCCTCACTTCCCAGGTATGCACTAATGTGGCCACAGTCTGCCAGCCACCTTGGAGGGCCCAGACTAGGAAGCGTCTTTGTCCTTCTCTGCCCAAGCCTGGCACACAGGTACCCTCCTGCTTTGACTCTTTTTGTTCAAACTCCATCAAATTGAAACTGTACAAGTGTGTTTCAATGGCCCCATTTTGCAAGGCCACCTGCCCCTCTAAGGGGCTGGTGCAGGGACTTGGACCCCGGAGCTCTGGTTCTGGGAGTGGTGGATAGCAACAGCAGTAGGTGGGTCTGTGTCTCAGTGGCCATTCTGCATAGTAGGGTACCAAGGTCCTGACACCAACAACAATTTGCTAGGTGGTTGCAACGGGTGCTCATAATTTCTAGAAACCTAGAAGTTGTAGGAGAGGAATTTAATGTGAAAGAGGCTCCACCTCCTGGTAATAGTCAAAACCAACATTTTGTCAGCACTTAACAGTTTATGAACTTATATCAGCTTTTCAAATTTCACTTAGCTCTGTATCTTGACCTGGGTGGTGGTCACCAGGTATAAACAGCCATTTGAAAACCATGGAGCTTATAGCTACGATGCATGTGATTCAGTCTATGTTAGTTATATCATAATAAAAAAGGTAAAAATAAACACATGAATAACTAAATAGCATCTTATTTAATCCTTCTAACCATTCCTTGAAGGTAGCAACTTTGTCACCCATGGTGAAGGAACCTGACACTTACCAGCTTGTCCTAGATCCAGGGTGATAAGCAGAATGACTGAGAAGCCAGAATAGACTGGCATGTGGTCCTCCAGTCCAACTTGGATCATACTAACATTATCAAAGCGTGGAAGAACCCAGGCAGGAACAATCCTGGTGCCAAAGGCCCAAGTAGGTCATGAGGGATGATATCTGCTGTTTCTACCCACCCTCTCTTTCCCTGGGACCCAGGTTTGGCCCAGGCAGACATTTTTCTGAGTGCATATTTTTCCTTAAACCACAATTCAGGAAGGACAAAATCCCAGGAGTCTTTGCATCTCGAGAGTCCTCCAAGTTGCTCCCAACTGTTTCCTCAAAGTTTGTACAAAATGAATAATGTAAGATAAAGCCAGCCTGAGGTCACCAATGAGCTAGATGCCAAGCATTTTGCTGATTAAAAAGGGAGCAGCTACAACACTCCAGAGACCACCCTGGAAGGGAATAGGAAGCCAGTCCTCCTCTCTGCCTAGTGTGGGAACAAGCTCTTAAAACAAGCTTAAAAAAAAAAAAAAGCCAGTAGAATATAAAGGTGCCAAGTGGGAATCCCAGGAAGAAAGTGACCAGCCCTGCTGGGGAAGTCGAAGGAAGGCGTCACTTAAACAAGTGTGACTTGAACAGGGCTTCTAAATATAAATATAAAATGTTTGGTGGGCAGAATGGGATAAGTACATTCCAGGCATAGGGGCAGGAGAAGCTAATACACAGAGACAAAGAGGATCGGATGAAACTGGAGGCGGATCAGGAAGGCAGGGAAAGGGAAATGAAGAAGGGCCAGGAATCTGGTTCCTCATTGTACAAGGACTGCGTCCAGGGGATCCCTGTGCCTCATAGATTAGACAAGAGCTGGAAAAGGAGTGCCTCTGGTCTCCATGGACCTTTAAAAATGTTTGCGATCCAGCTGTGGCAGGCTTCTGTTCTAGTTCTCATGTCCAGGCCCTGCAGGACTTAGAAATTCTGGAATTCAAACTTACAAATTGGCAGCAATTTAGCTCTCTCTTGCAAGTCCAGTTTGTACCCTCCCACCATTAGGCTGTTCAGCAAAGGCCCTTACACAGGCACTTGACCTCCTCCAGGCCCAGCCCAACCTCACCTTAAAAGAAAGCAAAGAATTTGTATGTTTTTTCCATCCCAAATAGCACAGTAATGTCATGCTTATGATACTCCTGTGCAATATGCATTTGAGGAATCTTCCAGCATCAGGCACTGGAAGTAAGAGACTGACGGGCCCTGATTTGCCACACCCCAAAGTGGAACTATCTAGAATTGATAGTGATGTCATTCATGTGGCTCTGGTATGCTGTCTTTCATGCTTGGGAACTTTTTCCTCTCGGTGCCTGAGAAAATTCGTCTACTCCATTTCTCTCCAAAGATCCAGGATCGAGGTGGCACTAAATCTCTATCAGTATCAGCTTTCAATGTGATGAATGGACTCTTGATTTCTGTCTTCATGTCTGAAAAGTCCAGGTCCCTAACTGGGGTGACTGATCCACCTGGGGAAATGGCATTTGACAGAGGGACAGAGACTGACCCACAGCTTCCTGGGGCCACTGGGGATCAGGTTGTAGACAGGACAAGTAAAATAGAAAAACATCTTTTTGCTCAATCTAGACAATTCTTTGAAACAATATTCCCCAAGGTCTCTAGCCCAAGGATTTATTAAGATAGCAGCAACTGACTGAACCAAGCCACACTCGGGAGTCCACACTCACCTTTCCCTTTGGCCCTCCCCTCCACTCAGAGGCTTTCTCCCTGCTCCACTCCATCCGCTGCAGGCAGGGCAGAGAGGACAGGGCCTGGTCTGAAGGCCAGAACTCTCCGCTCCTCTCCGCTCAGTATATTGTGAGTTCTTGGGCAAAACTCAAAGCAGGAGCCTGTTTTCTAGCTTGCAGAATGGACATGAAAGCAGCTTCCCAGGATCAATTGATTTTTCCTGAGTTATCTGTGTAAATTCTTGAATGCCACACCCAATCTAGTGACTGGGGGCTCAAAGGTGATTACAACCTGCTGCTACTCTCTGGAGGTCAAATGACAGTATGAGCACCTGTCACTTTGTGAATGACACCCATGATGCGCATTAGCTATATCAGTGCTGGTACAGTGGGCTGAGGCTCAATGACTATGACCAGAAATCCCAATCATGATTTAAGAAACAAGGCTTTGGAGTTAGACCTGGAGCCCTTACCAGCTATGCGAGCAGCATGAAATTTTCACGCCCTCTTGCCTTGGTTTTTTCATCTATAAAATGGGAACCGTAACAGTTCTTTCTTCAGAGCAAGACCTGGAATAAGTCACGTGGTCTCCAGCATAACGTCACAAAGCACAAAATCAACAAATGGTAGCTGTTATTCTCCATGTCACGATGATGATAACGACGATTCTCATTTTAGGGGCAGATGACCTTGCACAGTAGTCTACATCCACTTTCCTCCTCCGGAAGGAGACAGGAGACAGCGAGCGCTGGAGCTCCGGGCGCCGCGCGGTGACATGCGTTCTTCATGTTTATCCCTCGAGGCTTCCTTTCAGCGTCTTCTTCCCCAGCAGCTGCTCTGTCAGCAGTCCATATGCTGCCTCGGCTACAGAGCAGCTTTCCAGACGGGGCTGCCAAGCCCGCAGGAGAACTTTGACGCGAAGTTCAGGGGCGCGCGTGCACTGTCGTCAGTCACTCCGCCCCCTGCCGCCTCTGGCTCCTTCCCCGGCTCCAGCCTCGCCTGCGCCCCTCTGGGAGCGGAAGTGGGCAGAGGAGCGGCAGGCAGCAGGCCTGGTTCCGGGGAGGGGGTGCACGTGGCAAGGAGGCCAGCTGGAGGAACAGGAGGGGACAGATGCCATGGGGGCTCGGATTTGTTCCTGCAGGAAGAATGCTGGGAGCTAATTGTCTCATTACCCAGGAGCAATTTCTCCGTGGCCCCGTGTGGAAAGATCCCCCCAGTGTGTGCGTGCAGAGCTCTGGTGGGCGGCTCTAGAAGGAAGGGAGAGACTGGGCTGGGCCTGGATTTCTCCTAGGCCAGGGCTGCAGAGTAACTTCTAGCTCTGGGCCCCTGAGACTTGGAAAGACTGCCTTGAAAAATCCAACCAGGAGCTCCACATGTCTTTGGCTGGTTTCTCTATGGCGAAAGCTCCACCCAGTGCCTCCTGTCCCCCTACATCATCCTCAACATGAACACACACGCACCCCTCACGCCCTGTCATTGGTCTTTACAGTGAGCAGTGATCTAGTTTCCAATCCATTCCTTAAACTACTAAGGTCCCTGGGTTCTGGCCTGATTTTTTCAACACTAGGTCTCAACCTGCTTCTACTCCCTGGCCTGTGCCACGTGGGCCCTCCAGCTTCCTCCCCTTAGTACTTACCTTCTTCTATCTACCCACTGCCTTCCCAACAGGCTTTCAAGAAGCAGAACCGATTCAAAATCCATCCTTTCCTCAGGCTTTTGTTATGTTTCCTGTCTCTTTACCTCTAATTTCAGACTTCTTGGTAAGAACACAAAAGTAATTGACCTTGGTAACTTTTACGGGAAATTTCCATCCCACTGACCCATTTCCATCTCATAAGAGACAGTCGTGTGAAATGGCAGTCCCCTGATATCTCAATTCAATCATATGGTCGATGGGAAGAATATTTGTTACCTGTTCTCACATTCTGTGTTGGAGGAGCTCTTGACACACAGGAGACCACACTGTACTTATCTGGCCATCCCTTGTAGGCATAATTCTAAAGTCCTGCTGGTCAACCACTCACTGTCAGGTTCACCTTTTCTGGTTCCTACCATCCCTTCAGAGAATTCTGGTTTTCAGTTCTCACATCCAGTGTACATATGAGTGCATCAGGAAGAACTGCACATAGTTGTGTGTGAGAGAGAGGCAACTACTGTGTTTACCCAAATAGTAGGTGCTGATTTTTTCTTTTGTAACAATTATGCATAGTTGCAAGATGACTGCCCATTTCTAGCCTCATATTTGTTCTCCAGGAGGAAATTTGTTTAAAAAAGGAAGCATCAAGATAGAAGGGGTAGCCAGGAGTGGTGGTGCACATCTATAATCCCAGCAACTTGGGAGGCTGAGGCAGTAGGATCGCAAGTTCAAGGCCAGCCCCAGCAACTTGGCGAGACTATCTCAAAAAATAAAAAGGGCTAGGATGTTATGCACCCTAGGTTCAATACACACAACACGCAGAGAACCCAGGGGGCATTGTGAGAAGACAGAGCAACAGAGACCTTTGAACTCTGGCAATCATTCAATATATGGAAAAGTTGATGGGGAGTTTCAGGAGTCTACCACTTGAGCCCATTAGATCCCTGATCAAAAAAAAAAAAAAAAAAAAGGAAAGCAAAACTTTCCTGAAATACCCAGCAGATTTCTACCTATAGCTCTTTGGCCAGAACAAGTCATGTGGCCACTGCAAGGGAAGCTGGGAAATGTAGTTGTTTCTTTGGGCATATTGCCACCGGAAACAATATCTAGATTCCATAGTAAGACAAGGAAAAATGACACAAATGTGTAATTATTCCTTAATACTTCCCATACTAGAGAATGGCTCCAGGAGGTCAAGGGCCATGTCTGTTTATACTCACAATTGTGTTCCCAGAGTCAAGCCCAGTGCCAGGCATACAGTGAGTGCTCCATAAATGTGTGTTAATCAGGGGAATGAATGAATGCTAAAGTCATCATTCAAACATTTTAAATCTAGATAGGCTCAAGACGTAGGCCCCTGGAACTTCCCATCAACTTTTCCATATATCTGGTATTTGCCAGATTTCAAAGGTCTTTGCCACTCCAGCTTCTCACAGTGTCCCCTGGGTTCTCTGTGTGCTGTGTGGACAACCCCTAAAGCTCTCTGTCAGATCACAATAAATCAAATCTGCATCATTTCATTCTAGTTTGCCTGGAATAAAACTTCCATATTTTAGTTCATTAATTAATAGTTGATTTTGAAGCACAAGACAAAAAGTACCCACCAGTGATGCATATGATACATGATGACAAAGACAGGATCAGGTATGTCCATGCATAACAACTGACTGGAATTCAAATTTTAATGCAAGTATTTATTACTAGATGCATCTCATTCTGAAACAAGTGGTAGTTTTAAATCTTTTAATAGACATCTAAATATATAAGAAATCCCAACTTCATAGAATGCTATAAATTTGATAAATGAATAGAAGCATAAAATTTAGCCATAATTACTTTCTGAGATGAATAAGATTTAAAATTGTTAAAAATGTTTTTTATGACAGAATAGGTACTCATATCAGATCCTCAAATGCTTAAAAAGGGACATTTTAGTTGAATTGCTTTTAGAAAAACACTGGGTTTTCCTAAATTAACTCGAACCTCC
This sequence comes from Urocitellus parryii, assembly GCF_045843805.1. Classification (NCBI taxonomy): domain Eukaryota; kingdom Metazoa; phylum Chordata; class Mammalia; order Rodentia; family Sciuridae; genus Urocitellus; species Urocitellus parryii. The sequence goes on along the minus strand of NC_135534.1, from coordinate 179,272,446 downwards.
AGGAACTGGTTCTGTGAGCTCTGGGAGGCAAGAAGAGGTCAGAAGGTTTTGATGGTCTCCTCTTTCCCTACTAGACAGCAATGTCTTGGGGCACAGGGTTGGAGCTAGGGCTCTCTGCTTTCTTAATGGTACCAGCAAAGCTACTGATTTGCCCATCAACTTAACCAACTAATAGCACCTCCCCATAATACACTGCGATTTCACTGAAAGATACATTGCTTCTTCAGGAGGCTCACTTTCTGAATCTGTTTTGTTTTCTGTACGATAAGAATAAAAGTGGCCTTCCTATGTGCCTTTTCCGTGTGAAGAATGTGAAGCAAATTAACATAGCCATCATCTCACATCACTACCCATGCTTGTTTGTTTTTGTGGTGACAGCAGCTAAAATCTATTCATTTGGCATGAACATCACACACGAAAACATGGTGTTGGTGCTAACACATGGTGTCAGCAAGGGAGATTTTTAGGGTCTGTAATGATTTTCATGGAAACACCTCAATGGGATTACTTGAGTTGAGGATTGTTCATTCCCAGCACCAAATATGGATCATCTGTTTGGCTGTGATGGTGTGCAGGTTTACAATCACCTGGGCTTAAATAAGGAAGGCTTGTTGCTGCACTAGTCAAGGCTAAGGGATGCTCACTGGTCTTGAGGTCTGTGCTCTCATTCTGCATCTGCCCCTTCCCCATCTGTGACTTAAAGCTATAAGCCTCAGTCCTCTTCATCTGAAAAATGGGAGTCTTTAACTAACTTATCTCTGAGAGTTCTTCTAGCTCCAACCTGCTAATTCTGATGTTGCAAAATCCTGAATCCCATTGTGGGGTGGCAGAGGGGAATGATTCAGATGTATAAATCCACCCTGTGACCTCTGAGACCCTTTGTAGCTGGCCCCACCCTGCCCTGTCCATGTCAGTGTCTCTCAGATGACTTTTCTCTAGTTTCTCAGGCTGTCAACTCAGAACTTCCAGAGGCCCTGGGAGCCACCAAGTTAAGAGTCTCAGAAGAGGTCTGCAAGGACCCCTGTGTCTCAAGCTGTGCAAAGGTTGCTACCCACCCAAAGTGTGATTGCGGATGTCACAGCAACATACCCGGACTTCATCAAACAGTTCCAACAGCCTGCAAGCAGGTGCTGGCTTGTTAAGAGAAATAATTTCTGTGGTTCTCCACTCTGACCACATTAGTCATTCAAGTGTCGAGGAACAATATAAATTCCTGTCATTCCAGTTTATGTGACCGCTAAGATTTATTCCAAGCGACAGGTCATTAAGGTTTCTTCTCTTTATTTCTTCTCAGATCCACTGAGAACTCATATTTCTGCTCCACGTTATGGACTGCTAACAGCTCTGTTTTTGGTCAGGGAGTCAGCAGTAAATCTGAATTTAATAAACTGACAAAAGATCACTATCCCAGAGACAGTCTGAGCCCCTATTCCTCATCTCCTTTGATACAGGGGCTTTTGTACTGAGACATCTTCCACATAAAAGCCAAATTTGCCATCTAAATACTCACCTCCTGCCCCATGGATGCTATGCTGTCCTGAGGCTGACCATATAACTATTGATTTTCAGACTGAAGGCCCCATAACAATTGTGGTTATGGGGAGACACCTGAACTCCAGGCTTGGCCATTTGAGACCTTAGACATGTCACCCACTCATAGCTTCAGTTTCTTCATCCGTAGAGTGAAAATCAGAAACCAGTCCTCTATACTTCCTCAGCGATACTGTGAATATTAGATTCAAGTGAGGACAGGATGGGAATCACGAAGCTATACTCGACTGGGGAAAACTTGACTACTTCATGAGTTTTGAATTTCTAGCATGTTAGAGTTGGCAGCAATTTTGGAGATTCTTCTTTACAAGAGAAAAATGAGCAATAAATGGACAGCCACCTGCAGGGCACCTGGCTCCCCTTCTTGGTGTCCTTTCAGCCAACCACACCTCTCCCCCAAATTTCACCTGCTTGTTCTTGGAGGAAGGCTTGGGGGTTCTTTGAGGTTCCCTGGGGAAGCCTCTCCCCCTACAGAGGCTGGCTTGGGAGGCTCTACCAACTTTCTGGCTGGGACTAGAGAATCATCAACATGGCCTTGTCCACCGTCACCAGCTGTGAGAACCTTGGGACAATTTGAGCATGGCTATTTGAGTGTCTACAGAGTAGACATTTGAGTGTGGCTATCTGAGTGACTTCCAAGTTAATTCAAGGAGGCCCATGTTCTGGCTAAATCACAGACCGCATTCTGGGTAGTTGGGAAGCTACCTATCCTGAGATCCTAGCACCCCTTCCAAGGCAGCAAGCCTATTCTAGAAGATAGAAGTCCAAGCCCTTCCTTCCAGGGCTTTCAGATGCATCCTAAGAACATCAACAACCCCAGCCCCCAAAATTGTGGAGCAGAATGAAAACTTTTAGAAAATTAGCATGCAAACAAACGCATGAAGATATCTATAAATTTTTACCTTCAAACCCTCTATAAACTCCTGTCTGGCTTTATAAAACTACCATATATGAATTTTCCCAGTAAACATTGGAAGCAGATATGTATAGACATCTCTGAGAGCCTGTTTCTGGGTAGCTGAAATGAGCCTATAAAAGTTAGGCTGTGTGCTCTGCCTTCCTTTTTACTGGTCCATAATGTTACCCATAAACCAGAACAATTCTTATTTACCATCTTTCTTCCTGCAGATTTCTGCAGTCTCCAACCAAAACTGGATATTCAGGTAGAAAAATGAATCAGAACCTGCAGCCCATGCCCAGCTCCTGCTGGCTGTCCTCCCTCAGCTTCCCTGACCCGGGGTGAGCTGAGTGCTCTGCTCCATGAGGAAAGACACAATTTCTGCCAATCATGCCATCATCCAAGTTGTAGCCATAGATGAAGTGAGAGAACAGAGTGGATTCCAGCCCATTCCCTGGTTGGAGCCAGTCCTTGCAGGCTCCAATTTATCCTTGATGCCCACTTCCTGTCCATTGTTGCAGCCCAGCTGCCTGCCCTGATGACTTTAAGCTCTGGCACCAGAGGCGGAAGTCACAGCTCACAGACCCATTCCCACAATTAGATAAGGCCAAAACCTTAATGAACCCCCTAATGTATATCTCTCACCAAGTGGCTTTGCTCTCCAATTAAACCCCAAATAATATAAGGAAGGCCAGTGTTACAGCTTGGATGTGAGCTGTCTCCCACATCTCATGTGTGAGACAATGCAAGAAGGGTTAGAGGGGAAATGATTGGGTTATGAGAATCTTAACCCAATCAGTGATTAATCCCCTGATAGTATTACTGGGTAGTGACTGAAGGAAGTTAGGGTGTGGCTGGAAGAGGTGGATCCCTAGGAGGATGTGGATCGCTAAGGGTGTTCCTTTGGGGTATATTTTGTACCTGGTTATTGGGGTCTCTCTCTTTCTCGCTCTGCTTTCTGATCATCACATGAGCTGATTCCCTCTGCTACTTCCTTCCTTCATGATGTTCTGCTTCACCTTGAGCCCCAAGGAATAGAGCCTGCTGTCTATGGACTGAGCCCTCTGAAACTGTGAGCCCTCAAATAAACTTTTTATCCTCTTCAGTTATTCTTGTCAGGTCTTTTAGTCACAGCAGGAAAAAAAGCTAACTAAAATAGCCAGGTAGAAGGAAAATGAGGTCCAGCCATGAAGGGCCTGAGGGAGACACAGCAAAAGGCAGGTGGTGAGACATAGGACCTGAGGCAGCCTTTGAGCCTCTGACTGTGCACTAACCAGCACCTCATGAAACTGCTAATCTCAGAGCCTGAAGACTATAGGACCAGTCAACAAGCACGTGGCTTCCCATTATGGAAGACTGGCATATGCTGGCGTCACATGTACATGCACTTTGGATACCAGTTGCCTCTCAACTTACAGCATCTCTCACCAGGAAGAACTTTAGTGACTTTCTTTTACTCCTTCTTCTGCCTTCCCTTAGAGGTGATGCTGGAAATTTCAAGGACTTTGTTAAATCTTAAAACATAATTTATATTGAGACTGAGATTCTCGGGAGGTGGCCCCTTGATGAAGGTCTCTAGCCCCATCTCTCAATTCCCTCTCTGGAGAAAAACAAGAGCTAGAATTTGGAGGTTATACTTGAGACCAGTGGTTCACAAGGGAAGACAGCTCATGAGCCTAAAGGAGCCCACTCATCTGTGCTCCTGGAAAGGCCAGCCAAGTTCCCTGAAGACCTTCAAGGGAACAGGCTATAGGATGACTACTCTTGTCCATGAGGTGGAGAGAGGCTGCTGCTTGGACCCAGACCGAAGCTTCCTCCCTCTGCTCTGCAGGAGACCATGGTAGACCACAGTTGTTCACCAACCCTTAAGACCAGAGTTGCCAAGGGCTCACCTGCGCTGGACAGATCCAAGAGATTTTACCCAACAGTGGACCTGACAGAATCATGAGCAGGCTGAGGAGAATAGCATTTCACCATTTCATTCTGTAACCAGAACAACAGAGACAGAGCACAGGATGACAAGCAGCGGCCCCACTAGAATGAGCTCATGGAAGACTCAGGTTAGAATGTCAAACAGCAGCAAGAAAACTTCCAAGGATCCAATCAGACAATTTTTAAAAACCACTTTCTAATCTAAACAACATAGCATTCTCATTGAAACTTCTACTACATAAACTGAAGGAGAAGAGAGTTGCTTCTGAAAATAGTAACTTATACAAGAAATATCTCACAACACAGCAACAAATACAAACAGATAAAAATCAAAAAGGGGAAAGACAGAAGATACTTGGAGGACAAAAGCAGGATACCTAAGTTGCAAGTGACGAGGAGAATAATTAAACAATCATAAAATCTAAAACCTAAAGGAGTTTCTAAAAAGTAAGGTAAGTTTTAACATTAAGAAAGTTTTTCCTCGGGCTGGGGATGTGGCTCAAGCGGTAGCGCGCTCACCTGGCATGCGTGCGGCCCGAATTCAATCCTCAGCACCATATACAAACAAAGATGTTGTGTCCGCCGAAAACTAAAAAAATAAATATTAAAATTCCCTCCCTCCCTCTCTCTCTCTCTCTCTCTCTCTCTCTCTCTCTCTCAAAAAAAAAAAAAAAAAAAAGAAAGAAAGAAAGTTTTTTCTAGCCGGGCGCAGTGGCGTATGCCTGTAATCCCAGTGACTCAGGAGGCTGAAGCAGGAGGATCCTGAGTTCAAAGCCAGCCTCAGCAAAAGCGAAGTGCTAAGCAACTCAGTGAGAAGCTGTCTCTAAATAAAATACAAAACAGAGCTGGAAATGTGGCTCAGTGGTTAAGAGCCCCTAGTTCAATCCTTGGTATCCCAAACAAAAAGAAAGTTTTCCGTTCCAAATAGGACTGATTAAAGAGAGAACTAAATATCTTGACAGAACCTAATCTTTTAAAAATTCCCAAATGTCTCCACTCTGCAATCACTATTGTTTGCCTCTCAACCTACAGAAAGAAGAAATTAGTCACAAAAAAAAGGAAAGAAAGCTCAAATCAGACTAGCATTTAACATCCAATTTTTCAATTGCAGTACAACAAGTTAGAATAACACCTGCAAGGAAAAATAAATATATTTGGAGATATGCAAGGATTCTGACATTATATACCCATATGCCCTAGCTGAGGAGCATACTGGAGAAAGCACTTGAACCTGTTCAAGCAGGAAGACGGATCAGAGCAAAAGCACCAGCAGGCAGCACCGAGGTCCTTGGTCACAGCTGGCAAGCACTGTGATGGGTTGGTACCGGTTCCATCTTGATGGGTAAATGGTTCAATACCACCTGTAGGTATGTTTGCATGTATGTATGCAGGCATGTGTGCAAATGGGAGTAATATGCATAGAGATTTTTATTTAAAGTTTTAAAGAAGAAATCTTAGAACAGAGAAAAGGAAAAAGCTAAACCTAATAATAGACTAAATATTTAAACTAAATGTTTTAAACTATTTGAGCAAGATCTGGAAATAGAAAATAGGAGGGTTGAGAGTGAAGGAATAAAACATTTCTAATTATTTCCTTTCATCTTGCTCTTAGTGGAGATGGATGGGTTATAAAAAACAAGTTGGTGGAAGCAAGTTGATAATTGCTGTCATAATCAGACATAAGACGTAAGATGTTCAAGGATGATTCTTGGGACTAAAAAATAACCACTTGCCTAACTGAAAAGCTGAGAAATACTTCAAAATTAGTAAGAGGAAAAGGAAATGAATAATAACTCAAGCTAGCAAATTAATTATTTGATTGACTGATTAAAGGAAAAAAGACGAGAAAGACAATAACAAAGAAAAACATAGAAAACATAAAATTATATGGAAGAGTATTTATTACCCTAACTGTAGATGCACTGAATTCCTCTATGAAAGCACAGTCTACTGAATGAAAATAAGATGCACACCTACAGAGAGTTAAGGTGACACCTTGCAAATTCAAACAAAATGGAAGCAAAAGCTTAAACATGTCACACAAAATGTAGGGAAAGTCAAAACAGCAAGCAGGAAAAAGAAGGTAAAAAATAACAAAACTTCCTAGCCCCCCAAAAAGGTCATAGTTAAACATAAGACCCAAACTCATACAAATAAAAGGAGAATTTGATTTAAGAATCTGTAGGGGAGACTGCTGGGGTTGTGGCTCAATGATGAGCATTCGCCTAGCAAGCGTGAGGCACTGGGTTTGATCCTCAGCACCACATAAAAATAAATAAATATATTCAGTATCACATAAAAATAAATAAATAAAATAAAGGTATTGTGTCATCTACAACTAAAACATCTTTTAAAAATTAAAAAAAAACTGTGGGGAATTTTAATATGCCATTTTCAGAACTGGATAAACCTAGGAGTAAACAAAACAAAGCATATTAAGAAAGGGAAGGCCCTAAAGCTAGACGTAACCACAGACAGCAATAACCACCATCCTAATTAATAAACAAACAGAAAACTTGGGTTTCTACAAATACAAAGAACATGTTTGCTTCTTGAACACTAAAGTAGTTACAAAAATCAGTTGCGTAATTGACCAAAAACAATCTTGATAAAATTTTAAAAGCAGAAATTTGATAAGCCACATTCTTTGCCTACCAATATGAGCAAAATAAAAATGACTACTTGGAAACTACAAAATGTCCTCCTATATAATGACTATACCAAAGAAAGTATAAATTATCTAGAAAGTGACAAAAATAACACTTCTTATGAAATTTAACTAAAGCTATAGTATGACTAAAATACATAGACTTAAGTACCTATAATATATTCTGTATCATTTAAGAAGGTATGATAAAGCATTTTTCTCTGTCTGAAATTTCTTTTAAATCTACAATTACTTAGGTAATATATATAATAATGTATTATTATTCCAAATGCAAATATCTTTGAATAATTATACATTTGAGTGGCTATAACAAAATACTTCAGACTGGTTAGTTTATGAATAACAAAAATTTGTTTCTCACAGTTCTCAAGGTGGAAGTCCAAGATCAAGTCACCACCAGATTCAGTGTCTGGCAAGGGCCTGTTTCTCATAGATAAGCCTTCTTGCTATGTCCTCACATGGCAAAAGGGGCAGGCAGAGTGCACCAAACCCTTTATAAGGGCACTAACCCCATTTATGAGGAAGGGGTCCTTATGACCAGATTGCCTCCCCAAGTCTCCATCTCTCCCCCATCACCTTGGGGGATGGGTTTCAACATATAAATTTAGGAGGGACACCAATAGCAATGATATACTTTCTGAGAACTTTTATACATCATAATATTTCCAATTGCCTCACGCTTGGAATTTTGGCTGAGTTTAATTTGGGAGTCACAAATTCTCTTTCAAGCTCTGTATGTATTAGCTCATGTGCTATATTGAAAATTACAGTAGTCAAACATTTAGCACAAACACAAAAGGCCTGAGAACCACTGACAAGAACATTATTACCAGGAAATCCTCACCTTTTGGGTTGCATCACATCTCTACCACCAGTCTTTCTACCTCTAACTAACTGTCATTAGACTATAATTAGATTAAAAGTAAGGAAATTCCAGAAAGTGTCTGAGTCTATCCTGTGTACCTTGTTTTGGATTTCCCATCTCTCAGGCCAGAGAGATTCTATCTTGGGTAAAAGCATGTACACACCAGAAACTACTGGCAGAATCTTTGGCGAAAATGATACTATAAGTGCTTGAAATATAATATGATGAAAATGAATTTGGCTTAAACAACTCAAATTTCAGTTTCAACATATTGAAATTTTCAAATTTATCTCACAAATAAATATACCAAATTCTTCTAGGAGTTTAATCACTTAAAATAAACACAGTCTTTACTCTGAAATTTCAAAAAAAGGGCATCAGGACATTTCAAGTAAACTGCCCCTTGACAGTCAATAAACCCTTACATAGAACAGAAGAACTTCGCTATCTATACTTAAATGTTCATAGAGCAAAGCAAATAATTTTATGATTTTTTTATTTATTTGTGTTTTTTTAAATAAAAATTACTATCTGGATAGCAAGGTTGCACTTTGCTTGTCAGTAAAGTTACCATATAACCTAAAAAAATAGATGAAAGTTTACAACTTTTTCCATTAAAAAGCACTCTTTTCAGATCCCGCATTGTTTGATCACCATCAGGAAACACTATCAATACTTTTTTCCAATTCAGTTCATTGACTTCAAATAATGTTGGCATAGCTTCAAAGACATCATCAGCTTCGATGATAGTCTCCAAGGCTTTGAAAAGCATCACTTTTTATTCCAATATCTCTCTAACCACAAATCACACATAAATAAATAATGGTGCCCAATTCCTGTCCTCTGTGGATTTGTCACAACTAAAAGCAAAATGAGCTATGATTGGCTCTTTTGCCAAACTTGAAGCCTGATATCTTTAACACATCAATTTGACACTTGACTATAGAAATAAACAGAAAAGAAAAGCCATTTTCTAGTATTTTAGCTCAATTTTATCTCCAAGTAAATTTTGGCAGTATTGCAAATGCAATACTTAAGGAGAATGATTCCATTTGTGGAACATTTTTAAAAATTATCCTTTGTGCTTCAAGGGGCAATTTCAGGTAACAGTTTTACTTTTAAATATTCCCACTCCAAAGTTATGTATTGCAGGGCAAAACAATTTGTGTGAAAATGCACTGTCTTTTTAGTAAAAGCAGTATGATTTCATTTTAATATTATTCAATTTAAGAAACTTTTAATATATGCTTGCTCTTCATGTTTAAATCACTGTTATATAGGAAGTTGAACTTCTTACTTTGCAATGTATATGTACCACTGTGTATTAGTTATCTATTGCTGCTTACAAAATCATAATTATAATTATCTTGCCCTTGTGAGTCATTTGATCTTTGGTGTTATTTTTAAAGTCAAACAGCTAATGAACCACATCATGAAGTTGATATATACTGACATTTCTAGAAAGTCTTCTTGAATTACACTTTAAAATATGAATTTTGCTTCATTGTCTGGTTGGTGTCACAGACTCCAGTTATACGTATGTTGGTTCTTCTTTGCCTGCTATTTATACCATTTCAATTGCATTCTCTCTGGCCTTTCGTTCCTTACTTTATTTTCATTCTCTTTGTTGTGTTCTGATTTTTCCTCAGTTCACCCTATTAAATTTTTATTTTAGTCCATTCTCTCTTGGGTACCTTATAATTTAGACTTGAATTCTGATATTATTTTGTCTTTAACTTACATTTCCTTCCTGAATTCAATCAATACTTTTTGATTTCCTAATTCAAAGGTTCTCTTTTATGTCCACATATCAATGTGAACTTTCTTTAAAGGATGGTGCTTGTTTGTTTGTTTTTAGGTTGGAGAAAGAATCCGTCCTCAATTTTGTGTGTGTCTCTTTATCTTTTGAGACTCCTTTTCCCTTTCTCCTTTTCCCTTTCACCATCAAATTTCCAAAAAGCACCTTTTGTTACCTTTTTACATTTTCTTCCCTCAGAAGAAATGCCTTTTGAAAACTGCCACCTTACATACCATGAATTTTTAAGGTCCTTCCTTGTGGCTGTACCTTCAGTAGTTTACAACTCAGAGTAGATTTTCCCTTTCTGGCAGTGAATTTAGATCAATCACAAGCCTTTCACTATCTCCCCTTTTCCCTCTCCCAAATAATGGTCAAAGCATGAAAGGCAACTTTCTGGAATTTGTGGGTTAGTTTGAAATTTGGGCATTCCCTTTCTTCTGGCTTTGCTAATGTCAGATTTTGGGTAGCTCTACTCAACCTTTTTGTTGTCCTGTACTGTTTTGAGAGATTCCGATTTTTGTGGCCATTACCTCAGCTCTACCTGGGCTAATTTAGAATGCTTTCTGATAAGGAAATGTTGATTGATGCGTACTAAGTTACAGTTACTTAAGAGAAGTAAGTTCTAGGGTTCTATTGTATAGTAGGATGACTATAGATAATGAAAATCTGTGTTTTTCCAAAAAAATCAAGAAAAAAAGTGGGGTGTTTTTGTTTTGTGGTGCTAGGAATTGAACCCAGGGCCTCATGCATGCCAAGTAAGCCCTTTTATCACTGAGCTCCATTCCCAAGTTTGAGTGTTTCACCACAAAGAAATGATAAATATTTTAGAGTACAGATATGTCCACCCACATTTGAATATGTGTACATTACGCAGTGTACACATATTGAAACATTATATGGCACTCCATAAATATGCACATTTTGATGTGTCAATTAAAAAATAAATGAAAATAGAATGCTTCCTTACTATATCTTTTGTGTGAATGCCACTAACCATAAAGATTTTACTGTCTTTCCTGCAGCTTTTACTAAGAATATATCAGCTATTTTATGTTTTCCACAAATAAATTTATGTCATAACACTGAATATGCTCAGGAGTAGGGATGTAACTAAGTGGTAGAACACTTGCCTCAAATGTTTGAGGCCCTGCATTTGATCCCCAACTGCAAAATAATAATGATGATGATAATAATAATTGCATTTGCTTTTCAAATTATATACCCCCCAGCATGTAGATTCTAATATTTCCCTCTCCCTTGCCCCAGAAGACAACCTCCACTCTCCCTATTCCTTTGTTTCTAAGAATCACCATTCTAAATGTGGCACATATCTGTAGAATGTATATTATGCAGATCTATGGGTGATAGGATTCTGAAACCCTTCTGTGCTAGCAATGAAACTCCTCAGAGAAACCATTTCCAGAACCAAAAGATTTCATAAACTTCCATGACTTTGGGCAGGAAAAACATGGAACTCCGTAGATGTGGAGAAGCAAATATACTTCAGATCAAATCAATACCCACACTGCCCACCACATGACTTGTTAACATTAGAACTTGACTATATACATAATTATGAAGGAAATAAAAACAAGAATACTTTGAAAAATTGAAAGTGGTAAGAAAATATTACATGGATGGGGTAAGTCAAAACAAATGCCACATTTATCTTTAGCACTCAGGTACTATAACTTGACAGCAGTAAGTACATTAACTGGTAAATGGTCATTTTAGTCTATTAATAGCAAAAAATTAATTCATAAACAGTTTTTCAAAATCCAATCTGTTTGTTGGTAAAGGAGATGCTAGATCCAGCACTGACTGTAATAATACTCTACATTTCCAACCACCTTGTTTTCTATCTCTACACTTTTTCTTCTGATTTTCTTATTATGAACAATTTTTACAAACTCTATAGGGAGGAAGGATGTTGGAACTCTGGGACCACAGAGCCACAGAGCCATCAGGCACAATCCTGTCATGAATATATGCCACACCCTTTTCCTCTGGCCTACACAGGTTCTCTTTGTCTACCACAGGACTAAATATTAGAAATCATACCTTTGACCCCTGTTCAACTAGTCTCTACCCATTGGCTGGGAGAATGGATAGTTATGCAAGTCAAAATTCTAGTGGGCAAACACTGAGGTTTTGTTGTTATTTTTAGTTTTATTTAGGTTTGTTTTTGCCTCTGAAATAGATCCAAAGCACAGTTATGGACCTGGACTGGGTCCTCAGAGATGGATACACAAAGAACCTGCCAGCCTTCTGTCCCAGACTGTTAGTCCGTCTCCAGTCTCCTTGTCAGTTTTTCTGTTTTTCCAACATTGCAACCAGAACAGCACTGAAAAATCCTTCCTACCTGAGACGGGTAATCATCATCTGGTAGTTTCTGAGCAAGGAGCTGCTCACCACCTAAATGGGAAAGGGCCAGACATCCGAGGGGCAGCAGGGCATAAGAGAAGATAAGCGCATCAGAGGTAGGAAGCTAGGTCCCAGCTCGCTGTGCCATGGGCTCGCCATTTAAACTGGGCGTTTAACCTCCCTTCCCTGCTGTCTGACTTTCAGCTTTCCCATCTAAACTAGATGCTCTCTGGGGATCCCAACAGCTCAGAAGAACTCAGGCCTCTGCTAAAATTGACTTTCATTAGAAGCTGGTCTCAGGGGCTCAAAGTGCCTGCATAGGCAGGAGAAGGGGCGGACTCAGAGAATGGAGGATTGAATCCCCCCACAGCTGAGGCAGGTGAGAGAGGGCAAATGAGCACCAGCAGTCACCTTGGCAACGTGTCCTGCTACATACAGGTGCGAAATGGCCCATCACTTGGTCTGCTTGGATACCATCACCCATAGTGACCTCATTCTTCTTCAAAGAAGCCCTCTTTGATTTTGCACCTTTTAGATAGGAACCTCGAGTTCACAAGATAAAGTGAAAGGAGGGAGGGGTCAAAGATGAAACCTAGTTTCTGTCTCATCCAAGTACGTGGATGGTGGTACATTCACTAGGCAGGAATAGGAGGATGGGGAGAGACCCTGAGTGTCGGGTTGGACAGATGACCTTGAGAAACCATTGAGGATTCTAAGAGTGTCAGTTGGATACTCAGATACCAATTCAAAGGAGACATCCAGACTGGGAACACAGAATTTAAAGTCATTTTTCTACAAATTGATAGATGTGACCATTGAGAAAGGCAGTATGAAATAAAGAGAAGGAGCCCAGATGAAACCTGAGGAATACCAACACTGAGAGGACAGGTAGAAAGGAACTGCTTGGCAGTCGTAGAGATGGGGAGAACCAGGAGAGCACACTTCAGAACCCCCCCAGGAAGGTCTCAGGAAAGATGCAGCTGTGTAGGAACAGGGCAGGTGCTGCTAAGGAGTCCATAGATAAGAAGTGAAAATGTCCATGGATGCAGTGAGCTGAAGATGACTGGGGACATATTAAGAATGGGCTTTGCTAAAGTGATGGGACCAGAAGTTAGGGTGAAGTCAGCTGAGGAGTGAGTAGGAGAGGAAGCCAGCAGGCAGCAAGTGCAGCCAACGCAGCAGAGGTACTTGGCTGTGAAGGAGGAGGGACAAGCAGCGACGGCATGGGAGGTGGAATCAGTGGACACTTTGGCAAATGGGAAAGGTTTAGTGTAATTATATGTCTATGGGGCGACCCAGATGAGATGGTGTGGGCTCACTCGGTCCAGCCGAAACCCACTGAACAGCTGAGGAGGGTGTGGCCATTGGAGGCGAAAAGAGACCTCTGGAGACCTGTTTCAGAGAACTCATCCCTTAGGGCTCGGCACACTGAGTCCAGATATTTGTGGTTTGAACACCTACCATGACCAGCCCCATCACCATGGTAACCTGGTCACTCTCAGGTGCACAGCATGTTCCCTTCCTTCTGTTTTTTGTCACTGACCTATTAGCCCATTGGTTGCTGCTCGTAAGGGTGTTGCTAGCTCATTGGATTATTACAGCCCTCAGCTAAATTTGCCCAGTGACAGACTATGCATAAAGGGCTTGCCTATGCAATAATAAAGTGGATCCAGTGCTCTGAAACTGGTCTCCAGAGGACTCTTTTCGACTCCATTACCACACCCACCTCAGCTGTTTGGTGGGCTTCGGCTGGACCAAATGAGCCCATATCTCTGCTGCCAGAACAGGGACCTGAGGCAATCCGGTAAATGTGGGTGTTGGACCCCCAGGAAATAGAGGAAAGATGGGCAATTTGCCAACGCCTACTAAGGACTCGCAGCTGCAGTTGCTGTGCACCCTCCTCAGGTGTTGGGTGGGCTTCGGCTGGACAGAGTCCATAAGATGGGATGATGTACATGCAAGAGAAAGGGTCACTGGCTGTTCTACAGGAAGTGGGGGTAGAATCAAGATCAGAGGGAGAGACAGATGCTGCAGTGGCTCAAAATTCTTAGAGCTGAAATTATGGAATCAACCCAAATGCCTGTCAATTGATGAATGAATTGAGAAAATGTGGTATATATACACAATGGAGTTTTACTCAGCCATAAAGAAGAATAAAATAATAGCATTTGCTAGTAAATGGGTGGAAATTGAGAAAATCATGTTAAGTGAATAAGCTAGACTCAGAAAATCAAGGGTCAAATGTTTTCTCTCATATATGGAAGCTAGAGAAAAACAGAGAAAGAAGGCAGTAGGGGAGGAGATGGGATATAAAGATAGAGGGGAGATCAGTAGAGCAGAAGGAGAGCAAGACTGAAAGAGGAAGGATGGGAAAGGGGAGGAAATATGAAATGAACTAACAAAATCATGTTACATTCATATATAAAGATACCAAAGGGAATTTCACTTTTATGAATATCTAGAAGAAAGGAAGTTAATAAAGTAGAGGAGGGAGGCTCGGGGAGGGAGGCTAGAGTAAGGAAGGAGGAGAGGAAAGCAGGGGAGGATGGGGCTTGGAATCAAATTCTTTCCATGAATGGTTTTGTGAGAATGAAGCCAAATACTATGTATAATTATAATGTACTAATCAAATAAAGTTCTTAGGACTGAGTTTCAGCCAGGGAACCTTGGACAAGTAAATAGCTAATTTTTTTTGTTTTATTTTATTTTGTTTTGTAATACCAGGTCAATTTTACAATTTCCTTAATGTTTCAACATCCTCTTTTGCTCTCTTTACATCTCAAAATTATTCACTTCCTATGAAACATGTTTAAAAATACAACCAACATCTACAAAAGTTATGGAACTTGAAGAAACATTATATTTACCCAAAGAAATGAAATTCAGGTATTTTAGAGAAGGACAATCCAGTAAACTACATTTTGTTGTTCTTTGCCAGAAAATTCTCCAACCTCATCTTCTGAATGAAGGAAATCCCAATGGGAAAAATAACATCAATTTGTGTTGCTCATCAATCAGTCTTTTTCTTCAAAGAAGAGGCCTAACAGTGAGCCTCTGTCCTGGTCCTCCTTGGTCATCACCCACCTTGCCGCCCCAGTCATCTAACTCCTTCTAGCATTCCTGACTATCTGCTGCCTGTTCCCTTGCTCACAGGCAGTTTACAGAACCTAGAACGGGTTCAGAATCATTCCCACCACAACTCGAAAGAGAAAAAGGAATTGCCATGAGGATCTTCAAGCAAAAGGATTACCCTCTTTGAAGACAACGAGCAGGAAGTCTTTCAGGGTTATGACTCACTTTCCCAGTATACATTCATGTAGAGATCCCCTCTCTAGCCACCTCTGCTAAGACCTTTCATGAAATTCCCAGAAAGATCACAGGGATGTATGTATAATGAAGACAAGTATAGCCTTTCATAATTAAGCCACAAATTCACCTAAGAGGACTCTACGGGTTAGTGGGGCCATCCAGTCCAGTCTCCCATCATCGGCTTCTCTAACAATACCACTCCCATGTTCAAACCTCTTAAGTGACAGGAGGAATTCTACCTCATGAGGCTGACACAAGAGAAAATGGAACAGTACCTTTGAATTTCTAAAGGATTTTCTTTAGGAAGAAGGTCCTGATCCCAAGGGCAGAACCAAGGATAGAATCTCAAAGAAGCAGATTTCAACTTCCCATGAGAAAGAAGGGCTAAACAAACCTCGTGGTCTTTTTGGTCTTTCTCCTCCCTTCTGGTATGAAGGGGCCTCCTGTCTAGCCTGCATGTCATCCTCTGTGACTGTGGGGAAAGACATCCTGGAGTCCAGCCAACGCAAGTCTAGGAGCACCTTCTGCTTTGTGTTTCATTACACTGATGGAGAAGCAGTGCTCATCCCATCCTTTTAAGAAAAACCTTAAGAATAGGGTCACATCTTACCTCCAACCACCCTATAACAAGGCCATTGAGTCCCAGACCCACTCAGCAGACTAAAAACAGATAAAGAATGCTTAGGAAGAGACCTTCTTGCCCTATGATTTGTTCAAGTGGGGGTGCTGAGAATGGGGGCTGCCTCTTGGTTTTACCAGGAGTCAAGATTCAGGCCCAATCAGCAGGGTCCTGCCCACCCCCACAGAGGACATAGCCCTGATGATGAGGTCATACTTTTGTTTACACAAATGGAATCAGACTTACCTAAAGCCCCATGAGCTGCTTTTTTTTTAGTAATGATTTGGGACATAATTAATTTTTTATTATTATGAACATCTCTCCCTATTTGTACATATAAATCTATCTCATTCATTTTACAAGCCGAGTAGTACTCCATTAGGAGGGTATACATGATTTATTTAGTAATTTGCTCTTATTGAACATCTGAGATAGTTCCAAGTCCTTCCAAAAACTCAGTAAAAATTTTTATACATACATGGGTATGCAATTCTGTTTATGTTCTATCAGTTTATAAACAATTAGCACTTTTGTGCACACATCTCAGGGCATATGTATGAGTACTTTCCTTGAAGCTGAATTGGCAGGCCAAAGTCAATGAATGCATGTATTTAAAATTTACTGCAAAATTGTCTCCAAAAGCCCCTACTGAGTTATATACTCTCACCAATGAGAATATAAGGAAACTCTTGCTTCCCTCCCTCAGATCCACTACCGCTCTGGTCCTTTTTAATCTTTTGATTTTTGTCAGTTTATTAAATGGAAAGAAGGATTAAAAAAATAGAATTACATTTCCCTGGTCATTGACAAGATTGAGCGTCTTTTATACCTTTGTTGGCTGTTTTCATTTCCTCTCAGTCACTTGCCTCTTCACAGTCTCAACTGGTTTCTGTGTCGTCTTTTATCATATTGATTCAGAGGGACTCTTCATATAATTAATTCTTGATTAAAGCTGTCTCTCTAGTTATGTTATATGCTATAAACATTTTCTCCTGGTCCATCACTTGTCATCTGACTTTGCTTATCTTCATTCATTTTTCTAATTCTTTATTCAAAAATTCTAATTGATTTGTAAAGACTTTTTCTATCTTAAGGATATTGCTCTTGGTCATAAATCCTGAAAATATTTTTATTTTCCATTTTGTTTGGGACTTTGTTGATCTAGAGGAGATTTTATGTTTATTTAGGCACATAAACCTTTGTATATCATATGACTTTAGGAAGATGCTCCCCATCCTGACATGAGATCTTCACCAATATATTCTTCAGGCTTTCCCCACTATGAATTTTTAATCCATCTGGAATTTATTTTGTTGTGTGGTATGCCATAAGAATCTCACTTCTGTTTTTCCAAAATAGTTGGCCAAATTTCCCAATATCTTTCATCAAATTAGTCATCCTTTCCTCTCGGGTTTGTGATCCCAACTTACTCATACACTTAATTTATATTTGGACTTAAAAGAGGTAGAAATGATTACAATCAACAGTCTTAACTTTATTGGCAGAGGAGAGATGAAATTATTTATTTTGGATGTGAAAGAAGAGTGTGGTGTGGGATAAAATCAGGAAAAGGCAATGAAGATAGTCATGGAATTTGTTGTGAAAAAGGAAAGTCTGAGGAAGAAATGGCAAAAGAGAAAACTACTGAGTCATAGAAGGAACCTGTCAAAAAAAGAAAAAGAAAAGACTTCAGGATAGCCAAAGGGAAGGAATATTTAGGAGAGTCTTAAAATAGGAAATGATGCAAACAGAATTAGACTCCCAACCAAAGAGTCTTAGTGAGTCCGCTTGCCATCCAGCCTAATAGCTGTCACAAAGCCTGGCACAGAGTGCATGCTAGGGCTTGTTAATTAACTAACAAATACAAAGAGCTGCCATTGTTGCTTTTTTATATTAAATAGCCATTTTATATTAAAATAGCTTTTTTTTCTTTTTTCTTTGGTACTGAGGATTTAATTTAGGAGCATTTTACCACTAAGCTACATTCCCAATCCTTCTATTTTTTGAGACAGAGCCTCACTAAGTTGCTGAGAAGCTCACTAAATTACTGAGGCTGTTCTCAAACTTTTGATCCTCCTGCCTCAGCCTTCTGTATTGCTGGGATTATATATAAATAGCTTAAAATAAAAGTGTTCATTATTTGAAAATTAGGGAGAAAGAAAAAGAAAATAGAATAACACTGGCTCCCTTTTTTTGAGCACCTACTATGGTCCAACAAGTATTAGCTGCTTTATAAATAAAATAAAGTCACAATTCCCATACTCCTGCCACCTGAGATAAAACATCATTTAAACCATGCTGTGTTTTCTTCCAATCTGTTCTTCTGATACAGATTTTATGACAGTGGTTAACATTTATTAAACCATTATCCTCATGCCCAGAACTAATAAATAGTAATAAAATAGTTAAATATTTGAAAATACTCTTTAAACCTTGAACTGGTCCCATGGGTCAGGCATTATCATTATCTTGATTTTACAGATCAGGAGGAATGGACAGGCTAAGCAATGTGCTCACTCTGTACATCCAGCTGCATAGGTGACACTCATTGTACAAGATTATATTGGGAATATTTCCGCATTAACTATTCCACAGAAGAATTCACTCTGTGACTACAAAATATTCCATCACATTGGCATATCTTTATTTGTTTAACCATTTCAGAATTTCTATTCAGTTGTTAGTAATTTTCATAGAATAAATACTGCAGTTATGAATGCCCTTGTACTCAAAACTTGGGCAAGTCTGCACACTTAGATAAAAAAAAAAAAAAAAATTAGCAGTGGCCTTACTGATCAGCTTTGTTCAAGCTCTTTCTATATATTATCCAATTTCCTTCCAAAAGGTTCTACAATTTTATATTCCATTTGCAATGAATGAAAGTGCCTATTTTGTGCCCTAGTTGATGTTAGGTGTTATTAATTTAAAATCCTAATTTAAATAGGTAAACAATTATGTATCATAATTTTAGTTCATTTTTATGAGAAAGAGAAACAAAATAGATTTCAGTTCTTCCAAAAATTTTAATGAAGCCTCTGACATACTCCAGGCACTGGGGCTAAACACAGGATAGTGATCAAGACCAAGCCACCTTCTTAGTGCTCACAACTTAACATAAGAGTACATTAAACATGTACTTGATGAACTCCAACTGTAAATTCTATCATAAGTACTTAGTGTTTATTAATCCTTTTAAAAGTAAAACACTAACAGAAAGGCACGTGGCCCATGCCTGTAATCCCAGTGATTAGGAGGATGAGGTAAGAGAATGGAAAATTCAAGGCCACCCTGGGCAATTTAGAGAGACCCTGCCTCAAAATAAAGGATAAAAAGGGCTGCGGTGAAGCTCCTTGGTACAGCACCCCTGGGTTCAATCCTCAGTGCTAGGATGGAGGTGGGGGACCACACTAAGAACTCATTTAATACAACAACATTTTTAGATAAATTCTATTTGCTGATGAGGAAATCAAGTCCCCAAGAGGTTTAAAAAAAAAATTGCCCAAGGTCATACAACACGTAAGTAGCAAAAGCCAGGTTCAACCCACACAGTTCCACTCCACTCACCCCACTGCCTTCCTTCTGCAGAAGCGCCTAAAAGAATGGAAAGATGTAGATATTGTTCCTAAGCTGATGAGAACAAGCAGTAAACAAATCAGAAAAGGCAGGGACTTGGGTCAGGGATACTGCCATGAGGTCCTGAACCATATCTTTCCTCCTCTTTTTTCAAAGAAGTAAATGAGGGTAACACGTGACAAAAATCAGCAGATCTTTACACTGAACAATCAATCTGCAACAGTGCAAGGGAGGAAAGGAGTGGTCTAAATTTCTCCCGCCCTGAGGCAGCAGAGGAAGGACGGGGAGAAACCTCCACCTTCCCAGACCTCAAGGTATGGAAAAGATAAATGTTCAAGGTATAGCTGCATTGAAAACGGATAAAGTGAAGAGAAAATGGAAACTTCCAGGGGGCTCCTTCCGTGTGATCTCTGAGTTGGGCTGCCGCCTGCGCCCCCGCTGGCAGAACCTGCGGTCTAGCAGGGGACCAACCAGCTCCATTCCTGCGGGCTGCAGCGCCATCTAGTAGACGTGGGGTGAAACGGCATCATAACCACCTTGACAGTCCTCTTGATTGCTTCAAAAGACAAAGCCACCAGGCTACAAACTGTGCTAAGGGTTGAAGTCACTGTGATGACAAAGCAAGAGTCTGCCCTTGAGAAGTTCACGGCTCATCTGGGAAGATGACTGCAGGATGTAGAGCAGGAATTTACTCAAGTGTTTAGGAAACAGAAGTGAGGCTGGCCCTCCCTGAACCCCAGAGAAGGGGACCCCTGAACTCAAGAGGAAGTACTATTCCAACCAGCTCTTAAGACATGGGTACAGCAGAACACAAAACTTCAGACAGTGATAATACATGGACTCTAAAGCCCAGAGACATGAAAGAATCTAGTGCATTCAGGGAACACTGGGATGCTAAGATCCCAGGCCAAAGACACCTGGTGCAGCCTCCTTGCTTTAATGAATGAAGTCACTGAGATTTGGGCAAGGAAGGACCTTGTGCAGATTCATAGACCATGTTAGGTTTTTCCACTCTTGAACCCACATCTCCTGACTTAGTCCCACACTTTTTCCACTGATCCACAAAAAGAACGCCAGCTCCCTGCAACTTAGCTCCTGGAAAAGGTCATGTTCACCTGGTAGGACTCATTCATGAGGCTGAGCACATAGAAGTTGACCTTGAACTGAGGAGAAGACATGCTTGTGCTCAAAACCACCTTCCCTGGTAACTAAGTGATTTTTGCCAGGTTGCTTATTCTTTCCAAGTCTTTTTTTTTTTATATGTCAAATGGGAATAATAATAGTCCTCACCTCACATGGCTATTGTAAGTAAAAGAGTTAAGCCATGTTGAGTATATGGAACAGTCCCCAGCACATGATAAATGCTCAATGATTAAATACAAAGGACTACAATTTTAATATTGTCACTTTTTAATTTGTAATTTTATGGTTATTTTTCTTATTCAAATTATTATTATTAAACTAGTCCCCCTTTGTCCACAGTTTTATTTGCCTTGGTTTCAGCTACCAGTGAAAATGTTATATGGAAATTTCTAAGAATATCGTAAGTTTTAAACTGTGTGCCATATTGAGTAACATGATGAAACTCATGCCAGCCTGCTCTATCCCACCTGGCATGTGAATCATCCTTTTGTCCAGCATATCCACACTGTATATGCTACCCACCTGGCAGTCACTCGTAGCCATCTTGGTTACCACACTTTCAAGGATATCACAGTGTTTGTATATAAAGTTCAGTACTCTCCAGTTTCAGGCATCACTGTGGATCTTAGAACATATCCCCCACAGATAAGGGGGAACTATTATAATTGATTATTTTACCATTTTTAACCTTTTTGTTTTGTTTTGTTTACTATTTCTTATTAAGTATTTGAGCACTTACTGAAGGAAATGATGCTTTTTTACATGGAAAGAACAAATGCAGAAGCCATGTTCTTATTTTCAAAACTTGAAGGCCTCTGAAGGAATGAGTGGAGGTGATCAGGAGCCCCAGAGGGCCAAGCCAGGCACAATGGTTTGAGAGCTGCAGGTTAGTAGAACTGAGTTCCATGTAAAGATAAATTTCCCCCTGTTTCAGGGGCCTTGGAAGAAAAATACTTGCTTGTGTTGGGAAATAGTTAAGCTAAGACCAGATAACCATTTATCAGGGCTGTCTCTTACCTTGCATTGGGCAGGAAGTCATCTCATCCACTGTGCTACCCAATGCTTTAAACATCTAATTGAGCTCTGCTTTCTAGGGGAATATGATTTGGTAGGTCATCTGGGAAGACAACTGTCTATGTTTATCAATTTCAAAGTCATGAGCAATGCTCAAAGAAGTCAGGATCCAAAACAACCTTGTTTTTCAGAGTAATTCATTAGATTTTAGCTGGAAACGTGAGGAAGAGGCTGAGATGCCCACGTCAGACTGGAGACAAGGAAAATGGGTCAGAAGAACAGAAGACAGAGGTTATGCCTTACCTCCCAAGTGCTGCCTGGACATTGTATTTTCATCTGAGAAGATGCAACGGGCTGTCACAGTCCTGATAGCCATATAGGGTATGGAGGTACCATCTTAGATTAATAAAATAACAGCACATAAAAAGCTAACTATTAATAAATTTATTCAGAGTCTGCTGTGTGAAAAGCACTTGGATTATAAAAATAAACCCAAACACAGTCCATATGAAGCCAGGAGGGGGATGATCTCTAAAAGGGGCAATAAGACCTGGGCACAAAAGCTTGCCATTCAAGGCTGGTATTATAACACAGGTACATGGGCTTGTCCCACTCCCTCATGGGGTAGCACTGGAAGAAGAAGTGACATTCCAGTTGGGCCTCTATTAACCCATAAGATGCAAGGGAATAGTCTCCCAGAGGAAACACACAAAAGCATATTTTCCTAAAGCATAGACTGGGGTGAACAATGCCCCACTGCAACCAGATATGTGCATGAACTGCTGGGGGCAGGGGCTAAAAGAGCAGAGAAGAAACTGATCATCCCATAGCTCTATTCTAGGTGTATCCCCAAGAGAATTGAATACATACCTCCACATTAAAATTTGTGTGCCAATGCTCATTGCAGCTTTGCTCATCACAACCAAGAAGTAGAAACAACCCAACTACCCATCAGCTGACAAGTAGATAATGCAATGTGGCATATCTAGGCAATGTACTGTTATTAAGCATTTAGCAGCAAGAAGGAATGAAGTAGTCATTCACACTATAGCATGGATGAACCTTAGAAACATGTGCTAAATAAAAGAAGCCAGGCACACACAAAAATCACACATATTGTATGACTGCATTATTATGAAAGGTCTAGAACAGGCAAAGCTAAAAGGCAGAAAGTAGTCTAGGGCTGGGGGCATAGAGAGGGGGATTAGGAGTTGATGCTAAAAGGATATAGGGTTTCTTTGGGGGTGGTGAAAATTGATCTGGTGATGGTTACACAACTCCATGAAGGTACTAAAAACCACTGGGTTGTACACTTTGGATGGGTGAATAATATGGTATATGAACTGTATCTCAATAAAGCTGTAAGGACAAAAAGAATGATCCTTCCCAGAAGTTGGTGTAAGAAGCATGGAATAGGCATGGGGAACACTTGGTCTGACCTTCCCCAAGGTACAGAAGGGTATGTTATGGCCCAGAGCGGGAAAGGATGTGTCCAGGATCTTGCAGCAGGTAAATGACATCGTAGGGAGCCTGCTGCCCAAGCACCCCTCCCTCCCACTGCCCAGAGTCGTGTTCCTGGTGCTATTCCTCCAGCAGAATTCCCAGTCTCAGGAGCTGGAGTCTCCATAGAGATCTAGGGAAAGAGCAGTGGAGTCAGAATTTTGTTTTCTAATCACAAATTTGGAAGAAAGGCCTCAACTGAAGGGTGCATCCCCTTTTTAAAAGGCCCACTAGATAGATGGTCATCCGACAGCAGTGGAACATCCTGGATGACAGGGAACTCAGAGCCTCCAAAACCTCCCCTTCCCTCTTTGAATGGCTCTGTGTATGTAGATTCCATCTGCCCTTAGCTCTCCCTGCAAAGGGAGATGGCAAGGGGCACACCTCAGCCAGACCTGGGCTACAGTACCAGCTCCTTCCCACACCACTTGGCTATGCCTCCTGCCCCCATCCTACACATGATCTTTCTGAGACCCTAACCTCAGGCCCCTCTGATGTCTTCCCTTGGTCTGCTAAAAACAACTTATATTGATTTCACTAAAATTCAGTGAACACCCATCAGATGTGAGGCATTGTCCTAGACTGAGGTCAGCCAGCTACCACTTCTGGGCCAAATCAGGCTCACTGCCTGTTATGATAAAGTTTTTCTGAAACATGATTACATTCACTTGTTTACATATTGCCTTATTTGGGCTTTCATGCTGAGGGCAGTGTCAAGTAGTGTGACAGGCAGCATAGTCCAAAAGCCTTAAATATTTACTACTGGGTTCTTTACTAAAAAGATTTATTGGTCCTCATGCCAGATGCTGGAGATAGTATGCAAGCAGAATAGACAGGGTCCTCTGCTACCATGAAGCCCAGAGATCAAGGCCTTGGCCATCCAGCCTTGTTCTTCCTCTGCTCTTTCTCTCATTACCCTCCATCCATGAAGGAGTCCTCTGAGAGTCCAGTGGCTCCTAGAATTTTGGAATTCATGAATCAGGAAAAATAAAATTTTTAGTGACAGAGGTTAGACATAGAGTCATCAGGTAGGTACATTTTAAAAACCAATCTATCATCCACTATCACCACCCTTATATAAGGGGGAAATCTTAATATTAAAAAGCAGCCAGGATATCATCTAAAAATAATAAAGAGCAACTCGAGTTACGTTAGCTTTATGAACTTCATCATAATATTTTTACTTTTCTCCTTTTGATGTGTGACAATGTACAGTATTCACAAGTCCTTACAAGTCTGTGGCCAAGAACACAGGAGTCATTGTCTAGTCCGGGTGCCCTGGGGGTTTACTTAGTATTACCCTGATCTTCTATGACTCTTCCCCTGTGTCAGGCATCCAGAAAGCTCTTCCTCCTCCTCTCCTGCTCACTGTGCACAGTGCAGGAGTATAGGTTGGTCTAGCATCACCCAGAGTGCCTGAAGTCCAAGGAGGCATCCAGCTGTCAGAAGTACCCATGACAGATGTGGCTGCAGGCGTCTTTGTGGGCTACAGGGCAAGGCAGCTGGTCCCAGGAGTCTCCTGGCATGAGTCCCTTTCCCTTGACATGTCAGTGAGCCCACCACAGGTTGTGTTGACAGCTCTGTGGCAGAGGTTCTCACCCACATACCAGAGTCAAAGAGCACCAGCTTCCTGCCAAGTCTCTCATGTGACTGGGATGCTATGAGGGCCCCGGGTGGCCACAGTCAGCTCCCAGTCAGCAGGTGGTGGCGACAGACATTGAGGGAGGCCACCTCTTGGCAGGCAGCCACAGGATAATGGGTACTCACTGCTCACAAGAAGCTTCTGGAATCCCCTCATACAATCCCGAGGTCTGTGGGAGATAAATCATGGCTCTATGTGAAGGTAAGCCCAGCAGTGCCTGGTGCCAAGGACATGCTTCTGCCTGACTCACTCCGAGGCGAGCACTGTCCAAGGCTCTTGGCTTCTCCTGCTCCATGATGTCTGTGACCACTTGTAAAATCCTTCACCACGGGTGGGAGGTGAACCTCCAGAACCCTCTTTTTTTTTTCATTACAAATGGTGTAGGCTGCATGTTTCGGATAGTTTTCCACATTCAGAAATTATAGGTGTCGTTGATCTCCTGAGCTGGCCTATAGCAAAATTGTTTTGTTTCTTTGTTATTTTCATTCAATCCATTTGTGAGACGCAGGAAGGGGAAAATAAAGTTAAATTTCCAAAGGGAAACTAGAGGCCCTTGTTGAAAACTCCCCTTACACTCTTGAGGGAAACTGAGACTTGGAGGTAAGAGAATCACTCAAGACCCCAGCTGAAATTAGAGGTCAATTCTATATGGTCAGTCCAAATCTCCTCCTACTGAAAAATCCAGCTCAGCATTTCCTAAAATCCAAATTAATTTCCTTCTAGAAAGCAGGAGAGTGGTCACAGCCAGCCCAGCTTAGCTCAGCACAGTGAGGAAGGCGGGGGGCAGGAAAGCACAGAAAGCACAGATCCCACCGATGGTTAATGACCTACATGTACCCTTCACAGTAACATTTCTACTAGAGGCTGACAGGACAAAGCCCCAACTTTTCAATAATGACACCACAAAATATGTTCTCTAAACACTTTTGACATTGAGCCCAGATGGGGAAGCTGAGGCTCACAGAGGGAACAGGAACCTAGTGAAGGTCACACAGTCAGGTGGAAGGTGGGATTAGGGGCAAGGCCTCGGGGGTTCTGGCCAGCTCTTCCGGGCACTGGGTCAGACCATCAGCAATTGCTGTCCTGAAGCCAATGGCCAACCTTGAACTTGGGACTTCGTCTCAGCTTTCTTCTCAGAGAGTCAGCTGTTCTTTCAGACCATTTGGTGCCAGGGTGATATTGCATTCCTCTCTTTGGCCCCAGAGCCAGGGACATGCTCACTGCCTGGGCAGTAATGGGACCCTTCCCGCCACCTGATGACATCCCTGTGGCATGATTTTTGTGTTGTGGCCCTGGGAACAGCTGGCTCGGGGGCTGGCAGCCAAGGCTCTGAGTCAGGCTTGGCTAGTCCGGGAGGATCACCTGCCCTCCTGAAGGCTTGGGTTTTACTGCCCCCTCGCCTTATGTCACAGAGGACATGCTGAGCTCTCCCTGTGACTTGAGGACATGGATCAGGCTGCCCAGGGCAGGTGGGGAGAGAACCCGAGAGCAATCCAGGCAGAGTCCCTTTCCTCAGGGCATTTTCAGGACACAGCAGCGAGGCAGTGGTCCCAGCTCCTGTCTTTGTACAAGGAAGAACAGATGGTCTTGGCCTCAGAAGCCCCATTCCAGATCTCTGTCCAGCACGCCCTCACTCAAGAGCCTGTACAGGAAACCACAGACCAGCTCAGTACATGGTAGAGTTGAGGGCAATGCCATTCCCCACAGAAAGAGTCAGGATATCAGAAAGTACCACCCTGGCTATGGCCTAGATGTCCCAGTTGCTATAAGCCAAAGGACCTCAAATCTCGTCCAGATCACACTCTTCATGGTACAGGAAAGAAAATGGAGGCCCAGAGAGGGAAAGGATCTTGCCCAAGGTCACATAGCAACTTAGAGCCAGGACTAATCTCATCCCGCAAATGTTTTCTGAGGACGGACTGACAGAGCCCACCCAATGTCATGAGGAGACCATCACTGGGATCCAGCAGGTGCCCTCACAAGGTGAAAAATAAGGACAGATGCCCTGTGAAGTGTGCACCCTCCTGTCATTCAACCCCAGCTGATGGACAAGTAGGAACACATCTGGAGGAGGTGACCCAAACCAGACTTGAAGTCCCTGAAAAAGCAGTTGAGCTTGAAAAAATAAGGAAAAGCTCCTTGGTGGGCAGAAAGTTTCCCAAGACAGTCCGGAACTTCAGACCAAACAGCAGGTGTGTCATATACAGTCCAGAAGCTCATGGTGGAGCCTTGGCTCCTCTCTGCACCGTGCTGAAAAAGTCAATCATCATCTCCAACATGGACTGGTGACATGCATCTCATCCACTCACAGGACCCTTCAACACACCCAAAGGCCAATTCAAGACTCCTCAAGAGAGGCTCAGCTCCCACAAATCCAGTCTCAATCTCACCCACACATAGAGGCTGTGGCCCCTGTCAGGGCAGACACAGAACAGAGCTTATAAGAACAGTAGGCATAGAGAAAAGAGCCCTGGGCAGGAGCCAGACCAGACTGGGTTCAAGTTCTGGCTCTACCTCTTACCATCTTAGGCTTCAGCAAGAGAGTCTCTCTGAGTCCCATAATCTGAGGCCATAAATCCCCACTCCTCACAGGGTTGAGGCAAATATCAGACGAGGGGGAAAAGTAAGCACCATGGAGGCTGCAATGGTTTTATAAAAAACAGTGACGTGTTCAGAATTTCTGACTATTATTATTATGTCCCAGGAAGAACATGAGTGACATGACAATTGCTTTCAATCGCAAATGACCTCTGAAGAAATATTCACTAGGCACTTACTATGAGCCAGAAACAGTGCCAGCTTCTAGAGATACATACATAAATAATTCTGTCTCCTCTAAGACAAACTGCCTGGGAAGACAACTAGTAAATTATCCAATAAAGCAGAATGTAGCACTCAGAGGTATGAACAAATTACAGGGGGAGCACACAGGATAATATCCTGCCTGGGACAGGAGGCCAGGGTGAGAGTAAGGAGCAAGTGGCTTTGAAAGAGTCATTAAACTTGAAGAGGGACATTTAGGTACCCAATAACAGACCGTCACAAACATAAAACAAAAATTGACAAAACGGAGTGCCAGACACAGTGGTGCATACTATAATCCCAGTGGCTTGGGAGGCTAAGGCAGGAGGTTCATGAGTTCAAAGCCAGCCTCAGCAACAGCAAGGTACTAAGCAACTCAGTGAGACCCTGACTCTAAATAAAACACAAAATAGGGTTGGGGATGTGGCTTAGTGGTTGAGTGCCCCTGAGTTCAATCCCCAGTACCAAAAAAAAAAAAAAACAACAAAGACAAAATTGAGGGGAGAAAGAGACCATTCTACTATAACAGTTGGGAGACCACATTAGCCTACACTCTCTCCATAATGGGTAAAAACACCAGAGAGCAGATAGAGGAGTTAGCAACTTGAACACACAAAACAACCAGATTTAACAGACATCACAGAGTGCTACTCAAAAGAACAACAGAATACACACTCAAGTCAAATCACATGGAATATTCTCCAAGGCCATATGGTAGGCCATAAGAGTCAAAAGGTAGTCTCAACCCAAGTCTCCATCAATAGATGAATGGATAAAAAAAAAAAAGTATATCCTGCAACAGAAAATGATCCAGCCTTAAAAGAAAGAAATCCTGACATATTCTACAGAATGAATGGCCTTGAAAATATTAGACAAATTGAAATAAATCAGTCACAAAATAACAAATATTATGATTCCATTCCTATGAGATACTTTAGGGTAGCCAAGTTCTTAGAGACAGCAAGTAGGATGGTGGCTGCCAGGGGCTGGGTAGGGATGGGGAGAATGGGGAATCACTGTTTAACAGGTACAGGGTTCTAATTTTGAAAGATGAGAGAAGTTCTATGGATGGATGGTGGCAACGGTTACACAACAATGTCAATGTTAATTGACATTGTATATTTAAAATGTATATTTAAAATTGTATATTTAAAATGGTTAACATTAAGTATTATGTTGTGTATATTTTACCTCATTTTTAAAAAATTGATGATTATTTTTAAAAACAGAAGGAAGAGGGCATGTTCACAGCAGTCAAGTGGAGAAAAGCACCTAATAGAAGTGGCTGTGCAAAAGCACGAGGGCCAAAAGTGACTGGTACTCCTGGATGTGGCAGTGGCACCCTCATGTGTGCAAGGCATCCGGGAGCTGGAGAAGGCCCCTGAATGCCCTGCTAGGCTCTGGCTCCACTCTGTGGGCTCTGGGGATTGACACAGTCACAACCCAGGCTTAGGACACTCACACTTGGAGGAGTGTGGGGAGGGGCAACGCCACCTCTAGACAGACTCCAGACAGACACGAGAAGGGAAACTTCTCAGACGGCCCCAGTTCCCCAATCTGTGGTCACCCTCTGTGGTCACCATCCCAGTGCTGTGGTGAGAGTGACTCAAGCCACTTGCCTCATGGGGCCACCTAATGAAGGCAGGAGGGATTCCCCTGGAAACTTTGCTGCAGAGAAAGAGAGCACACATAGGAGCAGCCACCTGGCAGGGCCTGGGTGGAGAGGGTTCTGCCCTGTGGTTAGTTAGCCCCACTCGGGCAGCCCCAGGGAGACTGAGCCCACAGGATTGTGACCCATAGGCCCTGTGGTTCTTACCAACTGCAGGGCCACAAGTTCAGCTGCGCTAGCGTGCACTAGGTATGGAGGCGTGGGGGGCTCTGTGAAGTCTTTGAATCAAGCAGCAAGGGAAATTCCAGCTCTGTGGCTTAGAAGCAGGTGGCCTTGGGCAGCCCCCTGTCGCTATGTGGGTTTCAGTCACTCCTGTGTGAAATGAAGACATTAGACCTCCAAGTCCGCTGGTATGGCCCCAACACTAAGAAGGGCAGGAGGGTACAGACATTACTGCACCCGTCTTAGTAGACAAGCGTGCACAGATACACACCCTACACACGCACCTCTGCTTTGGCAGCCTCTAGGGTTCTCCTCTGTGGCCTCCTTGCCCTCCCTGGCTCCAGCTTTTCCTCTTAAGAATAGGAGGAGCATTCCATGGGGCTCTGCAAACTATGTGTGGAAGGAGGGAAATGAAGCAAGACCTTTCTCAATGAACCCCCAGGTAAAATCATCTACCAAATAAAGAAAGCTCTGAGTAAAATCAGCTGCCTCTCAGCTAAAGCTAGCATGCCATTCTGCTCACTGCTTGGTATCTCTGAAGGAAGCCATGCAGAAAGTATCACTAAACATGGAAGCAGCACTCTGTAATCCATAAAAAAAAATACAATTTTTATGTGTTTAAAATTTTTTAAATGTGTTTAAAGAGATGGAATATTAACAACTCTGATTTGATTGGTACACCCTGCATATATGTATTGAATCATCACATTTTACCCATAAGTTTGTAGAATTAAAATAACAAGTGTATTTTTTAAATTACAGTTAACATAAAATGTGTGTATATACAAATAAATATATAAATTATGTAATTATATTTCAAAGAAGAATTTGCTGAAAAATAGATTATCAAGAGGACACAGAAAGCTGGGATCTAATATTCCCAGTTGCTCAAGAGGCTGAGGCAGGAGAATCACTTGAGCCAGGAGCTTGGAGCCAGCCTGGGCAACATAGTGAGACTCTATTTAAAAAAAAAAAAAAAAAAAAGGATACAGGACCCAGAATGAATGAATAAAGACAATGTGATCATCAAAAGCCATGAACTCAAATAAGAACCTAGTGGGTAAGACTCCATGAGATAACTGTGATATAATATAAACTAATAAAAGATACATAAAAATGGGGAGGAAAGATAAAGTGCTTCTTCGTGGAACGACAACTAAAAATTGCAGAAGAATGAGAAAGCAAATACCACAGGTTGGAACATGAAGGAAAAGAATCGTAAGCATGGGAGACAGAAAGTAAATGGGACCTTGGACACATGCTGAGTGGCAAATTGCATACTCCTCTGTCAAAAGATGGCCACTGCCCCATTCCACCTCTCCTCCCCACCCCCTGAAATCTGACTGACTGTCTTCTCTCTTCGTGGTGGCTTCGCTTGCTCCCACCTGTACAAAGACATGTCCCAGGGCCCTCCAATTTAAACCAAAATCCATGGATGGGGCTCCCTGCTGGAGACAGACAGCAACATGGAATTGTGGGCGCCCCATCACCTAGACATAAACGGAAACAGGTCTTGTGGCTCCCCTGTTTGAGGCCTTGGAAACCCGCCTTCTCTATGCTCCGTTATCTCACCTGTGCCACAGTGATTCAGACTCTCTCCCTGCTCACAGGGGTGCCGGGCACCCAGTTTTACCACATGAGAAGATGCGTGCAAACCTCAGCACCCCAGCTGCCACTGAAGGGGAATGGAAGCCACAGAGCCTCTCCGGAAAGGCTAGGCGCAGGGGCTGGACCTCCGCCAGGCAGGTCAAGGAAACACCTGCTTTGGAAACCTAAACAGGGCACCAAACCCTTTAAAAAAAAGAGCCTTAGGCTGCAAGAACTGACTTAAATTACTCTTATTGTAGCATTTCTTATATTTGAAGAAACACAAAGTTTTTATTACAGGAGAATGTGAATAGTGGCACCTGGGGACTTCTGGGGTAGAGTGTGAAGAATAGATGAGGAAAGGCAGACTTGAGAGGGAAGCCAACTTCCTTTCTCCCGTGGAGAATTTAACTTCCCTTCTCCCCCCACCCCCTACCCCCTATTCCCTTTCCCTCTGTGTCCTCTACCCCTTGGCTCCTCTCTCCTCCTCCCTCACCTCTTTAGCTTTTCTTCAACCGGGCAGGCAGCTTTAGGACACATGACAACACTCGTAACAATGACCTACGATCATTTCTGTCATTGAACAGTATTTCTGGTTTATAACATGCTTTCTCTTATCTGTCTTCTGATTCTCACACCCTTGGGAATAGTAATAGGAAAATAAAAGGCAACTGTACCTGCTTCTGCCTTCTAAGGAGGGTGGTAAATTTCACATCAATGGGAAGATGAATCTCTGTGGCCCCTTGCACTTCCAAAGACTGTTAGTGGAGACAGTCCATGAAAAATCTGGCCATTTCTTCTTTCGTGGCTCCCTCCCTTCAGCAATGTGATGGCCTCTTAGTTTTAATAGAAAAATGAGCCATTGATTATGCAAAGGTAGGCCAAGAGTTGACACTGCTGGCTGCCTATCCAAACTTTACTCTTCCCTTCTTATATAGGGTCCTGATTTTTTTACGTGTGGAAATGTGCCCAGCTTAATAATTAGATTTCTTAGCCACCCTTCCAGAGAAGAGGGCCATATGCAAACTTCTGGCCAATGGAATGAAGGAAAAAACTGACATACAGGACTTTTTGCAAATACCCCCTAAAAAGTAGACTGACTCAGTGGACAAGGCCTTTACTGGTCTTCCTTCTTTCTTTGCCTAAAATATGGATGCAATGACTGGTGCTGCAACAGCTATTTTGTAATCATTAAGTTGCCTTGACTGATGACAGATTTGTGCCAAGAATGGCAAAACAGAAAAACAAGAAGAGACATTAGTGAGCTCTAGAATGCTGCTATGGTTTGATAATTCCCCTCCAAAATTCAAGTGTTGCCAATGTGACTGTATAAGAGGTGACCAGGTTATTAGGGCTGCTCCTTCATTCATAGAATTAAGGCTCTTTCACATTGTGTTTATCTAGTTCTCTCCCCAGCTCTGCTGCCACAGGAGGACACAGTGCTCAGCCCTTCCAGAGGATGCAGCCTCGCCAGTCAACCAAACCTGCTGGGGCCTTAACCTTGGACTTCCTAACCTCCAGAACTGTGGGATATAAATTTCTGTTTTTTCTAAATTACTCAGTCTGTGGTGTTCTGCTACAGCAGCACAAAATACACTGAGACAAGTACTTACCTCCAGGCTTCCTTCACCTTGCTAAAGGCATTGTTTTACAGGTCTCTGTTGCAGCAAAATATAGTTTGTAAATGAAAGAGAATTGATAAACTAAATTGAAGCGAAAGGCAGGGAATTTCTGGAAAAAAACTTTACAGCACCTGCAGAAGGGTGCTCTAAAAAGTAGAGGAAACAAGCAACACTGTGGCCCAAACCTCTCCGTTTCTTCTGCTACACAAATGGCAGTGATTCCCCCTGCAAGACAGGGTGGCACATGAGAGAGCAAGTTGCTCCATCCACCAAGTGAATTCAGAAGAAAGGAGCGCTCAGAGCTGGTGAGCAGGGGAACACCCACAGCTATTCCCTTCCCTGTTATACCAGACTGCTAGGGCAGCTTGGCCTGCAACAAGGGGTGGGATTTCAATCAAGACCATCTGCATCCGCTAGGACAGTTCTGCAGTAAGGAAAAGGATTACAGGGAGGAGGAACCTATTACAAATAAGGAAGCTGAGGGCCACACAGGTGAAGTGGCAGCTGGCTCCAAAACCAGCTGTTCCAAGTTCAAGGTGTGCCTTTTTCTTATTGTGCCATAGCCACAGCAGGAACTCAAGAGCAGCAGTGATTGGAGAAATAGACCAGTCACTAAGGCAACTGGATGCACCAGGTGAGTTCTAATGGCCAGTGATGGCCAATGTTATGGCCAATTCCCTTGTCATAAGCAGGTTTATGCATACATGTTCCTCCGTCTAATGCAGGTGTGCAGCCAAG
This sequence comes from Urocitellus parryii, assembly GCF_045843805.1. Classification (NCBI taxonomy): domain Eukaryota; kingdom Metazoa; phylum Chordata; class Mammalia; order Rodentia; family Sciuridae; genus Urocitellus; species Urocitellus parryii. The sequence goes on along the minus strand of NC_135534.1, from coordinate 179,238,990 downwards.
CACATATAGGCATATTACGGCTCCTTGATTATTAATAAATGATTAAGGAGCACCACAGTGAAGTTTATAAATCTAGGTTTGAATCCCAGCCCTGAATTTACTACCTGTATGATCTTGAGCTAATCCCTTAACCTCTCTGAATCTCAATTTTGTCACAAGTATCAGAGAGGAAATGGCCAAATTAATAAGTTTTAGGGTCCAATCCTGATGTACCAACCTAAGCACTTACATAAAATATATCCTTAAAATAACACGAGACCTATTCAGTACTGAAAATGACTTCAACATTATATTAGCATTCGCTGCAAGACCATAAGAATCATTGTTTCAAAAATTGCAGTTCTTGGAACAATATGGATCTACAAGCAGATGAGCCCTGAGTGCACACTTGCCTATTTCAATTCCATCCTTAAATCATCCCATTCTTGTGTTGATAAATATGACAGCACAGTTCTAACTCTTCATACCTAGGTATCTAGGTATATTTACGTTAGAAAATCTGTGTTCAACTTTGAAAATCATTTTCTTTAAGAAAAAATTAAATAGACACATTGGGAACTTAAAATTCATTCTGATACTGCCTTAATAGCACCAGAGAAAGTGACATGAAGCTAGTCACATCAGCAGGGCCACAGGAGGATTTTATTAGACAAATCAGATAGTTTACTAAAACCCCGAGGGCCTCCTCATCATAAATGCAGTTAGGCAGCCCCCAAATAATGGGGATGGAGCCCCTTGTGAGCACTAATCTCTTTATGCTGGCATTTAAAGAGCATAACGAGGTATCATTTATGAGTCCTCATGAACCCAGGCAAAGAGTGTCAATGGTTCCATGGGGATCTTTGAGGCCTTGTCTATAAAACGTGCCTAAATTAGCTGTCTTCCTCTTCATCCAGACCCTCGTCTTCAGCTGCATCAGCCTCCCAAGAGCTGGCAAAGCTGAGTCAGGAGTCTGGAACCCTCACCTGTGAGAATGTCGCTCAGTTATTTGCTGAATTACCTACAAATGATTATTCAATCCTGTTCCCTGGCAGCTTGCACTACCACAGCTGCACAGGGAAAGGCTCCCTGTTCCCTGTCACTGGAAAACAGTTTAAACACATCACATCTGTCAACAGAGCTCCTGACTGACATACAAATTGACCCAAAGACAGCAGGGATTTCCCCTGGAGCAGTGAGCTCCCCATCACAGGAGGTATCCAAGCAGGGTCAAAGGTCGAATAAGGGACTTTTTTGTAATCAAATAGGAGGAGGTAGGGAGGAAAGGGTGACCTAAAGGACTTTAATTTCCTTTTCAGTCCTAAAAGTTGGAAATTCACAGATTTACCTCAGACCAAATGCTACTTGGGTGTTAATAATATTTGTTAGTTAAGGTTTTTTATGTGCCAGGTACTGTACTAAACACTTCAAGTCTTTAATTTAACTCACATAAAAGTCAGCCTTCTATGTTATCTGGAATTAGATGCAATTTTCCACATGAAGGAGACTGAGGTAAGGAGGCAGCTGAGCCACAAGATCTCAGCTCATGAGTTGTCAAGAGAGCCTGAGGCCTTGGCTGAGCCCCCAGCCCTACCCCAAGCCTGCAATTTATACCTTTCTGGGTGCTTTGCCTGCACAGGGGCAGAGTTACAGCAACCGCATCTCAGAAAGTGGCCAAAGCCCCAGCCTGGAGTCCTATCTCCTCCTGTGTTAACCATTTTTAGGAGTTTATACAGGGTGATAGGGCAGAGGGTAACAATTGAGGACAGGGGGTCAAAAGAGTACTTCATTAGGAACATAAGATGTCTAAAGATAAGAAATGGGTTTCCTAAAAGAGATGATGAAGGGAAGGGAACTGCTGACCCAAAGTGTGTCTGTTCCTTTGAGCCACAGCCTTGGTTCCTTAGGAACCTTGGCTGAGCAGGATGCTTGAGATCAGAGTCAGCCTGTTGCCCCTCTTCACTGTCCCTCAAAGGGGAGCTACTGTTCCTAGATTCCTTCATGGCCTGAGCCCACCTGAGAAGCCTGGGATCCTCTGGCTACTCTCAAAGGCTGAAGTTAGAGTACAATGTTCAAAAAATACTCAAGAGGCTTGGTGCTGTCTCTCTCCTTCCCCCCTCTCTCCCACTCCCTCACCCCACCTCTCTCTCTGTCTTTGGGAGTAGCCTGGGATCCTCTGGCTACTCCCAAAGGCTGAATTTAGAGATAGTAGAATCTCCCCCCCCCCCCTCGCAAGGCAGCCCCAAGCAGCATTTATTCTCAGAAAGGCCCTGGGAAGAAGAATGGTCACTTTTCTTCCTCCCAAAGATAATTGAGGCAAAGTAAGAAAGCACCTGTGTTCAAAGGCAAATGACAACAATCAATCTCTCAGCACAGGGCCCAGCCATTAAATTCTTTGGGGAAACAACTTTAGGAGTTTAACGACAATCAAGAGAATGAAATTGAATTAAGAGAAATAGTAATTAAATCAGGAAAGAAGTTTTTGCAAAGGGGATGGTAAAGGAAATTAAAACCAGTAATGCTGAAAAATGTGGTGGGCAGAGCCGGGGAAGGGTGGGCTGCGGGGGAGAGGAGAGGACCAACGCGCCAAGCAAAGCAATCGGGGCTGGAGAGGCAAGCATTTGGCACCAAGCAAAGGGTTTGGAAATTGTTGTCCTTGAGACCAGGTGTCCAGCACTTCCAATCTGGGTCTAAATACGCACAAAACTTAATGAGGACAAGCCCTTCTGCAGGAGAATAGAAGCACCCAGTTAGATGAAGCATTTTTTTAAAAAGACAGTAAACTTGAAGCAGGGTGAGCAACTGTCCTAGTTTGCCCAGGACTGTTCCAGATTTAGCCCTCAAAAGTCCCATATCCTGGAAAATCCTCAAGTTCAGGAGGAAAACGAGGATGGTTGTCACCTTAACTTAGAAGCACACAGCCCAGGCTCCCAGCACTACTGTAGTCAGTAGCCACATAATGGGGGGTGAGTCACTCCACCTTTGTGGGCCTCAGTGTTCTCATCCATAAAACGAGGTCACGGTGGCAACCTGAACAGATTTAGAGAGCGAGAGAGAGACTGCTGCATGTCAAGATGTCTAGAAGAGTGTACGTGAACTAAAGCCTTGATAAATGGGAGTCAAACTGAAGAATAATGATAACATATGCAATAAAGAGCAAACAGAACCTAAGGCATGTTTAAAATACTGTGACTGTTTCAGGGTCCCCCAGACTACCCATGTGTTCAGTGATTATCCAGAATGACTCACGGGACTCAGTATATAGTTGTATTCATGGTTAAGTCTCAATGAAAGGACACACAACAGAGTACCGGAGGAAAAGGACTCAGGTGGGGTGGATAAATGCATGCACAGGCTTCCTCTACCTTGGCCTCCTGTGAGGGACACCAGCATGTTCCTTTCTCCAGAAGTGAAAAAAAGGTACAATCACCCAGGAAGCTTGCTAGGCACTCAAAACCCAGGGTTTTTATTAGTGGCTGGTCACAGAGGCCTCTTCAGACTGGAAGCTGCCAAAATTCCAAACTCTCAGAAAGAAAGCTGATGTCCAGGACAAACCACATTGTCGATCGGCCTTATCAGTTGGTAAACGGCTCAAATGCCAAATTTCTAGACACTGGGACCAACCCTGCAAACAGGACTTCCCCAAAATAGCAAGTTATGATAACTCTCCTCAGCAAACAACCAATGGAGATCTTTCTAGGATTCAAGGATAATATACATGAGTGCTAACCTGGCTCCCCAGGCTGCTGTTTTCCATCAAATCCTGGCTGGTCGCACCAGGTGCTCACTGGCCCAAACTCTACATAGTGGTGGCACTATGCTTGTCAACCTCTATGCTAGGATACCAAATTCTCTGACGACCAGCCAAAGCCATCTTGTTTTCTAAGTCAGAACAAGGGATTTTTCTCCTTTCACCAACAGATGACCAAATCTCCAGACAAAACAATCTAAATAGAACTAACATTCACCTTGTACATCAACAGAGACTAGCTTGTTTACAAAGGGGCAAAAAATATATATCCATATCTAGTCAAAATGCTTGTGTTTCAGATCCAGGTTCCGCCTTTCTCAAGAGGAAGATAACTAGAATGTGTAAAATCAATGATCAAAAAGTCGCTTTGAGAGAAAGAGAGAGATAATGCTGGTTTCTTATTTCTCAAGGAGAGGTGTTCAAAAAATAAAAGTCATCCAGGTTAAAGGTGGGGAAGAAGTTTCAGAGCAGAGATTAGGAGGCTGCATAGGAGATGCAGATGTGAAAGAACCAGGGAGACCAAGAGGGGGATTTTGAGCAGCACCGCTGGGAATTGACGGGCTTCCCTTTTAATACATTGTGTCTGAGTTTGCTAGGGCTGCCATGATGAAGTACCACTAACAGGGTGGCTGAAACAACAGACATGCACTGTCTCACAGTTCTGGAGGCTGGAAGTCCAAAGTCAAGGTGCTGGTGGGTTCGGTTCCTTCTGAGGGCTCTGAGGAAAGAGCCGCTCCTTGGCTCATAGATAACGGTCTTCCAATTCACCTGCCATTCCCGATGTGGCTACTTATGTGCACCCTTGTCCCTCTCAGGAGGGCTCCAGTCCTATTGGATGAGGCCCAGTTTAATTCGACTACCTCTGCAGATATCTTGTAGACAGATTAGGTCACATTCTGAGGTACTAGGGCTTATGACTTCAACATAGGAATTTGGGGGGACAAAATTTAACCCATAACAATGTGGAAAAACATAAGTGAAAATCATAATTTTAGTCACTTCTGTCAGAGAACTATTACTTGGCACACAACTTTGTACACACCATACCCCTGGAACAACTGACTTATAGAGATTATAAATAAAAGAACAAAAGAGAATAAATTCAAAACATCGTTCTGCCAGCTGCTTTTCCCTATTCTATTTCCCCTTAAATTCTCATGAACCTGTTGAGTTCCTCCTAAATTAACAAAAGTAATCCATCTCATTTTACTAACCTTGAGGCCCTAACTCCTCTCCATGACTAACACTGCCCACCGGTGGAAACCCCCCAGTTCATCTGCTCCCGTAGCCTACCATGTAGGGGGCCAATTGGCCACAGCCAGGCTCAAGATAATGTTCACAACACAGCACTGGGAAGAAGCCCCCAGGCAGAAAGAAAGAAGCCTAGTTCTGGCCTCTACTCTGGTATAGACATGATATAATTTCAAGTAAGCTGCTCCCTCTCTCGGCCCTTCTCCTCTGTGATACAATGGAGAAGAGCCATGAACTCTCACCTCTTCCAGCTAGGGGATCCCAGGACCGCTGAGCTTTCCTCTGTTGAACAGGTGACCAAACAGTATGATTTTCCAGCAGCAGTCCCTTCCATCACTGCCCACGCACTACCAACTTACTAGTTCGATCTGTGGTCCCAACTACCCAATGTCACCAATGGCAGGGGGGCTTTGAAAGGGCTCCCTGTCTGGTATCTCCATAATCACGTAGTTATTTATAATTGGTAGTCCCAAGTTGGAACAGGATTTTAGCATTCGAGAATGGGCTATAGACCTCCTTCCCAGGTTACTTCTAAAATCCCACTAAGAGGGCATGGCACTTAGACCTCAGCAAAAGTTTGCTGAATGAATAAACACCATGCTTCCCCCACACCACAGAGCCACAGAATGAACACAAAGAACTGAACTAGACAGCCAGTTCCTTCACACTAAAAAGCTACTTAATGCCTGAAAAAGATCACATGATAGTGTGGCATTTCCTTGAACTGTATTACTTTTTAAAGTGCCATTGTCAAAGTCTGTGTTGTGACACCCATCCCTTACCCACATCCCAATTCTTCAGAATTCCATCTGTGTGACTCTAGTGGGTAAGTCCAAGATGTGAAGTTAAGTCCCAGCTTTTCCACTTACCAACTGAGCAGCTTGGACTTCAGTTTACTTCTGTATAAAATGGGGCCAACAGCAAACTCCTCATTTGACTGTTAACTAAATTCAAAAAAAAAAAACAGCGCACAGTGCACACACCCATAGTTCCAACTACTCAGGAGACTGAGGCAGGAATACCTGAGCCCAGGAGCTTTGAGACCAGCCTGGGCAACCATTATCTCTAAAAATATTGAAAATACACACTTAACCATTAGCTACTTAATAAAGCACTATTATTTCTTTTTCCTCATCTAATCTTCCTTTTTGGTGGAAGTTAATACCCACATACTCATTTACACATAAAAACAATATGCCCTAGAAAGGAAGCGAGTCACCCAGGATCTTGCAACTGTTAAATTGTAGGCCCAGGTCAGAAACACTTCTAAGTCCAGAAGATGGGGTACAGTAAGTTTGGAAGTCCTAGAAATGCACCCAAAGAGTCAAACAAACTTGGCTCTGGCCTGAACCCTCTTCCCCCAGCATTGGAGGGAGGGACAATGGCTCTGGAGCCCACAAGAACATGGCTCCATGCATTCAGGAGCTCCACAGTTCCAAATGTTTGCTGTTCAATGAAGCCAGCTTTGTGGACATTTTCAACTTGATACCAACATTTGCATGATTTCAAAATGTTTTCCAATTCTTCCTATGGGAGCCCTGGCTCCTGGCATCTGGAGAAAAACTAAAGTATAAACTAGGAAAGGTGTGAAAACTGGAGCTACAGGCATTTTAGGCACAGAGCTGCCTCCTCCAGTCCAGATATCCTAGTCTGTCTGTCCTTCCCTAGTCTCAAGAACTTTGGACCTTTTCCCTAACACCATTTCTCGAAACCACAGTTAGAAAATAACTCACTTTCCCAATTTTGTTTAATTACTTGGAGTCAGCACCTACTGGCTTGTGGATCCACTCAAAAATGATCAGAAGGATAGCCCATAGTGAAGGGTGCTGGAGAGCTTTCTTTGGGCCAACATAACCTTAACTCAGGTAAACATCTAATTTGTTAGGCTTCTGGAAAAACGATGATTAGCTTATGGTTCCCTGGAGCTCAGCAAACAGTAGTCTAGAAACACCTATTTAAAAAGCAAGAGACACAAAATGTGCTTTCCACATGAAATGAAATGACTTTTCAGTCTTAAAAAAGGATCTTGACATATGCTACAGCATGGATGAATCTTGAAGATATTATGCTAAGTGGAATAAGCAGGCTACAAAAAGACAAATACTGTGATCCCACTCATATAAGGAACACAGTCAAAATCATAAAAACAAAAAGTGGGGTGGTGGTTACCAGGGACTGTGGGAAGGGAAGCTATTGTTTAACAGGTAAAGTTTTCTTTTTGCAAGGCAGAAAGAGTTTTAGAGGTAGATGGTGGTGATGGCTGCACAACATGAATGTATTAACGCCACTGAACTGTTCTCTTAAAAATGGGTAAGATGGTAAATTTTATGTGTATTTTACCACAATAAAAATTGGGGAAAAAAAAGAACAGCTTGAACACTTAAGATTCTCAGTAATGGTATTAGCATTGTACCACTGAGCCAAAAGCAGCGACATAATAGATGTTGTCTTATCTCTACACCCAACTCCCAATTTTCTTTCTCCTCCTTCTGTTGAATGAAGCATCTCCTTGTTCTGCCACTGAAAACTAGCATCTTCTTATAAATCACTGGATCAGAAAACTCAGTGGCTTTCAACTATCCATTCACTAGAGACCCTGGCTAAGCAGAGGAGTGCAACAAAGACAATGCAGCCCTTGCCACTAAAGAGCGCCCCCAAGTGGCTGCAGCATTCCCGCCTCCAGGGAAACACACACACAATTTCTTTTCCAAATTAAGGGCATAACTTTTCACCATTATTAGGTACTGCCAATCTGAATATCAGGGGAAAATTCCCTTATAGATACTGTCATATTTAATTTATTCTAAATGAAATCAAGACTTTTCTCTGCATTTCAAAAATGAAGACAACTGCTTTGTGCAATAAGCAATTTGCAAAATACAAGGCAATTAGTTTTTCATCAATTATTTCCCAATAAAATGTCATTTGTTAAGATTTGTAACATCACAGATACTAACATATTGCTCTAAGAAACGTTTTATAGCCAGATGCAGTACTGCCCACCTGTAATCCCAGTGGCTGAGGAGGCTAAGGCAGGAGAATCTGAGTTCAAAGCCAGCCTCAGCAACTTAACGAAACCCTCTGCAACTCAATGAGACCCTAACTCAAAATAAAAATATACAAATGGGTTGGGGATGTGGCTCAGTGGTTAAGCCCTGGGTTCAATCCCTAGTACAAAAAAAAAAAAAAAGTTTTATAAAGATACATACTTCATCATTTAAATTTAACACTTTGGCCACTTATGGTCCTATGGACACAGTAGGACCACACAACTACTATGTGGTTATGATTTTTTTAAAGAACTTGGATATCATTTAACTGTTCAAAGAATTTTTTAAATTGGCTTTAGTTGGCATAGTGGCACATGCCCCTAATCCCAGCTAACTGGAAGGCAGATGCAAGTACAAGACCAGGCTCATCAACAATAACAAGACTCAGTCTCAAAAAAAAAAAAAAAAAAAAAAAAGAAAGAAAGAAAGAAAGAAATAGGCTTAATGTATGAGAAGGATATATTTTTAAATTGTCTGTTTTTCAACATATCTCTTCATTGTTTTGTGATTTTGTTGGACAATAATGTACTTTACAGGTCCCACCACTTCTTTGGAAATTGTGCTTTAGAATCCTAGACTCCTGGAACGTGCTACCTTTGAGCAACTCTTGGTAATTCCTCACGCCTAACAGTAACTGAATACGTAATCAGCATATGCTAAGCCAATCTTCAGAAACTTTTATTTTGGGATTGAATTATATCAACTCATTGTAGAAATGCTAATATCTCACTCTGATTATAAAGGTCTTTAATTCTCAAAGTGAAAACAAAATTTTATTTGATAAAATCTAATTTATCAAATAAATTCCTTTAAAATAGGTTTAGAAATAAGAGGTAAGTGTACTGTACAGAATTAAGAACAGGAAGAAAGAAGAGGCAAGTTATTATCTATGGTTTTAGAGACAAAGAACAGAATGAGCAAATATTTCATCCAAGATTTCTGATTTCTGACTTCCAGGACTGTTCCCCTGTACCAGCTGCCTTTGAACACAGATCTGCCTCATGGGAGTCATAGGCACTCCTTGCAAACTGCAGAATACCCAAAATGACAATCACCAGGACAGAAATAACTTGAAGAAAACAAGACAAGGCCAATTAAAGTATCTTGGATTTGAATGACTACAGGGTTGTATAAGGAACTGCCAGCCCAACAAAGAACACAATCTCCACAAGACAAATTTTCTTCATACTCACTTATAAATCTAAAGGTAAAGAGAATAAAGGCCTTAACAGTGAGGCATCAGCAATGATTTCCAGTATAAATGAATTACAAAGTTTATTAGTCATAGAAAAAAATGATTCCTCAATATCAATTCTTGTTCAGTTCCCTGTAAAACAATAAGCTTACAGAAAATTTCTTTCTCATGAACAGAAAATCACTATACTTTTGGTCCAAGATATGTTGGGTTTTTTCCTTCTTCTTCAGTTGACAGATGGATGGAGCCGAATCTATGAACGAGTATACTTGCCCCAAATGTGCAACATAAATACAGAAGCGATGAACAGAAGACTCATAACCAATACTGGAACAGGGCCACTAGAAATAAGAAGAGAAGGCATGCTTACTTTAGTGATAATATTATATTTAATACTAAAGATTGCCTAGGAGTAAAGCGGGAGGAAAGGGGAAGCACTTAAGATGCATTCAAGAGGGAAAAGGCAAATAAACTGCTTTTCTCAAATTAAGACTTATTTAAAGACAAACTTCATTGTTTACTATAATGTATTAGATATGCAAAAATGAGTATCACATTATATAATTCAAAAGTGTTTTTAAATATTTGATACCATTTGATTTGTACAACAAATTCATGACAAAGAAATACAAATATTAATCTCATTTTATAAATAAATAAAACTGAGGCTCAGAGAGATTATTATCTTCCTAAAAACACACAGCCAGAAGACCAAGAGAGACTTAGACTCAGGTGTTCTGATTCTACACATATGTTCACTTTGCCATCTCAACATTCCCATCTTAAAGAGCAAACACTCTAGGCAATATGCAATGAGTCTGATGTATATTTATATATTAATGTAGGAAGAAAAGAGATTTTACTCGTCTGCCTGTTATGGTTTGGATCTTTAATATCCCCCAAAAAGCTTTATGTGTTAGACAATAGAGGAATGTTCACAGGTAAATGAAAAGATTATGAGAGCTATTTTACTATCACTGGATTAATCCATTTAATGGATTAAACTGTGAAGCGACTACCACATATATTGTAGACAGGTGGAGCATGGTTAAAGGAAGAAGCTCACTGGGGTGGGGGCGTGGCCTGAACTATATCCATCCATGCCCCCTTCCAATGGCCTGCCCCCAACCATGAACTGAGCAGCTCTCCTCTACCACACCTTTCTGTCATGATGTTCTGCCTCACCTGGGGTCCAGAATGGAGTTGAACCACCATGGACTGAGACCTCTGAAACTATGAGGCCAAATAAACTTTTCCTCCTCTGAGTTGTTCTTGTCAGGTATTTTGGTCACGGCAACAAGAAGCTGATTAACACAGCCCCTCCCTAAATGGAATGTTTTTCCAATTGGGAATTGTTCATGGGTTCATTAAAGAACTCCCTGATCTTCACAAGCTATGAATGTGCATTTTAGGCCCCCACCTTTAAGTCTCTTCCTGCCCACACCACTTTTGGGGAGTTCAAGATGTCTCACTTCATCTCCCAGATACAAATGGGGAGTGGAGAGTAAGAAAGACCATAGAAAAGGAATCTTCATAATCGTCAAGGCAATGGAAGAACCCCAGTGAGGTAGCAGGAGTAACAGAGACATGACTGGACAATGAATGATGCACAGAGATTAAAGTCTTCGCTACACTACTATTTTGTTTTTCCAAAATACATACAATTAAGGGTGTAAATAAATTTAAAGGCATCTGTACAGAGACTATCCTCACACTGCACTGGATCTTACTTTCTTTAAGGCAATGTTGGAGCGGCATCAGCCACAGGGCATAATGCTGAGGAAACAGCTCACAGAAATAAAGTGCTAGGGCTTGGAAACCTGCTCTGTCACTCACAAGCTGTGACTGTGGCCCCCATTAGTTACCTTCTTCAAGTCTGAGTTTCCTCATCTATAAAGTGGAAACAATCACAGTATCTCTTATAGGACGGCTGAGGTATAAAGTACATTCACACACATACAACACTGACGTATAGTAAGCTCTCGTAAAATGCTGTCAACATTAACTTGAAATAACTCTGAACTCGTAGAATAAGCCAAAAACAAGCTCCAAGATGTTGCTTGACTATTCCAAGATGTAGATTTATAGGTAAAAATTCCCAACTGTGTCCTTTCACCAAAAATACCTATCTCTGATATGATAAGAATATGGTATGACATCAAGGAATAGTCTACCAATCCTAGGGGGGACTCACAAACCTGGATGCCTCACAGCAAGGAGCTCAGAGCAAGCACAGGAAGATTTACCCACAGGAAAACAGGTTTCCCACCCATTTGAGAAGGAAGAGTTTAAAATAAATCCTCTGGACATCCCAAGAGCTATCAAATTCAAAATTCCTCTCTGAAATACTCATACCAAAAGGTTGTCAGTCAGAATGATACTAACTCACATATCCCCAACTCCCCAAGTTATTTCCTAAATATATTCTTATATTTCAAATCTCTAATATAACAGGGAAAAAATCAATACATGAATTAAACCAAATATCAAGAATTCTAGGGAAGCCCCATAAACAATCTATAATCCAAGTAAAGCTATTGGTCCAATTAAACTAATCCAATTTGTCTCTTTTCTACCAGACAGACATGTAAACAGCATGGGACTTAACAGAATATCTGGTTCCATCTTTTTCTGTGTCTTCAGCACGTCACTTTGCCTCTCTAAACCTGAGCTTTACCATCTCCAAATGGCATTATCTCCCACCTCACAGGACTGCTGAACAGATCAAACCAGAAAGTAGATACTCAAGTTCTTTGCAAAGCACCAAGTGCAATGCAAATGAAATTTGCCATTATTATTCCAATTCCTCACCCACTGAGTTTAGTCAGGGAAAAGCTATAAGTAGCAGTGTTCTGGAGCCTACTCATCAGGAAACCTGATCTGGGACTAAGTCTGCCACAGTACCAAAAACCCTGGCAAGCAAGGAAAGCCAGGTATGGTCTCCTGGATGCCCACTTCCCATCACCTAGTGAGCACTCCCCAAGCCTGAAAACTTGGCAAATGATTAGTTCATCTTTCCAAATCCACTCACCACCCCCCAAAGGCAAGGTGACTAGAGGACTTTTGGTAACATAGTATAATGGGAAAACTTCCATTAGGCCTTAATATCAGTGAATGCCTCCAGCAGAATGCTGATAAATCACCTAATTCCTATTTGAATGGTTACTCCTACTTCTCAGTGTGGGGCAAGAACACTGAAGAAATTGAAGAGCAATCATCTAATTAAGCAGTATCCCCTCCAGTTCTCTGTTCCTATCACTTACTCTGACATAGCTACATGATGAGCTCCCTCTCCTCTCACTCACTCCATGAAGAGATGTCATTCCAGGTCCTAACCTGGCCAACCAAGTGAAAAATAAGCAAACCAAATTGAGCCCAACTGACACAAACGAAGCTGTTGTGAGGAGCCAAGTGCCACATGTGGCAGAGACAGACAGCACTGCTCTACTCTGCCACACTGGACAGATATACAAGGTCTGCTCCCAAGACTTACACTTTGAGCCCTGGTGAATCTTCTGTGTAGAATCGCCACATCCCCCCAGTGCCTGCTGAAGTCGTGCGGCCTGCGCTCCTTGTTCCACAGCTGGCATTTTTCCTGTGAAAGAGAAAAATGTTACCAACAGACTTTTCTTGGAATTCTTTTAATAGCATTATAACAAATGCTACCATGATGTGGTTAAAGAACCAATAAGAAAAATTTTTTTTGCTATTAAGACTTAAATTCCTGCTTTTACTGTCTGATCATAACCACTATGAAGTAAGCACCTGTCTCATGGCAATGTATACAATAACCCTAAAAGGTAGTTACTATTTCTCATTTCAAAAATGAGGAAATTAGATTCAGGTTAAGCAAAGTGTCTTAAGACCACATGGCCAGCAGGTGGCCAACAGGGAATGTGGACCCAGTTCTGACCCTAGCACCCATCCATTGCCCACCATATATAGTCTTCTAATTTGGACAGTGCATTTCAGTTTCTGTATACATGTATTTTGGTGAAGTCAAGTAATAAACCTGTTTTTTAAAATGCCCTAAATCTATATAATCAGTCTTAAAATCCTACTTTAAAAGATATTCAAATTACTATATTTACTAAAAAAAGAAGAAAAAGCATAAGCTTCAATTATATCAAGGTTCCAAAAATGGAATATATTTTATTTTATGAAAAAGAACTTTGTAATTTGTTTTTGTCAATTTTATATACTGACCATACATCTTTTTTTTTTTTGCTGCTAGATTTTTGCTAATTTTATTTTATTTTTTTAATGTTTTTTTTAAATTGGTTGTTCAAAACATTACATAGTTCTTGATATATCATATTTCACACTTTGATTCAAGTGGGTTATGAACTCCCATTTTTACCCCGTATACAGATTGCAGAATCACATCAGTTACACTTCCATTGATTTACATATTGCCATACTCATGTCTGTTGTATTCTGCTGCCTTTCCTATCCTCTACTATCCCCACTCCCCTCCCTTCCCCTCCCCTCTTCTCTCTCTACCCCCTCTACTGTAATTCATTTCTCCCCCTTGTATTATTTTTCCCCCTTTCCCCGCACTTCCTCTTGTATGTAATTTTGTATAACCCTGAGGGTCTCCTTCCATTTCCATGCAATTTCCCTTCTCTCTCCCTTTCCCTCCCACCTCTCATCCCTGTTTAATGTTAGTCTTCTTCTCATGCTCTTCTTCCCTACTCTGTTCTTAGTTACTCTCCTTATATCAAAAAAGACATTTGGCATTTGTTTTTAAGGGATTGGCTAGCTTCACTTAGCATAATCTGTTCTAATGCCATCCATTTCCCTCCAAATTCTATGATTTTGTCATTTTTTAATGCAGAGTAATACTCCATTGTGTATAAATGCCACATTTTTTTTATCCATTCGTCTATTGAAGGACATCTAGGTTGCTTCCACAGTCTTGCTATTGTGAATTGTGCTGCTATGAACATCGATGTAGCAGTGTCCCTGTAGCATGCTCTTTTTAGGTCTTTAGGGAATAGACCGAGAAGGGGAATAGCTGGGTCAAATGGTGGTTCCATTCCCAGCTTTCCAAGAAATCTCCATACTGCTTTCCAAATTGGCTGCACCAATTTGCAGTCCCACCAACAATGTACAAGTGTACCCTTTTCCCCACATCCTCGCCAGCACTTGTTGTTGTTTGACTTCATAATGGCTGCCAATCTTACTGGAGTGAGATGGTATCTTAGGGTGCTGATCATACATCTTGGACAGAGAGATAGGATGTGAAAAATGGAGAAAACACCCATACAGAACTGTTCCTCCCAAAGGAACAAAGCTTATAAGATGAGGTACAGGACAGGCAGCCCTGACAGACAGCAGACAAGCAGCATTGATACTGCTGACCAGGAACAGGCCCAGGGAGTCCATTCCCTCCTCTCTGGGGTCACCCCTCAGCCACTAGGGAACCCCACCCAGCAATTATCCACACATTATCCCAATCCCAGCTGCTCATCCCCACCCTGTGCTAGTGTATAATATGGAGGTAAGTAGTAAGTGGTGGAAGGAGAAGTCAAAAGGAATCTTTTCCAGCCCACTTATCACCAACTCAGAAGTCCTAAATGAGCAGAAATAAAGAGCAGAGAGGGAAAACCCTCTCTTATTCCCTGCCCCCATCATTAACCAAGTCCCAATATACACTCCCTTAAAATACCATTCCAGTAGATGTGGACTGCAGGTTCTAGATTTTTGAAAAAGGGAAGAGTATATTGGGAGGAAATGCAAGTGAAAACCCAATTCCTCTTGCTTTCCTCCCAACTCTGGTCTTAATGGCCACCTCACCCCTCTTTTACATCACACTCTAAATGCAAAAAGCATTGTCTACAGCTCAAGGAGCTTTCTCTACTGATGAGGGGATGAATCAAGGTCTACTTCCAGTTTGGGTTCCAGCAGGAAAAGCTATGTTCATGATGTAATTCTGAAAGCAATTAGTGTCAAACAATAATTTTGGTCTATGTACTAGAGAATTATATTTCAGACACATTAATTATGGACTACTTGGTCAACTAGGCACTTACAACGCTATTTGTACAACTGTTTCTATGGAAAAACTCATTGTGAATAACAAATATAATTAACAGAATAATTCATGCACTTTGAAAAGCTTTCACTCAAAGATACACAGCCTTTAACCCACGTTGCAGGTACCTGAAACTTTCCTCCTTGTTCCTAAAGAGAAATTTGACCTAGAAGGTAAAACCCATTGTCAACATGGTAAGTCACTGGCTCAGCCAGGACTAGGACCCACATTCTTGTCAATATTCTCTCAATTTCCTGCCTTCAAAGTTGGAATTACAGCACCCCCAGCAGAATCAGTGTAACCTCTTTTAATATTTCTTACATCTGGTGGTACATGGGACACAGCAGAGAATTTGAAAATCAGGGCCCCTAGAAATACCAAAATATAGTCAAAATACCTCATTCCATCACTAGGAACTAAGCAGAGGTTAATAACAGAGCCCACTTTAATCTCTTAAATTTCTATTTGAGATCTATTTTATCAATTCTTTCTGGCCTGAAACTGCCTTCCTCCTTCTATACCCTAACAAAATGATTTTCAGACCTATTTATACACTTTGTTCTAACACAATGACTTGCTGGCTGTTTGAGAAACAAGCCAAGTTCACTGACCTCAGTTTTATACTTAACCATTCCTTCCACCTAGAAGTCTATTCCTCTCCAGACCACCTCATGATTTGCTCCCTTACTTCTTTCAGTTCTCTACTCAAATACCACTCTGAACACCCTATCTGAAAACACTATCCACCCCCACCCTATCCCTACACTCTCTATTCCCCACTCAGCTTTATTTTCTTCATAGCCTTTACTGCCTAAAATTATGTTACTTATTTATTTGGCTTGCAAAATAAATATGCCACACTGGTATACAAGGTTCATGAGGACAAACCCTGACTATCTTGTTCACAGATATATCGTT
This sequence comes from Urocitellus parryii, assembly GCF_045843805.1. Taxonomy (NCBI): domain Eukaryota; kingdom Metazoa; phylum Chordata; class Mammalia; order Rodentia; family Sciuridae; genus Urocitellus; species Urocitellus parryii. Next base: position 179,222,809 of record NC_135534.1, on the reverse strand, counting down.
CAAGCTACAACAGTGTTCGGCATGTAGTAGACCCCTAATAATTACTTGATGACCATCTTAATATACTACCATCTTAATATTCCTGAATCCCATTAATTCTGCTTGAATACTGTGTAGCACTTCAGAGTTCTACAGTTTTTAATGCATTATTGTTACTTTTCATCCTCATAGAAAGTTCCTTTTACCTTGAATAAAGCAGAGGAAAGACTCCAACTCCAGCCCAATAATATTTAAGTCCTGCATCACTTCTATTACTTCATTCATGTAGAATGCAAATCTTCAAACTATAACAGCATTATTATTAATCATTAGCTTCAACTTTTTCTCAAAGACTTACAAAATGTAAATATGTTCTTAGCCAATACTTTTACATTATATTCTTGAAGTAATACTTAACCAGGACCAAACTTGTAGAATAGACTATTGCAGGGTCTCTCAATGACATAAAAATATTCTCAAGGGCTGGGATTGTGGCTCGGAGGTACAGTGCTTGCCTAGCATGTGTGAGGCACTGGGTTCAATCCTCAGCACCACATAAAAACAAAATAAAGATATTCATCTAAAAATAAAAAATAAATTTTAAAAAAATGTTCTCAGTTACAGTAGCCCTACCATACTGAACCTAAAAGATGACATCAACTTTTTTTTCACAACTTTAGAAGTTGCATTTATCCACTCATTTGTTACTTCATTCTTATTTATTATGTAAACAAGTTATGCACATAGCACATTTATATGTGTGAGTTAAACATTTGCTCTTTCTCTAAAAACTCTCAAATTGCCAAACTTCCCTGCCTCAGTACTGCCAATTCTCTCTTCAGGATACTCTTTCTGACAGGCCTATTAGAATTTCTTGTTCTGAGTTGAAATAGTTCATGTACTTTCAAATCATCAGTTTTGGATTTTCTTCCATAAATCTAGATTTTCTATCTTAATCATCCCTCTTCACATCCTTAAGGAGAGTTTTCATAGATCCTAAGTTCATCTCCTCTCTAGATGCCACCTTACTAGTTACTTCAAAAATCCAAAAACAATAGGGTTGCTTGATCCCTTCATTAATTCATCATTTTGTTAGGACTTATAGAAAATGGGGAGAGAGAAAACTTGAGCAGTTGCTCTATCAAAACCTAAAGTAGGAGATAAATATGGAAACATAAATGGTCTTAACATAAACAAAATGGTATTGGGGGGGGGATAGTAGCTACTCTGCCTACTGTCAAAGGTCTCACAAGGAAATAACCTAAGCTAGTTTGGGAAAATAAATATAAACTGGGAGTAAGAAACCAAGCTAGGAGCTAGTCAGTTCAAAAAAACAGTAAAAAAAAAAAAAAAAATCACTAATGGTAGATTACAGAAGAGATGGAGGAGAGAGGTTAGACTGGAAAGACCACCAATCCTTGTTGTCGCTCTTTTCTAAATGATCAGCAAGGAAAAACTACCAGAGAAACTAATCAGAAGAGTAAAGCGGACTGGAGGGTGGATTGGAATGGAAATGGCTTGGACAAAAAAGTTAGCCACTAATGCAAAAGTAGATGAAATGACACGGGAAATGGAGAAGAAATGAACTAATGAGAAGATTTTTCATGCAGAATTTAAAGTCTAGTATATGACTGCACGGAGAGCATGAGAAAAAAAATGATGCTTAAGTTTCTGGGATTGAGTGAATGACTGCATGGCAGTGCCATACGGAAGTAAGAAGACACTATGGGGGGAAGGCGGTTACAGTGAAAGGAGAAAGTTTTGCCACCAAGTTATGTTAAACTTAAGTGTGTAGGGGACCTCCTGAAGGAAATGTGAGGGCAAAAGCTCAAGTTCACAGTCATTAGCTTAATGACCTCATTTTTTCAAAGTTGTCCCAGATCCTATTCCAGTTTAGTTCTTATTTTTTAAGAGTGGCATCCCCCTAACTGAGCTCCCTCCCAATGGTCAGGTCACCTCAGGCTCATCTTGCCCTTGTAAGTCTTACTATCCAAAGGTCTCCACCCCTTATCCAATGAATCTCAGGGCACAACGCTCCGAAGTCGGCCAGAGGGTGGGCCGCGGAGATCCTCACCTCTGCCGGACAGTGGATCCCGCCGCCCGGGCCGCCACCGCTTTGCTGGGAGAACGCCCAGAAGAGCCCACGTTAGTGCCACTGGGGGTCGGACCCGGCTGCAGAAGGAGAAAAACAAGACAGACGGTGAACGTCGCGGGCCCACCCCGGTCCGCTGGCTGACACCGCCGAGACCGGCACCCGCATTCGAAGCTTGGGGAAGCAAAGGGAACCCCGGGGGAAGAGCGAGACACAAGGCAAGAGGCAGCACTCCCGGGAGAGGAGGGACCAAAGAGAAGTCTGGGGCCGCATACCATGCTGAAGGTAGACAGGGAACTGAGGAGACCGCAGGAAAGTTGCCGGACGCGTTGAGAACCCAGGGATAGAGAGATTGGCCCAGGCCCCGCCCCCAAACCTGCTGGCAGGGTCCTCGCTGCCTCCAAGGACGCTAGGGTTGCCCCACGCTGTGCCTGTAGAAATCCTGCTTGTAGCGACTTGGCTGAGTGGAAAGCACAGACCGTCAGTATCCTTTCCTTGGTTAAAAGCTTCCTTCACAGGGACAAATGTCTCCCACAGGGAGGCTCTAGCCAAGTCAGACGAGAAATTTTCTCCGGCAGTTACTAGGCGACCACATATTTGTGCTGATGTGGCCTAAAGGACGCACGCGCGGCGGGGCGGAGTCAGCCCTCAGTGGCCAGCGGGTTCCGGGGGCGGAGCTTGCGGGAAGCCCTCTTTCGGGCTCGGGGTGTAGACCCGGCTTCCGGGCCATGGCGCAGAGGCAGGATCCAGGAGGGAGTTCTGGTCCCGGCCCGTCGGTGCTGTTCCTACACCCAGATCTGGGCGTCGGCGGCGCCGAGCGGCTGGTGCTGGACGCGGCGCTGGCGCTGCAGGCGCGCGGGTGTAGAGTGAAGATCTGGACAGCACACTATGACCCGGGCCACTGCTTCGCTGAAAGTCGCGAGCTACCCGTGCGCTGCGCTGGGGACTGGCTGCCGCGCAGCCTGGGCTGGGGCGGCCGCGGTGCTGCAGTCTGCGCCTACTTGCGCATGATCTTCTTGGCGCTCTACGTGCTGTTCATCGCAGACGAGGAATTCGACGTGGTTGTGTGCGACCAGGTGAGGAGGCCACCGGGCCTCAGAGGGAGGACCTCTGCCCAGTGTAGGTCGGAACTGGCCTGTAGACCGGGATTGAGACTGTTTTCTAGTGGTTGCGTGTCGCAGGGCTCACATTCCAGGAAACTTTCATCCTGGAGCCCTGAAGTGGGGCCAGAAATCTGCATTTTAACCAGGTCTTCGGGCGCTTTGCCACAGATGGAACTTGGGGATAGCCCTAAAGCACATTAGCATTAGCGTCCACTTCTGTCACCTTTTACATCTAACTCGTGTGTTGTCTTCCCTCTTTTCCATTATACTCCTTGACTCTGCTTCCAGGCCACCCTAATCCATCAGCAGTGTCTTGGTGTTAAAACACGAAGCTGGGAGGTCGAAGCAGGAGCATTGTGTGTTCAAGACCAGGCCGGGACAAGATTCCGTCTCAAAATTCAAAATACATTAAAAATAAAACACCCAACTAAACACATTATATCCCCAATAAAACTTTAACATGGCTCCTTATTGGTCTTTGAGGGAAAGTCCAAATTCTTTACCTGTGGCTATTCTAGACTTTTTTCCAACACTCAATTTTTCATTTTAAAAAGTAACATTTCTTCAGGACTTTTAATTTTAAACTAAAATTTTAAGTAGTATTAAAGAATACAATGTAAAAGTCCCCCATCCCGGTCCCTTAAGGTAGCCATAGTCAACAGTGGCTATACCACTGTATCCTCCCAAAAGTTGTGGCTATACCAGTATGTGTGTATCTGATTATAGATACATCTTATTTGTACATAATTGGGATTATGACATACCTACTGTTGAGCACTTTGCTTTTTTTCAGCAAAAATCTCTTATTTGGAGAATCTTTAGATATCATTACAGAGATTCACTTCATTTTTTGCAATGGCAGGAAATGCACTTTTGTTTGAATTAACATAATTTATGCATTCTATTGAAGGATGCTGGTGGTGTGGTAAACATTTCTACACTTTTTTGTTAACTTCTGCAAACATCCTTTGAGTGAATTCCTTGAAATAAAGTTGTAGGTCAAAGAGCACTTCATTTTAAATGTCAGTACTGGTCACCAAATTTGCTTTCTAAAGAGGTTGTGTGGCTTAAATCTCCCTCAGTCTGTGATAGAGCCTATTACTCTGTGCTCTTGTCCACATTAAATATCATCAACCATTTTAATCTTTGCCAAACTGATAAGTGGAAATAGCATCATATTTGCATTTGTTTCCTTAATTATGACTCCTCAATTACTTTTTTGATCATCCTTATGTGGAAGTCATTTCTTTTCAAAAAATGCAAACATTCCAAACACCTGCATGTGTCAGCCAGTTGAGATATACTGGGTAGAGAAAAAAAGGGGGCTTGGAGGTAGGAATATTCAAGTTCTATATCTGCTGCTTTAAGCAGGTTTGTATATATTTGCACAATATCCCTAAAGCTCACCTTCTTCAAATGTTTTAGTTTTTTTTGTTTTGTTTTGTTGTTGTTTTGTGATGCTAGGGACTGAATCCAGGGCCTTGTGCATGCAAGGCAAGCACTCTACCAACTGAGCCATATCCTCAGCTCCTTCAGGTGTTATTCAAGTGAGCGGGGGATTAAGTGATTTGTAAAGGTTACCCAATAGGAAAGTCTGGTAATGTTTGTGGTTCATTCTCAGTAATGATTTTGATTGATATTTATGGAGCACATTCTGTATATTAAATTCTTAATATAAATTGGTAAGTATAAAAAATCAGTACATTTCATAATCACAAAAACTATACTAGTTTTTTGTCTAATGATGGTCACCATGTCACATAAGAAGAAACTGAAATCCAAAGAGGGGTTGATTATTTGATCATGGTCACACAGTTAATAGAACTGAGATTTAAACCCTAGCAATCTTGATTCCAGAATCTATGCTCTAAACTACTGTTGCTCATTTATTAATTTCTTAGAAGGAGAAAGATCCCACAGCTACCTTGTACAACATGGTAGCCACATATGGCTGTTGAGCACTTGGAACATGGCAAGTCTGAACTGAGATATGCTGAAATATAAAATATAAACCTGATTTTGAAGATTTAATATGAAAAACAAGCATTTCGTTCATATTTTTTAGAATTGATTACATTTTGAAATGATTAAAATATATTAATATCAATTTCATCCTTAAATGTTGAATGTTACTGGGTTTTTGTTTTATTTCTGTTGGATGACACTGGGAGGAAACCACTGGACTTGAAGTGTTGAATGTTTAGCACACATTCTGCAATTGTCTGCTACCCTTCTATATACTAGTCATTGTACTGGACTTAGAAAGGAGGATACAAAGCAAATCAGAAGTGCTCATGGAGCCACCCACTGGTAGGGAGGGCAGGTTTTCTGTTCTTCAGCTGTGGTTGAGGCTGAGTTGACCAGTCACTTTATCTGCTGTTAATTTTTGCTTTGGTTAGGTGTCTGCCTGTATCCCAGTGTTCAAGCTGGCCAGACGGCCTAAGAAGATCCTGTTTTACTGTCACTTCCCAGATCTGCTGCTCACCCGGAGAGATTCTTTTCTTAAAAGGCTATACAGGGCCCCAATTGACTGGATAGAGGAATACACCACAGGCATGGCAGACTGCATCTTGGTCAACAGCCAATTCACAGCTGCCATTTTTAAGGAAACCTTCAAGTCCTTATCTCACATAGACCCTGATGTTCTCTACCCATCTCTGAATGTCACCAGCTTTGACTCAACTGTTCCTGAAAAACTTGATGACCTAGTCCCCAAAGAAAAAGAATTCCTGTTCCTCTCCATTAACAGATATGAAAGGAAGAAAAATCTGTCTTTGGCACTGGAAGCCCTAGTACAGCTACGTGCACGATTGACATCTCAAGATTGGGAGAGGGTTCATCTGATCATGGCAGGTGGTTATGATGAGAGAGTCCTGGAGAACGTGGAACACTATCAGGAATTGAAGAAAATGGTCCAGCAATCTGACCTTGGAGGGTATGTGACCTTCCTGCGGTCCTTCTCAGACAAACAAAAAATTTCACTCCTCCATAACTGCACATGTGTGCTTTACACACCAAGCAATGAACACTTTGGCATTGTTCCTGTGGAGGCCATGTACATGCAGTGCCCAGTCATTGCTGTTAATTCTGGTGGGCCCTTGGAGTCCATCATCCACAGTGTCACAGGGTTTCTGTGTGAGCCTGACCCCTTGCACTTCTCAGAAGCAATAGAAAAGTTCATCCGTGACCCTTCTTTAAAAGCCACAATGGGTCTGGCTGGAAGAGCCAGAGTGAAGGAGAAGTTTTCTTCTGAAGCATTTACAGAACAGCTCTACCAATATGTCACCAAACTGCTAATATAATCAAATTTTTTAAGCTCTATGATACAGTTTTGAAAAAAAAAAGTAGAAATTCAGAATCTAGCACAGAAGAGTTTTTTTTAATAAACCCAAGTCTTGAATGTGAGCTCTTCTTCCTATATACCACAAATCCCTGTCTCAGAAAAATATTATGCTATGTATATGCAGTGCATACTATCCTGTATCTTTTATGCTATCATCAATCCAAGTCTTACCAGTATGAAATTTTATTTTAAAAAGTACAAATCCATCTTCAGCAAAATATTGTAATTATATTTTCTTTGGATTATTGTTTCTCTGCATGTGAATTTTGAATTATATTATGCCTTAATTTTTGGTTTTGATGGTTTATGTATATCAACCTCAAAGTTCATTTATTTGACTTTACAGCATAATGAGAACAGGGTTACTGAAGTGTTAGGAAATTTTGTTAGACTTTTGCCTAGATCCACAGTAAGAGTGCTCTATTTTTTGTTTTTATTTTTTTACAAAGATGATATTGTATTTTTGCACACTGAGACATGACAATAAAAGATTTTTATCAAAAGAGGAGACAAAAGATTAGGTTTTGGCTTCCTTGATCTGTGTTGGTATTAGAAATATAGGTAAGAGCCAAACCTGAAATTAGAAAGCTGAGTAAACTGGATGTTGACCGAAGAGGTCACATTGTCACAACGTACAACATGCATTTTGTTTAGGACCTGTTTTCTGATGTTGTCTAAGTTCCAGTTTTGTTAATATCTGTTATATTAATTAGGTTCCTACTAAGTAAACATAGTACTCAATTATCTGTCAAGGCCTGGCTTAAATGCCACTGCTGTGAAGTTTGCCTTGACCCTCCACTTACCTCTCAAACTGGAGGTAATGTCCCTTTCATATATTCTAGGACTCTAACCAGTCCTAGAGTTCAGTATTCACCTATTGGTCTAAGTACAAATAGTAAACAAAGCAAAATTTTCAGTGTATTTAAAGATAGATTAATTTTTTGAAAACTAGCAAATATTACTAGTCAAGGGCTCCATGTTAATCATCTCTTAAGAGCACAGACTTGAGAGCCTAACAGGCTGTATGGCCTGAGGAAAAGTTATCTCTGCACCTCAGTTTCTTTATCTATGGTAAATAGGATAATGTCCGGTCATACTTTCCACATAGTGTGATTATGACAGATTTCAATAATTTAAAGTACTTAATAGTTGGCACATAATGTTAACTGCTGCTATTTTGCAATTTGGGGATATGGAAATTATTACAAGTTTCATGTGGGTTCATTCCACACTACCATATTTTGGGGGGATTCTTTAGAGGTTGAAATTTTAGTTTATAATTCATCATGTGCATCTGTATCACAAGAGTATTTTAGCCAAATAACACCACCAAAAGGCGTTCTACAAAGTGAAGTGCCAAATCAATTCCATTTTCTTTGGCATTGTGAAAGTTCACCACCCAGTAAACTAGGTGATTCCCCATTTTGTGGATTGGTGTGCTGTGTTTATGGGAATTGTGTCTTTCCAGAAAATCTGGTGACTGGCCACTGGGTTTAAGATGAGCAGAATTAATAATTGTCACCCCTTCCAAGCACTAACGATCTGCTTATTTGACCATTATTTTATGCAGATCCTTTCAAAATGGAATAGATGTGCTCATAGAGCTTTAGTTTAGCTTGACTTCATTACCCTCAGCCCCGGTGGTGACACTAGGTCTTCACAGTCTGAGAGGATTGCAAACCCGCCATGAGCTTTCAGGTTTTTTTGTTTTGTTTTGTTTTGTTTTGGGGGGGGGGGGGTACCAGGGATTGAACTCAGAGGCACTCAACCACTGAGCCACATCCCCAGCCCTATTTTGTCTTTTGTTTAGAGACAGGGTCTCACTGAGCTGCTTAGCTCCTCGACATTGCTGAGGCTGGCTTTGAACTTGAAATCCTCCTGTCTCAGCCTCCCAAGCTGCTGAGATTACGGGCTTGTACCATTGCACCCAGCAAGCTTCCATTGGCTCCTGACTGGATGCCAGCTAAGAATGGAGTTTTGCGTACAGGATGTGTTCAAATTTCTAACATGTGAATTAGGGAAAATCAGTGTGGAACTTTGGAGGTGACTTGTCAGGGACTTCATCAATAATAACCCTAGTGCTTAAATAATTGGCTCTTTGTTTTCTGGGTACAACAGGAGATACAGAGAGGACAGCTCATTCCATCCTCTCATTGTCTTGGGGGTGTAGATATACTTCCCTTTGTAGATAAGTGTAGTTTAACAGCTTGCCTGGGTCACAGTTTTTGAGGGATAGGCAGAGTCTCAAGGCTCTGATTCTGAAGTCCCACCTCCTCAGCAAGCCCCATATGTGGTCATGTTGCACATAAATGCAATTCACCCACCTCCCCCTGCACCTCTGCAGGGGCACTTGCTCAGATCCACCAGTTCAGAAAGACTTTGTTCTTAATTTTCTCTTTTCATCTTTGGGGCCATCTGTGAGATGGATATAATTCTCCATTTTATGCACGAAGTTCAGACAAGTGAAAGAGTACCAAACAACTGAAAAGGGACTGAGCCAGATGTCAGTGTTACCTGGTCCATTCAGGACTCCACACAGAGCAGAATTTCTCAGCCTGCTTCCCTTAGATATGAAGAAATATTGTATGTCTCTCATACATACTCGTCCAGTGGGGGGCTGGGGTGGTCATGTTGCACATAAATGTAATTCACCCACTCAGCTAAGGGGGAGTAGAATTGCAATTCTTCCCGCCTGACAGTGATCCAGTGACTGACAACTGAGCCCCTATGGGTGGCCTTTAGAGTCTGCAAAGCTCATTCCAAGTTTCCCATTGGTAGGTAATAAACGTGAGCAGTGGGAACACAAAGTTAAGGGGATGATTCTGTAAACTGGGCCCACTGAGCTGACCCCCACATAATTTCTTGTAAAAGGCAATTTACTTGCAGCCTTGGCTTAAGTCAATAGAAATGTTACATTCCTCAGAATACAACCTATGATCTGCAGGACAAATCCAGACAGAAAGTCTCCCTGCTGGTAAGAACACAGGTTACCTAAAGGGGCGGGGGGGGGGTACTTTCGTTATCCTTACCCAGACTAGATTCCAGAACTCAGGGAGACAGAGAAGTTCCAGTTAGAATCAGTGTGGGCTGAAGTGACCCAAAGCTGCCTTGGACCTTTACCATGAGCAGTGGGGCCTTGGAAGTCTGAGGCAGTCCCGATGTCAGATGTCAAGAGGTGGATTGGAAACTTTTCTGGACACTCTTTCCCCTGAGTGTCCCCTTCTCGCCATTTCCTATCCCTTCTGATAAATTAATCTGCTGCTTAGTGACATGTCTGAAATCTTTTCTGGCATGATCATAAGAACCAGTATCAGGAGCTCCATGGCTGCCTCAGCTCTGCAGCAGGTCCTTGCTCTGTAATGCCATGTGCTCTTCACAACATCCCTGCAGGTAATTATTACAAACATTTTTACAGGTGGGAAACCTGAGGCTTAAAACCAGGAGGCAATAGAGCAAGAGCTCAAGCCTGGGTCAGTGCAACTGTGGGTCAAGAGTTCTTTCAATTGAAGTAAGAACACCTCCTTCACAAATGCTTCACCTTCTAACCTGCCCCAGGCACCCGGTTCTGTCTGCAATATTCTACATCATCTCCTCATGTTTTAGTCAGCTTTTAGCTATTATGACTAAAAGATCTCACCAGAACAATTGTACAGGAGGAAAAGTTTGAGAGCTCATGGTCTCAGAGGTCTTAGTCTATAGAAGATGGGCTCTATGCCTTGGAGCTTGAGGTGAGGCAGGACATCATAGCGGAAGAGTGTGGCCGAGGGAACCAGCTCACATAATGATCAGAAAGCAGGGACTTCATTCTCCAGATACAAATATATACCCCATAGCCATGCCCTCAATAAGCCACTTCCTCCAGCCACACCCCACCTTTCTCCAGTTACCACTCAGTTAATCCCATCAGGGATTAATTCACTGATTATGCTAAGGCTATAACCCATTCATTTCTCCTCCAAACCTTCTTGCATTGTTTTACAAGTGAGCTTTTGAGAGACACCACATCTAAATCATAATACCTTCTTTAAAGGAAATGAGGCTCCCAAACACTACTGTCCCCTTTACTCACCCAGTCAACCCTTCTGCCGGCCACTACCAGCGTCACTAACTATCCTGTGACTTCCTTTCTTTGTATTTCCAGCTCCCAGATTCAAAACCAGATTCAAAGCAAACTGGGACCCCCAATGATCACCCAACCGAATTTGCTCTTACGTAGATTCGTAACAGGCCCAGAAAGAGAAAGGGACCTTCCTGAGGTCACAGGACAGTTGCAGCAGCCTCTATCTTCTTTCTGAACCCCCTGCCATCACCTTTTCTTTTATCACACACACACACCTCATTTCCTGCCACTTCCAACTTACTCCTTTGTTCCTAACCTCAACCCTCTACAGCTTTGTTCCCTGTGTGAGTGCCACCATTCAGACACTAGTGCCCTCATGACTGCTAACTCTGGAGGGGGAGGCATTTCCCAGTGACAGACCAATTTCTAACTGTCCTTGGTTAAACAATTGCTCTTGGGAGGGAAGAGAAGAGGATTTTATCTGCTGATTCTGAGTCAACAGTCTGCTGGAACAACTGCTAGGTCCTTGTCAAGAGAACAGGGGATTAGAGGAGGGGCAGAGGCTTGAGGGACACCACATCTAAACCATAACACCATCTTTAAAGGAAATGAGGCTCCCAAACACTACTGTCCTCTGGTTCTGTTATCAGAGAGAAAAGACACTAATGGAGGATTACGATGGACCCTTTTAGTTCAGGGACCTTCCCTAAACCTAGTGAAGCAAGGCTAAGAAACAAGGTGCCACTAGGGTTTGCCAGGTTTATGTCAGCAACTTAACCTGAGAGGAACCAGGCCAGAAATCTTTCGTTTGTCCTTTTGTATTTCCTGATAGTCCATAAGTTATAGTTTTCTAACCATTTTTGATATTCATAAATTAGGAGGGTTTTCCCAACAATAAAGTATGTTGGCATAACGTGGATGAACCTGGAGGACATTGAGTTAAGTGAAATAAGCCAACCACAGGAAGACACAGACTCCACGATCTTTTATAGAGAACCTAAAGAAGCGGGTTCATAGATGTAGAATAGAATAGTGGTGGCCAGAGGATGGGGAGAGTAGTGAGGTGGTGATGGGGAGATTGGTGAACAGGTACAGTGTGCAGACAGGAGGAATATGTTCTAGTGTGCACAGTGGGGTTACTATGGTGAAAATATTGTATTGACTATTTCAAAATGCTAGAAGACAGGATTTTTATTATTTTCACTACAATGAAATGATAAATGTGTGAGGTCATGGAAATGCTCAATACCTGATATATATTATACAATATATCCATGTGTCAAAACCACACCATATGCCATAAATGTGTGCTGCTTAGAAAAGGGATGCTTGGGAAGCTACTTGATTGGATCAGACAAAGGAAGAGTTACACAGTTGGTCTAGGTGAAATGCAAAGATGCAGCTTTAGGCTTGAGATGAAAAAGAAACCAGGAATTCAAATGCCACCTGAACACCCTTTCTTTATACAATAAATCATTTCATTGTAGACTAGTTTCTTCCTTATGGCAGGAAATGTGGATAAGATCTCCATCTCACTGGTTCTGTTACCAGAGAGAAAACACTAATGGAGGATTATGATGGACCATTCTTGGTTCAGGGACCTTCCCTAAACTTAATGAAGCAAGGCTGAGAGACAAGATGCTATTAGGGATAGGCAGGTTTATGTCAGTTGAGCCCAGCAACTGGGGCCCAGATTCAAGATTACATAACAGCAGGAATCATATAGCTGCAAGAGGAGTTGGGGGAATGGGGTATTATAGAAAGAAGAGCAAGCAGTCCCCTAAAGAAGGTGACCTGGGCAGGCAAGTAAATGTTCTCTCCAGTGCTCAGAAATAGAAAAGCCTTAACAACTTACATCCAAGGGGCCTAGCAAGCACCCATCCCTTCCCACACACCTTCTGTTCATTGCTTCCACTTCCATAATAAATCAATTTTACTAATACAATTTATAACCTACCTTGTGCAAGAAACTAAACTGCACATAAATAAATAGTTTAATACTCTTCAACTTCTCTTTTACTCAGCTTTCTGTCACTATGACAAAACACCTAAGACTAAGCCAATCAATTTAAAATGAGGAAGGTTTATTTTGGCTCATAGTTCAGAGATTTCAGTTACATGGTTTCTTTTTCCTGTTGCTTTGGATCTTTGGCAAAACAGCACATCATGGTAGGAGCATGTGGCAAAGGAGAACTTTTCATTTCATGGTCAGGAAGTCACTTATGTTTATAAGTGAAAAGAGAATGGGCTAGCATGCCAATATCCCCTTCAAAGGCACACCACCAATGACCCACCTTCTTTCCACTAAGGCCCCATGTTTTAAAGGTGCCATCTCCCACTAACACCACAACCTGGAAACCAAGCCTTTTATACATAAGCCTGTGGGGGACATTTAAATCCAAACCACAGAAGCTTATATAATTCTGTAATACTTGATATTTATATTCCCAGGCCTGACTTTCTCTTTTTTCACATTTGAAGAAGTATATCTTACCCAGATTTTTAATTTTTAATTTTTGTTTTCTTTTTCTGATAAGCAGAGAAACTTGGACTTAAGATTTGCTCGTTGTGATTTGATCTTTCTTTTTTAAATTTATTTATTTTTTTGATTTAATAGTATTGACATTTAATGCTTCATTAAAGCATTAAATTGTATCACAGAATTTGCTATTGCATTGTAGCAAAAGCACTTTGGGGTACAAACTGATTATCACCCACACAAGTGCTCAAGTGCTAGGGGGCTAGGGAGTTAGCTCAGTGGAACAGCGCTTGCCTACCATCCACAAGGCCCTGGGTTAATACTAAGGGCTAAAGAAAGGAAAAAAGGACAACTGGGGTTTCTATTATTATACTGGCATATTACGGACATATACCCTCTGATTTCCCTTCCTCATTTCTTTATTCTTTTATTCTCCATTATTAAATGCTATTGTCCCATTATTTGGGTGTAAATAATTTCAAATATTTTACTCTTTTTTATTTTAATTTTGGCAATATATTTGCTGCAATTGTTTGGGCTTATATCAATACAATCAACAGGTCTCACTGCTTCCTACCAGTGAGACTGATTCTTATCTGATATTCTTATCTGATAAACTTATCTGATATTTTTAAGTTTTGACCTAATGTTCAGTGTTTCCTTCCTATTGGACTTCTCTTTAAGTAATATTTCTTCAGAGAGAATATGTAGTGTGCATTTGCATAATTTCCATTGTTCTCCAAAATAAATAGCTTGATTAAAATTCTTGAATCACATGTTTTTCTTTCAAAGCTTTGTAAATGGTATGTCATCGTCTTCCAAGGCAGCCTTTCCTATAGAGTGTTATAAGGAAAATAAGCTGCAGAGATGGTTCTGGAAAAAGAGTTCTGTGGTCCCCTAGATAGAAGAAATGTTGCATTCTATTGGAAATGTACCCTGACAAGTAGTACAATAAAGGCCAGGAGACATCCTGAGGTAATGAAGATGGTTGAACTTTATTTTCCACTCTATTTGATTAGTTATATTGAAAGAACGCAAATGGCCAGTAATATGAGAACTGGTAACATTTGTCACGTTCTTACTCACTTGGCACTGTTCTAGGATTCAGTCGATGTATATCAACTAGTTTAATCCTCGCATCAGCTCCATCTGGTTGGTGGAATTTTCCAACCTGTTTTAACAGATGAGGAATCTCAGGCACAAAGAGCTGAAGAAAACAAGCTAGAAAACAGCAAAGCCGAATTCAAACCCAGACAGCGCTCATCACTTCATTCATCGTCTTAAGAGTTGGCAGGTAAGAGTAAAATAAAAGCAACTTCTATATATCTTTCCCAAGTCTAAAAAACATAGCAAAGCACCTAATTGTACCAGAAGAGAAAGATAACTTTCCACCAACCAGAAATATGTCTTGCTAGACTGTCACAGAATTTGCTGCTGCACTGTGGCAAAGGCACTTTGGGGGGTAATCTGATTATCACCCATATAAGTGCTCCAACTCTGCTGTTGGCCAACGTCCAGGACCCATCACTGGATACTCATCACCTCATCAATTCATCCTCCTCAACTGACAGGCAAAACAACATCCAAATATTCATTGCACATCTGTGCCGGGCAGATTATACATTAGCAATTCAAATGTGGCTGGTGCACTGGCCATTCCTGCAATTGCGTCTGCTTGGGTGAGATGCCTTGTTGTCTAGGGTGGATAATAAAGCAACTCAGTCTAATCTTGAAGAACAATCAGCCCATCTTGCGAAGGTGACTGGCTGTGTGTGTTCTTGCCCTGGCAGCATTGGAACAATGGCCCCATAATGCACTTGACTCAGCTGGCAACGAAGTCCCATCCTGATTAGTAGCGGTGGCTGGTGTCAATCACCACAGGATGCACCATTGTCCTCTGGTCCCCAACACAGTTTATTTACAGGAAAACAAAGGCTTTGGGGGGCTATGGCAGCTTCCCAGAGATTGCAAAATAGATTGAGCTGTCAAGCACACAAAGTAGATGAAGATTAATGAGTTGTGCGGACAATAAATATGAAGAGATGACCATGAATATGCTAATGGGCATTATCCAGATACACCGTAATTGCTACCAAAATTAAAAGGTGGCATGAAGAAGATGGGTCACAGGGTGACAGGGACATAATCTTGGATGCTTGAGACGCTCACCCCAGATAAGACCCTCTACAGGTTTCCTTTCCCCAATTAAACCATCCCAGAGCACCATTGTCCACCAGCTGTCTGAATAAGCTCCTTTCAAACAGGGCTGCAAGGGGTGGTGTGAGGAGGGAAGCTGGAAAAGTTACTTTAGGGAAAGGTGTAATTAGAATAAGAAAGGTGCTTATCAAAGCAAGAAGTGATCAGCTGTCAGGCTCCCACTCCATCCCCAAGGACAGAATTCATGAGGGATGTCATTTCACTTCAGGCCCCTCACCCCAGAGCCACCAGGATTATTCTAACTATGAGAATGTTATTTAGGTCACCTTTCAGGGAGGAGTGAGTGATTTTTCAAAGTATTCTAATGTTCTGTGTTTCTTTTTAATAAACATAATAGAGAATTTTGAAGAACATAATGTTTCAAGGCAAATAAAACTTTGTTACATGAAAAACTTGGTTTTGGAAAATCTCCGTTCTGCAGGACTGTAGCATGAGTTTGCAGCAGGTTCTCATGGTCTTCCACAGGCAGAATGATGTTCTCTGACCTCATTCACCTCGTATTTTTTTCTTTCCTTTCGATTCTTACTTCTGGGTGGGGGTTATCATAATAGCATTCTTAAGCTCTTAAAGGCATGCATATCAGGAAGGGGAAGATTTTCTTGTTTCACAGATCTGGGGGTCTCGACCTGCTCCTCCAGAGGCTTATGGGACATTCTCCACATTGTGTGAACTCAGGTTTACTCCATCAGGAAAGAAAACAAATGGTGTGTTCCAAGGCCAGCACAAGGTGAAGGGCTGGCAGGATAAAGCTACGATTTCAGGAAGGAGGGAAAATGGTAGAAAGGAGGCAGATAGGTCATGCCCAGGAGATTGTATGAGGCTAAAGCTATCTAGACAGAAAGTCAGCCTAATAAGAGAAAAAGAAATTTTGTACAAGCATCTGAAACAGCCTCACTGAAATGGGGGATTAAAAAGGGCACCAACCTAGGTAACTCTGGAAATTAGTAAGCTCTGGAAAACTAAAGGCAAAAGAAATGGTGCGTAAGCACTATAATATAATTGACCAAGTTGTTTCCCCTGGGGATTTAGAGTAGCATTCCTACAGCCACCATGCATGTGCACTGGAACCAGACCATGAAATGCATGGCAGATGGTGGCTGCCTGGTTAAAAGGTTAACTTCTCATGGTTAGAGTGGGAGCTTACAGGTAATCAAGGGGAGGGTCTTAGATGATCAAGGTGGCAATGGATCAGAGTGGGAAACATCATATGGACTCCTACTTCACTTACCATAGACCCAGATGGTATACACAAATATTTACAGGTATGTAAATATAATAGGTAGGTACACATACACATATTTCCTTGCTCTATCAACTGAGAGGATCAAGACACAATGACATTGCAGTGGCAAGCAGCACACCTGGCCCCAGACCTTGGTGCCCAGTGCCATTGTCCAATAAGAGGTCCAGAGCCCCTTAGAGAAATGGCCAACTTTAGGATGGCACAGGAAATATACCAGATAAGCCCAGAGCATCTTCAGAAAGTCAGGAAGGAAGTGCTTTGAAAAAACCAACCCCACCCTGGTCAAAGGTATGTCAATGAGACACAGGAAGGACAAAAAAAAAAAAAAAGCAGAACTCAGGTACAACCTAAAGGATAAACACATACCCTTGACTCCACAGAGATATAAATAGATGATTGAATAAATAAATAAATGGGACACAGTAGAACAGACAAATCTCCCATGCAAAAGAAAGCCGCATAATTTATGTAGAAAAGAGGAGGGGGAGCATAACCCCCTCCTCTCTAACTTGGGGCTGGTACAGTTACTTCCTTCCAAAGAGTTCAATAAGGGAAGGGGGAGAATAGTAACTCTGCAGTGGAGAAACTGGGAACCACTATCCCATTCAGGCGATCAAGGTCAAAGTCAGCAGTGCTAACTCAACATTGATAGGATGTGCCCTTAGAGCAATAAGATGAGAATGACACTTCACCTCTGTGGTCTCCTCCCTCTAAATCCATAACCCTAGACAAGCCATGCAAAAAGCCTCGAACACTTTCCAGTAGAGGACATCATACAAAATACCCAACTGGTACACCTCAAAACCATCAAGATCCTCAGAAACAAGGAACCTGAAAGCCTGTCACACCAGAGACATAATAAATACAACATAACATCCTGCGTGGGAACCGGGGACATGAAAAGGGTAAAATGGGACTTTGGATAAAATGGGTAAAAACTAAGAAAATCTGAATAATTTTTGAGCTGATGTTAAAAATAATAGATCAATGATGTTTCATGACAACTGTAAGTGGCGTCTACAAAAGCTCTCTGTACTACTTTGGCACTTCTTCAGTATGTCTTGAATGATTCTAAAATTAAAAGTTGATTTAGAGAAAAGGAAGTTTTCCATACCTGTTGAACGCGTACTAGTAAGCTGGTGGTGAGACTGTTATTTTTAGGAATGGGTTGTTTCTAGACGCCCTTCTAGAGGTCTCGCAGGTTTCAGTCAAGGTCCCTGTTTGCAGCTGCAGACATCTGCTCTGACTCGTTTGCACAGAAAATGAATGCTTGCAGGACACCGGACAGCACAGTCTCTAAGAAGGCTCAAAGCCAACCTTGGAGGCTCCGCAGCTGCGGTGTTGGGAACGGGCTGCAGAACTGACCTGTGGAGACCCCACTGTTGCTGCCACAGACTCACCCACCATGGGTGGGTGAACTATGACATATCATACATATGTGGAATATCATTTTCCATTCTTGTGGTTGTACATGATAAGGAGTTTCACTGGTTGTGTATTCATTCTGCTATCAGATTCAGATTCAGACATCAGATCTGCCACCTAGAGGGCTGGTGTAGCTGCTAGAGCTGCCAACATCCTTGCCAGAAGGTCTTCTTGCAGGATCCCTCCTTCTCTACTCCATTCACTTGTAATTCCAACCAGGAGCTACAAGTCTGCCCACCTGAGCCCAGACCACAACTCTGCCTGGTCCAAGGGAGAATGGCACGTGAGTGTCTGCTGTTTTCAGCGTCTATAGTGGGAAGATAACGAGACTGGGGACTGAGCAAGTTTCTCCTCCAAGTTGGAGCGACTGGCCTTTCCTTTCACTCACATCCTATGAACAAAGCCAGGTGGGGAGTGAGGGCATTTAGGTAGGAGGGAAAATGCTACCATTGAAGAAAAACAAGCATCTGAGAGATGGAGGTCCAGATGGTGGTCTGTGCTCTGCTGAGCCCGCCTTATAGATGGGGCCAGACATTCTTTCTAGAGCCACTCTGAGCAGGCTGGGGGACTTCCTCTGGAGTGGTGAGCTTTTGCTATCCTTGGGCATAGCATCCTTTCTGTGGAACAGGCGCACGGAGAACCACCGAGAACCACCGTCATTCAGAAACCACCTCCCCCAGGAGGGTCCTGTAGCTTGCTTAGGTACCCGTTGTCCCCTCCATTATATGTGGCAGAAGGTGCAAGGCAAGAGAGGCAAAGGGCTGGTTTTGTAATCAGAGAACTCAGATTGTGAGTCCCTGCTCCACTGCCTTCTGTCTGGTGACGTTGGCAAGGTGACTTTCCAAGGCTTGGTCATTCACACCCTCCTTGCCGGAGCTCACAGGCCAGCTGTCCCTGAGCACTCAGCACTCCACACTGCAGTCATTTGGTGGCACATCCTGAGCCCCCTAGACTACATCCACCTCATCCGACTCTGGACTCTCAGGTGTTTGGTCCAGGGCACATGACAGCAAGCACTCAGAGACGTTTGAATGGAGGTGGGTGCTAGTGACAGCTACATGCCCCATGGAGTGCTCTCAGTCAATAAGTATTGCGTGTTAAAAAAACTTCTGTGAATTTGAAGTCAAAGAGAGGTGGATTCAAGTCCCTTCCTTCCATTTGTTAGCAGTATGTCCCTTGGGGTAGTCATAAGTTCTCCGAGCCTCAGATTTCATTTTGTAAAAGTGGGGCCAATCATAAGGCAGACAGTATTAAAGGGCTCCTCAAAGGAAAGTCCCATGTCCCTTCTGGTCTCACCACTACAGAGGACAAGGAAGCTGAAAACCCAGCCCCTTAGCCTCCCTGAAACTAGCAGTAGCCTGAGAGCTCACTTTAGGCCAATGATTTAAGAAAGGGAAGTTTAGGGAAAGATGTTCTTTCCCTAAAAGAGACAAGTACAGGCGAGAAAGACTCCATCCACAGCCTCTGCCTTGTACCTTTTTTTTTTTTAATATAAACTTTTAAAAATTCTTTTTAGTTATACATGACAGTAGAATATATTTTGACATACATGCATGGAGTATCACTTCCCATTCTTGTGGTTGTACATGATAAGGAGTTTCACTGTTCATGCATTCATTCATATATGAACATGGGAAAGTTACGTCCGATTCATTCTATTGTCTTTCCCATTCCCATCCCCGCCATCCCCCCATTCCCCTTTTTCTGCTCCTAGTTTCTGAATGCAGACATGGGCCCAACAGCATCTTGTAACCGTGAAGAAAAAAGCCCAAAGAATGAGCAGAGCAGAAGGCTGGGGTCCTTGATGCCATTGTTGGAGAGCTGAACTGAGACCAGCAACATGGCTCCTCCCCTGTCCTGTTAGGTAAAAGAGAGACGTCCCCGTGGTCCACGCCTGTGTTGGTTGGGTTTTTGGTTATGAAGAGTATCTAGAATCCTCCATACTCCTGCTATGCAGTGAGCACTCCACAAAGAGGCTTCACTGCTGGGACTCAACGTCCTCCAGGGCTCAGAGTGGCCGAGGGAAGGAGAGAGGGCAGAGGGAGGGAAGAGCAGAGCAAGCTCAGGCCAGAGGGGGAGGTAGAGGCAGAGGAGGGAAGAGCAAGAGGGGAATGAAAGAGGGTGGAGGGACTAAGGGGAGGGGTTGAAGAAAGGAAAGAGGGGAGAGGGGCCCCAACAATAGCTGCAAAAGAATGGTAAAGTAAGAACTCAGAGCCGGAGTTGCCTTCAAGGAAATAAAGAATGATAACATTTCTTGTATACCTGGGGTTCTAGAATCATACCCATTAAACTGCTCTGCAGAGTTTCTGTGGCCTTGAACGAGACAATGCACGTGGAAGGACCCAGCACATGGTATCAACTTAATAAAGGTTTGCTGAATCGAATCAATTCAAAGTTAGTAGCTGAGAAAGGGGCCTGAGAACCTGATTTCTTGCATTTCTTTCCATCAGATGGCCCTGGAGATGAGAGCCGAGGCTCCTCTGCAGGCGGTCAGAAAGGGAGTTGAAAAAGTCTAGCTTTTCTTACAAGACATGGTACTGTCGTCCCTGGATGAGGCTCTCCTGCAGACCTGGTTTTCTTTTAAACAGGGCTCTGCAGAATGAACAAATGCTCTACAGAGAATAGCCTTGGGCTATCCTGGGGTCAGTTTAACTCAGATAAGTAAAATAACCAGGATGAAATCGAGTAGATTAAAATAAAACAGCTCTGAAACTCATTTCCGGGACAATTGAATACAGACCTGATGTTAGGTGAAGTCACAGAATGATCATGAATTGTCTTAATAATGAGAGTATCTGGCCGTGTAGGAGCATGCTCTTACTCTCAGGAGATTGTCCGAGTCTGACTGGGCTGCCATAATAAAATACCAGAACCTGCGTGGCCTAAACAACAGAAACTTATTTTCTTACCATTCTAGAAGCTGGATACCAAGACCAGGGGACCAGGGCACCCGGGCACTGGTGAGGACGCTCTTCCTGACCTTCAGATGGCCACCTCTTCCTGTGTCCACACAAGGCAAGGTCAGAGGGAGTGCATCTACTCCCCCTGACCCCATCACCTGCCCTCCAGGCACTGCTCCCTTCACAAGGGCTCCATCTTCACCCTGGGGTGACTGTCATGTAGCTGTAAATCCTTTCAGATTCCTTTTCGAGGAGGAGGAGGAGGGATGTCACTGCTTAGTGAGTGCCGACTGCATTCCACACACAGTTTAGTTCTCACAACAAGACTTTGAGATCTTTATCCCCATTTCACAGATGAAGAAGTTGAGGCTTAGAGAGGGCACGTCACTTGCCCATGGTCCTGGCTGATCAGGGTAGAACCAGACTCCACTTCTCCTCACTGCAACGCTCCACTCCCTCTCCCAGGCAATTTTCTCTATGAGATTCAGTCTCTAACTGTGGAGCTATTATATTGCTATAACCAGTTACTACAACTCAGCAGCTCACAACACCACGGATCCGTTCTCCTACCATCCTGGAAGTCAGACAGCTTAGTCCCTTGGGGCTAAGATCCAAGTGCTGGCAGGGCTGCTTCCCCGGAAGCCTTCCCAAGAGCACCGGCTCCTGCCTCTTCCAACTCCTAGAGGCTGCCTGTATTCCTGGGCACGTGGCCCCAGGACCCCCGTTGCTGCTTCCATGGCCTCCTCTCTGCTACTGCTTCATCCCTCTCATAGACGCTTGTGATTAAGTCAGGCCCACCTGGATACCAAGATGATCTCCCCACCCCAAGATCTTCAACTAGCCGGGAATGCTGGAGTGCTTGCCTAGAGGTGTTAGGCCCTGGGTTCCATCCTCAGCACCACACACACACACACACACACACACTCACACACTCACACACACACCTCAAGATCCTTAACTCACATCCACAAAGTCCCTTTTACCATGTAAGGTAAAATATTCAGCCCAGCATAGTGGCACACACCTGTAATCCCTTCCCGCAAGGCAGAAAGATCAAAAATTCAAGGCCAGCCTCAGCAACGTAGTGAGCCCTAAAGCAACTTAGCAAGACCCTGTCTCAAAATAAAAAAACAAAAAAGGTCTGGGGATGTGGCGCAGTAGTCAAGCACTCAAGTCAAGCCCTCAAGTCAAAGACTGGGTTCAGCCCCTAGTACCTTAAAAAATAACACACACACACACACACACACACACACACACACACTACCTAAATGTGTATTTGTGTGTGTGTGTGTGTGTGTGTGTGTGTGTATTCTACCCAAAGTGCTGAACAGGAGCACTGAATCTCCTCTGTTGTCATCCCTTCCCCACACTTTAGGTCCCCATTAGGGACAGCCTCCTGCCTACCCTGACCCTCATCATGAGTTTTGGAAGCTAACCAACCCCATTGCCTGCTGGTTTCTTCCTAACATACAATCTATGCAGTCCCAGGCTGACCCCCCCCCCCAACTCAAAAAATCACACATTTCCTTTCACCTCTGCCAGGAGGAGTGTGCTGCAGTTACTCCCCCGGACCCCGTCACCTGCCATGGACTGGGATCCTAAGGCCTGTACTTTGTAGCTTCCCCATGCTGACCCCTAAACTATAAAAGTCAAATATTTCTCCTAGAGGTTTCTCCACCACCAGGCGTGTGGGACTTCCTGGTCCCTATCCAAGAATCAGGTGTTCCCCCAGAAGCATTCTTCCCACCCCCTTTCTCCAGACCTCCCACCTCTCTAGAGCCACTTCCATGCTGAATTAGACATGGTGACACACCAAAGGAGGACTTCTCCAAAAGGCTTAGATCATTTGCCCTGATATATTTTAATTCCTCCAAACATTTTACATATGTGAAGCCCCAAGGTGAAGGTGCAGAGGTCAGCTCCAGTCTCACTGATGCTGCACAGCAAGCCACTGCAGAACTCAATGGCTTCCAACAACAAGCATTTGGCCTTTTGCTTACAGGTCTTTAGTGGCAGGGGAAGCTCTGCTTCAGGCTGCAGGAACTGACTCCAGGCTCAGGCTGGGTTCCAATTTACACCATGTGGTCAATACCCCTCCTGGAACAATAACTTCCAGAGATACATTCTTCTCATGAAAAGTCAAAGAAACACAAGAAAACATAGAAATGCTTTCTATGTGACTCAGCTCAGAGGCCCATCCCTCAGATCTCAATCACATGACCAAGTCCATCACCAACATGAATGGGAAATACATTCTACTCATTCTGTGTCCTGCAAGGTCACTAGACAGAGAGAGAGAAAGTGATGTTCAGGGTTTATTAGAAAGCCAGAAGAGGGGCTGTGGCCCAGGGGTAGAGTGCTTGCCTGGCATGTGTGAGGCACTGGGTTCCAGCCTCAGCACCACATATAAGTAAATAAAATAAAGGCTCATCAACAAGTAAAGAAAATATTAAAGAAAACAAGCCAGAAGAGGGAAAAACCACCTGACACACTTTGGATCTTTAGTGGCCCTCGGAGGCCCATGTATTAAAGGTTGGGTCCCCAGCTTGGTGCTACTGGAGTTGATGAATCTTTAAGAGGTGGGACCTAGTGGGAGGCCTTAGGCCATTAGAGCATGCCCTCAAAGGGGACTGTGAGACCCCAATTTCCTTCTTGTTCTCTTTTTGTTTCCTGGACACCATGAAGTGAGCCACTCCTCCCACCATGATGTTCTGCCTCACCATAGGCCCTGTGACCCATGAGTCTGTGGCCCATGAGCTGAGACCTCCAAAACTGGAGCCAAAATAACCCTTCCCTCTTGTTAAATCAATCACCTCAGGTATTTTGTTACATTAACAGAAAGATAACTAGTATACCACCTCTTCCCAGGGGACTCTGAGAAGTTCCCAGGGGGAAGATGACCTCGGAGCTGTTTTAAAGAACAGCCATTATCTACCAAATGGATGAAGAAGAAGAGCATCGTGGCAGAGTTGCAGGTTCTGAAAAAGGACCAAAAGTGACACAGCATGCACTGAATCACAAAATCCTAGAGTGATGGGAAATGAGTTTGGCAAGGGGGCAGGGCCAAAGCACAGAGGATTTTGAAAACCATGGGCAGTCTGTGATGGGCTGCAGACCAAGGAAGAGGCCTGGCCAGGTTTGGATAAGGATGAGTCACAGGACTAGCAAGTAGGGAAGTAAACAGGGGTCTTCTCACTCCCAAAGTGGTCTCTTTCTGGAGAACCCCTCACCCTACCCTCATCATGCAACGCGTTGTCCTCTGCCCACCCTCCCATGTCAAGTATGACCGCAGGTTCCTCATCTTGGTGGCGAAAGAAGGAAGAGAGAGCCTCCTTCAGTGATCCTAGAAAAGAAACCGTCACATTTCACATGATCTACCTACAAAACTTGGATGACGGAACACCAGCAACATAAATCCCTAGTCTCTATCATATTTATTTGAGTTGGTGACTAGGAATGTGTGAACAGCATACAAATTTATAGTCAGAAAATATTAGCTTCTAAACCCTGCACTGCTGCCCCCAGAATCACTTCTTTAAATTCAGGTTGTTTCCATTCCCTCATTTGCAATCGGAGTTTTTGTTGCAGACACATTTTTTTACAGGTCCGCCCTAGACCCGGGATTTATTTGTGCCCATAAACAAAACCCTGATATTAATCGCAAACTATTTCTGATTCTTGGTTAATGTTCTTAAACATCTTGGGTCTCAGGGGACTCTTTGCCCTGTCCTATGAAGATGATGTTTCAAGATTTATGTTTCCCCAAAGAAGCAAGTAGATCATAAAACCTAATGTATTCCGTGGTTTGGAATGATAATTTCACCAAGAGGTGAGGGAATATTTCACTGTGATCGTTACAACAGCCACGCAAGTTGTTAATATACTACTTCCCCTTAAATATTCATCTGGCTCTGTTTATGGGATGGCTCCTACACCCCCCATAGGGACTAAGGGTGAGTCAAGCCTTGGGAACAGGTTGAAGACAAAGCTGGGCACCATTCCCTGACTTGGGGTAAGAGGACCGTGGTTGGACACAGAAGACAAGAGGCCATCACGAGCAAGGCGACCAGTTGGCAGCATCATGCTGAGATGAGAAGGAGGCCACGGCAGAGCTCAGGGTGGACACTGTATGTGGCCACAAGATTTCTGTCCTGGGAGCCTTCATGGGGATGGGCGTCTGCAGAACTCATGTGTTGTCAGCTGTCCCTCACTGCAAGCAGCACCTGAGATAACTCCCAAGAGCAAAGGTTTGCCGCAGGCTCACGGTGTTGGAGGTTCCAATCCCTGTTGCTCTGGGCCTGAAGCAAGGCAATGCATCATGGCAAGAGCATGTGGCAGAGCAAAACTGTTCCTCTGTGGGCAGGGCACCAAAAAAAAAAAGAGGACGAGGCCAGGGTCCCTTATTCCCTTCCAGGGCGTACCTCCAGGGACCCAAGGACGTCTCAGTAGCCACTGTGTCCTGAAGATGCCACACCTCCAAGGAGTACCACCCTGAAGACCAAGTCTTTAACTAAAGGGCCTTGAAGGACATTTAAGATCCAACCCTAGCAGCCCGGCTGCACAGAGGTTAAAGCCAGGGGAGGGAGAGAGGCATGGTTCAGGGAAGCCACAAGAATGGAGAGGACTTCTGTTTAACCAGCATTCCCTGAGGGCCTCTGCCTCAGCCCAGGGCTTGAACAAGGGTCCCCAGTCTAGTCACAGAGACAGAGACACATGGGTGCAAAGTGTCTTCTTACAAGGGAGACCAGAAAAAAAAAAAAAAAACTGTCAAGCAAGGGAGAAGGAACCTTGAATTCTGTCACTTGGGGGTAATCTCAGAAAGCCTATCTAAGTGACACCACTCATGCTGTGCTATCATCAGGGCAGTTTTTGAAAACAAGACTCAAATTGCTGCACACTCCCTTTCTAACAAGCTGACCTGGGGCCACTTCTCAGACCTAATTCTCCCATCTGTCAAATGTGGGTGATGATGCACGGTCTCCAAGACAGGTGTGAGGATGGAGTAGAAGGGCATGCACGGAGCAGAGCCAGCGCATGTCGAAGTCCGCACAACGGGGCCTTACTAAACCTGCGCACCTGGAGGCCAAGCTTTACCCAAGGGCAAAGGGTGCCACTGAGCCCGATCTAAGACAGGGACTGGCTCCAGCCTTCATTTTAGGGAGGAGAATGGAACGTGTGGTGCCGACATCACAACCAGGGAATCGGGAAGAAGGCTCATGTGGACCTGGGAAGCACAGGCCTGCAAGAAGCCAAGGAGAGGACGGTGATAGCCATGGCGATGCTGGGGGTGGGAGGGAGGCCATCACAGCCCCAAGAGACAGGGGGGGGGGATGGGCACGGGGGCTACAATAGCACTCCCCAAACGAATGCTTCTGCAGCCCTGCACTTAACAGGAGAGAGAGAGGGCAGAACCGTGGTGTGTGTGTGTGTGTGTGTGTGTGTGTGTGTGTATTAAAAGAAGAAATAACATTCTGAATCTCTAAAATTTTCTTGCATTAACCCCAATACTTGAGCAATAGATGAAATATAGCTTGGTTATGCCAGGCACAGTGGTGCACACCTGTGATCCCAGAGGCTCACAGGCTGAGGCAGGAGGAGCATGAGTTTAAAAACCATCTCAGCAAGTTAGTGAGGCCCTAAGTAACTCAGCAAGACCCTGTTTCTAAATAAAATACAAAAGAAAAGGGGCTGGGGATGTGGCTCAATGGTTAAGCACCCCTGGCATCAATCCCTGGCAAACAATAAATAAATATATATAATATGTATTTATTTATATATATTTTATATATATATATATATATATATATATATATATATAGAGAGAGAGAGAGAGAGAGAGAGAGAGAGAGAGAGAGAGAGAGATTGCCTGATTATCAGTTTGTCCATTTATTCATCCACCCATCCATCCATTCACATTTCTACCTATCCACACCTTGTCTGCCTGCTCTGAACTATAGAATAAACTTGACAAATATTGGCCAAGCCAGGAAGGAATGAGTAAACACCAAAAATGTTTTGAAAAATGTGAAATCTTACTTAGAACACCTCATTACAAAACTGTCTTGAGTTCATTTATTTCAACAGATAATTCAAGGGATGATTTGGGAAACAAATCCCCACTTTTTTTTAAATTCTTATTAAATTAAATCAGTAGATCTTGCAAGACTCAGGCTCAAGTCACTGAACCCAGGAGAGGTGGGAGTGTATGTTGAACAACTGCTGTAGGTAATTTGTACACCCTCTCAAAACTACAAAAGCACATGCCCAGTGATTCCACTTTCAGGATTTAGGATTAAGATAGCCCGGCATGTGTGCACAATGACATCTTACAGAGATGACGTGGAGCACTGTTACATAACATTACCAATGAATCTCAGTGTGGAAGGACAGGGAGCTGCTGAATGATAGCACACTCACACCAGGGCACTGCCCACCTGCCTTGGAAAAGCCTCAAAGCTATTGTTACACAGCGATCTCTAAGACATGATATTAAGTTGGAACATAGGCATGTGAGAATGTGCATGGTTTTTCTTCTCTGATCACTTCTATGAGAACACACAGGAGCTGGTAAGTGGTCGCCTCTAGGTTGGGGAACAGAAGCAGGAAGTAGCCTAGCTTCCTGTATTCTCTTTTGGACCTCTTTACCTGTCTTTAAAACTGACAAACTTTAGCATCAAAAGTCAAATAGTAGAGAAAGGTTTGTAATGACAAAGCAAATTCCTTTACCCTATCTCTCTCTATCCCTAGTCCCACTTGCAAAGTGGAAACACTTTTCGTGATTTTTGCTTCTTGTTCTCTCAAGTAATTAGTTAACATAGCTATTTCCTGGATCAATAATTTTCTATATTATTTACTGATTTTCTGTTTTGATAATTGCTTACTATAACCCTGATCTCTCTTCTAATAGGTCTTCAACCTCTCCTGCTAATACAGAAGTATCATGAGTTAGTCAGTATACAGTAGGTAATGCTTCAGTAACAAACAATACCAGATCTCAGTGTCTTCCATCAAGAAAAGGTTTACTTCTCATTCATGCTACATGTCTATTGCAGGTCTGTGGGGAAAGCTGAATCTACATAGTTATTAAAAGACCAAGACTGAAGGGATAGCCATCATCCCATACAAGGTTAGTCATGATCCAGAAAGAAGGGGGTCACATTAGCAATGAAACTCTCACCCTAGAAGCAACTCACTTATTTTAGGTGCACAATGCAATTACCAGAACTAATCCCATGGCCCCGTCCAACCTCAGGAAGTATCCAGAACAAAGGAGAACCGAAAATATCCTGGCAAGTGGCATAAATGTCTAACATGGTTACCTTTGCTACCTGACATAAAATACTCAAACCTCTTTCTACATGGTTACCTTTGCTACCTGACATAAAATACTCAAACCTCTTTCTTGTAACATTGACTTTAAGCATTTATGTATTGGCTCCTGCTTGTAAAAGGAGATTACTGTTGCTACTGACCACTTTCTTTCCTTCCATCTCTCCTCCTGCTTTGCTTCCTGGTTTCTTTCAGCTTTGTTTTTCCCTGTTTTGCTTATTTGGGTTCTGGTCAAGTTTGCTAACTCTTCTGTATTATCCAGTGATCACGATTAAATCTCTGGTGCTCTGGGCTTGGTAACCACATAGGTATCATTCACCGCTGGGTTAAGCAGTGTGCTGCCATTGAGATTCTTTCTTTGCGCAACCAATATTACAATCTCTGGTGCCACTCTGGGAGTTTTCAGATGGATTCTCCTACATTCCATAAACTTCAGTTTGCTTTATATCTGCACCAAAATTTAAAAATCAATGGAAGCTTTGAAAATATATGACACAAAGAATGGGCCATGGGGCCACAAAGGGACCATGTTTCAACATGGAGCCAGCACAATCTCAGTCATCTGGAGAGCAGGACATCAGGAGCTGGACAAGGGGACTACAGCAGAATGGAAGGTGGAGCTGCTCTGTAGATGGACCCAGGAGCCAGCCTCAGGGAGACAACCCAATGCCGGGTCCTCATGCCCATCTGTAAGACCGTTATCTAACTGGAATAGTGTTCTAACATTTCTCCCTGAATGCACAGTTGGGAGAAAGATCACACATGAGTTCATGGTAATAATCCCCAACCACTGCTCAGCTGAGACACCATGGAGTATCACAGAGATCAGAAATAGCCAAGGGTTTTAGCACGTTGGAGTATTTTTAATGGTTTTAGCATCAGTATGGATCTGTGTATGTTTATTGGGACGGGGTTGGAAGAAAGCAATGGTTAGACATGAACTACTCCAACGTACCCATCCCTCAGATGAGTGTCAAAGCCCAAATACTGGGAGAAACATTTGTCTCTGGGATCCTTGTGCCTCAGGGGCTACTCCATCCCTCCCCAAATACACCAACTCCCCATGTCTGAGATCTCTTTCTCCTTGCCACTGCCTCTCACATCAGATCAGCTCAGAGAACTCTGAAGACTGGGAGATGTGGAAAGACAGAGCTGGAAGGGCACAAAGAGATTCCACTTCCCTGTCACCATGAGGCACACCTAGGGTTACACAGGAAGCTGTGGGAGGACCAGGCCTGGGGAGTTCACCCTAGGAACCACACCCAGCCTTCTCCCAACTACCCTGCCTCCCTGTGGCCCTTCAGTCCTCATATGTAGGGACACAGGATGACCACAGAGCAGCCACCTTTATTTAACAAGCAGCCGGCTGCAGCCCGTCTCCATGGAGGAAGGACCCTGGAAGTGAACACAAGAAGCAGCAACAATGATCAAAATCTCGCGTCTTCACACACCATGCATTTAGGAGCTCTGCTACCTCCTCTGTCTCATTTAAACCTTGTGATGGCCGTGTGAGGCAGGAGGGACAAACTGCATCATCCCACTGTACAGATGGGGTGCCCAAGTCTGAGCATATCAGAGCTGGGTCCAAATCCAGTTCCTTTCCTAAACCAAGTATCCTTGCACCTAAAGATCCATTTTTTTAAATGCTACATATTTATTATTCATAAAATGAAATCCACAGGGATCACTTTAAAGTGCTAGTGTTTTCATGTTTCTTCACATTTTACTTGAAATAGTGTCTCTGGTGAAGACATCTTGGTGATATTTTGGCACAATGTCCACCAGCAGTTATGGAGGAGGAATCGCAGAGCAGCCTTGTGGTGGGAGGGTCCCTGTGGCTGCTCTTCTTGCTTTGTCTTGTTTTGATCCAGGGTGGCCATTAAGTTCCCTGTATCCAGCAGAAGGTCTTCAATTAAACATTTACAGAAGTAAAAAAGTTCTTAAAAAATATTTCTAAGCAAAGTAATCTGTAATGCTGTAATCATAGAGAAAACCTATTTATTTATACTAATCTTACATTCCTGAACATGAGACTTCCTAGAGCAAAGCTGCTTAAGTATGCTTTAAAGCAGGCTCCTAATACCCAAATCTAGAACACTCTGAGCAACAAAATACATAGAATAATGGATTATAACCTAGAAAATAAAATATGTATTCATGAGTCCATGGTGATTATAAATAAATTTAGTAGAATTCCAAACAATAAATGTAGAAGTAATGATGGAACCATAAAATCCTTATTTGATAAACATTAGAGTAATAATGACCCCAGTCAAGAATCATTAGTGGATGCTAAAATTAGTAGGCAGAAGTGTAATAATGGCAATAGGTTGTTTACATAGTCTCAACTATCTTATCACAAGATACTTATCAAATAAAAGGCGAAAATATCCTCGCCACAGTAGAGAAACACGGAGGACCCTGCTTATCATCAGAATCAGTTTTACCAGTACTGAGACAAAAAGGCATCAGGAGCTTCCTGACCTGAAGTGCAGTAGGGCATGACCTGACCAGACCATGGGATGCCCAAAGTCATGGTTAAACGTCATTTATGGGGGTGTCCCATGTGCATATTTTTGGATAAGGCTGGCATTTGGTAGACAAAGTGATGGCCCTTCCCAGTGGGCTGGGCCTCTTTCAGTCTGCCAAAGGCCTGACCAGAAGAAAGGCTAAGAAAGAACTCCTCCCCCCCCCCTCTCTCTCTCTCTCTCTCTCTGTGTGTGTGAGTGTGTGTGTGTGTCTGTCTGTCTGTCTTCAAACTGCCAGTGGTCTTGGGCCTTCTCCTGCCTTTGGGCTCAGACTCAAGACCAGAACTTCCACCATGAACTGTCCTGGTTCTCAGGACTTCAGAGTCGGGCTGGAGCATCCACTGTTGGCTCTGTCTGTATCTAAAGATCTATTCTTAAACTAGATGCTCCCCTGAATCTGAACTTGCCACCTTAAAGGCTTTTAAAGGAGGGAATGCACACCATCTTTCCTTAACAAAGTCCTCTTCCACAACGTTCCCATTCCAGGTGGATGCTGAGCCGGATCCAGGGGAAAATGCAATGTGTGGGCGACCACCGCCCCCTAGTGGCTGACAAAGTGCCCTACAGTTTTGACAGAGAACAAAGGCTGCCTGTGTCTACAGGGGCCTCACTCAGCCTGGCACAGGAAGGGTGGCAAGTTGGATTTTTAAACCAGGGTGGGGGGGAATGGCAGGGGGTGCTGGCATTGGCTGTTGTGGCTCCACTGACTAATGAGATGCACATCAGCTCGGGAAACAGCTGTTCAGGGCCTGACCTAGGGGTTGAGTCTAAAGGAATGAAATGAAAAATTGATTTATGTCAGTTGCTATGGCAGCTAGGAAATCACCAGCCACCAGAGCCACTCTAGGCTCACGAGGCCAACACCTGAGCATGGCTGGCCCTCACCAGCCCCCACCGCCGCACCTCCCCTCAGCTGTCAGGGAGAAGGACTCAGAGGCCAACTGACTTCCCTCTTTCTCCCCCTCTGCCAGGGTTCAGCAGCTGTGCCCTGGTTCCATCTCCAGAGCCAGGACAGTACAGAGGTCTGCTCAGCTCTTGGATTTCTAAGGGTGGGTGTCTTGTTCAGCAGGGGAGTCAGGCCAGGCTGGACCCAGCAGGATCAGACAGAGTAGAATGAGAGCTCTATTCAGCCCAGCCCCAGGCCCCACAGGGAAATCAGCCTGCTCTGGAAAAGTTGCTCTGTGGGCCTGTCCTGCTTTGCTGCAGGTTTGAGGATGTGGCCACAGGAGTTTCTGGATGGAGTGGAGGGAACAGAACCCTGATCCCCAGGGCTTGTTCCTTCATCAGCTTTTCCAGTCTCAGCCTCTCCAAGGAGTCCTCCTGGTGGTGCCTGTTGAGCAGCCTCCCTGGTGGGAAACTGCCTGGACTCTTGCCAGAGTTGACCGTGGGGAGTTATCTTGGTGCATTTATTTCCCCATGTATACAATGGGAACAAAGAGTATTGTCAACAGTTTGCAAACCACAAAGAAAATAGCTACTCCCTTAGCACCGTGGTCAGTGATTCTAACCATGGCAGGGGCTGGATCTGAGCCTGAGAAGGCACTTCCCCCAAATCACCCCTTGGTCACTGCCCCAGTCATATAGAACAGGGGCTCTGGCCTGGGTGCTGGAACTGAACTGCCTGCGTCTGAATGCTGGCTCTGGCCCTCGCTCAGCCCTCCGGCACGCCGTCTCATTTCTCTGAGCCTCAGACAGCTGGTGTAGAAAGGGGGGGTGATTTATGTCAGTGGCTTTGGCAGCTGACTCCCTCAGGGTCAAATCTGGAAAGAGTCCAATCATCGTAGTCATCATCATCATCACCTCCAAGGATGAAGGGACTGAGCACGCCTAGCAAGAGAAGTCAGGGCAGTGACTGTGAGTGGGGGAGGGGAGCTCAGAGCCAGGGAAAGCTCTGGCTGTCCTGGAGAAGATGCTGGTTATGAGGCCACTCAGCCTGGAATGGTGCTTCTCAGGAGCTGAGATGCATTTTATGTACAAACTGATCTTTCTAGCGATCCACTCCATATAAGCTTCTTCATTCTGAGGCCAGCCATTCATGAGAAAGGAAAACTGTAGTGTCCTAAAGCCATTTGTTGCTCTAATGTTCACTGAATGAATGAATGAACCAATTAATGAATAAGTTTTTTTCCTGCATAGATTTTCACTACGTGCTTAGAAGTGATAACCTACAACTGAAATGTGTGCAATGTCCCATCCACAATGCACCCAGAAGAGCTAGTGACAGGCATGGTGGCCATGTATCTTCTGAGGACGCTGAAGACCATCATGCCAAACCAGGACCATTTAATATTTTCATTAATGGCTTGAAGGATGGAATCGAGGCCCAGCTAATGAGATTTCTGGATGCTACAAAGCTGGAAGGGATCTTGGCCACTTTGGAGGACAAGATTAAAATGCAATCCAAGCTTGACGAATTGCAGAGATGTAGCTAAATCAATAAAGAGAGGGGCAATAAAGATAAATGCAAGCCGCTTTGAACAGAGCTGAGAAAATTATCAGATACCAAATGGTGGTGAGAGAAATGAGTTCTGAGGAGCCTGGAGGAGGTCCCTGGATGGAAATTGATCGAGTCACAGGGTTTGTAAAGTGGAGGCTCTGCTCTGTCACCTGGTAGATCTCAAGCTTCCGTGAACTTAAGAACAACTGGGAGAGCCGAGCAAATCGAAGATTTCCAGGCCCCAGGCCTGAAACAGTACATTGGTAGTTGTGGAGCAAAGCTAAGGGGATTCTGATATAGGTGGTCTATGGCCCACGCTTTGAGAAAGCTGGCAGAGGAAAGGGCTGCTGTCTGAGCAT
Source organism: Urocitellus parryii (assembly GCF_045843805.1). NCBI lineage: Eukaryota > Metazoa > Chordata > Mammalia > Rodentia > Sciuridae > Urocitellus > Urocitellus parryii. Next base: position 179,189,315 of record NC_135534.1, on the reverse strand, counting down.
CCTGGGACTTCCCAGATGTTTACACATGGAACACTTACCCCATGGATTCTCTGAAGACGTGAGTTCCATAGCCACATAGCTTGGGAATATTCCCTTTTAGACAGAAAAATAATTCACGAGGCAAGTCAACATACAAATGGCTCCAAATTTTTCTGCAGTGTCCCAAACTTTTCAACCAGGGAGACTTTTTTTCCCCCCATGTAACATCCAGCAGCATCTTCTGAAACACACTTTAGAAAATGCTGTTCCTGCTCAAGCCTCTCCCCCATCGAATCCCCCAGGGTTGCTCAGTCCAGGCTCCATCCCAGTGCTGTGCTCAAGCTTGTATGGGGAGCTGGGACTTGGCATCATTCAAGGCTGCTGCTTCCCCCACTGTCCTGGGTCTGAACTTTCCTCTGACACTTACAAGAGAGAACGGCTTCAGGAGTCTTGGGCTTTGTGGGCCTGTTAATAGTACCCATGTACCCCAGATTGGGGAGAAGAGAAGAGGGCTTTTCTTTCTTTGGCCTGTTGTTTTTCTTGAGCTTGTGTGAAGAACTGCTAGTTGCCTCCCCATTGTCTATTTTCTCCCCTCCCTTGAGAACAGAATCCCCCTATTGTCTAATGGCAGTGTGCCCTGCTTATGCTACATTTCTCACATCTTCTTTGCAAATAGAGGGTGGTCAGTCAGATGTATGTGGAACCCATTGGACAGATTTCTAAGGAATTACTTAATAGGGGACTGTCACATTTAGAAGGCATTCTCTTTGTTCTTCCTCACTTTCTTCTTCTCGCCTGCCCGGAACACAGACATGTATAGTAGGAGCATTGGCAGCTATCTTGGGCCACAAGGTAAACTTGTAGCTGGAAGCTACTTGCTACGGATGGCAGAAAAGAATAGCCTAAGATTTTGGTGGCATTATGAAGCCACCAGAACAATTGTGAACTGCTCAAGACGCTCCTCTATTTTGTTTAAGCCAATATTTTTCAGGTCTTCATTTCTAGCAGTCGGATGCAACTTTGAATTCACACAGAACTGAACTAGCAAAGCCTTTTGTTACTTTCCACAAATATCAGCCACTCGGATACCATCCTGACCCTGTCCCTCGATGTTTTTTCTGTTCCTCTGTGTGTTGTGTGTGTCTTGGGGCAGGAGTGGGGGGGGGGCTTTCTTGCCATCTTTGAGCCAAGACAGTTACCCTGCTCCAAGCCAGGAGTTTTGAAGCAGCCCTCCTCGGTCTCTGGCTGCCTGCCCTCTCCTGGCTGCTGGTTCAGCCTCTCAGAGTCTCCCTGGCCTCACCTGGCCTGGAGAGGCCCACATGTGCCACTTAGGCGCCCATCAAATACATTCCCAGGGTTTCCTTCCACTTCGGGTGCTGGTAACCTCTGCACTTTCCTCCTCTGCTTCCACCGGGGAGCCCATGTGCCAGGAGCTGTTTGCCCAGGGACACTGTTGCATTTTCTGAACACCCCAGGGGACACTGCCTGGCAGGAGGATCAGCACCGATGTCTGGTCAAGAGCAGATAGGAGCAGTTGGCCAAGTCGCCCACACCAAGGAACAGGAGTGGTCTCCTTGCTTCTGGCAAATCCCACACGGGGCCCAGACAGACCCCTTTCCTCAAGCATGTGCTCATGAGCCACCAAACAGAACAAAGCATGGGGTGGGGCCTTCTAAAATCCATGCACGCAGAGAACAGGAGCCAGGTCACCAGGTCCAAAAGAATCCCTGGCTTTCAATGCAGCCACTTCAGGAAAGAGAAGGAGAATTTGGAAACAGATGGGGACGTGATCTGAATTGGATCCCGGAGCAGGTAAGGTCTCCAAAACAAGAATAGAGTAAGAAGAAAAGGCAACTGGAAGCAAAATAATTTCAGGATAAAATTGAGAGCACCAAGCCACGAACTCAACAGCAGCTCATCAGATCGGTGACGCAGGCAGAGAACGCAGGAGACATTTCCAGAGAAAAGATGACTAAATAACACGAGGAGAGGGGCAGGAGATGGGTATCAGTGATGGGCAGCGGGGTGACAGGCGCCACGGACGGAAACGCAGGTCGGAGCCGCGGCAGTACAAGGGCAGGAAATCCCCCAAACTGGAGAAACACCTGCAATCCTGACTTCAGTTACCCTCAATCCCTCTATAAAGAAAGGAGAACGAAAGGAAGGTTCAGAAAGGCTGAAGAGAGGACAGAGCCATCCCATGGGTCCCAGCTCAGGGACTACAGCCCCATGAAGCCTCCTCTACCACTCACTACCTGGGGTGGCGTAGAGAAGGCCCCGCCCCTTTTCCAAACTTCAGTTTTCCCCTCTGTGAAATGGTTTCTTGTCTTAGATTCGATTTCCCAAAAAGCCGACTTCTAGCTGAAGACTGGACCTCAGTTTCCTCACCTGAAAAATGGGGCTGGTCCTCTCTAACTCAGCAGCTCTGCGAGTGGAAGTGCGCAAGGAATCTAGGATAGTACACACCTGCTTGATTGAACACATTAGAAAAAATTAAAGACATTTGCGGATGTCCTTTTATCAGGAAAAAAAAAAACTACATTATTTTTACTCTCACACATTTCCCTTTTTTCCTTGGCTACCAGGGAACCTTAAACTCACTTTATGCTTCAGGTTGTAATAGGCACTTGGCCTTGTATAAATATTCTGGTATAAATATTTCTCCTCTCTCCCAGCTTCATTCCACCACTCTATTTTGTTTCTAACTGCTGTGGAGTGTTCTCATCCTCTTTATAGGAGTGTTTACTAAACTGAATATCCTCTTCCTTGGCATAAGTATTTATAGTCATGTCCAGCCGCCTATAAGCCAAATCCAACCAGCTGACATGTCTTGTTGGACAGAGAATGCTTAATAAAATATGAGCTAAAATTTTTAAATAAAGATTTTTTTTTAAAGAACCCCACCGAGTCTGGATTTCTGTCACTCTTGGAAAACTGGCCGGTGTAGCAGTGCTGGGAACAAGCTGTCCCTTATAGGGGTGAGGCTCCCCCCTCTCTGTAGTTCCCCAACCCAACCAGCTGCCCCTCCAGCTCTCCCCCACGCCCAGCCTCCATGAGTCCCCACGCTGTGGGCTCTGGTGGACATGACGCAGATCCACCTGGAGCATCTGTTTTCTCCCCAATTTTACAGAATCATGCAGGAGCCCAGCCGGCATCCCACATCCACCTCTCCAGGGCCGCCCATCAATGGAATGAATGAATGAACAGAATGAGAGCTAAATAAATATTGCTCAAATTAAATATCTATAAACATGTACTCGCTGTGCTGCTCCCATAGGAAAGAAGTTCAAGTTCACAGCGAACGTCACCAGGCTCCCCTCCAGGATGAGCAAGACCTACTCCCTGATACTCCAAATAAAACCACCCGCCTCTTTTCCGAATAGCTCCCAGATGGTCCCTCCCCGTTGAAAATAAAACTGCTCCCCATAGAAGCAGAGGTAGGTGTCTCTAAAATGTCATGAAGGGTTTTTTTTTTTTTTTTTTTCCAATACACTCACTTGACTGCTTATCAGATGCTGAGAGCCTGTGTTCCGCTTCCTGTGGCCAAATAAACCAGTCAGGGCTCAATTCTCCAATTGACTGTGTGGCTCAGGGAACAAACCCTCAAATCTGATTACAGGAAAATTCATTACTTTAAGACCTCCCTCAGGGCTCAGAGCTCATAAAAGAAACCTCCAGAGGCCACAGCTTAGGGGGAAAGAGGCTCCTATGCTGCAGATCCACAGATTGGCAATAATTAACCTGAACTAATTATTGTCAGGCCTCAGGTCAGGTTCCCAGACCAAGGCTCCCTCCTGACAGCAGGGTTTTCAGAGCCAGAATTTTCCCCTCAGATGCCAAAGGAACACTGGAACCTTCAGCAGATTTTAATATAAAGGAATATGAGGGATCAGGAGTCTCTGCAAGGGGAAGACTCGGCTGGCTGGAGGGGTGCTGGTGGGGACACAGCACAGAGCCCCAGAGACAACTGTGCCGACTGCAAGACAAAAAACCTCACAAACATCAACACACAAAGACAATCAGCAATATAGGAAAGTACATAATAGGAGCTAACATGAAAAAATTAAAAAAGAAAATGAATTTCCCAAAGGAAGAACAGTAAATTTTAAGGAAAGATAATTCACCACATAGATAAGTAGCCAAAAAATACATAAACATTTTTTCTTTTCTTTCTTTTTTTTTTTTTAACATATTTGACTTTAGTAATTAAAAAAAAATCAGTGAGAGAACTTTCTATCTTATGAGAGTGATCAAATGTTTTGGGTTTTGCTTTTGTTTGTTTTAATTAGACAAACAAAATTTTTGTTTAGAGTCTACAGTGATAAAAATCAGTTCAAGTTTGGAAGGTAATTTGACAACGAATAACAAATGTTTTGAACTGTGCATATTATTTAATCTTTTATCTTGAGAACTTGGCCCCAAAGAGAGTGTTTCTCATGCAAGAGCCATTTTGCCACCCAGGGGACATTGGGCAATCTGGAGACATTGATGATCCCCATGTTAGGGGGATGGGCTTCGCTGGCTTCCAGTGACACAGGCCACTAAACAACTTAAGGACAGCCCCTTAGGAGAAGAATTATTGGTCCAAAATAATGGTGTTGCCATTGAGAACCCTGCCATGAGAGGAGGTCCTCAGGTAAGGACACAGGAATATGTGACAACGGTATTCAGTGCCGCATACTTTAAAAAGTCAATGCATTAGAAACTCCTCATCAGGAGGGGACCTGCTAAGGAAATCACATGCTGTGCATTCAGGGGAATGCCATGCCATTAAAAATTAAATAAACCTGTGTTCATAGACACGGAAACACACCCATCATATATTGCTATGGGAGAACAACCGGTAGCAGAATCCCATGCCTAGCAGAAGCATCCTTTGCATGCATATGCTGTATATGTCTAGAAAAAAATTTGAAAACTTTTAACTACCAAATTGCACATTTAAAAGTGGTTGTCTCGGGTTGGGATTGTGACTTAGCGGTAGAGCACTCACCTTGCATGTGAGAGACTCTGGGTTCAATCCTCAGCACCACATAAAAATAAATAAGTGAAATAAAGGTATTGTGTCCAACTATGACTCAAAAATAAACATTTTTTTAAAAAGTGGTTGTCTCTAGGTCCAAGAATTTTGGGTGATTTCAATTGCTTATTTTATCTTACCACTGTTTTCTATTTTTCTTCCAGTTGGATGGCCAGTGAACCTTTGAATGTACTGTTTCAGAAAAGGACCTTCGTGTTAGTGAGAGCTCTAGCTGGGCTCTGTCCTTGTAAGACTTTGCTTCTTTTTTTGCCCTGTCCTGGGCCACCTTTCTCCTCCCTGCCCCTTCCTCCATGCTCATGTTGGGCCCATAGCTTTGGAGTTGGCCATCTGTAGACTGAGACCTCCAGAAACATCCTGAACCACTGTCCAAGAAGTCCCCTAACTCAGATAAAGAGAAAGCTTGGAAAGCCCCTGATATTGCATGTGAAGGAAAGAAAGCTCAGTTAGGCATGGTGTTCCAGTCGTCCCTACCAAAATGCCAGCTGACCTGAACACAGCAGGTGACTCTGGTCAATACCATATGAAGTCATGGAATAATCCCACCAATTTCTACTTGAATTCTTTGCTCCAAATATCATGAAGTAAAATAAAATCATTGCTATTTTTTTTTGGGGGGGGGTACTAGGGATTGAACTCAAGGGCACTCAGCCGCTGAGTCACATCCCCAGCCCTATTTTGTATTTTATTTAGAGACAGGGTCTCAACTGAGTTGCTTAGTACCTCACTTTTGCTGAAGTTGGCTTTGAACTCTCACTCCTCCTGTCTCAGCTTCCAGAGCTGCTGGGATTACAGGCGTGTGCGAACATGCCCAGCTGGCTATTTTTAAGCCAAAACATTGTGCTGGGGACATGGTGGTGAAGCCCTAACTTTGTAGAGCTCACAATTGCTGGAGGAGCCAGATGTTAGTCAAATAAGTCCACAAATTGCAAATGTGACCTGGTGAATGCCATAGTCTTGACCTGGAATGGCCTGCAAAGGTACATGGGGACCAAGTGTGGTCCTCAGCTTGGTGCTATTGTAAGGTGGTAGTACCTTTAAGAGGTGGGGCCTAATGGGAGGAAGTTAGGTCATTGGGGGGTGTGTCCTTGAAGGGGATACTAGGACCCTGGCCTCTTCCTTGCTCTTTGCTTCCCAGTGGCCTTGAGGTGAGCAGCATTGCTTTACTATCCACTCCTTGTCAGATGTAATTCCTCACCACAGGCCCAAAACAAAGGGCCCAGCAGCCAAGACAGAAATCTCTGAAACCTGAGCCCAAATAAACTTTTCCCTCTTTAGGTTGTTACATTTTTGACACAATAACAGGGAGCTAACACAATGGTAAGAACTTGGGTTTTGGAGTGAGATAAACCAGTCTTCCTCCACTTAACTTCTCCGAGACTCTTTGCTCATTTGCAAAATAGGGAAGTGTAACAGCTCCTACTGTGGGGACACTTGGCACAGTCCCTTGCACAGGGACATTCATACTGTGATTATTAACACACCTGGAGTCATCACTAGTGGTGGCAGCAGCAGGCATGACAGCACAATGAGGAAGAGGAGAGCCCTGAGAACCTATGGGATGGTGGGGGTGGCTCTTGTTTTGTGGTGGGTCACGAGGTGAAGCTAAAGGAAATGGAAAGAACACTTGTCCAGAATTTATAAAACTCTTGGGGGCGAGTGCATGAGTGCACAGCAGGGGTGCTCTAGTTGAGCCTAGCTAGTTCTCAGCTGCCTGAGACCCCTGCGGACCCTCTCTCTCCCCCACCCCCAGGCCTCTCCTGTCAGCAGGTGCAGCTGCCTGGCAGGAGCTAATGAGATGTTTACTGGAAAGATTAGCTTGTCACTGGAGCCCAGACAGATGGTTATTGATCCTCACAAAGCTGTCATCCTGTCCCATCTGAAGCAAGGTACAGGGGCAGGCACTCTGACCCCAGAACTCAGGTGGGCACTCAGGCCCCAGGCACAGATTCCAGGGGTGTCTTCTGGTCTGTGGCCTGGCCCAGGTGGCCTCTGAGTCACCAGAAGCCCCTGCCTCTGTTCCCTTGTGGGATCATGGAAAGAAAATAGTAAATGTCAGGCTTGAGTTCAAGATCTGTTTTAATCACTGTCAGGTGCTGCTTAATGAAGGCACAGTCTGAGAAATGCATCCTTAGGCACAGTCATCACTGTGCCAACATCACAGAGCATCCTTCCACAAAGCTGGCTACAATGTCACCAGGCCACGTTAGGGGATCACCATATCTGTTGTGGCCAAAACGTCATTTCGTGGTGCCTAAATGTGTTTTGTGAGGTTGAACTCCATGACATTCAATTTTCTCATCTGTACAATGGGCACAATGATACCTACCTCACAGAAGAGTTACCAGACTTAAATTAGAAAATGGATATCAAAGTTCTAAGAACCAACACTTTTTTTAAAGAGAAAATTGAAACCGAGATTAGAACCTTTGTACTTGTTCAGGAATTTCCCCAATGTGCCATGTCCGTTGGTGATCTCAAGGACTCTCCAGCACTTGAATGGGGTGACTTGGTGAGACAGAGGTTTATCAAGACCTTTCTGCCTGCAGGAAGGTGAGCCTGGAATTCGTCACATCTAAGGTCATGGCTGTGGGAATTCTGAGGCTTGTTGGATTTTGGCTGTGGCATTTGAAGTTAACTTATTGATTGGATGTGAGATGGAGGCAGGGGAGGCTGTCAGTAAGACAGGAAGCCGGGAGAGGAAGCAGTACCTGGGTAAGGTGACGATCTAATTTTGAACACCGTGTGTGTGAGATGCTTATTGGGCTCCCACGCGTGGTAAGATAGGAGCCTGGTGTTTGGGCATCAGATCAGAGCTCAGCATGGAGATTCAGGCGTCACGGTGGCCACAGTCATCAAGGTCCTCCTTGTTCTCCTTCCCCTCCTCCTCTTCCTCCTCCTCATCACCATGTCTAGTTGGTGATGGAAGCCAGAGTGGATGAGGTTCCCATGGAGACCATGATGAGAAAAAGCCAGCACACAAAATCCTGAGGGGACAGGCAGAAGGAGACGCCTGCAGAACCAGACAGAGCGGCACCCTGGAACTCAACAGAGTGGGGAGGGGGGGAGTGACCAACAGCGGAACATTTGACAAAAGGGTCATATTTAATAAACAAAAACCTGAAACATCTCCCTGGAGGTCACCACAAGGAGGTGTTTTGAACTTGTGCAAGGCTGCGTCTGTGGGGCAGCTGGAGGAGGCCACGAGGTGAGAACACGCCCTGTGCCCTGTGTGTCATGTTCACACCAAAGGAAAGGAGGGCGGGCTGTAGCTGCAGCAGGGGGGGGGGTGGGTGGGGGTGGGAGTGGGGCTGCCTGGTGTTCAAGGTTGAAACCAGTTGCACCAACTCCCAGAGGCTGGCCTAGTACTTTCGATCCTAAATGGAAAGGACTTGGGGACTGATGGCAGGCAAGGCAGGGAGAAGGGGTGTCTACAAGGACCTCTGGTTATTGTCATGGGGCTTACAGGTACCAACTAACCCAACTGCATCTGTGGGGACGGATAAGGGAAGCCAACCTGGGACATTTGCACTGTGAGAGGGTGTCCTCTTTCTCTGGGGCCCCTCTCAGAAGCCCCCAGAGCATTACTCCCCACCCCTCTCCAGGAAAGGTAGGAAACTGGACCCACTCACCAAGACCAGCATTTCAATCTTGCCTACCCATGGCAGAGCAGAGAGGAAACCAGGCCAGGGAGGCCACCTGCTAGGGTGGTCCCTGGGCCCTTCTCTTTTTCCCAGCCTCAGTTTCCCACCTAGACAATAAGAACAATGTGTCCAGGAATCCCTGAGGCCCCCCTGACCAGGGCGGACATTCTCCAAAGGGAAGTTTTCTTTGTGAGCGTGTTATTTATCATCTGAGCTGCTGTCAGGGGGTCAGGGAGGTGGGATCAGAGCCGAGCTCAGAAACACAGACACATAGTTAACTGCGAACCGCCTAAACAAGATCTGAATGGAAACGTTTCCCTGTTAATTAATGGCTGCTTTTGCAGTTATTAAGTTAGACCAGGGTAGGTGTGTGGCCTTTCTTTCGAGTGCCCTTCCAATTAACAGGCACTTTGCTTGGTAAATGTTAATTTAGAGTAATTGGGCGTGCAGATGATGGGGCTTGCAGAGGGGAACAATGTTCCCTCTACTGTAGGTTAATTGCTGGGAAGTGTTGTCCTGAAGCCCTAGTCCTGGATGATTAATGGCCTTGGAGTACCCACTGGAACCCCTGAGGTCACCCAGGCTGCGCAGGCTTAACCCCTCAGTGGCCAGAATGAGAAGAGAGAAAAATCCAAGTGGCACTTACTAGGTGAACAAGTCCCCCTGGAATGTGTTCCTCACCTATGGAACAGGTTAAGTGAGGAGTCCCTGCCGCCAGTATGCCAGGGAAGCCAAGTGTCCGTCATGAGAATGCTGGCAAAACTGCTTCATTCCCCCGGTGGAAGGGATAACTCACTGGCCCAGTGGTTACTCTGAGATATTTTCATCTGGGGAAGTTAAATTGATTAAAAACAAAAACAAAAACAAAAACAAAACAAAACCAAAAGTATCTCCAAAAGCCCTCACTAAGACTCTGCCCTCGCTTAATCCCTTTCGGCCAAGTGGACCTGGGGAGGCCAGGTGGATGTGTCAACTTGGCCAGATGACAGCCCCCTCACTCAGATGCAAGGCTAGGTATTGCCATGAAAGTGTATTGTGGATCATATTAAAAGTCTGTTGGCATTGCAACAGGGAAGAGTACCCTAGGTGGCCCAGATTGGTTGGATGGCCCTAAGGGCCGGCCTGAGGCTTCCCTGAAGATGTTTTGTCTAAGGGTGGCAGCTTCAGTTCTTCCCTGAGTCCCAACCCTCCTTTCCCCATGGCCCACCCAGAGAATTTCAAATTTCAGCTCCATAATTACATAAGATCATCCCCTTGCAATGTATCTCTTAACACATATCCCCTTTGGGTTCTGGGGACTTGAACCTGTCACAACCAAAAATTGACTGATATACAACCCAAAAGTCACTCGGGGCTGAAGGACAGTCCTCTGAGCCACACTTAGTTCCCCTGTCTGCCAATCTCAGAAATGTGAATTGGGGCTGGCTCATCTTCCAGCTCTCAGAGCCCATTCTGGGGATCCAAAGTCCCCCAAGTTCAACTGTCTTTGGGACTGAGGATGTTACCATCATCAGGACAACTTCTCTCCTGAAAGCTTCCTCAGGAAAAGGCAGTGAATGGATAGATTTTTCTTTAAAAAAAAAACATAAATTACTCTAACAATGTATATGCTTTCTTGTGAAAAAGAAAATGGACATTTTTAATTTGTTAATTTTAAAACCTCCAGGTTATAATTGAAAAGAATAAAAACAAAACATTAGACTTCTACATAAAAAGGAGGGAAGAATAAGAATACATGTTCATATTTATATAAAGAAATGCTGGAAGGATAAATAAATTACTGACATAGTCAGGGATGGGGTGGAGCCACTGCGTGAGGTGATACTTTGCAGTGAGACATACTTTTGTTGTGTAGCTTTTTTTTTTTTTTTTTTTTTTTTAATAATCTGGGATAGGATAAAAAAGCTGTTTCACTTTATATGCCTGAAAAACAGATTGGAATTCACAAGTTGAGCACACTCATCCATCTCTCCACTATACCATGGCCTATGAGAATAAAATATAAGGCGTTATTAAAAGTGAAATCTTATCAGTGCTAGAAAATGAGACATGATGCAGCAGATCAGGAAGTCTGACAAAATACTGGCAGCTAGAACCTAGGTGAGAGTGAGCCCAGATAAACCACAGCCCAGCAGCAGGACCTAAACGTTCCCTCTTCAGGGATCCCCTGAGAAATCCCCAGACTTGGAGCAAAACACAGAAAGCAAGGGCAGGCCCACGGCAATCAGAGAGTGATCGGCAAAGGCCACATCAGTGCTGAACCACTTGGACCCTCCTCTCTTCCTCTATCTCTCAACATACCCTCAACCAACTGGGAGCAACTGGAAGTGGAGATTTTGTCTTGGGGGACCTCATTTCACAGAATTATTCTCCAAAAAATAAAATGTGGGTGACTTATGGAAGAAAAGATCTGAATATAGATGTTAGAACGCAAGAGAGAAGCAGAACAGGACTTTGGTCCAGCTAGAGCTCCACACAGACATATACAGCAAGTTGAGAGTTAGGCAGAATTCCTCAGCTTCACAAGAAAATACAGCAAAGCGCTGCAGTCCATGATTTAAAAAACATTCCCCCGTATTTTGGCAAGTGTGGGCATCCCCCAGCAACTGCTAACATCTAGGAGGACACCTGTCACCAGCTAGCTGGGCTGGACATATGACCCGGGTTCAAAGGAGCTGCCTGTATCAATAACTAAGAAAACGGCAAAGAAACCATGTAGCACAAGGACATGAGTTTCTAAGAACGAGGGCAGGATGGCGTGGTGACCAAGGGTCAGCTCCACGCTGGGCAGTGCTGGAAAGAGCAAGAGAGCAAGCACACCCCACCCTACCCCTTTTTACTGGGGAGAAGACATTTGATAGAATATTCTACCCAAATAAGGCAAGGGGTAGGATTTTGAGGGGTAGAGTCTTGCTTGGTAATGTCTTATGGTCAGCAGACTGACTGACATCTTGGCAAGTCACATCCATCTCAGGTGCTGTGTAGAATCACAGGCAGAGAGGGAGGAAAGGCACACTTGCGTGACGCAGCCCAATCAGCACACAACATTAGACCAGTCCCCTCATATGCTCAAATGCGCATAGTTCACATACACATCCCATAGATGGCTTGCGACAGACGCCTGCTGACAGCAAGGGCCAGACACTTATGAAACCTGCAACCAGCCCTTCACTTAAGGGAGAAGCCTTTTAGGGGATAGGCCATAGCAACTGTTGATGCAGATCATGAATCCTGCATTATAAAATTGCACGAAAAGCCAGGGGTCACCACACATTTGAGGAAAACCAACAACACAAAAGAGTCAAAGAAAGACAAACAGAACGAGCCACCCTGGGAAAATCCAGGCACAGTGGGGAATGTTAGGGAAGAAAACTCTAATTACTGCCTTTTTTTTTGTTGGGGGGGGGGAGGGTACCAGGGTTTGAACTCAGTGGCACTCAGCCTCTGAGCCACATGCCCAGCCCTATTTTGTGTTTTATTTAGAGACAGGGTCTCACTGAGTTGCTTAGCACCTTGATGTTGCTGAGGCTGGCTTTGAACTCATGATCCTTCTCCTGTCTCAGCCTCCTGAGCCACTGGGATCACAGGAGTGTGCCACTGTGCCTGGCTAATTACTATCTTTGGAGAGATTTGAGAGAATGTGTAATCTCTAAAATCAGAGCAAGTGGCTATGAGAGAGAGAGAGAGAAAAAAAAAAAAAGCAGAGAGCAAGAAGTAATTCCTAAATATTTAAAATGATGGTCAAAATTTTTTAGATCCAGCAAACAGAAGGAAGAAGAGAATTTTGTTAAGACTAAAAACCAGACCAGTTATCTGCAAGTCAGTGAAATGTCTGAGAACACACACAAAAAAAGAGGTGAACAATGACAGAAAAGTCTAGGGATAGAGGAAAGATAAAGGAAGTCAACATTCACTCATTCAAGAGTTGCAGAAGCAAAGAAAAAAGGGGGTGGTAATCACATAACAGAAAATCTCCTGAGTCGGGGAGGGGGAAACACAAGCTTTTGATTTTAAAAGACCAAGAAGGATAAATGAAAACAAAACCCATATCTAGCTACTTAGAAAAAAAAATTTCAAAAACTCATGAACAATGAGAAAGTCTCAAAAACTTCCAGAAAGAAAATACAGATCATCTACAAAGGAGTGAGAATCCAACTACCATAATATTTCCTGTCAGATATGCTTTAAAAAGCTGGGCATGGTGGTGCACAACTGTAATCCCAGGGCTCGAAAGGCTGAGGCAGCAGGATCGAATGTTCAAAGACAGCTTCAGCAACTTAGTGAGGCCCTACGCAACTCAGTGAGACCCTGTCTCTCAATAAAACATAAAAAAGGGCTGGGGATGTGGCTCAGTGATTAAGAGTCTCATATACAAAGAAATCAAAAAATTAGACAATAAGATAACAAATAACCCAATCAACAAATGGGCCAAGGACCTGAACAGACACTTCTCAGAGGAGGATATACAATCAATCAACAAGTACATGAAAAAATGCTCACCATCTCTAGCAGTCAGAGAAATGCAAATCAAAACCACCCTAAGATACCATCTCACTCCAGTAAGATTGGCAGCCATTAGGAAGTCAAACAACAACAAGTGCTGGCGAGGATGTGGGGAAAAGGGTACACTTGTACATTGTTGGTGGGACTGCAAATTGGTGCAGCCAATTTGGAAAGCAGTATGGAGATTTCTTGGAAAGCTGGGAATGGAACCACCATTTGACCCAGCTATTCCCCTTCTCCGTCTATTCCCTAAAGACCTAAAAAGAGCATGCTACAGGGACGCTGCTACATCGATGTTCATAGCAGCACAGTTCACAATAGCAAGACTGTGGAAGCAACCTAGATGTCCTTCAATAGACGAATGGATAAAAAAAAAAAATGTGGCATTTATACACAATGGAGTATTACTCTGCATTAAAAAGTGACAAAATCATAGAATTTGGAGGGAAATGGATGGCATTAGAGCAGATTATGCTAAGTGAAGCTAGCCAATCCCTAAAAAACAAATGCCAAATGTCTTATTTGATATAAGGAGAGTAAGAACAGAGTAGGGACGAAGAGCATGAGAAGAAGATTAACATTAAACAGGGATGAGAGGTGGGAGGGAAAGGGAGAGAGAAGGGAAATTGCATGGAAATGGAAGGAGACCCTCAGGGTTATACAAAATTACATACAAGAGGAAGTGAGGGGAAAGGGAAAAATAATACAAGGGGGGAAAAATGAATTACAGTAGAGGGGGTAGAGAGAGAAGAGGGGAGGGGAAGGGAGGGGAGTGGGGATAGTAGAGGATAGGAAAGGCAGCAGAATACAACAGACACGAGTATGGCAATATGTAAATCAATGGAAGTGTAACTAATGTGATTCTGCAATCTGTATACGGGATAAAAATGGGAGTTCATAACCCACTTGAATCAAAGTGTGAAATATGATATATCAAGAACTATGTAATGTTTTGAACAACCAACAATAAAAAAAAAAAGAGTCTCTGGGTTCAATTTGGGGTAAAAAAAAATGCCTTTAAAATTCCAAAAGGAATATGAGTTATATGTAAACTGCAGGTCAAACCAGCAGTCAGTTCTACAAGGAAAATGTATCATGTGTGCACTCAAACTTAAATATGACTCAGGGGATTACTTGAGAAAAGCAGAGGAATATAAGAATGAGGTTTCAAAAAAAAATGGGATTGGGGGCAGTGGAGTGGCTCAATGGTAGAGCACAGGATTCAATTCCCACCACTGCAAAACAAAAAGCTTGAGATGAAAACAAGTGTAAAGAAGGGCTAGCTGAGGGAAATTAAAAGACAAAGCTCTGAACCTCAACAACTGCATGGCAGGGGTAAATAACTAGAATTTTTTTCTTTCTCTATAGATTTGATTGCAGTCCTCGGCAGTGATTAATATTTATATATCCACAATATGGTAAGTGCTATTTTTATTGGGTTTAATTATTCAGAAGTTCAAGCCTGGAAGACTTGACTGTAGTTCCGGAACAGAACGCAAATGTTATAAACCACGAGAGTGGAAAGGATGAAGTTCCTATGTATGGGTGTGGAAGAATACACTCTATGTAAAGAAGCAATGTAAGTTGCAGAAATATATATATACACACATACATATATATACACATATATATTATATATAATATATAAATGTGTATATATGTAACATTATAATATATATATACATATATACTATAATGTTTTGTTTTAATATATAAAAATATAAACATGAAATATATTTTAATGTTTTATACATATATATATTATATACATGGCAAAACACCTGGAAAATATTCATTCATTTTTCATTTTCTACAATTCTGTAGTTTTTTGAAATGTTAGATGCATGGATAATGTTTGCAATTATTTTTAAATAATAAAATATTAAGGATTTACTTAGGTTTTTGGCCTGCCTAGGAGACTTAAAGCTCTTCTAAGGACCCTGAGTAAAAGTAACCAAATTGAGTATAAAAAAAAAAAACAATAAAACCCTACATTTTGTGGAGGCCTCAGTCTAAAGCTAAACAACCTCAACTATTCTAACTCATCCAAAACCAAGAACTTCCACAGACCAAAAACCAACGAAAGATCAACACTGCCACCTATTGAGGATGTACTGAAGAATAGGCTAACCTGGAAAGAGTTTTTGTTTTTTACATGATAATACCTTCTGAGATCTTCAGAAACAGGTTATCTGGGTTATCTTCCACCAGGGACCTTGGGTCAAGAGCAGAGGAAGAAATCAGGGTCTTCCTGAGAGATGCTTGGGAATGTATGGGTGACAGCTGAAGAAACAGAGACTGTTCACCCCATTAAAAACCCCACCCAAGGGACATGGTTTCAAATTTCTGACAGGGCTATGTCAGGGCAAAGGCTTAGCATGTGGTACCCAGGAGGACGTGTGGGGAGAAGCAATAGGGTGACATATTTTTCTCTGCTAGAAAGAATTAAATAATGATTACATTCCAAAAATAGCATTATGTTACCGAAAAAGTGAATTTGTCCTACTTACTGAAAATGTATGAACAGGCAACGTGACCTTCCATTCTGGAAAGGATGTTTGCTTTTTTAAAGGAACTAAGATTCCAGGGCTTCAGAATACATGCATGTATTCAACAGGTACTTACTGGTGTCTTCTATTACTTTGGGTTCTGTGCAAGAACCCTTCCCAGAGTCACAGATCCCAGTAGAAAAGCTTCTGGAATGACTCAAACATAACTAAGGTGCCAAGGACTCCCAGAGGAATCAAACTACATACTTGGTGAGCCATCCTGCAAAACTCAGCCTGTGTTTGGCAAGCCCTGGATTTCCATATCACACCTCCATGTTTAAAACACATTCATTCAAAACTCACGCCCTACAGTCTGATGAACCAAACTTTTGCTCTTTTTATAAGTAAAAGACTGAAAATATAAATATCCCAATAAGATCAAAATAGGCTTCACTAACTTTTTTGGTTTAAAAAAAGAAATATAGATTCAAATCTATATTAAAATCACAAAATAGTAGAGCTAGAAAGACTTCCCAACTCAGCTGGTACACTAAGCTTCATATGCTGGGCTGAGAATGATGGAAATAAGAATTCTAATCATTTTTTATTTGGGAGAACATATGAGAAAAGAAATAAGGAGGCAAATAACATGTATGGAATTTGTAATATAGTCAATGCTAAAGGGTAGTAAGAAGGTAAAAATGCTCTTTCATTTAAATAACCAGAAAGGTCCCACACTTTCATCTTTCTTTAAAGGTTTTGACTAAGGAGAGCTGTTGTTTTAATTTTAAACACCAAGTATGAGAAAAATACAAACTAGTAAAATGAAAGTAGTTCATGGAATAAATAAAAAGCTCACAATAGCAAGGTGAACGGAGATCCGTGGGCAATAAGGAAGGAAATAAGAAATCTGATGGAGAACCTACCACTGCCACCCAATTGAACAAGCAAAAAACAAAACAGCACCCTGCAAACAAACAAAATCCCTCAAAACAAAAGACAAAAAGACTGGAGGGGAAGCTGGGGTGAGGCGTGCCTTCATGAGCAGTTTAATAAAGACCTTACTTTCACCCCTTACCTGGTGGTGAAGGACTCTGATTCTACCCAGTGTCCATCTCCATAGCAGCATCTTGTCAGATGGGTTCATATTTATTTAGGATTCCTTTACCTGAGGTTCATTCATTCAATGAGCGCTTCTTCCTGCTTTGAGCCCAGTCCTGGGCCAGGCTAGAAGGTTCAGGGAAATACAGACAAGCTTCTTGATCTCCGGGCATTTGTATCTAATTGTAGCAACAGTCTCAGAAACAGCAAGAATGAAAAATTAATATAGTGCAAGGGCTTGGTGGGGAGCGTGTCTACAATATGACATCAGAATCAGAGCATGTTGGGGAACCATTCAGAAGATGCCCCCCCCCCGGAAGTGGTATTGTGGTTCTCACAGAGCACCCCAAACAAGCCAGGTTCCCTCAGAACCCAAGGATCCAGCACCCAAGTGATCACTGAACCTGTTTTGTTAATTCACAGGCAATGAAGTGCAATTAGAAGGTGTTGGTGAGCCAAGTGATTTGGTAATCTGTGGGGGATCTGTGATCTACCAAGGCTGGACAGGAATTCAGAGGAAATTCCCTTTAGGGTGAGCCCAGGGGAGGATTCACAGGAGCTGGAGTGGGAAGCGCAGCAATGGGCAGAGCCTGAGCAGAGGGCAGGGAGCAGGTGTGTGGGAACAGGAGAGTTACTCAGTCTGACTGGCACATAACAGGGGGGTGGGAAGAATGGCCAAAAAGTAGTTTTATGTTTCTTTAACAGGTCTCTTGGAGTATAATTTACACACGGTAAAATCTACCATTTCCTGTGCACAATGAATGATGTATAGTAAATTTATTAGAGTTGTGCATCCACCACCCAAATCAAGTTTTAGAATATACCCATCACCTGAAAAAGTCCCCTCCCACCTGTGTACAGTCTCTTTGTTCTCTTTCTTCCACTTAGCATAATGGTAAAGTCCAGGGGTTATCACCCCAAAATATAGCACCCTGGAATGCTGGTTATTTTTAATTAAAGGAGTTCAGAGAATAACAGAAGCTTTTCTTTCTTTGTCTGTTTAATGTCCAGACCCACCAAAAAAAAAAGGACCACTGTTAGCCTGTTAGCATAACTATAGGCTGGTCCAACAGTTAAGTCAAGCTAACTCCATTCTGCTCAGACATCTCACCCTGCACACCCCTTCCTCTTCCTGCAAGAGCCCACTCACAAACAAGTTGACACCTTCACACACCTGCACCCTGACACTTGCAGATGCTAGCCTACTTTCTGAGTATCTATAGGGGGTGACAGTTCTAAGAAATTAATGACAGTGCACTTACCCCTCCTGCCCCCGGTTTTCGTTTGTGGTTTTTGGGGTCTTGAAGCCTGCTCTCCACCTGCAATAGCAAGGGCTAAAGGGAAGTGCTGCTGTTTCTCCCTGGGTGAGAAAGCCTGTCAGATGTCAGACAATAAATCTGCTTTTGGCTTCGTCCTTGGTGTGTCTGAATGGTCAGTCCTGCATCCAGTTTCCTTTCAATCACTAGTCCTTTTCCTGAGTTTTTAAGTAACGAAACAGGCATGAACCTCCACACCCAGTTAATATTGCTTTCTACATCAATTCACCAGCTGATGAACATTTAGATTATAGCATTATTCATAATACATACAAATAATAACATTTACATACAAACCTTTAACATATATTCATCTTTCTTTTTTTAAATATTTTATTTTTAGTTTTCAGTGGACTCAACATCTTTATTTTATTTTTATGTGGAGAATCGAACCCAGCAGGCGAGCACGTTACAGCTCGAGCCACATCCCCAACCCTATATATTCATCTTTCTTGAATTAGAGCTTGCCAGATTCAGCAAGATAAAGCACAGGATGCCCAATTAAATTTAAATGTCACATGAATAACAATTTTTTTTTTAGTGTAAGTATATTCCTATTCAATACTTGGGACATATTTATACTAAACGATTATGTGGTCTTTATCTGATATTCAAATTTAACTAGGCATCTTGAACTTTATCTAGCAATTCTATTGTGCATAGATACCTAGTAACTGAATTGCTGGGTCATAAAATAGGTTCATATTTAACTTTTTAAAGAATCGCCAATTTGTTTTCCCAAGGGCCTATATATATACCACTAGACACTCCAGCGATGTGTGAGGAATTATTGTCAGCCTCCCTAACACTTGGTATTTATTGTATTCTTTTTAAAAAATAACCATTCTAGCCAGGTGCAGTGGCACATTCTTGTTCTCCCAGCAGCTCAGGAGGCTGAGGCAGGAGGATTAAGAGTTGAAAGCCGGGCTGGAGATGTGGCTCAGCGGTAGCGCGCTCGCCTGGCATGCGTGCGGCCCGGGTTCGATCCTCAGCACCACATACCAACAAAGATGTTGTGTCCGCCGAGAACTAAAAAATAAATATTAAAAAAAATTCTCTCTCTCTCTCTTTAAAAAAAAAAAAAAAAAGAGTTGAAAGCCAGCCTTAGCAAGGCCCTAAGAACCTGAGACCCTGTCTCAAAATAAAAAACAAAAAGGGGGATGTTGCTCATTGAGTAACCCCTCTGGGTTCTGGGGAGTTACCAAAACAAGCAAACAAAATACAAAAACAACCTAATGTGTGTGTTTTCTTTTTGTGGTTTTAATTTCATTAAGTCTTTATAAGGAACTGTTTATTGGACATTCATTTTTTTTCTTGAGAAAATGTCTTATGAAATCTTTGGAGCAGTTTTTAATTGGGTTATTTGTCTTATTGATTTGCAAAAGTGCTTTATATATTCTGTAAACAAATCTTTTTATATAATTTGCAAATACTTTCCCAATCTTTGACTCTAATGGTAAAGAGGTAAGGATCTCTCTTTCTTTTTAAATACAGGTTCCTACTGTTCCAGCACCATTTATTGAAAAGATTATCATTTCTCCAATTGAATTATCTTGGCATGAATGTCAAAATTTATCACAATCTTCCTCAGATTAAGGTTAATAAAATTCCAATAAAATAACCCTTGTTCCAGTATTGCTCCATCTCCTGTGCCCTCTGTTGTGCCACATTATACATCACATCTATGTTGTAAAGCCAACAATATAGTTTTATTGCTTTATGCGACTTAATGCCACTTAAAGAAAACATATTTGCTGTTAGGTAGATTCCCATTCTCCATTACTTAATCAAACTCCAATCTTGGGACTGCTGTGAAAGGACTTTGCAGATAAAACTGAGGTTACTAACTAGAAAGACCATCCTAACATGAGCCCTTAAAAGCAGAAGAGCAAAGCACAAGAAGCAAAGAGAGAGATGATGGAAGAGAGAAGCAGAGGAGAGATGAGGCCAAAGGGTGATCAGAGAAAGGAAATGTGTGAAGGACTCAACCAACTGCAACAGGCTTTAGGGATGGAGGAGGGAGCCACTAAGAGGCAACAGTCAGCAAGGAAATGGGACATCCCAGTCCTGCAACTTCAGGAAATTGAATGCATTTTGAAAACAAACTGAATGAGCTTGGAAGCTTATTCATCCCAAGCTTCCAGAAAAGACTGCAGCCACTGGCACTTGGGAAAAAAAGTAATTTATTTGCATTGCTTTCATTTTCTACTGTAGTGTTAGGACTTAAGCTTCACTCAGCTTCACTCTTCTATTTTCTATTTACAGTTCATTTGGAATATTACTACAAATACAATATACAATATTAAAAAACTTATGGGGAAATGCAGTTTATGTTTTCTCTCCTCTTTACAGGCTTTTCAAAATCATTCAACTTAAATGAAAATTTATATGGACATTTCTGTACATATCTGAAAGCGCAGAGACTACACTGATAAAGTCAAAAGAATTCTGCACAAATACAATAAAATACAGAAAACAAAAAGTACAGATGATGTTATTTGGGGTACAAATATAAACAATACAGTACCATTTGAATTTAGCAACTTAATACCCATACTTTATAGAAATAAAACTGCAAACCTGGAGAATGCTCTGACAAATATTAAACATTATATACACAATGAGGTAAATGTACCTTGGTCTCTTGAGAGGTAATTTAAGTTTAAAGCAATTGACATTTTGAAGCATCTCCTTGACATATAAAGAAATATAAAACACCCTATTCCATTGGCACAACGTGAAAAAAGGGATATCAAAACACGGTTCATGATATTTAATTCACAAATCTTGTTAAAAATAAAAACAAATTCATTGAAGTTTGTAAATTTTAAGTAACAGGTTGAATGTTATTAATCATATTTTTAAAAGTTTCCATTTAAAAATAAGATTGCATAATGGGACTGAAAATAGTGTACTGACAGTCCTCATGGTGTCTTAGGAGTCCAGCATTCCCAGAGAGAGGGCCCACAAGTATTCTTGCATTCCAAAACACAGAAGCTGCAATACATGTGTGGAGCTATCCTAATCTTTAGGATCTCAAAATAACTGAATATTTTCTGCCTTGCTGTAACAGAACCTTATTTGGAGTATCCACCATTTGGAGCCAGAACACTGTGACAATCAAGAAACAAAACAGTTGATTTACAATCATTCTTCGGTACATGGATAAAAACAACCTTTTGATGGCTAATATGATACTAATTTTGTTGTGCATGTTAATCAGCACTTTTTCATTTGTTTTACAAAAAGTCTCTGACACTTCTCAAACATGAGGGGAAAAAAAGTAACTCACCCATGGACTTCAAATTGGCCAAGTGACCATTTAAATTTTACAGTAAGAAGTGAAATCTGGATTTCTTAATGGTGTGGCACTGTTCACTGACTCAAGGCACTTCTTGAGCACTATTGTTACAGCAGAATTACAGGCTCGGCTCTTCAGGCTTTACTGTCCTACAAAGGACATGAGTGGCCACTGTTTCTGGCACAACTCCCACTGTCACAGCTGCCACCTTGCTGTCACTCTACTTAGCTAAAATTAATGCAGGAACATCCTAAGCCTCATCCACTCATCCCTGCCACATCCAGTGACTCAAGGAAATGGAAGTATGTCCCACAACTTTCATCAACCACCTCACTCCAGGTCTCAAAAGCGACTCTCCAGTCAAAAGGGTAGGGAGCAGTGGCCAGCAGGAAGGCAGGCTGGAAGAAAGAGAACTGAAGATAGGGAGGAAGGACCAGGGATGTCGACGCCCCATTATGTCATTCTTTCCCACTCTCACTCCTCAAGGTACTGACAAGACAATGTGGGCAAGTGATTTTCTAGAAGATATTTTTTAGCCTGCTAAATCTTGGAGGGTGAGCATTTAGCACAGGCAGTATAAACAAAGGACTATGTTTCTAAATGACACAAGTATTACTTCAGCCAAATTTATCTGAAGTTATGACCTATCTCATCTTTTAATATTACTTTCATTTTCAATATTACTTAACTGGGGTTCATCAAGCTGTCCCTAGGCAAAAAAGAAATTAGCTGCAGTAATATGTAAACTCAATTTAGAACTAAATTTCAACTTAAAAAAAAATTCCCTGATTCATCAAAAGTACATTTTATCCACTTAGGCAAGAATAGTATGACTCAATTTTTGATGTTATCTTTACTAAAAGTTGATTATCTTATTTGAAAGTGAGAAATCATGTATTACAACTTTAATTCAACCAACTTTTGGTACACTCTTAAAATTATATAAAAATAGTTTTGTGATAAAATGTGTTGGTCCCTGGATTTCATAAAGCAGATCTTGTAAGCTTAGAAAAGGCCAAGACAAAAACAAAAACAAGAAAACCTAGTACCTGATCATAGAGCTAGAGAATATTAAACAGGTAATATAACTCAACTATAAAAACAAACCTCTCAAAATTATTCATTTACTTCAATAAAATCATAGTAACTACAGGAAAAAACCCTCAAATTTGTGGTCAAAGTATTAGCCTCTAAGCACATTTTCCCCGGGATGTTTTTAAACACATGAAATTTACACTAAGTTCCTATGGAATATGTCATTCATTCTAAAATTACTTTGGTTTTAAGACCAAATAGTCTTTCAAATTTATTCTATGTATAAGGAGAAGACATTATCAGAATGCAACTCATTCAGTGTAAATAACCACAATCTTTCTGACCAAAATACTGTGAAGGTTATTGTGACCCTCTTCTCAGGGACAGCACTACAAGGTCAGTTCCCCTCTTAGCTATGAGATAGTTTTCCCCCCTCAGAATAAGATCACAGTGATAAGAAAGACTCTGCAAACTGTAAAATCCCTACAAAGAGACTTTACAGTACTAGAAGTAAAAACCATTTGTTACAAGATAGTTCCAACTTCACTTGACAAGACCATGAAAAGTTTACTTTAAACATTTAATTTGACTGAAAACATCTGTAAATGGAAAACCTACTCAGTGTCCATTAGTTACCAGCTCTCCCAATATCAAGGTGCACTGAATTCATTATATAACCATGTAAATTAAGCAGTTGCAATATCTGCACGTATGAGATAAGGAAAGACTGAATTAAAAGCTGCCTTCCTCAAAGTGTAGCAAGACCTCCAATCTACACTAACTCTAACCTCACAAAAACAGGAATCCACTGAACACTTACACCTACAAAACAAATGTGACTGTTGTACCCATCTGTTGTCTATTCAAATTATTAACTACATTTGCCTTCCTAGAAAAAGGTCTATTATTTAACATCAACCATATTCTAATTTAAATGTAATTCATTTCTTAAAAAAATAACACTGTCTTTGATCAAATAAAGAACAAAATGGCTTACAGAATACCACACAACTTCTCACAAGAGCTAGACAAACTTTCCCTTATAGAAAATGAGTCTGAATGCTATCAAGATTAAGTTAAAGCACTGTGAGCATCTCGAGTGCCGCTTGAATGTTTAAAGTACACTCAGACCACACAACTCAACTGCAAAAGCTAGAGGTGAGATTACTCCAACATGACCATGGAACAACTGATTTCATGACACTGCATTTCTTTAGTGGTTCAAGCACATTTTGGTAGGAGAAGGCATTTTCAAAATGGAATACCCAATGACATATCACAAAAACCCTTCCAAAAAACAAAATAGAAAAGGTTTGGGTTACCCAGATAAATAAACTTTTTAAATTCAAACACTATAGGATTTAACAAACAAACTTTAAGCAATTCTACTCATTTCCATTTGAAAGACATAGAAGTGGCACTTACTGGTATAGTACAATCCCTTTTGAAGGCATGTAATGTTCTGAATATGTGAAAGAACAACAGTGTACAAAATATAATTGCATAAATTATGTTCCTCATCCCTATATGAGGTCATTTTTAGACTCAAGAGTTAAGTATTAGTTTTAAGATCCTGAAAAATTATAGAACAGTACATTCAAAGTCTGAATCAAGGAAACTCTTTAGTGGTTCAGAATCCTCTGAGAATGTACTAACCAGGAGTAAATCACTTTCTTTAAAAATAAGAAATGTTTCATATAACCCAACAATCCAGTTCCTTTAACCTTACATATGATCTTCAGCACAGCAGAGTTACCTAAAGTTAAGACCAGCAATATTCTTTAAAAAAAAAAACAAAACAAGTTTTGTTAATCAAAAATAAAGATAGACTACACAACATTTTATAACTGTCCTGGGAAAGAATAGTTCATAGTGCACAGAAAGGACCCAAGTGGCTGTTTCCTGGGTCCAAAGAATCCTGGGAAGTTTTTAATCAATCTTATATACTGTTGCAAAAGGAAGCAATATCCTTCCGTTCCCTCTCAGTGAGGTAGAACAATTGACCTCCCAAACGAGAACCCAGGAGCAGATCTGAAGAAAAAAGCAGAGTTCAGGCAAAGTTGTAGAATTACATTTTGATGCCTTCCTGTTGACTGAGTTGTGACAATGTCTTCTTAATCCGTAAGGCTGTCAGCCTAGCTGCTCCATTGGCATACCAACATTCTCTCATGATTTTAGCCATCACTCTCAAGGCCTAAGAAAAAAATATAAGAAAAATAATTAATGCATGCACCACTTTTCCATCCATCTAGATCAGTTATTTATTTACTTACTTGGGCAGAGGGGACGACACCCAAGGCCTTGCACATGTTAGGCAAGCATTCTACCATTGAGCTACATCCCCAGCCTCTTTTTAATTTCTTGAAACAAGGGTCTTGCCCAGGCTAGTCTTAAATTTATGATCCTCCTGCCTTAGCCCCCTAAGTAGCTGGGATTACAGGCACGCACCACCACATTTGGCCAGGAAAGGCATCTTTACCTACAAAATCTCCTTTGAAATGACATATGTACAAGTTTTGGAGGGCATTATTTGTAATAGAAAGTGAATGAAAATGTCCTAAGTTTCTATCTATAGGGTACTGATGCCAACAGTTGGAAAGCATATGGGCAAGGGATAACTACTTGGTAGATCTAAAAAGGCTGAATCCTAAACCAGTGCTCCAGAAGGCAAAGCAGGAACTTGACTCACCTAGAGTCTCCCCAAAATTGAGAAATTCACTGCATGTTCACTGCATGAAATACCTCTAGGATGAAGTTCAGGATTTAAAAAAAAAAGGCAGGGGGAGGATCAGTTCAAAGTGTTAGAACCCAGGTACCTGCTCCATCCCCCATAACCTGGGCAGGTGGCTGCCCACCTCTACTCCAGCAGAAAACTAGAGGTATTGCCTATGTTTTGTTTTATTTTGTTTTAAATCTGAGAGAAAAAAACAGATTTCCAGCTTGAGGAACATGGAAGGCAGAAGTTTCATACTGGAAACATACTGAATGCTAAGACCATAAGCTTCTTCCCAGAAACATGGGTAGTCCCTATGTACAAATTCTTCCATGCAGGAGATTGCAAGAATCTTTTCTGGAAATCTGTGTAGCTTAAGAAGAAAGACCTAAAGAGACAGAATCAATAATTTCCCAAGGAAGCAACCCAGTGAGATCACCTAAAGAGCAGTGAATAAGCTCCATTCACATGTACAGTTTCCTATACCTTTTTAAACATGAAAGAAGTATGATCATACATTTGAGGAAAGTAACATGAAATGGAGAAACTGAAACAGACAAACAAAAAAAGCAACTTAGTGAAAACAAACTGGAGAGAGAGAGAGAATATATAAAAAAAATCAATCATTAGGGGCTGGGAATGTAGCTCAGTGATAGAGAGCTTGCCCTGCATGCATGAAGTAGCTTAAATTTCCAGTACCGAAAAACAAAAACAAAATTATTATTATCCTCAAAAAGATATTGTATCTATCATTGATAGTTGTTTTTGATTGGCTTCACACTTTATTTTCTCTCCATAGTCTCTTTACTCAAAATTGCTTTACATCCTCCCCAGTGTTTCTTTCAGTCCCGGTACTTCATATTAGATGTTTTCCTCTAATGTCTACTAATGAACAGGAGGAACATTCAGAGAATAAATGAGTGCTCCTGGAAATTAAAATATAAGAGCATAAATATAATAACAGAATGGAAGAACTGGAAGATGAACCTGATAAACTTCCCAGAACACAAAGAAGGAAAAAAAAAAAAAAGACTCAACTGATGAATGAGAAATTCAGAAAGAAAATGAGAGGGTTTCTTCAGGAGGTCTAACATTCAAGTAATGAAAACTAAAGAAACAGAAGAAAGGAAAATAGGAGAAAGCAACCTCACAAACTTTTCCTAGAAAAGAACATCTATTTCCAGATTAAAAGGGACCATGTGCCAGCACATACTCAAAAAATATTTAATGAATACCTACTATATATACCAGATACCATTTTTAGATGCTAGGAATATAGCAGTGAACAGATAGACAAAACCCTTGTCCTAAAGCAGTTTACAATCTAGGGAGCCAAACCACATAACAAACTACTATAAAATACGTGGCCAGTCAGATAGTAGTAAGTGCTAAGGAAAGAAATAAATTAGAGATAAAATGTCAGAAAGGAGGGTGCTACTTTAAATAGGTAGAAAGATAATGTCTCCCTGAGAAGGCAACATTTGAACAAAGACCTGAAAGAACAGAGTAAATGAATAAACCAAAAATAGGAAGACATGAGATCCAGGAAGGAGGATTCAATATAAAAGGCAAAGGGATTTCCAATATGAAAAATGAGGGTTATCCCAAGACGAAAGCGGCACAGTTGGGTCTTGAGAGCAACCAGTCCAGACTGCAAAGAGAATGAGTTTCATTTTCTTGAAATGAAACTATCAAGAAGAAATTTGTAAAACTCAGAATCTAAGTAAAGGATCGAACTAGCAATAAGTACAACGATAGCTAAAGAAATCGAGAAAAAAATTAAAATGACAGTGATCATATTGATTTAGTTGATGTGATAGTAAATGTAAATTATGTGTTAATATTAACTGACTTTTCTTCATACTTAAAAATCATTTAAAAATACTCACTCTAATTATTAGAGTGTATGAATACATCTAGTCTATAATTTGCAGTACCTAGAAGCAATTTTAAAAAGAAACTCATTTGTTAAACTATGTCAAAAGCCAACTCTTTTCTGGGCTGGACATATCATTTTGTTGGAGATAGCACTTTCTTTTGATAACAGAGGCTATGTGCAGTCCCACATTATTCTAAGATGTAAAATTAGCCAACAAAGTAATTAGCTTTTTATTCTTCCTAAGCTCTACAACTTCAAACCTAGAAAGCTATGCCCTGCTTCACTAATATCACAACAGTAATGGCTGGCAATTTTGAAAAGATTCAACACAATTTGAACCATGAGTTCTTTAAATTTACAACTAAGAAAACATTTCAAACTTTTTGTAATAGCTGAAGATGAGAGACTCTGACACTGATGGAAGCCATTTTCCCCAAAGTCCTAGTCATCTGGGCAAGCAGATGACCAAAATGCAAATTCTTCTGAAGCTGCTTTGCAATCCCCTCATCCAAGTTCCCCATTTTACAAAGGGACGTTCAGTTCCAGGGAAGCGAACTGGTCTGCCCAAAGTCCAACTATGAAACAGGAGCAGGCTTCTCTAGAATCCAGGTCTCTTAATTCTTGTCCCGTACTCAAAGCAATATTCTTGGCTGCCCTGGCTAAAAGGAGGCATTCATTTAAAAAGCAGGTGCCTTCCTTCATTTGGCAGATCTAACAATGTTCTAATAGGCTGGTGGCTACTGCAGTACTCCATGGTCTTTTTAAATGTGTTTAAAATTGAAAACAGAAAACCAAATTATTCTATTTTTACCCATGGTCTAACTATTATGAAAAAAAGAAAAGAGAATTCTTGTCTGCTTTCCTTAAAGAAAAGTACCAAATTTCCACTTACTAAGCAGAAGCAGTTTAGAAAAGGGCCTTATATTAAAAATCAATACTCACTTCACAGCTCTGCCATCTGTTTGGAATATTTGGCCTTAATTTCTGTTCACAAACTACTTTTCTCATTTCTTCAACTGACGGATCAGAAGGTACAAGATCATAATAAGGCAGCTGGTAATCTTCATGAATTCCTATATGGGCAAAAAAAAAAAAAAGTCTATTTTTAAGAATTTATTTAGCTAATGCCAAACCATTAGAAGTCTCTCCTAAGATGTCTATAACAGTTTCCCATTACTAAATCAGGTATGTAGAATAAGGCTCACAGTTTACCTTAAATCCATATATGCATCAACAATTCACCTCCCTGAGAACTGAGCCCATACCTTGAAATTCAACACTGCTGTGAGATTGGCAAAGGACATTTTTAATGATGATTAACTATGAGCCATGATGACTAGATTAACATTTTCCCCTATAACTGTACTGTACATTAAATGAGATTTCATTCTATGAGGACACAGTATCTTACTGGGTTACAGGTACTACTCTCTCAGTAAGATATGAATTCTACAAGGCAAGCATGAAGTATAAGTCCCTTACTTGCATCTTTAAATAACATGTCCTATTTGCTATAATACCAAGACATACTCTGTCCCTCACTGCCACAAAGACCTCAGGTCCTTCTAGGTTTTAGTCAAGCCTGGACCCCAAGTC
The DNA here is from genome assembly GCF_045843805.1 of Urocitellus parryii. Taxonomy (NCBI): domain Eukaryota; kingdom Metazoa; phylum Chordata; class Mammalia; order Rodentia; family Sciuridae; genus Urocitellus; species Urocitellus parryii. The sequence continues at coordinate 179,160,721 of NC_135534.1, read as the reverse complement.
TAAGAGACTATTTCTTGCATAAACACTAACAACTGTTTAATCTAAAGTGAAACCTAAAAGTTAAAATTATATTACTCTAAAAAATAATGTAACATGATAGTGACTGCATTATCTCCAGTATTCAAGCTGGAAAAAATAACCATAATCTCAAGGAAAAGAAGTTTGATCCAGATACATGCTAGAAACAGCTTCTTTGGGTGGCCTCCCAAGCCATTCTCCATTCTAAATATTACAGTCCAGGATAACAAGGGGTTGGGTTCTGATGCTTCCCAAAATTCAAATAGAAACAGGAAAAGGAAGATACTAGGTAAAGCTGGGCACTGGCATGTCATGTCATTCCCCTCGGTCCAGGTTTTACCTTCTTTGTTTGCTCTGGTACTCTCAGTGATCACCTATCAGATTGTTGACTACAGAATTTCATTCAATAAAAAAGAAGGCAATTCTTGAACAACTTCTGTTCATGACAAACTGTTGGGAGAAGGGAGAGCAATTTACCACCAATGGAACATCGTCGAGCAATTTCCCAGAACACTAAGCCCATTGCATAGATGTCAGCACGTTTGAAGGATTCAAAATGTTTCATATTTATGGAATCATCTAGAACTTCAGGGGCCATGTACCTAAAAGAGAAATTGACATTTCATTTTATTGAAGGGTAGCAACATCATTTTTTAACTGTTTCACACATTTTCTTTTATCCCTGAGAATAAATAAAACAAACTCATTATTAATTTTTCCCCTCTTTAGCAAAGTTCTGCTTTTAAAAATGATTCACATTTATAAAAATTTCCCCAAGTAAACAAAGTACCAAGTACAAAACCTCATCTCCTTCCTACCACAGTGTAAATGTTTAGATGAAGATTATTTCAGACCTCTCTCTATACAAAAACACATACACACAATATTACATAACTGAGATCATACTAGACTCAAGAAAAATATTAAATATCTGCACTGGTTTGCAAATTAATGATGTCAACTAAATCCCACAAAATGCTGAAACTGCAGTTTCATGCTATCTGTCTTCTGATTTTGGCTTCCAGTGGAAGACACACATATAATAGGTATGACTTAATAAATACACTAATTAATATACACCACCTTGTATATTGTATAGGGAATATGTAATTTTTTTAAATATATTTTTTTAGTTTTCGGCGGACACAACATCTTTGTTTGTATGTGGTGCTAAGGATCGAACCCAGGCCGCATGCACGCCAGGCGAGCACACTACCGCTTGAGCCACATCCCCAACCCTGGGAATATGTATTTTTATCTGGAAGTCTACTCACTAAAAGAAGATGAAAAGGGTAGGGACATACTCCAGGAAACAAAATAACAGAAATGAATGGCAGTCTTCATACTGATGCTACCTTACAGGGTTCTAAAGTTTCAAAAGCCCTGTCAAAGTTACGGATCAGACCTGTGAAGGCTTATAGCAACCACTTACCTAGGAGAGGGTTCTGAATACCCTCTATGAATCTAAAAATCATAAGTACAATTTAGATAGACTAAAACTGCTAGCTTTCTTCAAGGTCAAGGCAATAGTTTTGAAGAAACATTTGTGACAACATGATGTCATATATAGAGGAAGGGCTTTTGGAGCAAAAATCTCAGCTCTTAGGTTACCATACACATGAAGTTGGTCACATAACTTCCAGGAGGTGGTTTCCCCACCTCTGAATTAATGGTAATGGTGCCTACCAAATTAGGTTCTTTTGAGAACTCATGGACTCAACAAATATTTATTAAGGACCTACCACATACTAGGTAACGTGATGGATGCTGGGGATACAAGACTGCTCTCAAGAAGCTTACAATCCAATGTTACATATAGACAAAAACAAAAACAAAAACAAAAACAAAAAACGATAGTTACAACTTAATTAGGTAAGGGCTATAAGTGCCCTTATCAGGGACTCCTAAGAGTAGTGAGGACTAGAAAAGGCTTCCTGTGAGAAAGGAAGGGTGTAAGTTAAGGAAGCAGTCAGGGAAAGTATGTTCTAGGAAACAGTACATGCAAAAAGTTATAAGGAAGAGAGAAAGGCATATAGCTACAGCACCTCATTTGAGGGCATTGAATGAGGCAATATGTGTAAAACACCTATTAAGATGATTGCCACATAGTAGGTGCCCCATAAACATTAGCTACCATTATTATAATTAACATAACTAATGATATTTTCAGAAAGGGCTGCTTTTCATCAGCAGGCATCATTTTAAAGTCAGGTGACATTGGCTTCAGAGAAGGTAAGACCATGAGACTTACCTGTGGGCAATCTAATAAGTACAAGTTCCAGTTTCAAAAAAGATACGTATATACAAATAAGGAGATGGAAAAGAAATAGATTTCAGCAGATATTAAATATCATTTATTCACAAGTATACCTTTTTGTTCCCACTCTGTGGTTTGGAGCAATATCAATTGTATCTGTGGCTGAATCATGTCTTACTGCCAGTCCTAAGTCTGCAATACAGCATGTTCCATTCTTCTTCACCAAGATATTCTTTGATTTCAAATCTCTATGAGCAATAGCTGGTTTTCCTGAATAACCCAAAAATTAAAAATGACTGCTTAAGAAGTAATACCAAAAGTGTCTCCTTCTGCCCAGTATGAAAGCATTTCAGTCCCATCACCTGCCATACTCAGGGGAGTATTAAATAACCTCAACTGAAGCATTATACCCAAAGTTGGTTGGAATTACATTTCTTTAAAGGAAATGGAGACAATAATATGCTCCAAAAATTGATACTCAAACAATAAAAGTCTATCAATTCAAAGACTGGGGTTGTGAAAAAAGTTGTCAGTTTGTTGGTATCTTGTGCATTCTTTACGAGAACTACAGTCTATAAATTGCTCTTCTAGTTCAGGAATCAAACATGTAGATCATATGCCTATCATTCCTGGAAAGAATACAATACTAAATATGCTATCTTTAATACCAACTACTAGAAAAGGTGCTATTAAAAAACAATCATTACAATGTGGAAAATCTAGAATCCTGATGGTAGGAAGAAGATAGAATAGTGGAGGAAAAAAAGTCTGGCAGTTCCTCAAGCCATTAAGTAGTTACCATATGATTCAGCTATTCAAGTCCTACCCAAAATAACTAAAAAAATGCATCTACATAAAAATTTGTACACTAACGGTCACTATATTATTATTTATTATAGTCCAAATCAGAAACAACCCAAAAGTTCATCATGAACACACAAAATGTGATATATCCATATAATGGAATATTAGTCATAAAAATGAATGAAATACTGATATATGCTATAATATAGGTGAACCTTGAAAACATTCTAAGTGTAAAAAACGACATTCACAAAAGACCACATATTATAAGACTCCATCTATATAACTAATGCCCAGAATAAGCAAATCTATAGAGACAGAAAGCAGATGAGTGCTAAGACTAAGGAGTTTGGGGGTTAAAAGAGAAAGACTGCTTAAAGAGGACAGGGTTTCTTTACAGGGTGATGAAGATGTAGTAAATGGTTGTGGTGATGGCTGCACAACTGTGTGAGTACTTTAAAAACCAATGAATTGTACACTTTAAATGGGAAAAACTGTGGGATGTGTGAATTATAACTCAAAAAGTTGTTATACTCAGTAATTACACAGATGGGGCTGGCAGAGATGCGAACAGAAGAGTAGGCAAGCCACCAGGTAGTGAATGGATGGCAGCTTGAGCACAGAGCTCTATCAGCCTCTGATAGCCTACAGGATACAAATACCATGAAATAAAGTTATTTTTTATAGACTTAGAGCCTTCATACAAATCAGTAAGAAGAGTACAGCTTTGAGAAATAAGAAAAACAAAGAAAGTCTAGGCTCACAGAATATAATAAGGAACAGATTGTTTTAAGATTTGAGGGAGGAGTGAAACTTCCTAACTAAAACTTAGTATTTAATTTGTCAACTATTAAACTATCTCATTCAGTCTCCTAATCTAAGGATCAAATATAATTATTAGATGGCCAGATACAATGTATATAACATGTTGGTGTTTAAAAAGCACTTTCATATTCCATTTGATACTACATAAAAGAATATATTCTGAGGCTTGAATTCTAGAATTAAGATCCTCAAAAATTGTAAATAAAACTGAATGCTTCTGGGTGCAGTGGTGCATGCCTATAATCAAAGCGGCATGGGAGGCTGAGACAGGAAGATCACAAGTTCAAAACCAGCTTCAGCAAAAGTGAAGTGCTAATAAGCAACTCAGTGAGTCCCTGTCTCTAAGTAAAATACAAAAAATAGGGCTGGGGATGTGGCTCAGTGGTCAAGTGCCCCTGAGTTCAATCCCTGGTAACCCCCCAAAAAAACAAAAACTGAATGCTACCTTTAAGAACTTAAAAAATATCACTGTTGTTAAAATGAGTAGAGAATCTCTAAACAAATTTCCTAACTCTGAGATTTCTAACAGAAAAGGATTTCTCATCTAAAACTTCATTTCAAATATCTTCAGTTAGGCCGACTTCTAGTTTTAAATAGACATTAAACTGTTTGTTTGAAGAGTTACCTTGGGTACCAACAATCTCCATGTGAAGATGGGCAAGACCGCTTGCTGTGGACAGAGCGAGTTTGATCATTCCTTCCACAGTAACTGTATATCTGTTCAAGTAATCAAAAAGGGATCCATGCTCATGATAATCTGACACCAGCCAGAGCTGAGTCCATGTACCATTGTCTGCAAAACAGAATAACGTGTTTCAGTTGGCTCTAGAACATTTGAGATTTACTCAAAAATTTTAAAATATAAAATTACTACCTTTTATTCTTAATTCTGAACCATACAATTGCAATATCATGCCACCTCAGGTTTGTATTTCCTGTATATTCAGCTTGTCATGTGCTTTCACATACACACTCTTTAAGTCCCCTACTCTTGAGATAAGGCAAGGATAATTAATCTCATTTAAGAGACATAGGTGGTGACTTTCTTGAGTTCTATACAAGCAAGTTGCAGAGCTGGAACTCTTACGTACCTAGAAGAATACTTGGATCAGATTAGACATTCAATGGCTATTTCTGGAAGGAAAAAAGGAGGGCAATAGTGAGGGAAGGAGATGAAAAGCTTTGTAAGCCCCGTGTGGCCACAGTGGGAAAAAAAATATTATAAAACAAAACTGAAATAAGTTTCAGTGAGAAGAGACATAGCTTTAGTGACAGAATAGAGTATATATTTCACAAAAATGCCAGACAATATGATTATGGCTCCAAGGTTGCTGGCTTAGAAAAACAAAATGAGTGGTACCTCTGAAATACAGGAAGTTCAGATGAAAATTAAAATGTCAGGAAGAGGAAAACTGAAAAGGTTGGGAGTGAATGAAATACACAAAGTGATTTTAAACCTGAACAGTTAGGAACGTGGATTCTAGGAGTTCTTTTGTAAGCTGAACATGGATTTGAAAATGTGTTTTTTCACAGGAACAGATTTAATACTAGGTGGCTCCTAGGTTAGACTATCCCATAAGAGTTATTTAACCTGGAAGTAACTGGAAAGTTGTATATTTGATCAAATCATGAAGGAAAACAAAACAAAAAGCTTTACAACTTTTAAAACACAGTACAGTTCAATAAAAGACAAACCCTTGAGTCATTCTGACCTGGGCTAAAAATCTAGGGCCTGTCTGTTATCCATTACACAACCTCAAACAAGTTTCTTTCTTTCTTTTTTTTTATTGGTTGTTCAAAACATTACAAAGCTCTTGACATATCATATTTCATACATTAGATTCAAGTGGGTTAAGAACTCCCATTTTTACCCCAAATACAGATTGCAGAATCACATCGGTTACACATCCACATTTTTACATAATGCCATATTAGTGACTGTTGTATTCTGCTACCTTTCCTATCCTCTACTATCCCCCCTCTTAACCAATGGGCCTCTCTATTTACTTTTCTACAAGAATAATATGGTACTTTGTGCTAAAAAGACTAAAAAAAAAAAACACAGAACACAGTACTACATTTTTTTTTAAAGCAATTAGTATATTGCTTGGCACATGAGAGCTTAAAATGTGCTATTTTGTCCCCTACAAATTATAGAAAGAAGAAAATGCCCCAAATTGATATAAAAATAACTTCTTTATTTTGAAGAGTGTTACTTTCTGAAAAGCAATATTAATGAAAAGAGATTAAGGAAGGAGATGGGAACGCCCCAGATTTTGGAGAGGATTTTTCAGCTTTAAAAGGACTTAAGAGATTCATGATACTAGTTTTTGATTAACTTATTCTTCAAAAACTATAAACTGACTATCCAAACTTATGTCTGTTCTTTTCCTTGATAAAGGCATATCACCAGCATGCCATTAACTATAACTGAATTCTGAAAGACTCACAAACACAAGAAATAGAGGAACACCGGTAGATGAAAAGGGGAGATTTTCTGAGGTAACTAACCAGAGGCAGAAGGAAGGTTATGTAAGAGGCTGTGTATAGAAAGAGCGGTCTCAGGTGGAATTAACTGAATTAGGAGGATGAAGAAAAAGAAAAAGGGAATTGGGGTGGAAAGGCTAGGTTCTGAACAAAGACCATTAAACCCTGACAAAAAAGAAAGAAGGGGAAAAGAGGGGAAAGAAGGGAAGAGCCAGTAGGGTCAGCTACTTCCCATGGTGACCACCAGGTGACAGCATCCACTTCAACAGGAAAAGAAAAGTTCAAGGCATAGCAGCCCCAGCAATTTGTGCTCATGTGTTTGCAACTTGAAACATGTCTAACAGGCTTAAGCTTCAAAATGAAGATTTAAAGAGTCACTACTATGATAGACTTTGAAACCATGAATGTAAGTAAGTCCTTTATAGCAGTAATTAACTACTATTTGTCTTATGAATCAGTAAGGAGAGTAAGACTTTGAGAGAAGGAAACAACTATTAAGATATAAGAATAAACTAAGAAAGTCAGACAATATAATAAACAGAAAGTTGTTTTAAGGGTGGGGGAGGCCAGACATGGTGGCACACACCTGTAATCCCAGTGGCTCAGGAGGCTGAAGCAGGAAAATTGCAAGTTCAAAGCTAGCCTCAGCAACTTAGCGAGGATCTACGCAACTTAGCAAGACCCTGTCTCTAAATAAAATATAAAATAGGCTGGGGATGTGGCTCAGGGGTCAAGTGCCCTTGGGTTTAATCCCCAGTGTGTGTGTGTGTGTGTGTGTGTGTGTGTGTGTTGTGTGTATAAATTAAAAAGGTGGGGAAGGAGCTAAATATTAGGGTCAAAGGCAAATGACAATAAAAACTAAGGATCTGGTCAGATTATGATTACTGCTTTTGTCAACTTATTTTGTTTTAAAATTAATTGATACTGAATAATAGCCACTGATAATCACTGCTTACATCCATCACTGTCCCTATCATTATCAAACATTATATGCCTCCTGATGTGATACAATAGGAAGTATATAATATACCTGATATGTATTTTGGGGAAACCAATAAAGCCTTAATTAGATTCAAAATCTAATTGACAGTTTTATGTAGAGTAGTTAAGAGACACTACAGAAATTCAATCACCAAATTACAGAATATGATAGTAAGCCCACAGGACAATCAACCCAGTTTCTTCAACCAACTGCAAGGAAAAAAAAAAGATGGGGAAACCTAAGGATTTTAAGGGATGTATAAGAAATATCAACCCAATGTGACAATACGTGAACTTGGGATTCTATGTGAATAAACTATTGTGGGGGTTTTGTTGTTGTTGTTGTTTTTAGGAAGTAACTACAGATTTGAACCAGAAAGGATATTTGATGACATTACTTTTTTCTAAAAATTACAACGGTAGATTTCTCATAATTTAAAGATATGAATTGAAAATGTTTATGGATGAAAAGATATATTATCTGGGACTGGCTTCACGCAATTTGATCTGGGGAAAGTAGGTAGCATCAGAAATCAAGGATTGGCAGTAAGTTAATAATTGTTGAAGTTGGTTGATGGGGAATTAATATACTGTGCTCCACTTTTCTGAAATGTTAAAAGTGTTCTATAAATAAAATTTTAAAAAGACAAAACAACATATGCTTGTTGTAAATAAATTTGAAAATACAAAGAAGCAAAAAAAAAATCACAGAAATCACTATAACTACCAATTGAGAATATACACTGCCAATATTTTAAAGAAATAAATACTGCTTAAAAAAAGGGGAGGTGGGGACAGGAAAGAAGGAAAAGATGACTACAGGTCTGGCCAAGCCACAAAAGACAATGATAGCATTTAAAACAAAATAAAAAAACCAGGAAAGCTGGAAAATACACTTGATTGAGGTTTAGGACGGTTGAGAGTTGAGTTGTAACAGAAGTCTTTTGACAGAAGCTGTAAAAGTAGGAATTGTGGGTACTGAAGCCAAGAAAGTGGGAGATGCAAAGTGAGGTCCCTGCTAATGTAATCACTCATCCTGACTCCACTGATAAAACTTCCTCAGTACCCACACTACAGGGTCAAGAAAATGTCCACATGGTCACCAGAAGTGAGGGAATTTGGTAGAAACCATTTCTGTTTAATTAAGTTTACTTAAAAAGTTGACCAATCTTGCCCCACACAACTTAGACAATAGGATACATCAAGAAGTTATTTTTACTCCTCCTATAAATGAGGTCACTGGTCTACAGTGACTTGTCCATACCAGTCAAGAAGAAATTAAAAGGAAACAAGTAGTTGATCCCTATCCTACTCAAAATTTTAAGCAATCAAAATTTGTAAATTTTTTCTATATTATAACTATAATCAACTAACTGTCCAGAACTAAAATAACCAAAGTATATGGCTTTCTTTGATAGACTATATATTTTATAAACCTTCTATACATTTTGAAACATGTTTTCATAAAATTGTATTTGACAGTTAATAGGTCTCATCTATATGATAAACATCTATTTCTCACCTAATTTGACAATGTTTTGCAGTCATATCTGGAAAAAGACTTATATAGACTTTATTATATTTAACATAAGGATAAGCAAATTTTACTGACCTTTATTGTCTGCTGCTATAAATCCCAGGATGTTTTCATGGCGCAACATTACAGTTTGATAAATTTCTGCCTCGCGGAACCATGAACGTTCTTCTCTGGAGGAGAATATCTTAACGGCAACTTCTTCTCCCCGCCACTTTCCTCGCCAAACTTCTCCAAATCGACCTTTGCCAATACTTTCTTGTAACACAATAGTTCTTGCAATTGTTCTCTGAACAAGCAATGGTAAACCTAAAGACAAATAAATGGTATGCAAAACAGTCAACAATGTGTTTCAAACATCATGAAACTAAAGATGTGGCCCAGACAGGTACCTTTAAGAAGCTTAAAACCTCACTAGATTTACAGACTATGTTGGCAAAAAAATAATCCATGAAAAGTGGAAAATAATAAATACAATAAAAGAATCCAGAAAACTCCTGCCGAGAGGGTCGGGATTGGTTTTATAAAATAAGCTGAATTTTGACTGTCATTTGCAGAAGGGACAGGACCAAAGGAGAGAGAAGGAAGTATGGTGGTTGGGTAGGAGGAATATACAAGTAAAGTCAGAGGAAGGGAATTAATAATGACTATTTTGGGAACCAGCTTGTTTAATTAGAGAGGATATATGTGGAAGAGCAGTGCAAGAGAACATAAGAGCCAGGAAATGAACAGTGGTAAAGGCCAGGATCACAATGACCAATGAGGGCTATGGATAAAAGAGGACTTATTAAACATGTCTGAAAAGGGTGCCAGAAATGCAGAGGTGGGGTGGGAGTACAGGGAATAAGTTAAAATTTTATTTTGGAAGGATGAACTTAGTGGGCTGGGGCTGAAGCTCAGCAGTACAGCGTTCGCCCAGCAAATGTGAGGCCCTGGGTTCAATCCTCAGCACCACATATAAATAAATAAATAAATAAATAAAATAAAGGCATTGTGTCCAACTACACCTAAAAAATAAATGTTTAATTAAAAAAAAAAAAAAAGAAGCAGCATGAATTTGGTAATGATTTTACTGATGGGAGGAGAAAGGATGTGAACAAAAGAAAAATAAATTTTGACTTAACGTTTTTTTAAATATTTATTTTTTAGTGCTAGGGCGAGCACTTTATTGCTGAGCCACAACCCCAGCCCGCTGACTTAACTTTTAATAAATCAGTAGAAATTATCACAGAAATCATTTCAAGACAAATAATTTACTTGCTAGGAACTGATGACTTAGGCTACCTAGAATCTGAATGAATGATACCAAGGAATTTACCTTGATAATGGGACATTTATGTTTTCACTAATTAACCTTGTCTTATTCCAAAATATATAATTTTAGATATCACCATACTAATTTCATTTAAAAGAATTAAGTACCTACCTACAACATTTAAACAACTCTGTATCTGGCATAATCACTTAATAACATATCCCCAGTTCACTAAATAACTGTCAGATTCTAAGTTATACTGACATTAACAAGTAAAATACCAGAGTCCACCATGTTCTATGCTAGTATTTTATTTATACAATCAATGTATGCATAAATTCGTGTCATTTATAAATTATACTCAGAGCCACTTACTAGGTCAAATTAACTCAATGACAGTAAAAAATTATCTATCCTTAGGTTCCCTGGTGTGAAATGCTCATAAATCTAAATGTTAAAGTCTTTAGGGGATCAGAAAATCTTCTCTTTTCATCTGTGCATTTCTCATATAACTCTTTCCTTTTCTTACTGCAAAGCAGTTGGCAGTGTAATTATAAATAATTACTTTTATGTACAATGAAACTGCTAGTTAAAAACAGATCGGTGACAAATTCTTATTTAAAATTAAGGAGCTCTTTTGTTCTATGAACAATTAACTCCTAAAAACTACATGTTGTTTAATACATACAACATGTTAAGTACTAACTTATTACATTTTATCCAAGTCTTGTATAGGGCTGCATCATGTATTAAAGTATACTAAAAAGTTTCAGAGGATAATCTGGAAGTTACATAGGCAAGTAATAAAAAAGAAAAAAAAAACCACGTTTGAAAATGCATCACAGATTTAGGGGCTTATGTAAGTGTATAGTGAAGAAAGTAGCACAGGATAAGAGAAGTTTGTTGTCTTTCCCTTCATCACTAGATAGAGAATTAAAATTAAAACCCAAATGTAGGTCGGCCATGTTATCCATATTGGGTTACCATAACCCGCATGAATACTTGAGAATTTTTATTTAATGACTTTCTTCTAAAGATAAAAATAAACAGGCCTATTTCAGATCTCCATACTCTTTGTTTTACTCTTCAGTACCTTTAAAACTGCTTGAGAGGAAGCATCAATAGGGAAAACATCCCAGAAAAGCTGTACATAGAGTTAACAATGGAAATAAGAAATGGACTGTATGCACATATTTCAAGAGATCTTAAGCATGCAAAAGACCTAATGACCACTGTGTAAGACATTCACTCCTTCAAAAACTGGCACTGCTTTATAATCTCATTACAGTTTAAGAATGAGTCCATGTATAACCTGTGATTAAAACTAATGCAACAAGGGGCTGGGGCTGTAGCTCATTGGTAAGCTTTTGCCTAGCATGAGTGAGGCACTGGATTCGTTTCTTAGCACTACATAAAATATAAATAAATAAAGGTCGTGTGTCCATCTTCAACTAAAAAGTTAAAAAACAAAAACTAATATAAAAGGGATTAAGATATCTTCAACGTTAGAGCTACTACAACCCAATTCTTTGCTGTCTTCCCTATAGTTCCCAAGTTAAAATTAAAGTCTGTAACAGGTAGAGATAAGGTTTTTCCTCAAATATGATCATGATACTGAGTAATAAACATGTGAATTCAAAATAAGGAATGCTTAGTTTTACCTTTTCCTCAATAAGTGAAAGAACTAAAATAGAATTTATGAATAGATATTTTACTTATTCACAGGCATGAGTCCTATGCATAAGGTAGCAATGAGGCTTTCTAATGAATATAAAGGAAAGACGGCCTTTTCTGCTATCATTCAATAGAAGATGGTTTCTGCTTAGATAAGTTCAGAAACAATTTAGCTAACAATAAACTATCATGGAGAAAGGCCTTAAACTAAGTTCTTTCTGTTTAGAGTTTTTTCTTTTTTGGGTATAATGTTACAAATTGATGCTGTATATCAGAATTTTCTTCTACATGTTGTCAGTACTTGCTGTCATTTGGACATAGCTCTAAATTTGCCAAGTGCTTTTACACAAACATCTTGTCCCATCTGAACTTCACAACAGCCCAATGCCTGCAGAATTCATCACTTTCATTTTAAAGATAAAATAACTCAAGCATGTGACATCAACTAACTGCCTAAAACACTTTACAAGGGAAGGCTGGAAAGGAGAGAGAGCAGCTTTTGGATAACAGAGAGCTGTGGTCCTTGATGAACTTAGAAATACATACAAAATGTAAAAAAGAATAATTCTACTCTTGGCTCCTGTCTACATTTTAAAAGGTAAACACATATATTCTTATTCAGAAATCAACTGCCATCCATACAGCAATGCCTTAAAATTGTTTAGGTGGGCTTGTGGACATAAGGGGCTTCATGACCCTAGGTGTAAGTTTGGCAATAAAAATACAGGCCACCCTGATTTCTGTGACTTTGGTCCTTAGCATAGTTTTGGACCAGAATAATCTGTGAGAAAAATTTTCTCTGGGAACCTTTTGAACTTTAAACTAAGAATCAATGAGAAACCCTAGGGAAGCCCTAAAATACCCTTTTGTCTCCCACTTCTTATACAGAGATTTTCATTATCTTCTGTACTACGGCTGCTCCTTCTCAGTTCAACCTCTCGTTTCCTATACAAGCCTGTTTTAGCAGTCAGAGAAAGAACTTGTCTACTGAATATGTAAGGCTAAATTCTACAGAAGGCTTCAGGTGGAATTAATTTCCTTGTGTTACTTAAATGAATGAACAGATATTCATACCATACATATTTGTCTCCTTAAAACACAGACATTTGTCATTACATGAACTTTCCATTAATGTGATTTTTATGCTTCAGAGCTATTTTCCTCAGTCACTTCTGCTTTAATGTTCCTTATTATCACTTGGTCATAAAATTACTAATTTTTCATTATGTATATTTTCAGATTTTCACTTTTTCCATGACTTTAGCCCTTATATAGAGTTGACTTACAGTTTTCAAAGAGTATATCACATTTAAAAGTCCTAAAAAATAGTTTAAGTATTTTTATCAATGGCATATGTTTCATATTTCTGATGAGGAAACAGAAGCCTAAAGAAAAAATAGGTGGTTTAACCAAGGTCATAGAGCCAATCAATGACAAATCTTCTACTGCTATCTAGATCTATTGATTCCTCACCAAGTATCAAAATCCAAAATTGTAGGGTATAGGGGTGTTCCTCTCTCAGTCTAAGAAAAAGACTGAGAAAGAAAAAGTAAAAGATAATTCCCCATCCCTTTAAAAGTAAAGTATTTTTAAAATCTACCTCAGGATGATTCTGGCAATTTCTTATCCCACAAAAGTCAACCAAAACAACCTGATAAAAGCAAACATGACAAGGGTCATGGATCCATAAAGCATATTAAGTATATAAGGTGGTTAGACATTCTTCTGGGGGAAAAAAAGACTTAAAATTCATTAGTTTAATGAAAAACCAGAACTGAGTTAAAGAACAGCAATTTCATCTATTGTTAAAATAGCAAATAACCTTCCTAGTTCCAAGCACGTGCCAAGTTTAGTCATGCCTACTTTCAAATACAAAACTAAAGCTGCCAAATAGTCCTGAATAGAATAAGGAGCTGATCATTTAAACATCTTTGAACTTTAGCATTATCTGTAGTACAGTTGTCCCTATCCTTTCTATCTCACATAGTAATGAGAAGCAAATGAGATTATATAGCGAGAATGCTTTAGAAGTTATACAATTGTGGAGCTGACTTACTGTCTTGTTTCAACAGTAAAAGCAAGCTCCAATTTGTTTCTATTAAACTACCCACAGTAAGAACAAGCTTAAAGGTCTTTATATAGGCTTTACATAGGATCAAACCTGGAATACTAGCTGCATGTTGGCACATGGCTGTAATCTCAACGGCTAGGGGGCAATGGATGGGGAGTGCTGACTGCCAAAGTAGGAGGATTGTGAGTTCAAAGCCAGCCTCAGAGATTTAGTTAGGTCCTAGGCAACTTAACGATACCCTCTCTCTAAATAAAACATAAAAAAAGCTGGAGATGTGGCTCAGTGGTTAAGTACCTCTGGGTTCAATCTCTGGTACTAAAAAATTTAAAAAAATTAAAAACCTAGAAATACTGTTTGCCCTAGAAATACTATTTGTTTTAATAAACCAAGGAAAATGGCTTAGCCATGTAATAAATAAAAGTTTTGTTTTTTTTTTTTTTGAGAGAGAGAGATAGAGAAAGAGAACTATTTTTTAAATATTTATTTTTTAGTTTTCGGTGGACACAACATCTTTATTTTATTTTTATGTGGTGCTAAGGATCGAACTCAGCGCCCCGCACATGCCAGGCGAGGGCGCTACCACTTAAGTCACATCCCCAGCCCACAAGTTAAGTTTTAAAAGACTAATGTTATATATAACTAATAAAAAACAATAGCAAAGAAGACATTTTAGGAAAAAGGAGAAACAATTACATTACCTGATCCAGACCCTGATGTTGTCATATCATAAATTAAATCTTTTAATGTAGTACCCTCTGAAATAAAAGGGCGATCTAATGAAGGATCCTCTTCATTTGGCACTCGATGGTGAATGACAGTGCGGTTATGGCAGATATAGACCATCAACATGAGTGAGATGCAGACGAAGCAGACCGGTCCAGCAATGACAGCTGCCAGCTCGACGGGACCAAGGCCAGGAGACTGCTTTACTGAAAAAGGGCCTCAAGTGAAATAAACATCAACAACAACAAATAACGATGTAGAGGCAGCACCTACATTTTCCTCACCCTCCTCATTTTCTACAATTAGCTACTGCCACCACTTAGTCATAGGTCATCATAGCCGATCATCAGGCTCAAATCCAGGAGTAGAGATTCAGTCTTCTCCCATTGTCTTCCCACCCACTTTCATGATCTCAAGCACTGTCAACACCTTCTCACTCTTCCCGTATTCTCCAGCCATCATCTAAATCACAAGGCCAACTATCACCAAAATCCTAGGATCTCCCCCATTTGTCACCTCAGATCACTAGTAAAGGAATCAATAACCTAAAACAACTTGCACTCTGTCTTTTAGAATGTTTTTGCTTGCTTGTTTGTTTTTCTCAGTACAGGATTGAACCCAGGGCCTTGGGTATGGAAGGCAAGTGTTCTACCCCTGAGCTACGTCCTCAGCCCCATTTTCCAACCCCCGTAAGTGCTTTTGGCTTGTCTAGTACATGCTTGACTAGTACATGCTGATAGCAGAGGGAAAAAAATGCATAAATACAAAAAAGTGAAAAAAAAATTATCACCTCACCATCTCAAAACAGTTCACATTTTAGTACAAGTGTCTTCAACATGTAATAATTTTTTTTTTTAATACCAGGGATTAAACTCAGGGGTGCTTAATAACTGAGCCACATCTCCAGCCCTTTTTTATGCTTTATTTTGGCTAAGTTGCTTAGGGCCTCGATACAATGCTGAAGCTGGCTTTGAACTCCTGCCTCAGTGTCCCACACAGCTGGGATTACAGGCATGCAGAGCTGGCTTCAACAATTTTTTAAGGCCAAGTATGTCCTTTGTTTTTTCAATGGTTTATATACATATATATTTTTCCCTATTTTAACCATCTGAACTTTAAATTCCAGATCATTTATTGTCTCAATAATTAACATTTTGCATTGTTTCAGAACCACATGAATCCTGAGCCTGACTGGTTCACTGCTCACTACCATTTCTTTTCATATCACATCTTATCTATTCTTCAGATCTTCAACTGGATTAATTTCTTATATCAAATACTATTTCTAGTAATTTCTTTTAGGAATAATATTTAGATCCTTATACATTTAATAATTATCCAAAGATGGCTCTTGCCTTCGTACACACACAAAAAAATCTGGGCTTATACAAGAATTCTGACAATCAATACAGAATGTTCCATTGCCTTCTTGATATTTAAAAAAGCAGAAAGTCCTAACAGTTTTTTCCTTTTATGGGTAAGCAGTGTTTACATGCACTAAATGCTTATAGATTTTTCATTCTTGAAAATGATACTTTTTAAATTATTTGTGTTTGAATAATTATTTTTTCATTAATCTTACCTGACATTTTTCTCTCTTCTTTCTGCTCTCACGTCATTTTCTGGAATTCTAATAAGCATACTGTGTCACCTAGAACTGTTCCCCATCTCTCTTAAATTGCTCACCAACTGTCTTTTTCCTCTGAATTGTAACAATTTCTTCAGCTCGGCTATAAAATCACAGCATCCAGTCTGCTGTTCACTCCCAATATTGCATTTTTAAAAGCATCCATCAACTGAGCTTTTCTCTGAAAGCAATCTTTTAATAACTATGAGATGTTCTCATTTTGTAGTGAACAACTAAAAACGGACCTTGGGCTGTCTAAAAGTTCTTCCCTAACAACTGGAAGCTTATTTCATAGGATTACATCTATTCTAACTTATCCAGTTCAATTCACTTATTTGAACCACTGCACCCTTTCATTTGATAATTTTTAAATTTGATTATTTTGATTTGGAAATGAGGAATTTGTGAGTATTTAGAATTAAAAATTAGGTGATTACCTAAGGTTTTTTAAATTTCTATTCAGGTGTTCAAAGTTCAAGCAACAGAAATGGGAAATTTGGGAATTATCACTTTCTTTGCCATTTTAGAATTGCAGGTGCCTATATAAAGACATTATAGGCTGACAGTGCTATCACAGGGTGCTGCGCTACCTTGCTAAAACCAGGAAGAGGGCTCCCTCTTTCTTCTGAGCTGCAGCCTTGTTTCCTACTTTAATCAGTGTATAGCTTGGACCACCTGAGTTAAAAGTGAACACTGAGGTCTGACTTTAAGCAATGGAACCAGAGGCTCCCTAAAAGAAGGAAGGAGTTTGCCCCTGAAGTCTAATCCCTCAGCTTAAGTTTCCAGTGGGATTTTGCAAAAAAGGTCCTTTCACTCATGTCCTTATTATATGGTAGGTCCATCTTCACTAGTCTGGTGTCATTCGTTTGTAAATGAAGAAATTCCTCACAAATGTTGGCATGTAAGTGGCATTCTTCCATTAATTCTGCTAGCATTCATGTAAGTTCCCCCCATTTTTATATTCCTTTGATTATTACAAAGGAATTTGAGGAAAGTGGTAAAATGTTTAAAATATATGTAGTCAAAGTTCCATTTAACCCAAAACTTCAAAATCAATCCAATCTTAAGAGTTGATGAAATATTCAAATTGCTGACTCTACCAGGACATTTTAAAATATAAACTATGGGTGATACCAAAAATCTAGAAATCATGTACACTTAACTTATAAAGATCATAAAACAAGGTGAAATTACAAAATGAAAACATCTAGACTATTAAGTGCTATTCTCAATTCCTGCCCATTAACCGTCTGTTTATTGCTTTTATAGGCAAGAGCATTACACAAAGAAGAAATTATTCTGAGCACAAGGTGGGGAAACTGTGAGGACAAACTGCTACTTTGGGACGTGTCAGAATTTGCTTTTAAGAGACTACCCTTTTAGGCATAACAAATCTCACTGAAACAATCTTCTCTAACAACACATGTATCCAGGATTCAGGATCTTGGCTATTCTTACAACACTACAACTATGAAAAAGTCACTTCTTGCTTCTACCTTAAAACAACTTGTGTGGGACAATTTATATAATCCCTTTCAGTTTCTGAAGGAATTTCTCTGCAATCATAGAATTTAAGAG
Source organism: Urocitellus parryii (assembly GCF_045843805.1). Taxonomy (NCBI): domain Eukaryota; kingdom Metazoa; phylum Chordata; class Mammalia; order Rodentia; family Sciuridae; genus Urocitellus; species Urocitellus parryii. Next base: position 179,142,887 of record NC_135534.1, on the reverse strand, counting down.
CTTTCTTAGTAGTAGCCAGAAAAAAAGTATACAACAACTTACCAGTAGTTGGGAGCTCTATTTTATTGCAGTGGTCCTGATTGCAACAATATGTTGTAGTAACAGACCCAGTTTTTGAAGAGGGTGCACATACAAATGGTCTATCTCGAGGAATTAGGTCAATTTCAGCTATACACATACTATTATGTATAACTTTGTCTGTGGTCTCCGTGACAGAGACAAAGCAAAGCCCATCTGTCACACAGGTAAAATTATCTTTTGTACAGAGGTGGCAGAAACACTGTAGTGCTGGGGAGGGAAAAAAAACAAGATCCTATTAGGAAAATAAATCTCAAGATTAACAGCTTAAAATTATTTGACATTTACACTATTATTATATTCTCAATCTTTTTATTACATAATTTCAATGCACTATTCAAAAACAACCTTTTGCCCTTAGACCTTCCAAAGTCTGTTGAGAGCCACATACACATAGAAGCCCAAGGAAATAAAGTTTGGGTCCAGGCTTTTTCTAAAAATGTTTATGTTTAATCAAACATAAAAAATGTTAAGCAAAATTTCATAAAACATTGCCCTCTTATTTGAAACAAAGTGCATTAAAATTAAAAATTTAAAAATTTTGAATTTTAAATACCTATTCTTAGTCCCCAACTGCATTCATATATATCCCTCCTGGGGAGCAAATGTGTGAAATAACCAACACCAATGTGGGTTGGAAATGCCATTTCAGTGGATTTATGGTAATGGAATAATGGAAATAGATTCATATTGAGTCAGATACTCTTTATTCATCTTAGTGTAAACCCTGAGAAAGACATTTATCTTCCAGCTAAGATGGGGATACTCTCTCTCAGTAAAGTCAAGCAACAATTCAAATATGCTCCACCCTTAGAGGCAACCTCGTTACATAAATAACTGGAGAAACACTAATTCAATGTCCACTTACGTTTATTTAATCTTCACAGCTCAACTCCAGGAATGACCCCTTTAGGGAAGTCTAATTACCATCAACACCTTCCCATATACACAGACACCTACACACACTAAATCATGCTCTCTTAAGTGCTCCCCAAGATACACATTGCTTACCACAATTGCTATTTGTTTTTCTTCCCCATATGAAACTCTAAATTCCTTGAAGCCAGAGATCTGTTAATCATTTCTGTAACTCTATCATCTAGCACTATACATGTTACACAGCATCAAACAATGCTTGTTGAACAGAATGGGCGCTTACATCTCACCATGTTCTCACAAAGTTATAAGGCATAGATGTGTCCTTAAGTCCAATCAAACTTTCTTCATACTCATTGGCAAGGGAAAAGAAAAAGTCCAGATATGGGGAATGGCCATCTAAGATGAGACCAGGTATATACTGGCTAGGCAGATAGGCAGGCCAGGAGAATGCTAACTCCCTGAATGAATGACTAACTTACAGTATAGGAGTTAACTCAGCAGGCCCAAGCTGCTCAAACCCTGCACATTTCCAACAAAGCCCTATCTTCAGGACTAGCCTTGACTGGTTCCTGGGAGATGGGCTTCCTAGCCTCTGGAATATTCTCCCTGATAACAATGCTTCTGTTTGCCTGAGGCCTTCAGTACCAATTTGATCAGATAGTTTATGCTAACAATGTGATTTACAGTGAATACCTCTCTTTGATGTTGGAGTTGGAAGGGCAGTGAAATCTGAGTAGTTGAAGTCAAGTCACACAGACTACAAACCTACATGACAGACCCTCCAATAAAACCCCTGGTCATCGAAGCTCAGGTGAGCTGCCTTGGTTGGCAACATTTTACACACATTGTCCTGTGTTACTGTTGAGAGAATGAAGGCCATTTGTCTATTCTATCATCTACTCTACCATGATAGACACATGGAACCTGGACTGCACTCTAGATGCCTTTCCCCTTTGCTAATTTTAACCTATATCATTTCACTGTAACAAACCATAGCCATGATGATAATAACTTTTCTGAGTTCTGTGAGTCCTTCTACCAAGTCATAATGTCCAAGTTGGGACTCCCAACTGCCTTGCTAAACTCAAACTCATGAATGATAGGTTCTCCTCAAGCAGTTGTTTCTTGACTGCTGGTATAATTACCACACTTGTCTACTACCTTTACAGACAAGAGCAGTATTACTATAATCATTATAAAAAAAAAGTTCTTTTTCTTCATAGACACCTATTTGACTTAAGTCTTCCCAAGTCTGAAGGGAACTCAAGGCGGCTACAAGAGACACGATCATAACCTAAGTTAAGAGACAGTGACTTTCATGATAATGTTTGCTGGTGAGTATAAAGTCCCTGGATATAATTTTCTAAGGAGGGATTCTGAGCTGGGAATTCATGGTCCAGCTTCTGAAGTACATAAATCCCATTAACTATAAGACCAAATATCGTATATATTTGCATTTACAAGCAGAAAGTCTATAGCTTTCAACAGAATTCACAAAGGGATCTGTTATCCACAAACGATTAAAACCACCAATACTGTTATCATCTTCTCCCGACTCCTCCTTGCTCACAAGTAGCTGTTCAACCTAAGTGCCGCCCTCAACCAGTGCAAGCAGCTGAACTTAAGGTCGCTCGTGTGAATTTCCTGGGTCACCAAATAAAACACAGACACACACTTTACTTTTAAATCAAGCTTCAGGTCGGCTCCTCCACTCTCAGCCTCAAGTTCCCCAAATGGGAGAGTGAGGAAAGTCACGAGAGGCTGGCGAGAGAGACAGAGAGCATGTTCGGATGAGCTTTTATTGGAGGGACCTTCATTCTTAGAAAGTTCCATCCAAAAAAGGTCAGGAAGGGCAGGGTTACAAGGACAGGTGAGAGTAATTCGACCCATGGGACTGCAGAAAGACACGCCTATGTCTGAAGACACATTCTGCTACTTCAAGGATCGGGGCAATATCCAGGTCACTATGAAAGTCACCAACAGAGTCTCTCTGATTCCGGGAAGGAGAATGCCAGTCATTCAAGGAGGGCTTCCAACATATTCCTGCTTTTTTCCTTGAAAAAGCAGATGATGGGTCTCTTTTTTGAGTCCCTGAATCCTTGCTTTGAAGGCTCACCATCCTACCAAAGAGAATTAGTAACAAAGAGAACAATACAAGAATATACCATGGAAAATGTTTAAAAGTGTTTCCAGGGTTAGAGCTGTTTAATATTTGATCGGCGAAAGAAGTAGGATCCAAAAAATCTATCTTGCTTTTTTATATATTTTGAATATGATGATGGAGCTCCAAAAGATCCAAGCTGTTATTATTATTTTGCCAAATACCCAACAAATGGTTTCTAACCTTCTCCCAATCTCATTGGGAAGCCCTGTATTTGGCGGCAGTAACACATACATACTTACAGCTAGCGTGACATTTAAGTCTTTCCTTGAATTTCAAAGCTGAAAGTTCATTACCAATATTTATGACAGTAGCCTCTAAGGCACTTAGCTTAGTCTCAATACTTTCATCAATATTTATTTATATATTATATTTATTTATCAGTATTCTGAGCCAAATTATTAAGAAAATTTGCATGTTGAATATTTTGGGATATGGCCACCAAAGCTGTGACCGTTGAAGCAAAAAAAGAAACCAAGGCAACAACTCCCACTATTATGAGTCCAAGAGCACGTTTAGGTCTCACTAGCTGTTGTAAGACTTGAAAACTAGCATCAGCTTACCATGCCTCTGAAATATTACCTGGCAATAAGACCAAAGAGGGCTGATGGAATATCAGCATTCCCTTTTCCCTATTATATCTGGTGATATAGTTAGTTAAATTACATTTACTACATGTTACAAGATATCTATCATCTTTCCATTCAACTTTTATATTTCCAGTAATTAAAACGTAAGGAGATTGAACACAGGCTCTAAGCCATAGCAAGAACCTTCCTTATAGTTCTTGCCTACAAAATCTGGTAAAGGTCTGTTAGTAAAATGTAAGAATCCTGAGGCAGCAATTAAGCGCCAAATATCTTTCTGAATGCCACCTTCAATGAAGGTCAAGATGTTGCTAACAAATCCTCCAGGAGTCATTATGGCAGTACTTTTGCACAACTGCCTTTTTTCAATTTTAGGAGACCAGTCCAAAATATACCCACTATTTCTAGACACCTTATGTTTTACTGGAAAAGTATTTATACAATCCATCCACTTAGGAAAGGTGCCGATTTCTATCGCAGAATGGTTAGGAGGAATGAGGTATTCATGGACGTTCTGCTGAGATGACTGGTTTGTTATGAGAAAGTCCCATTTTAATAACTGATCTGATAAAAGGTTTTACATCTCCATTACCAGTACGATTAGTTGGTCTAGGTCTCCCAATTGCTGTCTTTTCCTCAAATGATACTTTTAGACAGCCAGCATGTTTATTGTGGGACCAACACAAAAGTAATTGGGCACTATAGCCAGAATAATTAAATCTAGTCACATGATTGGGAGTAATATAAATGTCTGTAAATCCTCCCATGAGTCATTAGTAAATACCGGGATGGATTCTCCAGTCCACAATGCTGGGTGTACTAGAGGTAGATCTGGAAAATATGTTCAATAATTCTCTCCCTGATTCCCTTTTACTTGACAGCTCAATAAAGCTATTACTGCAGCAAGCATCATTGTTGGAATTTTAACTTTCCCTTGCTGTTGAATCATTCGTGTAGCCCACAGCATCAATTTCTTCAGGTCCTTCCACGAGATTAGCTTCCTCATTCGGTTTCTCAGGGTCATCACTCTTCTTCTCTTCTTTTGAGGTTTCTTCTTTTTGAGGGAAGTCTTCTCTGGGTGGATCTTCAGTCCTTTGAATCTTGGTTCTAAGTCCTCTATGCCTGGCAGCACGTTCAGGTACCCAAATAGGATGAAAAGCACCTTCTGGAAAAATACAAGCATGACCTCTGCCCTACATAATCACTGGATCTGGTCCTTTCCATTGACCAGTCTGTAAGTCCTTCCACCAAACTCGGCCTAAAGGGCCTGTTGCTATGGAAGACATGTGTTGCTAGCTGCAGTGTGATCTGAGTCACAATTTAGAAAATTTAAAAGAAACAGAACATGATTGAGGTTATTTTGGGGAGTCATAATCCTATCTCCCCCTTTTAGTTTTTGTAATTGTAGATAAATGAGCTCATTCTACAACGGCTTGAACTTGAAGATTATAAGGAATACCTGTTTTATGATTAATCTGAAACTCTTGGCAAAATTGTTGAAAAGAAGCTTACATAAGCTGATGCAGTATCAGTTTTAATCTGTAAAGGACATCCTAATGCTGAAAAAGCAGCTAAACAATAAGAAATAACATGTTGAATATTTTCTTTTGTACGGGCTGAAGCAAAGATAAATGTAGAATAAGTATCTACAATTACATGAACATAGCATTGTTTACCAAATTGAGGAATGTGAGTTACATCCATTTGTCATAACTGATTGGTTTTAATCCACGGGGATTTAAAGATGAAGCGTATAAAATATACTGGAGGCTGTGATGTACAATTTGATGAGCTTGTTCTCTGGTAAATTTTTTACGTAAGCTAGAAGCATTTTGACAATGTAAAGAATGCAAAGATTGTGCCCAGTCATATAAAGACATTTGCTGACAAACAGCAACTAAGTTATCAATATTATCATTACCTGATGTTAGAGGCCCTGGAATATTAGTGAGGGCCCATATGTGGCCTATAAAAACATGGGTGCTTTCGCATTTGCATTGTCCTCTGTAGGATATGAAACAAATTGAGTAACTCTTATGATGATGTATATACAATAATTGAAGTTTCAATATTTTCCAACTGCATATAAGCTGTCAGAATAAATATTAATGGGCTCATTTGTAAAATAACTTAAAGCACAAATGAGAGCTTGTAGTTCTGCTCACTGGGCAGAAGCACATGAGGTTTGTATTACTTCTGATGAACATGACTATAAAAACCTGCTTTACCTGAACTTGAGCATCAGTGAATACTGTCAGTGCACCATTTATTGGTTAAGCACATACAATCCTTGGAAAAATAAATGACATTATTAATGCAAATTGAATAATTTTATCATGAGGATAATGACTCTCTATCTGACCAGGAAAATCAGCAAAAGCTACTTGCCATAAATTAGAAGTTTGAAAGAGCCAATCATTCTGTTAAGCAGAAAGTGGAATGATTATAACATTAGGTTCTGATCCAACTAGTTGCAAAACTCCTGTTCTGCCCTTTATCACTAATTGAGCAATAAAATCATGAAAAGGAGTTAATGAGTTTTGAGGAGAGTGGGCTAAATGAATCCACTCAATAATTCCCAATGTTTGCTGTATCACCCCTGTAGGAGCATCAACAGTTGGAAATATCAATAAACATATAGGCTCTTGTGGATTAATTCTAGTAAGTTGAACATTTTTAATAGCAATTTCAACTTCCCTTAAAGCCGCTCTCACCTCTGCTATGAGCTGATGAGAAGTTGGAGAAGGATCTCCCTATAATATCTAGAATAAAGGATTTAAATCTGAAGTAGTTAGCTTTAAAGATGGCCCCAGCCAATTAATAGCTCCTAATAATTTTTGAAAATCATTAAGGGTGTGTAACTCCTTGACTCTTATTTGTAAGTTTTGAGGACAGATTGTATGTCCTTCAATTACATGACCTAAATATTGAAAAGGAGATATCTGTTACACCTTCTGAGGCGCAATGCACAAACCCATTGCTGTGAGTAAAGTCTCTAATTGGGCAAAAGTTTTTTAAAGTACATCTGAATTAGCATGAGCTAAAAGTATGTCATCCATAAAATGAATAATATATACATCAGGGAATTTTTTCCTCACAGGTGCGATGATAGCCTGTGCCGCAAAATTTTGACACAGGGTAGGACTGTTACACATTCCCTGAGGCAACACTTTCCAGCAATACCTTTTGACTGGTTCTTTAAAATTAATTGCCGGGACAATCAAGGCAAACTTTTTACAGTCATCTGGGTGCAAAGCTATAGAGAAAAAAACAATCTTTTAGATCTACTACTATCAAATTATAATTTAAAGAGTTAGGGGCTGGGGATGTGGCTCAAGCGGTAGCACGCTCGCCTGGCATGCGTGCGGCCCGGGTTCGATCCTCAGCACCACATACAAAGATATTGTATTCGCCAAAAACTAAAAATAAATAATAAATATTAAAATAATAATAATAATTTAAAGAGTTACCTGTTAGAGAAGGAAGCCCATATTGTAATGCTCCTATGGGCTCTATAACATGGTCAATAGCTCTAATAATCTCCAATTGCCAGATTTTTTCTTAATTACAAAGATGGGTGTGTTCCAAGGGCTGACCATAGGCTCTAAATGACCAGCTTGAAGCTGTTCCTCATTTAACATACGGGCTATTTTAAGTTTTTTTCCCTGTTAGGGGCCACTGACTAACCAAGATTGGCTCTTCCGTGAGCCAATTGACTTTTTCTGTTGTCTTTTGGGTCAGGGAAAAGGTCAGGGCCCCTACCAAAAATTTTGGCTGGGTGCATTAATTAATCTGTAGAGGAGACTGGGTCATAAGTAGGTATTCGTCCTGTAAGTTTCTCTCAATTTCCCTAGGAGTAGACCCTTGATTAAGTTCTTTAAATGACCTGATAGAATTTGGAGTTTCTAATAATAATGCTAAACTGCTTAGGATATCTCTTCCCCATAAGTTTGAGGATGGATTGTATGTCCTTCAATTAGTGTGTCCAAAACATAAGGCTTAAAAATTCCAGTATTTCCAACTCCGTCTTCCTAGCGAAGATACTGGGCACTCTGGGCAGGCTGAGAAATCGGCCCTGCCTTCTAAATTGGCTGGCGTGGTAGGTAAAGGCCAGGTTTTAGGCCAAAATCAGTGAGATAAAACAGATTTATCTACTCCAGTATCTAAGATTCCTCGAAATTTTTTATGATTGATTTTAAGTTCCAGTAGGGGGCACTCCTGCTGGACTAATTGAGCCCAATATGCTCGATGCAGGGACCCAGAAGTTAAGGTTTTAAGTGGGCTGTCCACGGAACGACAGGGTAAAAGTACTAATTGTGTTAGCAGTCTTCAGTAGAGAGCCTAATAGCATATTCTGATTTTACAGTGATTGTTAGCTCATCTCTAAAATCTGGATCAACAACTCTTGGTATTACCTGGATTGTTCTTTAAAATTATTTCATCCCCAAATTAGGCCTACAGTACCTGGGGATAATGGCCCACAGACTCCAGTAGGAACTCGCTGTGGTCCCATTTCAGGTGCTAAATCTATTACCATGGCTGGTCGTAAAAGTACAGTCTGGGTGGAGCTGACCGGTAATAAGGATGATCTGCCCTGGTCAGTTGTGATGACATCAAAGCCTGAGACTCTAGCGCCTCCTCTGCCCTTTATTTGGTGGGCCTGGGGAAGGCCCCGACTTCTGGTTTTTGGCATCAAAGGAGGCAGAAGTGAAGGCAAAAATGGAGGTGGGCTGCCACCATATCAGTTCCATTCCCCCTTGCCACGTGGCATTTTGTTCTGTAATGCTGCTGGCATGAACTGGGAAATGCTTCTGTCCTGTTGTGCTGAGATTCACAGTCTTGCGCCCAATGTCTGGTCCTCCCACAATTAAAATACTACTGGCTAGAATGGCATCTCTGGGATTCAGGCTGAAGTACCTGCTTTAAAGCAGCAGTGAGCGTAAAACCTTGTAATTGTGTGGGGTCAACTTCCACAAAAAGGCAAATAAATTCTGAGACTGTCCCTTTTTTCTGATGAGGTCAGAGGATGTCCTGACAAACTTTATTGGCATTTTCAAATGCTAGCTGTTTAACTATGAATTGGGAAGCATGCGAATCCTCGATTGATCTGTTAGCTGCCTGGTACAGGCACGCTACAAAATCGAAGAATTGTTCTTTGAGCCCTGTTTATCTTATTGATCTTGGGAAGAAATTTTCAGCCAAGCTTTTGTGGCACACGCAGTAATCTGATCATGAATTGCTAAATCATAGTTTAACTGTCTCTCTGGGTCTGCAAGTTCTCCAGTTCCGTTAACATTTGTAAGGGAGCTTCAAGATTTCATCTCCTGTTTCTCTCAGCCCGATAGGTACAAAATCGGTCCAGTGGGACTGCTAGAAGAGGTAGTCACCCCCAGAGAGACAAGCCTTTGCCATTGAGATCCAGTCATTTGGGGGTAAAGGCTCTTGACACAACGAACTGACCAGACTTTAAACAAATGGCAAGTTACGGCCATAGGTACCCCAAGTGTTTTTTGAGTTCTTTTAGAGTTTTAAAGGGAACTACAGCATGCACACAAACACACTGGTTTTTCTGCTCATGAATCTGGAAAAAGCTGAAAACCTGTAATGTTTTCCTCCACTTTCTGTACTCTTCTAAGGCCACATTATAACGGCATAAACATGGCAACTGCCAGTTCAGAGAAATGACTGAACCTTATTCTCCCAGAGGAGAGTGGTCGAATTTGGATGGCGGGTGCTGGCCCAGCTAAACATAATCTAGCATAACCTTCCTCTATTTCTTCCTCATCTATGGATTGAGTGCCCTCAGACTGTGACTCTTTTTCATCTATTTACAGTCCATTTTGTTCCTCTCCATTTTGAATTTGCCTCACAGAAATCCAGTTGGGACTAGTCTCCTCTCTGAAACACACCCTTTGGCGCTCCTCTGAGCTGCTGAGTCTGCCTGGCTCAATGGAGACTGAGCTTTTGATTTTAGGTCTTGCCTCAAGGCAGCTTGTCTATGACTCCAAAGCTGCAGTTGTGAGTGAAAAGTGATTCCATCCTCAATCCCGGTAGGGAAAGAGAAAACCTTTTCAAAGCAGCCTCTTGCTCCAAACTCCTAACTGCCTTTGAAGTCCTTTTAATAGGTCCTCGGGGGACCACTGGTCTTGATCTAGGTCATCAAAAAGACACACATTTCTAACGCAGTGCAGACCCTCTGAACACTCTCTATTATAGTTCTAGACAGCTTGGCAGAGAGACATCCTTTATATAGTTTCCTATCTAGTTTCTCCCAAGTTCATAAACCCAGTAAATCTTGCTGACAAAGCCATGGGCACACCATGCTAACCATTTTTAGGAAATGGGCTAGCTAGATCCTTTTCACTTGTTTTCCTCTCTGGGTGATTATCGTCTCCAGAATTGTTAAATACAATTCTTTAATTGAAGACATGGAACTGCCCATGATAATTCTTTAACGTTCCTGGCTCTAAAACTTTCTGCTTCCTCCGTTACCCTTCAAAAAATTCACTGCCCACTAAATGTCTATAGCGCACTCTCAATCAACCTGGAAATTCACCTATGAGCGGTCCCTATTCGGCTGTCACCTGCCACCCTGAGCCAGCATGGACAGCTGAACTTAAAGTCGCTTGTGTGAATTTCCTGGGACACCAAATAAAACACAGACACACTTTAAGTCAAGCCTCAAGATGGCTCCTCTGCTCTCGGCCTCAAGCTCCCCAAATGGGAGAGTGAGGAAAGTCACGAGAGGCTGGCAAGAGAGAGAGAGCACGTTCGGAAGTGAGCTTTTATTGGGTGGACCTTCATTCTTAGAAAGTTCCATCCAAAAAAGGTCAGGAGGGGCAGGGTTACAAGGACAGGTGAGAGTAATTCGACCCATGGGGCTGCAGAAAGGCACGCCTATGTCTGAAAACACATTCTGCTACTTCAAGGATCGGGGCAATATCCAGGTCCCTATGAAAGTAACCGACAGAGCTCTCCAATCCCGGGAAGGAGAATGCCAGTCATTCAGCGAGGGCTTCCCACGCCTATGCAGTCTAATTATTACCTTTACTGGTTACTCTACCAAAAGCTTAGTACAAAAAATTAATAACTCACAGCTGTAGTCCTCAAAGAGTTCCAATGACTACTGAAGGACAAAATTATAATACAATGTGGTAACTGCTACATCTAAAACATGGTCATGAATATGCCTCTAGTATTCAAAGACCACCATGGCTGCCCTTGTGTAAAAAAGAGCTAAATAAATACTTTGTCTAACAATCAAAACTTACTAGGGTAAAACTCTTAACTATTACATGATCACTAGTTCTTGACCTTGATCTTTACAAGTACTCTCTCAACAAAGTTTAAACCCCTCTCTTCTGTCTCTCATCCTTAAGATTCTATTCAAACAAGATCTTCTCCAAATATGCTCTATACCTCTTGCCTTCAGATAACTGGTAGATCCTTTCAATATGTTCCCACATTCCTCTGCATACCTTGAAGATGAGTGCAAATCAATCTATTTATAGTTTGCTGTTAAAGTGCCTTTCATTACCTTAAGAAGGGCCATATTTTGTTGTTATTCATGTCTTTCAATTCTGGATCCCTAGGTAAGGATCAGAAAAATATTTGCTAAAACAATGTTTCGGATTCAAGAGGTCACAAACATAATGGGAAAAGGAGTTTAAGAGTTGTGTGCACATTTAAAAAAATATTTTCATGTCAAAGATAATCTAAAAATAATAATAAACATTCTGGATGTTCTGGATCATAAATAGCCACTGGCTAAACAAGCACTGTCACTAAACTTTTACCGTTGCTTCTGTAGCTGTATGAAGATCTCATTTGGGTCAAATGTCTTTGTGACAAACTTTACACAGAGAAAAATTTCACAATGATTGTAACAATAAAAAAATACAGGGAATTTGAATCATAGAAGCATCTGGCAATATAGGCACGGCATAACCAAAATCCAAAAGCCTAACAGCCAATACTATGTATGCACTATAATATATAGAAATCTTACATGATTCTTAACTTTGTAGTTCAATCCGCAAAAGTTCATTAGTAGTGAAAGTGATTCTAAGTATAGGATGACATTTCTCTATTGTCATTTCTGGCAATAATTAATTGGTTTAGAAAACCATTTAACGAAGATTTCAATAATATAATATTGTTAACCTTATATACCAGTGAACAAAACAGCTGAGATCTCATTAAAACTGCTATTTTAAGGAATGTTTGCTGGCAAGTGTTTTGGTTAGGTATCAAATCTCATTATTCTGAACTTATCAACAAAGCCCTGAAGTCATTAGTATCATCTTACACAACATTACTGATGAGAATAGGCACTTGCAGCTTTTATTATCACTGAAGTTAAAATACTGAAACAGATTTAAAGTGGAATCAGACCCAAGGCTATTCATTTTCTACTGTGAAACCTAAACATCATCTGTCAATTAACCTGAGTTTTTTTATAGTTGTCTTTGTATTTAATTTGCAGATTTGATTTACAGTGGCAAATGAGACAGAAACATAAGGGGTTGTATCTAGTTTCATGTCTATACAATTTACATAACATCATGAAAAATACATTCAGTACTTTTTCTTTCAAAGAAATCATTATATTATGGTAAACATGAAAAAGTGCACTGAAAAAAGTGCTTCTCTTAACTACTCTTTCAATAAGAACAGGTCACTAGACAAACATAAACATCATACAACACAAATTTATCTCTTCAGGGAATTTTAAAATTCTGTTTTGCCACTCTCAATTAAATACAAAATTATTGTTATGTGACATGGCAAAACAGTTTAGAGAAAAATTAAAAAAGGAATTTAAAGATTTCCATGAACACATGAACTTTAATACCCATTTCTTAAAAATTCAAATTAATTTTACTAAAAGATCTTGACCCCTGGCTACACCTCAATCTTTCATTATTAAACTAGGTTTTTGTTTTAATTTTTAAATGCATGCATAGAGCAATATTTCATCTAAAAGAAATGTAAAATGATGTCTCCTTCCCACCATACCCAGAGCCAAAGTTCATTTTCCCACTGTGCAACACCATCACCAATTTGACTTTTTCATTATTTCAGCAATTATTCATTGAGCATCTCTAAGTGCCAGGAACTACATGAGCTAATATGGGGTGTAGGGATGGACAACAAAGTTATCTGCACCTTAGTAGTTCATTGGGGTGGATGAGTAAAGCACTAAATAGATCATTAAAACTCAGAGTACAAAGGAAAATAAAGTACTTCAATTCTGCTGAGGTAGAAAATGTATCAAGAAAAGCAGCATAGGGCATTCAAGCTGGAACTTGGAGAATATGTACAATCTGCTAGGTGGATACTTATAAGCAAGAAATTCTGACTGGGTTGTTTTTGTTTGTTTTGAGGGTGGCTTTGTTTTGGGTTTTTTATTTGTTTTCTCTCAGTGGCAGGATTTCATCCTTAATGGTTAGAATCCAAGTAAGTTCACCAAGTTTAAATAACTATCCAAGATGTTAAACATAATGGTTTCATTTAATCAGCAAAATGAACATACCTTCATAACCTAGTTCATCATCTTATTGAGATCACCAAACGAGATACTATACATTAACACACTTTGAAACTAATATCAATTATTATGTAAATACACAGAATTACCATATGATAAAAACCCATCAACAATAAAATACTTCTTCAAAAAAGTGGTACCTAAAATTCCACTGCAGAATCCTAGATTGACAGAATCACATGAAACCTTGAAGATCACAACTAGTTGTAATTCAATTTTGTTGTATTACGAATGAGGAAAACAAAACTTGACTTCCAAAATGATCTATGATATTCTATGCAGATTACAGGTGGATGTGAATTCCCAGTGGATTATCATCATGAACATGAATGAAATACGTGTGAATACTTTCTGTCCTGATATCCCTATACTAAGTAACTCTAAATTTTAAAGGCTCCCTGGTAGATCAAGGACAGTTTTCTCCTTAGACCCCTAGAATTCAATTCCTTACCTCATACCTTTACACTATACTGCCCAACTTTGCTTCTATACTCCAATTTCTACCAGTAGACATGGCTTTCTTAATTCTGAGATGCACATTTCCTCATACTTCAGCATTTTTGAAATCTGGATACACCTCATAATAAAGATCAAAGGGAAACTCCAGTTTCCTCAACAGACAGGCAAGACAGAAGGAGCTGTAGCAACCTATCCATGTGCAAATTTGGCTATGCACAGAAGGTGTTATTCATTTAACCATCACTTTATAATTAAGTCTGTATAGGTAGCTCTTCTGCAACTAAAATTCAAGTTAAGTTAAAGTCTCAAGACTTAACTTAAGACCTTATTAAAAGGTCTGCACTCATACATTGCTGATGGGACTGCAAACTGATACAACCAATCTAGAAAACAGTATGGATATTCCTTAGAAAACTTGGAATGGAACCACCATTTGACCCAGCTATCCTACCCCTTGGTATATACCCAAAGGACTTAAAAACAGCATTTTATAGCAGCACAATTCACAATTGCTAACCTGTGGAATCAAAGTAGATTCCCTTCAATAGATGAATGGATAAAGAAATACAATGGAATATTACTCAGCATTAAAAGAATAAAATTATGGCATTTGCAGGTAAATGGATGGAGCTGGAGAACATCATGCTAAGTGAAATAAGCAAATACCAAAAAAACAGGGGCCAAATGTTTCTCTGGTAAGTGGATGCTAATCTATAATTGGGGGGTGGAGGGCATCAGATGAATGAAGGAACTTTGGATGGGTCAAGGGGGGGGGGAAAGGGGTAGGAAAGATGGTGAAATGAGACAGCCATCGTTACCCTAGGTATATGTATGATGGCACGAATGGTATGACTGTACTTCATGTACAATCAGAGAAGTAAAAAATTCTGCTCTATTTGTGTACAATGAATAGAAATGCTTTCTTACTGTCATGTATAACTGATTGGAATAAAAAAGGTCTGCATAAAGATTTCACAACATTCAGTACTAAAAGCTTTTATGTTCAGAGAAAAGCATCAGTCCCTTGCCAGGAAATCCAAATACCAGCAATGAAATTTCCAAATATTGCAGAATAAATCAGAGTTTTCAAAGTCTGTAGATGTTGGTGTGATGTGAAGGACTACCAGAAACCAAACACCTAGCATGTTAAATAAATTATCACCTAGCATGTGATAATTATATAAAGAAACAGCAGGACCATTATTAGGGTTATCTTTATTGTATTATTAAAATAAATCAGAGTGATAAATCCCAAGTTGAAAAGGATGACCATAGTTATCTCATTTCAAAATGTGTGGAGGTGACACAAGGAAGCATTATTACTTCTATACCTTCAGGACTACCAAGGATTGATTCACAAGCCCACCTGTCAAGAGAAGTGAAGAGACAGAGAGATTTGTATAGTACATGAAGCAGACATTTCTATCACCCTTGCCAAAGAAATAAAAAATGTGCATCAAAAACCTTGTCTTCCCACGCCTAAAGTGAAAGTGTCTACCCAATCTACCCTCTTTTTATGAAAACACTTTCCTTTTTCAACTCTTGCTAATTGCCCTCTCTATCCTTCCATCACTTATTCTCCCCAATCCAAAACTCTTCTGAAATATCTCTCTGAAATTCTCTGAGGATAACCTTCTGGCTGAATTCAATGTTCTTTTCTAAATAATGTCCTAGGATATGAAACACAGTGACACCCTTCCTTTATTAGTTGACATGACATTACACTTCCTGAATTTATTGTGCTCTCAGCCCTTTACTACATCTCAAATCTACATCTTTGAACTTCCTGGCCTTTCACCTGTGCTCCAAATTCATATATAACTGCCTCCAGAAAATCCTCTGCTAGGCTTACCTTTTAATGAAAAGCCAAAATATTCAAAACCAAATGCAGCATTACTCCACCAATACCATGATTAACAAAACAAAACAAAACCGTAGGCTCCTTCTTGCTGATAGCTCAGCAGCTAAAAAGGAATACAGGGATGAAGATTTCTCTGATCAAAGATAGCAATCCAATATTTCCACCATTCTGACTATGCAGGTGATAATCTCTGAATCCCTTGCCCTGACCACTAGTGCATAATCATACTTTACTTTGCAGTGAGTGCATTCCCACATATTACAAATATGCACCAACAGACACATGAAAGACCTAAACAAGTCCTTTATTCAGTTCACTGAGCTACAGTTAAAAGCAGACTGCACCACTGTTGGCAAAGGTGAAAAGAAAAGTCAGAAGGTATAACAAATCTTTTCAGGTACTAACTTTAATCTCTTCTATCATCTAACCTATTATTCTGTGCCATTCTCCTGCACCCCTCTCTCAAGGAAACCTTTCCTCTTTCTTGGCTCTCTTCCATCAGCTAAAGAATCGTGTAGATTCTTTTTTTTTTTTTTTTTATTGGTTGTTCAAAACATTACAAAGCTCATGACATATCATCTTCCATAATTTGATTCTTTTTTCAATATGCTGCTTATCTGTGTAGACAATGCTAAAATCCTGACTACCTACTCTCTCAAGCATTCATTGATTCTTCTCAACTCAACCCCCTTGGGGTTACCCTGCAGCAGTAATGTCAAAGTGAGCTTGTCAAAACAAAGAGCAATCTAATCTAAATGATTCTTTGACACCAAATTTAGGACTTCAGAACAAAAATATTATTTTCACAGATAAATTATATTTATCCATATCTCAGAAGAATGGAGGCACCCCTGGATTCCCAACCACTATTTTTTTCTACAATACTTTCATTTTCTGGTCTCCTACAGTCCATGGAATTAGCTAATATAATGTTAAATTATATTGGAGAAAATAGTACTAAGAATAGACTGTCCAATGGCAAGATGAGACTTAACAGAGGGGACTAATACAAAGGCTCTCATTTAAGTTCAAAATAAAATAAATTACACATGTACTAGATAAAAGATCTGCTTAGCTGACTTGGGAAACTGATTTAACAACAAATTTTAAGAAAATAGACAATTTACAGTTAACTGTATCCAGGATGGTAGGGAAAACAGGGTACAAAATCCCACAAACGTTCCATATGATAAATATTTAGTGTTTCTTGAATATAAATCTGCCATATCACTCAGAAAATCAAATAATTAAAGTAGGAACTGAAAGTTATCCTAGCTATGGAAACAAATACCTCATTTTATAGATGTAGCAACCAAGTCCATTTATCTTACTATAACACTAAACCACACCACACATATTGGTATACAACTGTAATCCCAGCAGATCAGGAGGCTGAGGCCCTAAGCAATTCAGTGAGACCTTGTCTCTAAATAAAATATTTTAAAAAGGTTGGGGACGTGGTAAAGAACCCCTGGGTTCAATCCCCAGTACGAAAACAACCTAAACAATGACATCAAGATATAGTAAGTTTTGTTTCCTAAAACAGGAATCACCTGCACTGAATGACAGGTTGGTCTAAAATTTGACACTCGTAAGTTTAGCAAGATTGCTATTTTACAAGTTATATCAAGTCATACACCCAAGCTTTCATTTTACAACCAATTTAATGTAGGTTCACACCTTCAAGATGCTACAATTATAACAATACCCCTCATTTTTTTTAACTGCTAATCTACTAAACTCCAAATGTGAGATTCTTCAGGGTGAGGACTGAGTGCTTTTTTGCACATCTGTATCTTTAGGTTTTTGATCATTATTTGGTACATAGGATAAATCCAGTGCTTCTTAAATAAACATTGGCAGAATATTCCATTGGCATGCAGGTAGTTGTTACCACCAGGATCCTCAATAAACAGTGAAGCTAAGAATAGGCTGTCCAATGGCAAGAAACAAATTTTCTTTCACTTGTAACCACCTTTCATTTTGAAGTTCTTTTCCTATCAGTGCTCTCCTTTCAACTACCAAAAATTCCCACATTGGTACCTCTCCCTCAAAGCCCACTCAATGTAATAGATCTCACTAGAGAAAAACCTTTATCTTCATATAAATGGAGAGCAATAGGACATGTTCCAAATAACAAATAAACAAACAATCTGAACCAGAAGAAATGTAGCATATTATATACACAGCTTATATTCTGTTATTAATTTCCCAATTTTTTATATTACATTGTTTCTAACCTTCACTATGTATCTATCAATAGAACTGGGAAAGTAAAATGATGATTCTACTATGGAAGACCATGCAGTTATTTATCAAAAAAGAAAAGATGATATTTATATGTAGCAATGTAGACTGTTTCACCTAATATGTATTAAGTGAAAAACCATTGTGTAGAACAGTGTATTTGATATGTGGCAACATCAGTTCTTAAAAAAAAAAAAAAAAAAGGGAGGAAGGAAGGAAAGAAGACAGAGAGAAAGATACTGGCTTAAATACTGTACACTACAAATTATCTCCCTATGAAGGTACAAAAAAAAATAGGTAACCTCGTTTCCCAGGAAAGGTACTAGGT
This sequence comes from Urocitellus parryii, assembly GCF_045843805.1. Lineage (NCBI taxonomy): Eukaryota > Metazoa > Chordata > Mammalia > Rodentia > Sciuridae > Urocitellus > Urocitellus parryii. The sequence continues at coordinate 179,124,737 of NC_135534.1, read as the reverse complement.
ACCTAGAAGATGGGAGTGGGAAGAGACTTCATTACACACTCACTTATACTTTTGAAAAATGTGTTGTGAGCTTGGAAACACTTGAGTATATTATGCCTACTGAAGTTATAAAAAAAATTAAAATGCCTGTCCATCTTCATCCTTTTCCCCTCGCTCCTTCAAAACTGTAACTCAGCATACTCACTATATGGAGTATAGCCACTTTACACTAATTTCAAAATTTATGTTCTTTCTAGAAAATAATCTGCCAATATTCACTAAAAGCTTTTTAAAAGTTTATCCCTTTTAATCTATTCATTCTTATCCTTAGAATTTGAATAATAGATGAGAGCAAATATGTAAGCACACAAATGTCTGTTACAATTTTATGATGGAAAACCTGTATGAATGACAAAATGATGACAGAATAAATTATGATACAATCATAAATGGAAGACTATATGAACATCAAAACTGATATTCTAAAAGCATGTTTAAGGATAGGAAAATGGACACATTATTAACTGAACAGGAAGGGTAGGAATTAAAACTGCTTATGGTATAATTATGATTGTGGTTCTGTCAAGTGACCTTTCTTTTATTTTTGTTTCACTTCAATGAGTTGAGAGTGGTGTGTTAACACAGAAAGCAGATGTGTGCACTTAATGTTACCCAAGGCCTTCAAAAGAAATGGGAAACTTCAATTTCTACCAGTGAGTGTTAAAACAATAACTAAATTTCTTATTTTTCCCCAATCTAAACATACTTTTGTATAGTTCCTTATTAGACTTTAATTTGACCCCTTGTTATTAAGAATATAGTGATTAAGTCCATGGAATTCAGAGACAAAAAGACTTAGTTTGACTCCTATCTTTTCCAGTCATACACTAAGTAATCCTTAGGAAGTCACTTATTTGAGCCTAAATTTCTTCAACTTACTTCCTAAATTTATAATAGCTCAGTCACAGAAGATTTATGGGCTAAATGAAGATTATTTGAGGGCTAAAATGAATCAGTGTCCAACATCTAATAAAATGCTTAAAATTTTGTTTATGCATTCATTCAACAAGTATTTCTTTAAGCTCCTACAACTTGCCAATTCATGTTCTAGATGTTGGACAGAAAATCAGAACTGGCCTTCAGACAGCTGTAGGAAGCAACACTGATAGAACACAACGTACACTATAGGCACATGAACATTCACAGGAGCTTTCTCTCATGCAGTTTTCTAGCAATATAATTGTTTAAAAAAGGTTAACCCAAGAATGTTGCTGAAGTAGCATGAGAGGTATTTTCAGCCTCAGCATCAAAGGTGGAAGACTAGGTGTCATTGTAAAGTTGCAGGAGACAATCTGGTTCTTGGTGTAGTCTAGGATGTCCTTTAGGAGGACCTCCAATGCTCACTTCACCACCTTCTTGATATCATTTTTGGCAGCTTTTTACAAACAGCACATCAGATCCGTGACCAACACACTGGGGTCAGGCACTCTGAAGGCCATGCCAGTGAGTTTCCCATTCACCTTAAGGATGACCTTATAGCCCTGATAGCATGAGTGGATGCCCTGATGATATTCTGGGAAGCCCCATGGCATCATGTCAGTTTACCAGAGGGACTATGGTCATGAGGCCCTCTATGATTCCAAGGTTGTCATGCCTTAGCCAGAGGTGTTATACAGTGGTACAGGAAGCACTGCAAACAAATTTGAGGGAGCTGTACTTCCCAACCTTAGAAGACCTGGGGGCATCAGCAGAAAAGGCAGAAACAATGACCCTTTTAGCTCCAACCTTCAAGTGAGCCCCAGCCTTCTTCATGGTAGTGAAGACACCATCAGACTCCACAACATATTCAACATCAGCATCACCCCAGGATCTTGCTCCTGAAAGATGAAGATGGGTTTTCCATTGATGACAAGCTTCCAGTTCTTTGTCTTGATTGTGCCATTGAACTTGTTATGTGTGGAATCATATTGGAACAAGTGAACCACGTAGCTGAGGTCAATGAAGGGGCCATCAATGGCAAACAATACCCACTTTGTTGGAGTTGGATAACCAGGTGCCCAATATAGCCAAATCCATTTCACCAACCTTTACCACCATGTCTCAGGGACACAGCTGGCTCTACCCAAGAATATGTGGCTGTCTGTCAAATAGGGAGGAGCACATAGCCCACATACTACTCTTAACTGATTACCTTAGTAAGGGTAAACTACATATGACAAAACTTAAATGATGAAATCTAGCCATCTAGCTTGAAGAATATTTATGTAGCCTTTTAAAAAAATTAAAAAGATAAAGAAGAAGAAATAATTGTAATCATGGGGAAAATGAGTGTTGAGAACATAAAGATTCAAATTTATACATGGATAAAAAAATAAGAGGGCAAAGAATGAAAGTAAAATGCACCGTGGAAAGGAGGAGAGAAAAATAATGAAAAAAGAAACAGGAAAGCAATAGGAAAGCAATCTGCAGTGCTATATTACATTTTCAGTATCAAGACTAATTTTACAATGCTTTGGTGGGATGTGGAATCAGGATTTATTTTCTCTCATTGAGAAACACAAGCAAACTTGCCTCTGGGATATATATTTTTATTATTTTTTTTTCACCAAATGTGAAATGAGATGAAATAAGTAAAACTACTTTAACTTGTTTATTTTGGTAAAATAATTACATATAATTATTGTTGAAGGAAATCTACAATAGACCATCTTGATGTTTTTATTTAAATCCGTTGCACACTGAATAACAAAATTAAAATGTCAGTTTCTCAATTGGAGAATACTCAAATCAACAGCCATGTGCTAAACAAAGACCCTCAATTAGAGCACATTATAGTTCAATTTGGGAATGAATACATCAAGCCAAAAAAAAAAAAAACATATTTTGTGTGTTTGTGTGCACATGTGTGTATATACACAAATAAAAGTCCACGATTTCTGCTTTTCTATCTCCATGTTCCCCCTCTTCAGATATATGAGATATCCTCCATGTTCAGAGCTCACAAATATGTATATTAGTTCTTGCTTCTAGTTAAAAAAAAAAAGAGCCAGTTTTGTTTTTCTCATGGAACCTGTTTGTACTTCAATGCATATTTAAGAATCTTATATTGTAGAAATGTAATAGGATGCCTGCACAAGGTGTCCTAGAACTATAAATATACACTATTATGTAATCAGTGAGGTTCACACCTAGGAAATCTAGATGGAATGGTTACCCTGAAGCATGTCAACAAAAATAGGAAGGTTTAGTCCTTTCCTTGTTGAGTCAGTGAGAATAAGGAAACGCTGGAACAGATTTAAAGTAGCCAGAATAAGGAAAATAAATCCTTATGAATCATGAAGTGATAAAAACAAATCGTTCACTTTATTTCTAAATGGTCCTATACAAAGACTTCTACAACAGATTCTACCGAAGTACAGGAAGCTTGTTTTTCTGCCCCCAAATCAGAATGCCTCTAACCAAAGAATGCCTCTGATGCAAATGCATGTGGGTATCTTTCATATTAATATAGGGTTACTGTGAGACTGGTATGGTAGGGCCACACTCTTTGATTAAGTGTGGTTTCTCCTAAAGTCATTATTCCCAACATTCATCAGCCAGAAATGACACAGTTCTTTAAGCAGGAAACCCAAGCAAAAACACTCTAGACCTGGCCTACTTGGGCCTGTGTGAAGAAAGGTAAACGTCTGACTCTGTTCATCTTTGGTGGTAGTACTCTGATGATGTCTGCCAAATGGAAATAGGCCAAAAAGATAAGAACATTAGGAAAATGCTTTGTAAGCCAGGCTAAATAGTTTCATGTTGCTCTCTATTCATTATGCCCTAGCTTTTAGCAAAGCTTGATTTAAATATCCTAGCCTTACGTCAGCTGTTCCATTGGCATGAGAGAAAGACTAGTGTCCACACTTGAATCAGAAGTTTAAACTGGACAAGAAAGACGGTGGCAGTAGTACTAAACCAGACCCTCAAAACATGTTAAAAAGAAAGCCTGAAGCAGGAATGGTGGCACATACCAGTAATTCCAGTGACTAAAGAGGCTGAGGCAAGAGGATGTCAGGTTTGAGACCAGCCTCAGCAACTCAGCATAACAGTTTCAAAACAAAAATTAAAAGAGCTGGGGATGTATCTCAGTGGTAGAGCACCCCTGGGTTCAACCCCAGTACATAAAAAATAAAAAAAGAAAGAAAGAAACCAAGCCTGAGAATTAACACTGCCAGGTCCAGTGATATCTCATTACCCACTTGGAGATTCTCTGAGGGTTGCAATCTTGGCGTTTTAATGAAAGTGGCAGGCTCCTCCTGAATTCTCAATAACAGGCAATGAGAACTATGTAAACTATCAAGTTTCCTTATTTGCCCTTGCTGCTAGAAAACTAAAAGTTAAGTCTAAATTGTCAAAGCTTTCCTCAGTTAAAATTGTAGATAATTTCTTCTCCTTTTACTGACTTGTTCTTTTGTGGTCACAGTTTTGGTATTATCGAATTTTATTTCAAGCTTACTAAATCCTTTTCTGGAAAATGACTGGAACATGAGCCAATCAGTAAGTAAATTTTTATCATTCAACAAGAAAGTTACAAGATAGTGCTTATTTTAAAACCATGAATCCTGGTTTAGCCTGTATGTTCAATAGTAAACAAGTAAATTGGGATTATACCTAAAAGTACAAAATTCTGAAGTAGAAACAGAGCTTAAACATAATCAAATCCAATCTACTACCCAATGCAAGTTTTTTCTACAACTTCTCAGAGAGATTATCTAGCTTTTATCTGGATATTTCCAATGACAGTTAACAAACTCTCTTATAATGTTCCATTTTTTATGACAGCTACTTTTGATAGAAAGACCTTTTTCACATTGAGCTGAAATTTGTCTCTCACTACCAATCATTTCTAATTCTCCCAAAAGTCAGTCTTCTACTCATTTAAATATATAATTCCCACTTATCTAATACCAACAGTTGTCAGGCTTGTGCTAGGAACTTCATAAACATCGATGTATACTATCTTTACAAGAGCCATGTAAGTTAGGAGTTATCCTCCTTGACACCTATTCTGATAAACAAAGATTATATTAAATTGCTGGGAACCAAGTCACATGAACTGAATCTGCCTTCAAAACTGGAAAGAAAGCAAACTTTGATTGGATCAATCTGAACAGAAAATTAAAGATGTTCTAGAAATACAATGGGAACAGTGTTTGGCTCATGGAACAAAACAGTAGCAGGAAACTCATTTAATAAGAGAGCCATCAGAGAACTCTAAGCGATAACTAAGGTGACATCTATAACACTGCAATTACAACCTGACCAGTAGTATAAACTCATGCTCCAAACAGAAAACTTCCCATGTTCTATCTTAGTAGACACTAGAGCAGATTCCCAAGAGACCTACATTTTACCTCACTTTAGTACAACCAAAAGATCATGTTTTGAATACATACTGCTTTGGTGTTATGGAGTTCGGGGGAAAACACAAAACATGGACCTGCAACCTAGGAGGAAAGAACACTGTGGTGAGCTGAGCAGAGCTCCCAGACCCAAACTAGGACTTCGGGATTAAAATACACCATGTAAGGTGGTCTTTTGGGCCACTGGAATCCAAAAGAAAAAGAGAATAAGGTGAAAGGGAAATACTGATAAGTCCTTTCTTTGTAGGTTCTCTCCTATTTCCAAACAGGATCCAGTCTTTTACCTTCATTGACTACTGAACAATTCCTTTGGCTACCTTTACCTCTAAATCAACATGCTCAAGCCAGAATTAATTTCCCTTTAATCCTTCTCTCACCAAATTTCTTATTAAAGACATCTTCCAGGTGTAAAAACTTCACTTTTTCCCTTTTATGAAGTCCTTCTTAATTTCTGCACTATCTTTTTTTAAAATATTTTTTTAGTTGTAGATGAACACAATACCTTTATTTTATTTATTTGTTTTTATGTGGTGCTGAGGATTGAACTCAGTGCCAGGCAAGTGCTCTACCACTGAACCACAAGCCCCGATTTCTGCACTATCTTTTTTTTTTTTTTAATATTTATTTTTTAGTTTTCGGTGGACACATCTTTATTTTATTTTTATGTGGTGCTGAGGATCGAACCCAGCGCCCCGCACATGCCAGGCGAGCGCGCTACCGCTTGAGCCACATCCCCAGCCCTCTGCACTATCTTTTTAAAGCTGAGATCCACTGCCATTTAACAGACATCTACTCATGCCTATGATGCACCAGGCACTTTCTATGCACTTGAAATACATTAGTGAACAAAATAAAGGTATCTGCTTTCATGAAGTTTATATTTTAGTAGGAAACAATAACCATAGTAAGAAAGTATACATGGTAAGTAAATACTGATATCAGAAGAAAGGGTTACAACAGAAAAGCAGAGTAGATAATAACAATTTTTTTGAAAGTAGTCAGGGTAAACATCACTGAGAAAAAGGTGACATGTGAACAAAGACTTGCAAGTCATGAGGGAGGAGGCCATGGAGATTATGTGGGGGAATAAGAGCATGCATGCAAAGAACAGATCAACTCCTCTCATGTTTGAAATGCCTCAGAGCCACACTTCTACTCCATTCCAGATGCCTTCAAAACAACTCCCAAACCTCCCTAGGTAACTCCCCTCTGCTCCATTTCCTCTGTCATACAAGAAAACATTTTTTTCCATACTAAACAACCTGCCTAATTTTCAAGGCCGATAATTCTCTCACCCTACCTTTTTATATCATGACCTTTTCACTCTTTCTTTAAAATTCTTGAAAGGCAACATGTTATTTCTCCACACATGTCATCTTCCCCAGCCCAGGAACACTTCCCTTCCAGATGTCATCCACTCCAAACCCTGCCATGCTGCAAGGCACAGAGATCAAATCCCATACCATTTCTGTAAAGTAGTCCTCACAGTTGCTATTACTGAGTCTGAATATACTATATTCCTCCAACCTTGTATTTCTTTTCTCTTTCTTTTTTTCTTCTTCTCCTCCCCACCCCCTGCCCTGTACTGGGATTAAACCCAGAGTCTCACACATGTAATTCTATCACTGAGTTAAACCCCAAGCCCAGGCTATTTCTTAAAAGCAAGTCAGTTTCATCTTTTTTTATACTTCCCATCATGTTGCTCATTATTAAATATTTGCTAAAAATGAGTTAGCTACTTCTTCTACAAGTTAAAGCTCTTTGCCAACTTAAAAACACTTTTTTAAAATTCTTTTTGTGCTAAGATTTGAACTCAAGGTCTTGTACATGCTAAACATACACTCTGCCACTGAGCTACAACCCCAGCTTCATTAAAAAAACAAAACAAACAAAAAACCACTTTTATTAGCTTTGCTTAACTGCTGAAGTGGAATGATTTTTACTTAAAAAAAAAAATGCACAGGGACAGGAAAAGATAAACTGTTAATAACAGATTTTCCCCCGTAGTTCAAATTTCTAGTTCCATGCTTGTGTTACTTACGGAAGCAAAGTTTTCTATGAACATACATAAATTGATAAAAATAAACGATCAACTATCATTAGTGAAATTCAAATTATCTTAAAATATAAGGTCAAAGATGGCAAGCACCTGAGTAAACTGTCGTTGCAAAAGAGCCAAACTGCAATTAAGAGAAGCTGAAGCAAATTCCCATGGCTGAAAGAAGACATCCTTCCTGCTGAAGTGGCTCTAACAATATATTTACTGTATTAAAAAAAAAAAAAAAAGCAGCACAATAAATGCAAAAGAGCACTTACCCTGAAGTGCTTACATGCAGGCTGCCCCATTGATTAACAGCATGACCTCAGTTTCCTTGTTTGTCAAATGGAAACCAGATGCTCTTCTATTTATAAACATTCATAGATAGAAAATAGGTCCCAATATGAACAAACTCCTCTGGTCAACTCTAATTATCCAGGCAAATGGAGTTAATGGTAACAAACAATCATTTGAGTTTCAGAGGTTGGACTATTGTTAATCTACAATTGTTCTAATTCAAGAAGGGTCTTCCTTTCTTAAATTTATGATTAAAGGATGAAAGACAAAATACTAACATCTTTGGTTATTGTTAAAGAGAGTTGAAAAGAATGGTTAGAATCAATGTCATCAAAATGAAGATATACACATAAAAAGATCAATAAATGGTTCTTGATTTAAAAACAAAACAAAACAAAAAAAACCACAGATATCTTCTGGTCACCCGGACCTGGAAACAAATGGACTTAAAAATAATCTTTTGGGAATTAACCAGCACGTAAGTAAAAAATTTGTATGTTACTACACAACTACCATTCAGGGTTGGTTATGAGAATTAAATGAGACAAGGCAGGTAGAATGGCTGGCACATTATTATATTCTTTCAAGAAATGTCAAAGCAACCCATGTGTACACAGCCTGCAAGTCATTCTTACTAAAGTTAGAAATTATTTCATGTTGCCAAAATGAGCAAGCAATTTTATAAAAGGCCAAACATGATCTATAAAATTGGACCCAAAAAACTAATCATATGTACCCCATTAGTGCTTGATAAGGGATGTCCAAAAGGAGAAAACTGACAAGTCAACCAATTTTAAGTTCATGCTGAAGATAAGCAAGCACCAGACATCTAATAAAATCTACCTGTAATATTTGGGCTGAAAGCAAACTACACAACTAAAAATGTATACAATTCAGAATGGCAGCAAATTTTAATGTTTGTGGCAACTGCTTAGATTTGTCATTGAGAAAATGCAATTAAGAAAGGCATTAAATAATAGCCTATGAATTAAGAATTTGGTTGGGTCAAGATAGATCATAAATTTGAGAAGACTCTAAAAATTTCCTGGAGCTAGTTCTATGAGACAAAACATAAAAATCCCTAAGAGACATGCCAGCATCTGCCCTTAATTCCAGAAGCAGGAAGCAAAGATGTGACCCAATCACATGCTATCAAACCACAGTCCATCTGTTCAGAGGACGCTGCATTATGTAAGACATGACCAAAAAGAACAGCAAAAGGAATGTGGTCAGCCAACATCTGCAGGGGGCTCTGTGGTCTAAAGAGATGCTCTTATATCAAAAGGGCCATCCGTAGGGTAACAACATTTTCAAAACTCACTTCAATTATACATGAGCATATCTGATGCAATATAAAGGCATTACAAGAATGGTGTAGAATCTGGATAACTTTCAACCAGACCTAGAACCTTTCAGCAAGGGTCACCCCCATATTAGCACCCCCCTGCCGCAACAAGAACAAGATTTATCTTCCACATGATTAGTTTGATCACAACAATTCCCTTATGCAATTCCAACAGCAAAGGATATCATCTAAAATTCTAATCTAACCAAGGTTGTTCAAATCCAGCCTAACTCAATTATACTACTTAACCCAAGACTGTCTTCCAAACTACTACAAACTCACTTTTCTCAATCAGTAATCAGTATACCAAGTGTCCTTTTATCATCAATAAAAAGGAAAAAAAATTTTAAAAAAAAACCTGACCTTTCCCTTGAAAACTTTTAACCTATAATCATTCTCCCTCCCTCCCAACTGCAGAACTCACTTTTTTTTTTTTTCAGAACTCACTTTTCATAAATTCTGAGAAATTCAAGACCAGTTTCACTTAGGGAGGTCATCCCACTAATCCTATTCCTCCTCCATCTTTGAGTTCTTCACATTTTCAAGATTTGGAATCAGAAAAGCATTGTTCCTGGCCAAGTTCTACCCTTGTGCAACCCTGAGGAATTCACTGAATCTGAGTTGCATTTTTGCACCTGTAAACAGAAGTGATGATACACCTTTGACTTTACCATTAGAAAGCCTGGTGGACATCCCATCATGTTATTTTCCATCACTCAGCCTATCTATGTTACCTTTCTGTTTTGTTTCCAGCCATTTACTGTAGTTTTTAGGATTGGGGTTGGGGGTGGGAGGGGAATAGAGGTTAATACATCCAAACCCTACAGTACAGAATAAGAAACCTATTACTAAAGAGTAACTTGTCAGTCAGTCAATAAAAGCTTTTATTTCCTATCCTAAAGTAGGGCCCAGGTTAGTGGGGGATATAACTTTAAGAACTTTAATACTCATCAAATCCTACTGTCTGCCTATCTGAATTCTAGCCACACTTCAAAGCCAGTTTAAGTCCCATAGTGTCCAGGAAGGCTTCCTCAGACACTCAGCCTACACTATTTCACTCTTTGAATACGAATGCTTCTATACAGGAGTGGAATTAAAAATATGTAATAATTGGCACTACAAGGGTAAAAAAATCAATCAGAAAGGATATTTAACCAATCAAAACATAAGTGACCCAATGGGAACTGCTGATTGAACATCAGTCCTAATTACTACTAACAATACAAAAGAGTATCCTGAAACTCAAATATGCACACAGCTTCTCATCTGATCTTCACAACCATGTGAATTAGACAAAATAGGTTATCACCCATTTTCTGCAAAAGTAGAGGTGAATTGGGGACTAATAACCAAATCAAATAACTGCTTCTTTCATCACACCATATAACATTTCCTGGTTATATACAGAGAATCATAAATTAATATTGCATAACCTATACTAGCATAAAATAGCAGGACTGCTCAAATGGAATTCATTTAATCAACAAGTATTTATGCAGAACAGGATATAAAACACAGTACTAGGTTCTGAGGCCATGAAAGAAAGAAAAGGTGTGACTCTTGCCCTCTGGGTACCTAAAATACACCAATGCAGTTAAATAACAGTGCAAGATGGTAGAAATGGACAGCACAAGCTTTAAGTGCTATAGGGTTCAAGGAAGTAAAGAGCTCAAAGAGAACTAAACCAGTATAGGAAGTAAAGACTGAAAATACTCTCCTCATGCTCCACAAAAGATGCAAATTAAATATGTAGTGAAAAGGCTCAACAATCTGGAGTTAGTGGGAAAATAGAGACTACTGGAACTGAGGGTTTGCAGTTGTGAGAAGTGAGATTTCTGATTGGATTCGCTAAGATGACCCAATCAGAAGCCTCAAGCTTTGCTCTAGGTGCTGACTACAAATGGGAAATCCTATAAATTTGTACAGGATGATACAGGAAGATTAGCTTGGCAATAGCCCATGGAAAAGCCTAGATGAGAGAAACACTGGAAAGCAACTAGATGTGGGTGATAACAGGCAGAACTAAGCGGATGGCAACAAGTCAAAAAAGGCAGCAGAGTTGAGTTTTAGGTATAAAGGAAGTAAACAGCATTCTCACATGGGATATGTATGTAGATATCGTGGTACTAAACTGTGTAACAGGGACAATGAACCAATTTCCCTAGAACAATTTATGTTGGAAAGACCAGAAGCTGAGCAAAGAAATACAAAAGTGATCCTCAAACAATAAGGAATGATAGCAAGTCTTAAATAGGGAAGCTAAATTATTAAAAAAAAAAAAAAAGTGCACTTCTTCAGAATGTATAGAGTGAAGAACTGAAATATCAACTTAACCAGATCAGGGGAGGTTGTCTGGGCTTTAAGTAACATAAGCATTTACATCAATTTTATACTGTTAAGTGTGCCCAAGTAGGCTGTGAACTCCTCCTGGGATTGGATGAAGAAATATTTTGAACATCCAATTAAACCCAACACTGTTTCTTAAATCCACAAACACTTGAAATACTGTAGGTGGAAAAGAGTGAAGTATTCTTCAAGTAGTAGTACTGAAATATTATTTTGTTTGATGAATAATTACATTAATTCTCCCACTTATTCACACAGTCATCCTGCCTTCCTCCTTATGCCAAGGTCAAAAGCACAATTGTTTCCTCTAATGCAGATCTGTGTAAAGGGACTCAAGAATGTGCGAGGAATCAGAGAAAAGCCAATTTGATACTCAAATTGTGGGGGCAAAATATAAAAGTGAGTAATAAAATCAACTGCCTATCAGATGATTGAAAAATTAAAATGGGCTATGCTAATTTGGTGTATATATCAGGAGTTTAGATTTTGAAAATAGTGAACAGTAAGTGCAAATTCTAACTTGAACACTTGGTAAATACTTGCCTTGCACCTCAGTTTTCACATCTACAATAAAATGGGGCAAAAGCCACTAGCCCTGATGGTTTGGCTGTGGGAATTAATGTACTTTGGTGTTCTTTATGCATTTACAAAATAATAATCTCAATAAACAGTAGCTATTAGTATTCATAATAATTGGCATCTCCAGTCTTAAGAGGTTGTTTTTTTCAACATTTGCTACCGGATTTCAGAAACAGAAATGTACTTTTGCTCTATTTTAGTTGCTAATGTTGAGACTCTATATTTTAGTTTCCTATATGTTAGTTCGGTCGCTAACAAAAGTTTTTCACTCCTACCCTCGCCAGAGTAGATGACAACCATTTATTACTACCCGATTTCATATTTTGGAAAGCCGCGCAAGCATTCTCCCTTGAAAACTAGTCACACAGACTTCTGGTTCTAAAATACTGTGACTGATTAAAAGGAACATCACAAGCAATGTTCCTTCGAGGAAATGAAAGCATTTGATCAATTCACAGAGTCATTCCCATTCAAACATTCCAAACCCTGCCGAGTGAGCAAACGTTCAAGTTTCTACTACGAAAACAATCCGTAGCCTTCTGGTTACTGGACTCACTTCAACATTTCCAGACGCACGAAAAGAAGAAACATTCCGCGCATCTTCGTGCCTCCTCAAACAAAGCTTCGCAGCTCCCCTTCCACCACCCCCTGGCTGGAGAAGCAGCCCTTTCCGCAGGATTGGCCCGGGCCGGCGCCAAAGCCCAGGGCAGCACAGCCGAGCCGGGGGTCTGGGCTACGAGGGCGCCCCCCTCCCACCGCCCTAGGACGCCCTTCGGGCTCAGAGCCCACACCCGGGCCGGGAAGCCGCCGCCGACCCCAACCCCGCCCGGGCCCCGGCAGCCCCGACCCGCCTGGGGCTGGGGTGCCTAGTGCAAAGCCACACGGTGTCAGAGCGGGAGGGCAGCAGCGGTTCGGCCAGTGCCCGCCAGCCTCACACCTCCGGTCCTCGCCCACTCACTCTCCAGAACACAGCCCCAGACCTCGGACGGCTCCTCCCGACGCCACCGCCCCCGGGGAGCCCCAAGTGGGGCGGCCTCGGGCTGCCGGGCAAGTCCGCCGCGCTCCGACCCACGCTCCCGCCCGCCTGCGGCTCGCGTGGCGGCCGCTGCCAGGGCCCAGCACCGCCACCTGCGCCCCCGGCCCCGCGCCATGTTTGAGAAAGAGCAGGAGCGAGCCAGAGGCCGGGCCCGGCCCGCGCGCCCCGAGGCCGCCCGCCTGCCCGCCGCCGCTCACCCGTCGCCCTCGGGAGCAACGTGGCGGCCGCTGCCAGCACGAGGAGAAGCAGCTGGCGACGCGGAGCAAAGGCTCCCGCCTCCATGGTCCCGCCGCCACCGCCTGTGGCCCGGCCCGGCCCGGCCGCCGCTTCGCCTCAGCAAGCTTCGCCTCGCCCCACCTCCCCCGCCGCCGCGGCGGCCTCGCTCCGGCCCTTTGTAACTGCTCCGGGGACGCGCGCCCATTGGCTGCCGGGCTCCCGCCGGCCCCGCCTCCCGCCGGCTGAGAGCGCCCGAGCGGGACCCGGCCCGGAGCCCCGCCCGCGGGCCCGTCAGACAGCCAATGTGGAGCCGCGGGCGCCAGCCTCTGGGCACGCCCCTGCACTCCGGGGGGCCGTGCTGCCAGACCCCTGCCCTAGCCCGAGCTGCTCCCGGCTCCCGGCTTCGGAGGCGAGTGGGGGCAGGGTCTAGCCAGCCCCTGGCCTGCAGAGCCTTCAGCCCTCTTAGCGCGGGGCCGAGCCGATGGGTGGGTCTCTGTGTGAGTTGCTTTGGAAAAAGACTGTGGCCACTTGACGCTCTTTTCTTTCACCTCCAACTGCACCATGACCCCCCATTCACAGCCCTGCATCAGCAAACCCCCAACACGCGCCACCCAGATCCGCTCTGTGGTCAGCCCCTGCATCTACTCCAACTTCCCCTCCCCAGACCTATGCCTCAACTTTCAACAGATCTCCGCCAAGACTCTTCCTCAGTGTCATTCATAGACGACCCAGGCACCTATTTCTTACTACTCTTAGTGTCCACCCCAAACCTGGCCTCTCTCCCCAAATTCCAGGCCCCCAAAACTTCAGAATCCAGATCCTGAACTCAGAACCCCCCCCCCCCCAGTAGCCTCCCTCCTCTCTCCAGGACAAACCCACACGCGGAGCCAAGCCGCTCTCTTGCCCTCTTCTAACACCTACTTCAGGTTGGAACCCGAGGGTCCCTCACCCCATCCCACGAAGGAGAGGGATTCCCTTACTTAGCACCCAGCTCCCCCGCGGGGCGGAGGGGGAGCAGTCATCATTACTTTGAGTTGTCTCCGACACGTCTGTGTAATAATTCTGAGGTGTCACTAAAAACCCAAATAAACTCCACTACGTTTTCATTCTGAATTCCTAATTTACTGTGAGACGCTCCACCCACCTTCCCTCTGGGACGCCAAAATGAGCTCCAGATTTGTAATTCTTCCTGTCAGACTAGTCCTTTCTTCAGACACAAACACAGCCAAGGAGGCTGTTCCATAGCACAGAGAACATTTTTCCGCAGAACCTTTTAAGGAAAAAATTTTATTTTGTGTGTGATTTGAACTCGGAATTAAATAAAGCTTGGTAGAAATCAACCAGCCTCCAGTATCGATTGGTAAATTTCTGTAGAGCTGCTCGCTGAGCAAGTTATCTGAGGGACTTCCTTCAGGGACTGGATCTGGGGTCTGAGACCTGCTCTATTCTCCTCACGCTAGGACATTGATGTGAACAAGTCAGTTAACCATTCCCAGCCTGCAACTCCTGCAACTTGGAGGCCTACAGCCTGCTCTCTGGGGCTCCAGGCCCACCAGCAGCAAGCTCTCCTTGGCTCAGACTCACCCTGTCCCAAGAGACCGGCCTCTGGTTCCAGGGGCTTCAATGGAGGCTTGACGGATCTTGTCTCACCTGAGGTTTTTTACACTGCCTTTATGCTGTTCTGTTCTCAGTGGTTTACATGATATAAAACCTCAAGAGATTTTTATTGTACGCATGAATGCTTGCTTCATCTCAGAAAGTGATTGCTTTTCTCTAGCCATCTCTAAAATGTAAAAAAAATAATAGTACCTACCCCATTTATAAATAAAAGAGATTGAATCACATGTCTTGGGTCCCTTCAATGACGTAATGTGTCTGGAACAGTGTCTGGAACATAGTAAATATTTAGTTAATGCCATTTCCTTTGCCCATCCCCTTTCCAGCTCTGTGTGATTCCAATCAGCATCTAAGTTCATATTAATCCATGCCTTTGCCTTACAGATCCTATGTTAATCAGTGTGAGGATCTCTTCTATGACACACCTCCAGGTCCTTAACATTTTCCATGGAATCAAGTGTGCTCAATAGAAAACTGAGGAACAGGAAGGAGAAACAGACTATTTTTAAATTTTATCTTCCTGATATTAGAAGGAAATTTCCATGAGCCACAGATCCATAAATAAGCTATGTTAGAATGGAACAATAAATTGTAAGTTTAAAATCATGGTTCTTCAACTTTAAAGTGTCTCCAAATTACCTATAGAGCTTTTTCTACTGCAGATTCCTGGGGCTAGACCTAGAAAGTCAGCTTCAGTTCCTCAGGAGGCAGTGTGGGAATCTGCATTTGTAATGAACACTAGCCCCCCACCTCTAACCCACACCCTACACCCCACACACACTATCATTCCTCCCTGAGTGATTCTGCTACACCTGGCCCAGATTCACTTCAAAAGACACTGGTTTATTTAAAATTCAGTAAATAAAAATGAATGAGCCTGTTTGCCTTTGGAGAAAGCTTAGGCCATGGAAAGAAGCCTAGGGCTTTGAAGGCCTGGAAATTCTGATTGGAATTCTGATTCTGCCACTCACAAGATCTGGATCTATGAATGCTACTTGAGCTCTTTGAGATTCAGCATTCTGTAGTAAAGAGTGGGATAATGACACCTACGCATGTTTTTGTTGTGAGGTCTAAATGAGCTATTGCACATAAGAAATTCATCATAAATGTTAATTCATTCACTGTCTCCATAAGTTCTCAAAAAAGCTCAGAGGTTGTTGACTCCAATGACTTAATTTCAAGGGGGAAGAAACTGAGAATCATCCCCCAGCAAGTCAGCTATGGAGCTAGAACTAGAAGACTCCCTCCAATTCCTTGCCCCCTGAACAATGCTTCCTCTCAATCTTTATGCTGAGTATATTATTGCTTTTTCTTCTGGATTATTCCCTCAGGTAAGATGCTTTTTCCAAAATAGAGAGCAGAGGCTACTAGTTGCCTAATCTGTATTAATTCCAACATTTGCTTTATAGCAGAATACTAATTTCTTTCAGGAAAGCAATTCACCCAGGTTAAAGAAAAAAAAATCTCAATTTCCCACAGGCTTTTGCACCTAGGTATGCTCATGGCTGGAAATATGTTAGTTGTTGTTGTTGTTATCACAGTACTAGGGATTGAACTTGGGGCTCACACATGCTAGGCAAGTGCTTTGCCACTGACTTACAGTCTCAGCCCCTTTCTTTCTTCAATTTTATTTTGAGACAGGATCTCACTAAGCTAAGTTGCTGAGGTGGCTTTGAACTTGTGATCCTCCTGCCTCAGCCTCTCAAGTAGCTGGGATTACAGGTATGGCCCACCAGACCCATACAGAAGTTTACTTTCTACAAAGTAGGTTTGTTTCCCCATAAAAAAAGAAACAGACTCATCTCATTTTCACTTTCTTTCTGCCTGGAACACAGTTTCAATGACTAGAGATAACAACAGCCTCTTCTAAATATAAGGGTGACATCAGAAACTAGGGATAGTGGAGAGAAAAAGAGAGGCTGGGTTCTTATATATTCCTGGAACAACTGAACCAGTTCTGAAATTATTATTTCTTACTATGTGAGAAAACTAAACCTCTTATATTTTTTAACCTTGGAACATTTTGCCTCCAGTCATAGGTCCATTCTGTATATTATTACAGGTGTGGCCATTATTATTGTATATTGTATTTCTATTTTAACCTACAAGTTATTATTAATTTATACCAATTATAAGCTATTGCTAATATCTTGGTACTCTTAACTGTATAACAGTCTACTCCAAAAGTTTGTAGCTTAGAGTAGTAACCATGTATTATTTCTCATGAGACTGTGGGTAAGCTAAGCACTTTCTCTGGTCTAGGCCAATTTAAGCTGATCTCAGCTGAGCTTCCCAGGAATCTGCTGTCAGGTGACAGGCTAACTGGGGTGATGGTCTAGATCAGCACCTCCAGGTGGTGTTTCATCCTCCAGCAGGCTAGCTTGGGCTTGCTAACATGACAGTCCAGAGGTCCAAGATAATGAGAGAAATGTGCAAGATCTCTGGAGTCTTAGATTTAAAACCAGCACATCATTAGGTTCATTTCCACCACACCCTGATGTTTGGGGCATGAATTGAACCAAGCCAAATTTGGGGAGTAATATTATGATGCATATATATTTTGAGTTTTATCCATGGTTCCTGGCTCCCCAAGGTAGGCCATAGAATTTCTGGCTTCCCAAGGTAGGCCATAGAATTTCTCTTCCATGAAGCTGGTCATAGACACTAATTTTTCTGTCTTGGAACTGGCCATAATGAAATTCCCTGGCCTACCTTGCTTGATAGCAGATCATGAGACTGCATTGGAGAAAGGGTCCTACCCATCACCCCCATGAAGGAATGCTGCAGAATCTGAACAGATAGGCCTTGTTGAGTTTTCCCACCAAGATTATTAACATTGGATCATTCCATTTTTGTCCAATTACATTTGACATAGTTGTTCATGCATCAATCATGCCTATATAATGAAGTTTCTATTAAAAAACTCCCGTAAGACAGGATTCAGAGATCTTCTGATAGCTAAATACATAGACTCCTGGAGGGTGGTGCTCTACATGGAAGTGACAATCCTTCCCTCACACCTGGGCCTATGTGTCTCTTTTTAGTGTCTTTTGAAATATCCTTATAACAAAGTGGTAAACGTACATGTTTCTCTGTGAGAAACATACGTGAATGTACATGAATTCTGTGAGCTGCTCTAGCAAAGGAGGGCACTTAGAAACCCTAATTTATAGCTGGTGTGTCAGAAGGAAGAGGGTAAATTGGTGGGGACTGAGGACCTGTAGGGTCTAATTCTATCTCCCAGTAGATAATGCAGAATTATAATTGAATTCAAGGACGCCCAGCTGGTATTTGCTGCAGAACCCAAGAGTTGCCAGGTATGTGGAGAAACCCCAAACACATCTGGTATCAGTAGTGATCTGAGTGGAGTGAGACTATAGCAGAAACTGCAATGGAATTTGCTTTTTTCTATTCAATTGGGAAATAGGCTCCATTTTTTAATAAAAGGAACTGAAAATTCACATTGCAAAGAGGCATGGATATCAAGAGAGAAATAGGTTTGTCCACTTTCGCTAATACTTTTCTTCCACTTTCTTTGGAACTTTCTTTTTACCTCTCAGACTTGCCATCTCAAATCACTTTCATTTTGCGTGAAGTATATTCTTTCAAATTTCCTTTGGTGGGAGTCTACTAGAGGCAAACAATCTTGGTGTTTAAAATGTTAGAAAATGGTTTATGTAATCTTTATTTTTGAACAATGTTTTGACTAGATTTAATTCTAGGTTGGTAATTGTCTTCTTTCAACAACTGAAGATAGCATTTCATTGTCTCTGCCTCCATTATTGAGGTGAAATCAGGTAATAGTCTAGTGGTTTCTTCTTCATAGGTAATCGATGTTTTCTTCTGGGTTGATTTTGTTGTTTATTTGTTTTTATTTTTATTTTTTAGAGCAGTTTTAGGTTCACTGTAAAGCTGAGTCAAAATTATATAGCATTCCTATATATCTCCTGCCCTCTACCCACACACAGCCTCCCCTATACTGACTTCCAGTACCAAATGGTCCATTCATTACAATGGACGAGACTACATTGACACAGTTTACATTTGGGTTCACTTTTTAAAAAAAAAATATATATATATATTTGTAGTTTAGATGGATACAATACCTTTATTTTATTTATTTATCTTTATGTGGTATTAAGGATCAAACCCAGGGCCTCACACATGCTAGGCAAGAGCTCTATCACTGAGCTACAACCCCAGCCCTGGGTTCACTCTTGGTACTATAAATTTGATGGGTTTTGACAAATACATAAAGAGTATTTACAATCACAAGGATGTCTTCCTACGTGTTCCTCTGTTGTATATTTTCAGCTTTTACATTTAAGCCCTTAAAAAGCTATCTTGAATTAACTCTTATGTAAGAAGTGAAGCCTGAATTCAGCTCTTCTTATACTAACATTTCTGTTAATCCAGCATGATTTATTGAAAAAAACTTTCCTTTCTCCCATTGAATTACACTGGTGCCTTTGTCAAAAATCATTTGTATATCTATGGGTCTATTTCTGGACTTCCTTTTCTTTTCCACTGATCTATTGCCTATCTTAGTGTCACAGTCTTGATTACTGTACATTATGGTAAGTCTTAGAGGAGATTCTCCAACTTGGTTCTTCTTTGTCATCAACATTATTTGGCCTATTCTCAAATACTTATAGTCCCAGGTAAATTTCAGTGATAGTTTTTAATTTTTCTAATAAAAAAAGCCTGCTAGGATTTTTATTGCAATTATATTGAATCTATGAGTAAATTTGGGGATGATTTATGTTTTTACAATATTAAATCTTTTCATCCATGAGTATGGTATATTTCTTCATCTATTTAATTTCTCTCAACAATGTTTTGTAGTTTTATAAGTAGAAGAATTTCATAATATTTGTCAAAGCTATTTCTCGGTAAGTTTTTATGCTATAAATAAAATTTTAAATGAAGTTGATTGTTAAATTTTATCTTCTCTTTTTTTCCATGAAGATTTAATTTTAATTCCCAAGTTCCAGATTTCCAACTTATCTTGTTCAGTTTGAACTTTTTTTTAAAAAAAAAAAACAGCCTAGCAATCATAGTTATTTCCTAGTTGTGTTTGTGTGTGATGATAGTATTTGAATTCTTGTAGGCCTATTTCTGCTGTCGTTTGTCATTCTCAGTGCCTGTACAGAACTATAGTTACTTTTTACTGAAAGCTGCTTATTTTCCTTGAGATTTTATTTGTGAAAATTCTCTGAGATCTCATATAAAAAGAAGTTTTTCTATCCAGGCTTTGCATTTGTGTTTTGCCACCTGGACAACCACCAGTCTCTAATTATTCTAAATTACATTATTGGCTTGAGTTTTTTTTCATTTGTTTGTTGTTTGGAACACATAGGCAATATGAATTTGAGCTTCAAACTACAAAAGGGACAGATAACTTGTTGTAAATTCTCAGCGATGACATTATTTTTCCTTTTTGGTTCAGCACATAGATTCTTGCAACCTCCTGAGGGTTGACGAGGTTAGTAGTTATTTCTGCTTCATCCTTTCACTGGGGGTGTAGACTTTTGGGGTTCCATCTGTAGAGGAGGAAGTAGGCAGGGGCCTTGGATGGCCCCGATCATTGCCTCCTGATTCCTCGTGCCCTCTGAGACCTCACAACAGAAGCTCAAGTTCATCTGGTTCCGTAAATACCCTCAAAGCAACAGCCAGCTGCAGCGCTCAATATGCTCTGCTGAATTCCTTCTTTCACTTAGGTTTTTGGCCTGAGAATCTCTTACTCTCTTGCCAATTCATAAACGCAGTTAGCAATACATTTCCCCTGCAGTTTCTCTGGTCTGTTTATTTGTGGGTTTTGTTTGTTGTGTTTTCAGAGGAGGTCCAATCTACTAATTCCCAGGAGCAAAACTCTTACTACCTGACTTCCTGCATTATACAAATAAAAAATCACTATCAGGCTCACTGTTACAGCAGAACACATTTTTAACTACTATAGAGATCCAAGAGGATCGAAACAAAAGCTATTTTGCAAATAGAGTACCAGAGAAAGTCAGCTTCTGGCATTGTTGCTGTGCCTCTCTAACATTAGAAATATGCCCACAGACTGTCTACCCCCACTCCTGTCTTCAAGCTGGTTCCCCCAAATGCTCGCTTCAGGAAAATGTTTTATTTTCTTTGGTTTGGGGTTTTGTATTGTTGTGTTTTCACATACACTTTTTATCATGAATGTCAAATTTTAAACACACTGTGGATAAAGAATATTACCTGTGGATAAACATTTATTTGCTTTAGGAAATTCATTTCTTTCTTAATTTATGTTTAGTTTTATCAATGTCCAATGGAAACTAGAAAATGGAAGTGGACTCTAATTTTTATGTGTGTGAATCTGTGTGTGGGGGCATGTGTGTTTGTGTGTGCGTTTAAGTGCACTTAATCCTGGGAGTTAATCCTTGCTTCTTTTTTGCCTGGTTGATCTGTCAAGGACAGAGGTCCATTAAGCTGTTCCTACTTTTTTTGCTGCTTTCTCGTCTTCCCTGGAGACACATCCAGCGTCATCACCCTCCCTACTCCCTTAGAGATCTACAGTGAGATGTGGGCTTCCTGGCCCCTCTGAGTTAGGGTTGGGGACCAGCAGTTTGAGCATCTTCCCTCTGGCCCTAAGAGGTTGTTCACAGCTGCAGTCCGTGGCTCTGCAGTTCCTAGTCCTGCCTTCAGATCCTGGATATTCTGAGCCATCCCAGCCTCCATTCCTGGACACAATCTCCCCAGGACACAGCTGGTGACTAGGCTTGGGTCTTAGGCCCCTACCCACACGGCTGTCCCTCGTGTTGTCAATTCTTCCTGGTCAGGCCCAGCCTCCCTCTTATCATTTCTACTTCCAAGACAGAAATTTCAGGCCCAAACCCAGCCCAGAGGATGAGTGTTTTCTCTTTACAGACCACCTTCCTAATGAAGTTGTCTCTGCTTTTCAAGAACCTGTGGCTGCTCTCTATTAAAATATCTTGCTTCCTTGTTAGAGACTCCAGAACTGCCTGCCTGCCTGTCACCTACCAGTCTTCCCTTGTTTCCAGCCTGCTGACTAGAGGCCTAAAATCCTCCACCTTCCCTCTGTATTCGTCTGCCCTATACTGTTGCATCGTTTCCGGTGGAGTTTGGCCTTTCTCCTGGTCAATCGAGAAGATTTGCTTGTGGTCCAAACAAATTGAAGGTTTTCAATAGGTTGCCACTGCCCCTTCCTCTGGCTCAAATTTCCCTTTAATCACATGTTCTGAAAAAAGCACAAAGGAAAAGGGGTGAGGGGAGACCACGAGACACGGAGTGCTTGCCTCTGTGGCCTCTTTGCCAGAGACCAGCACAAATTCAATTTTATAAACACAGACACACACACATTCAGAATTATACAAACAGCAGTGTCCTCTTTTGATGACTGGATTTAACAGAAGCACAGCAGAACCACCGGAGAGATAATCAGCTCTATTTGGCTAGTCAAGCAGTTAAAAAATAAGCAAGGATAACAACCAAGACTAGGTCGGCACACACGAATACACTTTTATGTGGACAGAGCCCCCCTTCCGTTTTCCAGTATTTGTAGGATGTTTACAAAACTGATCATAAGTTAAGAAAACTCAAGGAATCCCTTAGAAGCAGAGACAGTAGAGAACAGACCCTTGGTTCAAGTGAAAATTAAGCAAAATATTCAGAAACGCTAAAAAGACTCTCCCAAAGTAACTCAAACATTTGGAGATATCTGCTTGAAAAAGAGAGGAGGAGAAAGTGCTGGAGAGAACATACTAGAATTTAGAGAAGTGGAGAGAACCTCAGAAGCAGAACTTTTCTGTACTCTGTGGCCAGATAGCTTTTTTTTTTTTTTTTCCTGACTCCCTTTCATACCCACAGTAGTTAAGCCTGCATTCTGCTGCACCAAAAAAAATTTTTGACAAGGACTTCAAGTTTGTCTGTGCCATGGAGGTAGGAAGTGAGAGGGTGGTGGGTGGTGAAGAGTGGACATGATGAGGGTCTAGGTGTGGCCCTTCGTTCTGTATCAAGGAAACTTAAAGGTTTTAAGTTTTAAAGCAGATTCCCCACCTCCCCTAAGTCAGGCAAGTCCCAGCCTTCTAGAAATCCTTCCTACCTAACAGAGGAAGGACAAAAGATCCCATCTTCATCTGATCACGGTGTCCTGGCCACAAGGAGCCTCTGAGAATGCTCCGGGCCCAAGAGGGATGCCAACTGCCCTTGATGGTCTGCAGAGGAAATTGGAGCTCTCAGAGAGCCGACATATAACCTCACCTGTTGGAGCTGAGACCCTGACTTCTAGTCTGGCCTCTTCTGGACAGTTTTCTCTATTTTTAGAAAGTACAAAGGGAGGTGGGGGAAGAATAGGGTTAAGGCTGCTTTCTAAAACCTGGGTCCCTTCCCTCTGTCCCAGGGAAGAAGAGCATCACTTCTTGAAGCATCAGATTCTAGGCCTAAATTCTAGGCCAGGATTCTTTAGGTCACAAAAGAAACAAACCTGAATCAAGAGTGCTTAAGAAAAAAAAAAAAAATTGGCTGTCATAACAGAAAAAGACAAGGGCAGATGATGTCACCAGCTCCCTTGTGCCTCACCATCGCCCCTTCAGCCTTTCTTGGAGTGGCCTTGCTCTCTCCTTCAGACATTTTCTATTTTTTTTTCACTTCTAGATGGACACATATCTTTATTCTGTTTATTTATTTTTATGTTGTGCTGAGGATCGAACCCAGTGCTTCCCATGTGCAAGGCAAGCCGCTCTGCCACTGAGCCTCAGCCCCGGCCCCAGACATTTTCTTGCATCCCTTGTGGGTAGGAGGGGTTGGCCAGAGTGGCTTTGGGCTCACCCCAGCTGGGGAACTCAAGGGAAGAGGACTACTCTTGCCAGACATTCTTAAATAAAATCCCAGGGACAGACTCTCTCCATTCTTAGGGTCAGAGTTTCTCCATAGAGAAGCCAGTAGTCTCTTGAGTGGGACAATTCTTTGCCACTGTCCTGGGTTATGCTGATGTTCAGCACCCCTGGCCACTAAATGCCAGAAGTGCTTCCAAAACTGTTCAACCACCACCACAAAAATAAAAATGCCTGCTCCCCATTTCCGATGATGGTGGGGTGCAGCATGCAGTGCTGCCTAATGCTGAGAACCGAGGCCTGGTATCAGCTCCTGCAGCCGGAATCTCAGGGTGCTGCTGTGATTGGCTAATCCTCCCCAAGTGCCTGCCTCTGCTGGAGGGAGGTCAGGACAGATGGGGCACTGTGATTGGCAGCCCCACCAGACCCATACAGCACTGGCGACTAAGGAGAAGTCAAAAAAGTTGTTCCCCGAGGAACTGTCACCAGGTTCCAGTTACCAGAAGGGATGTTTCTCAGACAGAGAGCAATAGCTGTTGATTGTCACCATCCCTGATGGGAGAAGAGAGTGCTCCCAGGCAGAGAGGATTTCCACCCTCCTCCCATCAACCATCCTCCATGTCTCAGCTACTGTGTCTCTTAATCCCAGGATCTAGCTCTAAAACCACCCTCACTGATGGGGCATTGAGGTCCTGTGATCTCTTATTTTGGCCCCTTGACAGCTCCCTGAACTACAATCTCCAATGGGGTCAATGGCCCTTTTATCTGTAGTGCTCTGGATGGGAAACTCAGCCCAGAAACGTGTTGGACCAAACAAGAGCCCAAAGGGAAGATCTGAGGACTCATGATAGCCAGAGCAAATGAGCCCATCATAAGGAGCCATGTGGCATTTCCAGGAAAGAGCTGAGAGGCCCAGAGGCCCCACATCTTTGGATCCTGAGAAGAAAAGGAAGCGGGATTGTTCTTAAGAGCTCCAGCATCTCCAAGGCACCATAGCTGAGCCACACTGACAAGTCATGTGGCTAGAGAAGCTGGACTCTGGGAAATATCTCACATGAGTCAAGTACAGAGGCCAGGATGAATTTTTAGGAGAGATTTCACAGAGCCTGAGCAATGGATGAGTCCTGCTCATGTGAGGTAGACCATGCAACACCCCCAACTCTGCCTGCTGGCCATTATTCACAGCCCCATGAAGTGTAGTCCCTGGCTCCTCCCTTGTGCCCTAGAATGTAACTCCAACCCCTTCCTTATTTGCACTAAGATAGATAGTTGAGATAGTTAGGTGCTTTCCAAAGGAATTTAACTGCAAAGCTAAGGGAAACGGAAGAAGAAATCGTCCAAAGTCCACTAACTTTACAGAATGGGTGTCTGAGCTTTGGGAAGGTTCTGCTCTATGCCAATTTTAGAGTTCCATTTATAGAGGACTCCATATTACTTCTTTTTTATTTTTAAAATTTGTACTTTTTAGATATATATGACAGTAGAGAATATCTTGACATATTACACATGTATGGACTATGACTTATTCTAATTAGGATCTCATTTCTGTGGAGTTCTAATTAGGATCCCATGGTGTGGAGTTTCACTGTGGTGTATTCGTATACGAACACAGGAAAGTTATGTTCAATTTATTCTACTGTCTTTCCTATTCTCATCCTCCCTCCCTTCTCGTTCATCCCCTCCTCCCTTCCCTTCATTCCCATTGTATAATCCACTGAACTTCTATTCTTCCCTCCCCCCTCATTATGTGTTAGCATCTGCATATCAGAGAGAACATTTAGCCTTTGGTTTTGGGGGACTTATTTCACTTAGCATAATAATCTCTAGTTCTACCCATTGACTGGCAAATGCCATAATTTTATTCTTCTTTATGGCTGAGTAATATTCCATTGTGGATATATACCATAATTTACCCATTCTTCTGTTGAAGGGCACCTAAGTTGGTTCCATAGCTTAGCTACTGTGAATTGAGCTGCTATAAACATTGGTGTGGCTGCATCACTGAATTAATTTTAAGTTCTTTGGATATATACCCGGGAGTAGGATAACTGGGTCAAATGGTGGTTCCATTCCAAGTTTTCTGAGGAATCTTCATACTGCTTTCCAAAGTGGTTGCACCAATTTTCAGTCCCACCAGCAATGTATGAGTGTGCCTTTCCCCCCACATCCTCGTCAACATTCATTCTTACTTGTATTCTTGATGAGTGTCATTCTGACTGGACTCCATATTACTTTTTAGGTGAATTCTTTCCTTATGATTCCAACAAAAAGCCAGTGTGGAATCAATATTCCCTGGATGCACTGCTTTCCCTCTCTTGGCCTTTAAGAACAAGGTTTAGTGGGAAAGGGCAGATACCCCTGGAGGGACAGGACTAAATAAAGCATGAGTTCTTTGCTGCATTCCTTCTTCTTTCCTCCCTCAAACATTAGTAGATCCCCTCCTGTATCCTTCTCTCTCTCTCTCCCTTCCAGAAGCTCACAGTTCAGTGAGGGAGAGGGCCACCTACAATTAATTATCTGTCTTAGTATTGTTACCTCTAACGTGGCCAACCACCTCCTATGCCCTCTCATTATAATGTTTCATCCAAAGAAACAGCAGTCAGACTCCTCTCTAAACTCCAAAAGTCATTTAAACTTTAGTTGAAAAGAAAACTTTCAATGGTATCGGGAGGGTTTGCATTTAATCTTCTCTGCAAATGTGGTCTATGCCCACCCCACCCCACCCCCATCCTCTTTCCTAGATGTCTTCTTCCTTCCAGAGAGATCATGGCCCATTCCAAATAAAATATATCTAGTTGGCCTAGTGGGCCTTCTCCTTCTCCTTCTCCCACTACCCAGTCTGGAGTCTGGCAAGGGAATGGAAACCAGGTCTTGGCAGGCTGCCCGAGGGGAGCAGGAGGGAAATCTGTCCTGTTTGTGCCCACCATAGTGCAACAGGCAGTCAGGTCTCTTCTCTGCCTGATCTTTCTTCTGTTAAGCATTAGCGATCCCCAGGCCATATTTATTTGGCTTATGTCTCTCCCTGGACAACCAGACAGACCTGCTGCCCAGGACAGACCTGCTAATGACTCCCAAATCTCTGTTTCTCTAGGAATTCAGCCTTCTGAGAACCCACATTTTTAAAAACAAATATATAAACTACTGCTTAAAGGGGACCCAGAGATTGAGAGGGGACTGTGGTCACCAAGAGAGCTATCTTGGGGCAGCAAAACCATGAATTTTATAAGTGGGTTACTAATGATGTCACTTGGAAATTACCTTGTTTCTTATCTGGTTGGGGATCTGACCTTCTCCCTCCCCAGCAATTTCTGGTCCGGGTGGGGGTGGGGTAGACAGTGAATAGCCCTTTGGTGTCTCGACCAGATTGGGATTCGCCAAAGCATATATTTGTAAGATTTCCAGGCCTGTGAAAGGATTTGGTTGGAATCCCTGGAAGCTGAATCTCTAGATCAATTGGGTCATGTGCCCTCACCTGCCTCACTGTGGTCAGGGAATGACATGTCCTAGTTGATCTAAGGTCTAGAATTAGTGCCCATCCCTAAGCCAATCACGGTGACAGTAGAGTTGAGACTGTGGTCACTGGTTTGGTTCATTCATGGCCACTCCTCCAGCCCATCCAAACCATGGACTCTCCTACCACAGGGGAGAGAGCAGAGCCCTGTGAGTGAGCAGCCAGCATTCTGCAAGATTCCACTTGGGCAGTGGCTTGAAAACAAGTTTTGAACACAATCCATAGTAATAAAAATATTTTATACTGGGGCCTAGGATACACACACACACACACACACACACACACACACACACACATACCAAAAATACATTTTCACAAAATATTTTTTCTCCTTTGCTACTGGGAACACATTCCTATATTTTGTAACCTTGGCTACTTGACAAGGTCAAGCCCAATTCTACTTTTAAAAGAATTCTAGTCTGAGCCCATTGAATTGAGTTTATAACTTACAAATGGACCACGAGCCACAGTTTGAAAAATGCCATCGTGTGTGTGTATGTGTGTGTGTGTGTTGGGGGGGGGTGTGTGCTGGGGATTGAACCTAGGGCCTTGTGCATTCTAGGCAGGCACTCTATCACTGAGCTCCATGCAAGCCTCTAAAAATGCTATTTGTAAGGTTTGAATAAACTACTTGGATTTTTGCAATGGTGGTAAAATGTGGTCCAGGAATTTGAAAGGGAAATGTGTAAAGAAGTGGAGGTTGGATTAATGGAGGGTTATTAAGGGGACAGGAGTGGATGGTGACTGTCACTAGGGACTCAGAAGAGAGAACTTGAAAAAGATTTTTTGAGTTCCAAGTGGGACTGCAGCAGCTTCGAGTAGTAGGGCACCTCATTAGCACTTCCCCTGACTAGATTCTATCTGTGCCCCAAAGGACCCCTGGAGCAGTGGCCTGGGCACACAATATAGAGGCATGCTCCAGTGTGTTTTGTCCCCGTGACTTTTTTAACCAAAACTCAGCTCTGTAACCAGACTGTTTTGACACCCTGAAAATGACAGTGAGCAGGCAGATTCTATTTTTCATGCCAGAACCAGGCTAGCCCGAGGACCTACTATGTGTAAAATTGTGTAGGTGAAGGGCATATAATAGGTTTATTATGAGCATCAACTGGTATACAGGGGAGACAGGTGAGGATAAATAAGCCATGTACCCACTTATAAAAAGCTAAATGACATACAGAGGTGAATAATATGTTTTTAAGAATGAATTTACACAATAAAGACAAAATTCAGAATAGTGCTTAAGGGATTGAGAAATCAAGACACAGAGAAGAGTGGAGAGAAGCTTCCACAGTAACAGTAGCCTTTAGTTTCCTAGTTTAAGTGGTGAAATACACGACCAGGCGTTTCAGTATGCACCAGCCATTTAAGATGTATGGTTCACACGTATGCACACCTGTCGGTATGTATGACAATTTAATAGGCCATGAACTCTGTGCCTGATGAGCTCACAGACTCGAGTCTGTGAAGGCAGATATCATCACAACCAATATATTACACAATGAGATCACATCAAATACCAAGAGGTAATTGATTCTGGCTGATTACATGACCTTGGGTAAGTCGTTTTATTTGTTGAAGACTCGTTCTTTCTATACATTTTATACTCACACTCACATACACATGGATGTGTATCTGTTACATATGTATATTATATATGATATGCATATACACATATATAATAGGTTTATTATGAGCGTCAACTGGTATACATAATGCATGAGAAAATGTCTGACAAACTGTGAAACACTGCAAAAAATGTGAGATAATATTATCACTTTGGGTATCTTTGCAACTAACTGTCTATTACTTCTGCAAAACTGCTATCCCACACAGTTTTGTGCTCAAGTGGCAGTCTGAAACAAGCAGGTTGTAAGTGACTGTAAATTATTCCCAATCTAACATATTTTGTGTCTAGCACGATGAGGGATAGAAATAAAGACGACGACCACACTGGCTATTGCTGAATAGCTCAATTCTCAGAACAGGAACTTGCGGCCTGATGATTAGACTTGGGGAGATGAGGACTTTGAACTCAGGGGTTACTGGGGGAGAGGACTAGAGCTAGGAGTAAAGTACTGGGTTTCACCTTCCCTGAAGCCCTCAATGGGGTGCTGGGACTAAGCATGGACAGAGATCCTTTCCCTGTGCCCAGGAAGAAGCACAAGAACCGTCTACTTCTGATACCAGGTAGATGTTCTTTCAAGATCACCAGACCCTGTCCTTTTCCCTCTGCTGCATGAGACACGGGGCTAGCCAGCCAGACAGTCCAGCTCTGCAACCTCTTTGCTGAGTCTGATTTCCTGGCTCCTGGCCATCTCTGGGAGGGGTTTGGCTATACGTTTTTAGAGGCTCCTTCTCAGGAATAAGGTAAGAACTTATTAGGATGTAGGAGTCCACGTTCAAGATCCTTGCAGACACACTGACTCCTAAAAGTAGGCTCTGAAGAGTCCCCCTCTTGGGGCAGAATATCGTCCCAGAGACTGTGGGAGACTGAGACCTAGGATGGAGCCACATCGGAGTTTGCCAGCCAGAGTCCCAGCTGCACAGTGGCACATTCAAATCAGGTGATTTCAGGTGAGTTTAATAAAGGGACGGTCTTTGAAAGGGATAGCAGGGGGTGGAGAAGCCACAAGGGAGAATCCAGGACCCCACAGGACTCCCCAGAGCCCATGACCTAACAGGTGAGGGGAGGGACAATTACTGGGACCAGTAGACAGAGTTCTGTGAAGGGCGGAGCCACTTGACAGGAGGTGTGGTTTTCAATGGAGGGACACACCCAGCCCTTGGAGGTCCCACAGAGAGGGAATTGGGCAATATGTACCTGAGCTCACTCTCCTCCCTCCCATCTCCCTGCCCCCAGCTGGCTCAACACAGGGAGCAGCCAAAGGGCATTTTGCAAGGGTCAGGTTGCAGGGACAGAGCCCTGGGGGATGTGGAGGAGCAAATAACCTTCTGGCCTCACTGTGCTGAGGGAGAAACATAGGGGCCCGACTTGAGCGGTGCAGCCTAGCAGACCAGATGGGGAAACCCAGAGGGCACCAAAGATTCTAAAAACCACAGGTCAAGCAGTCTCCTTGGTACAAAAACTCCAGACCACAGGAATTCAGAAACCAGGAAAGCAAAGGACTATCAGCAAAGGGATGACCTTGGTGGCTGAATTCAAAACCCCTAAGCTTAAAGCAGGACAGAGCCACATCTTTACATCTCTGTAGCTTTGGAGAGAAATTTTTGGCCGCCAGGAGTGAATTGACGTAACAATTCAATTCAGTACCAGGTAGGAATTTCCCATCAACTGCTTTCAAGGACATTTTTCGAAGCAAATTCGCAGCAGATGCCCCTTTATTGACTTCATTAAGCATCATTGAAGGACTTGATGACAAGATCCTGTCCAGCAATTTGAAAGACCTCATCGGTAGTCCTCACTCTGTTGGTAACCCTAACCCTAACCCTAACCCTAACCCTAACCCTAACCCTAACCCTAACCCTAACTCTTTAAGTGCTCCATGCCCATCTCCGGGCTACAGTTTCCTTCTCTGGATGTGAGAGAGTTGGCTGTGATGTCAAGGTCTGGCACACTAAGACTCAATCATAAAGACTATGATCAGAACGAGTCATGACATTTTAGCCCAGCCGGCTTGGCAGTCCCTACACCCATCCATTTCGTAGGCTACAATATTGCTTGTTTGAAATTGCCCTTTAAAATTGCTCCATTCTCTGATGCGGCAAAGAAGCAAGGGAAAATAATTGCTTTCCAGTGGCCTCGTGCCTGTGAAAACAAACCCAAGCGTACTGCTACTAAAAAGAATCTGTCTGTCACACTTCCTATTTATTTGGCTTTGGCGAATTGGATGGCACAGGACTGGGGAAGGCGTGACAGGCCATACTGAGTCATCACCTGGAAAGGCCTCCTTCTCCCAGAGCCTCTGAGCCCCCTGGACTGGGAAGGACTGACCCCGCCATTTCCCCCTCAGTTCATTTCTTCACAAAGGAAAATGTTTGTGCTCATGTCCTGCAATCCCAGTCCACCAGCTCCGTTTTCTTGTTTCAGTTAGAAAAGAAAACAAAAAGCAGCCTCTGAACTGTTTGCCTTCCATCTGACTTGCCACAAGGGGATCTGTCTTGTCTGCCTACCCAGCTTCTCTCTCCAACATCCTCACCCTCCTGTGTAGACCTGCTCCTCCCCTGGGGAGTCTCGGCTGCCAATCACACATTCCTGCTGCCAGAATACAGAGATGATGACAGGACCTGGGCCGGACCATGCCTGGCCTGTGGTTGCCACGGAAAACAAGCCTCTGATGCACACTCAATTTCTCCTACTATGTGCTTACTACAGAGATCACTTCTGTACCCCCCCAAAGGGGTGGGGATTTCTCTCCATCCGCAAGTAAGCATTTAATTTTGCAGAAGACACTGTTTGGGTGTCCTCTAACGCTATCTATCTGGAGATAATGTGAGGCCCCACAGGTTGAAGGCTCAGTCCCCAAAACCAACCCCCTTCCCTTCAGGTGCTAGTTGCAAGCCCTACGTCATTTTACCTGGGCTTCTGACATCTGGCAATGTACTGAGGTTCCCCATAACCCCCTTCTTCAGGTTTGAGTCATTTGCTAGAGTGGCTTACAGAAGTCAAGGAAATACTTACGTTTACTAGTTTATTACAAAGGATACTAAAAAGGATGCAGATGATGGGATGGGTATGAAGGGAGAGGTATGAAGAAAGGGACTCAGAGATCCCATGCCCTCTCCGGGAGTGTCACCTCTAGGAGCCCCCACCTGTTCAGCAAGTCCCTTCTGTTCAGATTCTTCTTGGTCTCTATGCAGCCAGCATTCCTTCCTGGAGGGCATGGGTAAGTGCCCCTCCTCAAATGGGGGAGCTTACTATCAGACAAGAAAGGTCAGAGGATATCTTTATAGCCAGCTCCAAGCCAGTAACTCAGAGGAAGATTCCAGCATCTGACCTGCTTTGGGGAAGAGAAATTCTAGTCTCTCTGGCCTGACATAGGGAGGGACTTACGACCCAGGAAGCATGGACAAAAACCAAATATAGTATCACATCCAGCCACCAAGACTGAATGAGGACACTGATCAAAGCTGGGCCCATCAGCTGGATCTGTGTCCAGGCAAGCAGGGAGAGGAGAGAGAAGCCCTCTTACTGCTTTGGCAGAACTGAGCTAATAATATGAGCCCGGAGCTTCTCAGGGCCACGCTTCCCGTGCCTGTCCTTGCCAGGGTGCAGACAGGGAAGTGAGAGACCACGAGGCCCAAGCACAGAGAGAAGTTGAAGCAGCAATGGAGGGAGAGGGGTGAGAGGGGGAGGAGAAGGATTTGACTATATTATGTGCTGATCTGGATGCCCAGGCCGGGTATACCCCCTCCTTTTTTTTTTTTTTTTTTTTTTTTTTAAAACAAGAATCAGTCACTCTTGTTTTTTAGGAAAACTAATTTTACTTGGAACTCTGTCCCATCATCAAGGAAACCTAAATAATACAGAAGTTAGTACTTGCACACAGGGACTTGTAGGTAACTCCAGTGGCTAATGCTAGGTGGGAGGAGCCGGGAGGGGTCTCCTCCCTTCTGGGTAGAGAAGCTGGCAGCCCAGGGATAGTGAACTGCCAGGCAGGCTGCACCAGCTGCTTCCAGAGGTCTGAGGTCCGAAGATGTGGGGAGGTTGAAGTGTGTTGGCCATTTCCTGTGTCCTTTAATGGGGAACTATCAGAAAGGATATTTCCATCAAAGCCAGGTTGTTTAAAAGCAGGGAGAGCAGCAGGTGGAAAAAGAGAGATTCCCTCTATTTGCAATAGACCCCAAGAGTGCTGAGGGTTTGATGATCTTTTTCCTTAAAGAATTGCAAAAGCACCCATCGGCGACAGGAAGCTGGAGTATGGAGGAGCACCGTGGTGAAGCAGCATTGACTGGAACTCAGCCCAGGGCTGGTGTGGACCTTCCTCGTCACTCAGAGTTGATTGGCTGGGGAGTGGACACTCCTCTGGACCTGTGGGGAACAACAGAAGTCGCTCAGGGGTGGGGCCCATTTTCAGCTGCTCAATGGATTCTCCCATGTGTCCCATGGGCAAGACCCATAGGTGGATAGGAAGAGCTTGCTCCTCTGCCAGCAAAGAGCATTTTGCTGACCCTATCCAGAAGGAAAGCATAGAGGTTCTTGGCTGGTAACAACTGGAAATGTTTCCCCCCTCCCCTTTTATTTACAATGGATGTGTTTATTTATATATTTATATGTGCTGATGTGTTTATTTTATTTTATTTTAGTTTTGTTTTGCAGTGATGGGAATGGAACCCAGGGCCTCATGCCTATGAGGCAAGTGCTCTACCCCTGAGCAACATTCCCCACTTTAAAATAGAAATTTGGCAAATACACATAGAGTGGTCCAATGTATCACTGAGTCCTAAGTGGCAAGAAGCACATGAGTATGTCCATCAGGTTTCTCATCTGTAACCTGATCCATCCAAAAGCCTTCTCATTTATTCATCATATATTTAGTAAGCAACTGCTAAGGGGTGGATACTCTTCTTGGGGCTAGAAAAACGAAGAAAACAAAGAATCATAAACAAATATCACCCTTATGGAGTCATCCCCACACCAGGAAATAGCATCACTGTCCAGGCAGCCAGCCAGGCTGAAACCCCAGGAATCTCACATAACAGACTTTGGGCAGGGCTCCTCCGCCTGAGTTCATCTTGATCTGTCGGCTCCTCTCCACCTCCTCTGCCTCAGCCCCAGCCCAGGACATTGGCAGCTCTCAGCTAAATCACTGCACCACTGCCATAACTGCTCCCTTTACTCCCTGGTCTCGGCAGCACCCAGAAGTCAGAGTGGTTTTCCCCAAACAAGTTCACATACTACTAAACCTAATAGATCTGCAGAGAACTAACATGTAGACAGGTGTATGTATCTCAGTAATTAAATCCATTGAGTTGCAGGAGGGGAACATGTGTTTGTGAGACTCTTGGGGTATATGAAGAGTCAATATGGGTTTTGTGTTTGCTGATAGGGGAAAAATGCCATAATAATACATTCAGTTATCTAATCTGCTGTCTCAAAAAAAAATATCAGTTAAATTGTAGAAACTCTAGTAGTCTCTCAAAGAAGCAGACATAAAATCTAAAGAAACCATGCTCTTAATCTGCCTCCAAGTCGGTTTCTCCTCATTTACTCTTATCCCAGCTCCTGTGACTTCCTTTTGCTGCTTAGTCACACCTGGTTACTTTGCCCCTCAAGGTCTCACATTTGCTGTCTCATCTTCCTGGGACACTCTTTGCCCAGATCTCTGTGAGCCTGCCTCCTTTGCATTGTTCAAACATAACAGGATGTTCTCTGGGATTTCCCTGTTAGCTGGGAATTCCAGCTAAAGCCCAGAGGTGGGACAATAGAACTCTAACGCATGCCACCTTCTCAAGAGAGCTGCCCACCATGTCACCCCCCTACCCCAGGCCTTGCTTACTGAAGGGCGTCAGATTTATCCTACCAGCTGCCCCCCTTCCCGTCTTCCTAAAGTTCCTGAGATGACTGGGAAGTGGAGAAGGACCGGAGCTAGGTAAGAAACTTCTGCCCTGCAGGGACTGCAATGTCTGTGGTGAGGGGTGACCTGACACCAAACAAAATACGAGGGAAGAACTGGGCCTAGAAGAGGAAGTGGCAGGCGGATCCCAGGCCTCGGTCACTCTCCTTTCCATCTTCCTTGGAGTCAGGATCTCAGTTGAGGGCAGAGAAGAGAGAACAGCTGGAAATAGACTACGAGACTGAAGACTTAGGTGGATGGACTTTCATTAACGGAAGTTATGCAACCTTCCTGTGTCTGTCCTGGGGCTCTGTGCCCCTCTCCTCTCCACCCTACTCTGGCAGGGACTGTGTTTCCCAAGCTCCGGGTCAGCTGACTACTGGCTACATGGTCCAAGGCAGGCAAGGAGCTAGATACAGAAGGAAATAGAGAATCCAGATACTTCTCCTCCACCCACTCTGTCTCAGTGGTATTTCTAGCTGTGGGCTCTTCCTCCTTCCTGTCTCCAGGCCTAACACCATCCGACTCTTGGTCTTTGATTCCAGCCTCCGGCTCCTGTAACACTTTCTCCTTCACTTTCCCCTCTCGATAATACCTGGATAGACTTTCTGTCCTCAGTTCATTTATTGGCTTTTCCATCAACCATGTAATTAATTGTCTGCATTGAATTCCCTCTGTTTCAATTACTGAAAGTGCCTTCTGGTTTTTGATTGGACCTTCACTAATACACTTCCCTGGAGGTCTATACGGGTCTGTGCAATAAGGGACTATGCCATAGAGAGCGGAGTGGGGAACAACAGTTACAAGAAATCAAATAGTTTTATACTTATACCTTAATCCAGATATCTTAGTAAACCAACCACAACTTAAGATGTCATCAAGAGTATCAAAAGGTGAGATCAACTTAAATGTCAACTCTTCAGAAGTGTCTCTGCAGGTGAAGTAGCTCCCCTGCCCCCATTACACTCAACCCCGTCACCTGTCTTCTTTTAGCGGATTTCAGTACAACCTGAGTTCACCTCATCTATTTATTTGTTTGCATGTTTATTATGTGTCCCTGCTACTGGAATATAAGATCTTCAAGGGCAGTGGCTCCAGTTTTGTGTAATCTGTGCTCAATAAATTATTGATAATTGACAGACCAGCATCAAGACCTGATTGGTTGGAGTTGACACCACCCAGAGACTCTGGGCTTGAAGCTGGATGAGATAGCTGGATATCACTTTGCTTGTCAACCCCTAAGAAGAAAGTGAGTGCATTTTTCTTGTCGGTGAGTTAGAGCATTCTTGAAATTGTATGTGTGGAAATGTGTGTGTGTGTGTGTGTGTTGTCTGTTGAACATACAAAAGGTGGAATGCAATGATATCTTTTATTTTCACTTTGTCCACACTTTTATATTGTTTCTGTAGCATCCTCCCTTCTAGGAGAAATGACTCCTATCCCACCCATAAAACCAGCAAAGAATGCAGAGTATTTGTGTATGTAAGGTGAGGAGATTTTTTAAATAAATTTTATTTACATAAAATATACATAACTTAGTATAATATCATTAATAGATAGTGTTTTTACCACTAGGTTTTTGTTTTAACTGCTTTATGTATTTAATTAATTTGCTTTTAAAAATGTATCGTTGCTATATACATACACATCTTATACATGATGTTGGAATTCATTGTCAGGTGAGGAGATTTTTGATATTCCTTTAAATTTCATACATGGTTAGAAAAATACTCAGGTTTTTAATTTATTTTCACATCAATTTTGATCATCACATTTTTATAACACATTATCCATTGTCTCTATATTTTAAAATCTAAATTTGTAAATTGTATATAGAACTCTTTATATTTTAAAATGCCTTCTGTTTCTGTGGTTCAGATCTTTTTCATTATAATTTTATATGTGTGTGTTTTTCTTTCTTTTGCCAGAAGCCTGCCTGCCAGGTTTGACAGAGGTCTCCTGAGTTTTGGGGCCATTTTTAAGTTTACACAAGCCCTGAAATACTGTGGTAGTTGATCTGATAACCGGAATAGCTCCTAAATGACTAGTGGGTGTATAGTATATACAGCACAGATATGCTGGACAAAGGCATGATGCACATACCAGGAAGGATGGAGGGGGACAGGGTGAGATTTCATCACACAGTGCAGAATGGAGCACAATTTAAAACTTAGGAATTTTTTGTTCTGGAATTTTCCATTTAATATTTTTGGACTTCAGTGGACCCCCGAGTAACTGAAATGACAGAAAGGGAAATACAGATAAGGTGGAATTATTGTCTAGAACAGATGGGGGCTTGATGAGACCGGAGGCTGGCTGCTAAATGGGATTATAGTTAGGTGCCTCCTATATAT
The DNA here is from genome assembly GCF_045843805.1 of Urocitellus parryii. NCBI lineage: Eukaryota > Metazoa > Chordata > Mammalia > Rodentia > Sciuridae > Urocitellus > Urocitellus parryii. The sequence continues at coordinate 179,087,672 of NC_135534.1, read as the reverse complement.
GCCTCATGCCCCTTTGGCCGAGCTCTGATGTCAGCCACACCTGTGACAAGACAGTTCTGAGTCTTCTCTGGTTGCTGCTGTTCTACCTCAAGACTCACCACTGGTCCTTCTCCTAATGCCAGTGCAGAAGTGCAGGGAGGTTGATACTCTGGGGGCAACCTGCAAATGCTTCAGGGCCCTGTTCATCAAGTGGACGCTTTGGGAAATATTCTGCACACTTCTCTGAGGTCCCATCATAACTAAATGCCCACTGCTGACAGTTGTCCTCAATAATATGTCCATAGATGGACTTGTCCTCTTTCTCTGGTTTACTCTTGCTATTTCCTCACTCTTGCCTCCTGTACCAGACCTTGACTCAGGCTGTGCTCCATGGGACACCAAGACACTCATCACCACAGTCTGGGAAGGGCTTGATGTGGACACACAATAAGGTTGGTGGTGGAGCTTCCATGCCAGCTCTTCTCCTGCTGGTTGGGATGTCCTGAAGATAACCGCAGTTCAGAGACAAGAGAAGATGCCATACAATTTAAGAGTTTGGACACTGAGACCAGGCAGTTTTGCTGTGGGCTCCTTGAATGAGAGTGACACCATGAGAAGAAGTAGCCTCTTTGAACTTAACGATTAAGTATTGGGACATCAATTGGCAAAGACCTGTATCAGAGGCAGCTGGGGTGGTTTGGGTAGCAGGACGTTCAGAGGAACACTTGGAAGTGGCTCAAGCATGTCAGAACCCATATCTTTAAGACTACCAGGACTTCAGCAGAGTTCTCAGCAGCACCAGCTTTCCACTGTCTGGTCACAGGGGTATTCCTCCATCTCCTGTTAGTTCATTCCTGAGCAAATATTAGCAACCTGTTATGGTTTAGATATAAGGTGTCCCAAAAGTTCATGGGAGAGACAATACCAGAACATTCAGAAGTGAAATAAGTGGGTTAGGAGAGCCTTAACCTAATAGTGCATTAATTCACTTGAATGGATTAATTGGGTGGTAACTGTAGGCAGGTAGGGCAACTGTAGGAGGTAGATCACTGGAGGCATGCCTTTGGGGCTAATATTTTGTAATTGTTTTTTTTTTTTTTTATTGGTCGTTCATAACATTAATATTTTGTAATTGTTGAGGGAGTTCTCTCTCTCTCTCTCTCTCTCTCTCTCAGTCTCTCTGCTTCCTGAAGACCGAGTCCTGAGCTGGTTTCCTCCACCATTCTCTTCTGCCATGATGTTCTGCCTCACCTCCGGGCGGAGCAATGAGCTAGCCATCTATGACTGAGACCTCTGAAACTGTGAGCACCAAACAAACTTGAACATCTCTAACATTGGTCTTGTCAGCTCTTTTGGTTAAAGCAATGAAAAAGCTGACCAAAACACAACTCCAGAATATTTGAAGGAAGAATTTTTGAGTGACTGGACTTCATACTAATTTCATACCCAGGGGGATCAAACTTTGAATTTAGATTTTTTTAAGGGATTTGTTTTGTTTTAATTTTTTTAGTTGTACCTTTATTTTATTTATTTTTATGTGGTGTTGAGGATCGAATCCAGAGCCTCACATGTGCGAGACGAGCGCTCTCTCTACCCCTGAGCCCCAGTCCCAGCCCCAGTCCCTTAATTTAGATTTTAAAAGAAGCATGAATCTTTTTATGGATTTTAAAAGAAGCATCACAATTTGGTAAGGTCTGGAACATACTCTACAACAGCATTATTGACAATTATTCCCAAAATTTAGTCATTTACTACTATCTTAACATCATTTATACAATATTTTTCTTTCAACTAATACTTTTTTTAAAAACTTAAGTACTTACTTTAACTGCATATTAAATAAAAATGAATGTGAAATTATGGATTTGGTGTCTGTCTGTATTTTTATAACATGTTAAAATAAATGTATAACTGTTAAGATAACAACCACTTCAATTTAGATGTTGAACACATACTATACTGATGGGATACATCAGTTTGTACATATCTATAAAATATTCTGGCATTGTTTCTTATTAGATTTCTAGTATGTTATGATGTCCTCTATTTTGTTGGGTCTTAGTTCTTTGTTAATTTCCATTTGGTTATAATTCTTCCACAAAGTTTGTTTTGTACCTGGGTGCTGTGATTTTGAGTCTCACTATTCCTGAAAGTGTCTCTCTTTTGTTCTGATATGAGAATGGGGTGAGCTGTGGAATTTTAACATGCTTCTTAATCAACAGGATTACTTATTCATTGGTTCATCATCAATTTTTATTATTTCAAGTGTGAATTCCAGTTCCAGTCTGAATTGCTTTCTGTGTAGAAGCTTGTAAGATTTTTACTTTACCTTTGAAATTCTACCAGTTATGTCTTTGGGTGGATTTTTTGGCAACAATTCTCCCAGGATTCAGTGAACCATTTCAATCCTTAGATAAAGCTCCTTCTCCAACTTGGGAAATTTTGTTTCATTATTTAATAGATACTTCCTTGCATTCTTCTTTCTTACTCTATGACTCCTATTATAACAATAGTGGAACATCATATCTATCCATCTCCTTTTGTCTTTGATCTCATGATGTTATCTTTTTGTCTGTGTTTTGACACAGGCAAGCATGAGAGGATCATATCAATGCTTCTGATTTTTTCTAAGAATTCACAAAGTCAGGTTGCAATTGCACAGATGCTGCAATTCTATTTTATTTTGGTAAGCATGCAGACATTTTTTTTTTATTTTTATTTTCTTCTCCTAGTATCCCATTTCCTGCTTCTTTTACCTTCTGAAACTTCATAGAAAATGCAAATATGAATTTTAAGAAGTTCTCTATTATTTGCTGTCATGATTCTTTTTAAATAGAAGCCATTGGCTCTCTCTGTCCATCTGCCAGTTCCCATTTTGAGGCTGCTGGACCTCCTTGGATGTGCTTGCTGCTCTTTATGATTGTTCATAAATATGGAGCCTGCGCAGACAAGACCGGCAGCTCTTCAGGTATTGTCAGCAGTGGTACAGGGTCTGTGAGGGTCCCCAGCTCTTCCCCAGGTTATCATTGACTTCAACCCCTGCTGGTGCAGTCCACAAGTCCCAACACAGCCACACACAGGCCTCTTCTTTGCTGTGGTTGTGGGATATCATCATACCAAGTTCATAGGACTCCCCCAAAGCCCTCAAGGTTTCTGATTGGTCCGAGATCTTCTTTTTTAACAGAGGCATTACAGGTTGTCTTCTCTCCTCCTCTTCCTCCTCCCTCTCTCCTCCTCCTCCTCCCCCCTCCTCCTTATCTCAGTAAGATCTGAGGAAGTCGATGTTAAGTTTAAACTCTTATCTTAAGACCTGGGTGGTTTCCTGTTAGATTAAGCCTGAAGCAGCAGGCCCCAGGGAGCACTACCCATAGACCTCCAAATTGGAACTGAGAGTATTCTCAGACAACCTGAGCCCATCTGCCAGTGAGTCGCAGACTGGAACTGCAGGCAGTGTCCGGCCCTTTCCTGCTTTTCAATGACTGATGAGGGCTGGGGTAGAAGTACCACAACACCCTTGTCCCTTGGGTTGGAAAAATAACACTGATCCCAGAGTTCCTCAGAGAAAGGTAAGAGCTAGTCACCCACAGTGTTAACTTGATGCACACTTTACTTCTGTCTTTCCTTCCCTGTCTCACTGGGATCTCCTCCCACTTAAACTGCTTGCAAAGGAATCCCCATCTAAAGGGGAACCCAAATCAAAACTGATGGAGTGTGGCAGGCTCCTGGTGTGGAGCACCATGTGGAACAGAGAAGCAGGAGCCCAGGAGAAAAGCAGGGAGGTGTGAGCCGCAGAGCAAGCCTCACAGGTGGGAAAGAGCCAGTACCACCTTCTCTCTCAGGAAGACCACCACGCGCAGCAAAGTGAGAGTGCCCTAGGATGTCTTAGTTCATTTAAAAGTCAAAGTGGGCCTGGTGTGTACTCACAGTGGCTCTGGATACTGAGGCAGGAGGATCTCAAGTTCAAGGCCAAACTCAGCAACTTAGTGGGGCCCTAAGCAACTTAGCAAGACCCTGTCTCAAAATAAAAAATAAAAGAGGGCTGGGGATGTGGCTCACTGGTTAAGCCTCCCCCTGACTCCATTCGATCTCTGGTACAAAAAAAAAGAAAATATCAAAGTGGTTATCGTGGAAATATCCCAACTTTGCTGGACTCTCTAGCACTTATTTTGGGATTTGTTGTCATTGTTACTACTAAGAGGCACTCAGTCCATATTCATTGAGTGAACTGCTAGTAGACAGGATTTTGAATATTCCAAGCACAAAGAAATGATAAATGTCTGAGCACGGTGGTGCACGCCCATAATCCCAGGGACTTGGGAAGCTGAGGCAGGAGGATCAGGAGTTCAAAGCCAACCTCAACAACTTAGCAAGGCTCTAAGCAACTCAGCAAGACCTTATTTCTAAATAAAATATAAAAAAGGGCTAGGGATGTGGTATGCCAATTACCCTGATCTGATCATCACATATTGTATCCACGTATTAAAATGTCACTGTCTCCATAAATATGTGTAATTAATGAGTCAATTAAAAAAGATAGATATATATTAAAATATTTATCAAATGAATGAGTAAATAACTGACTCTTGGGCCCCTTACTGGATGGTAGTGTCATTCACTGAGAAAATGAAGGAGGGAAAGGAGTAAGTCCAGAAAGAGAAGAAGGTAAACAATTTCCTTGGACCAACATATCAGACAACAGGGCAGTCTGCCTCCTCCTGGAACTCATGGCTCTGAGCAGACTTTTGCAGGGGGACAAATCTATTTAGCATCACTGTGGTGCATGCACCTGTCATTCAGAAGGAATTCAGCCCTGCTATCAGGGCTGAGTCTTGGAACTCTTCTGGGCCACATGAAAAGAATTTAGATGGTGGATTATGGAGGGTGAGCAGAGGGGCAGGCCAGCTGGGGTGGGACTTGGGACAGTGGATATTCACCACCAGCAGGTACTATTGAGGACATGTTGAGTCACAACCCTTGGCTTGGAGATGGACAGAAAACTGGGCAGACTGGAAGATACCATCTAACAAGGCTGGAGAAGGAACCACTCAGCACCTTCTGGGGGACATCTGGATAGGCCAAGGTGGTGATGCTAATGAGATGTTTACTGAGAACCAAAACCTTATTCCCAATGCTCCTAGGAAGTCAGCTCAAAGGAAAAGCAGCTTCCATGACTGTCCCTATTTTACAGATGAAGACACTGAGCTGCAGGGAAGGGTTGAGAGTAAAGGATTGTTTTCGGTTACTTGGAGATTTTTGGTAACTCGCCTATGATTATGTGGCTAACAGGTGGCAGAGCCAAAATTCAAACCCAGATGAAGACCTCTCTACCCTCCACAACCATGTGAGTTTTAGTACAAGGAAAAGGGGGAAAGTGGCTACTGAAGAGCTTTGAGGAGATTGTGTGTCCTGTGTTCTGGGGACCCAGGAGCTCAAGAGGTATCCAGAAAGGCCCTTCTCCTGATGTTAGGTTGGGCAAGGACTGTGCATGTATGCCTGTCCCTACTGTAGGGGTTCTGAGAAGCTGGGAGCAGAGGAAAAGGGTGAATATACAAGAGATTTGAAACGGACTGTGGAATTATAATGGGTATGGCGGTTTTAAAAAGTGGGGACATCACTTACCTTTGTAACTCCAGATGAAAGCATGGATGCCTTACCAGTCTAAGTGCTCTAAAGTCTAAGGGGTGAGGCATGACCTCACCCCTGTCTATCATTCTATCAGGACTTCCCTCATATTCAATCCTTCCATGTTGCTGGGTGTGTTAGAAATCTGTTTTTTGTTTTTTTTTTAATCTTCTTAACTTTCTGTGCTCTGTTTTCTGGTCACTGAAACCTCCATGCATTTTGGGCAGAGATGTTATTTCTTTTCTCTAGTGCAGCTGCCAATCAGTCCTGGGCACACAGCACAAATGGGACCAATAGGGGTCCTTTCCAGGAATTGATGCAATCCCAGAGGGGAGGGGAAGCCTTCCCTTTCCTCTGTGGCCACTCTCTGGGGTGGTGGGGTAAGATATGCCGGGAACAGCTTGCAAACACCCCTGACACCCCTGAAGGAATCTTGTCCTCTGTCGGAGGGAAGGAGCCAGATACTGACAAAAGCAGAAGCAAACAAGGCAGAGAGACAGGCAGGTAGGCAGACACGCACCCAGATAGACAAAATGACCACACTGCTTGAGTCTCTGCATCCCCCACCCTGGAGATAATACATTCTTTTCCTTCTCCTGCTCCTTCTTCTCCTCTTCCTTCTTTTGATTTGTTAATTTGAAGGTATGTTCTTCATTGGTTAACACAAACCATCTTGTCTAAGACTCAGCTATACTGGGTTGCTGACAGTTCCCAGAATTTTTTTTTACATACATCCCTTCAAGAGTCGTGACACAATGCAAGCCACATAAGATCTAGAGAATACAGGAAATTCAAGGCAGGCTCCTGTGGTCTATTTTTCTTGTTTTCCTAGTTCTGCTTTAGGCTGTACCATGTGGCTAAATCCAGGTTGGCAGGGGAATTCTCTTGGACCTTCTCCTTCATAAACTCTGTCCCCACTACCCATAGCTTCCAGGTCCCCTTGCCCCATCCAGGATTGCCTCCTCGTGGGCTCTGGTTCCTGATTATGAGTTGGTAGTCACTTTTGTCTTGGTTCTGTCACTGGACAGGAGACTTTGGAAGCTCGAAGTTGCAGCCTTCAGACCTTGGGGTTCTGCAATACAGACTCAGAGCAAGTCCAAGAGACATCCAGCCTGCGCACATTAAATACTGTGTTAAATCTTCACTGCCGACCGGGAGTGCTCGTCAGCTTCCCAACTGTAGGCAAAGGGGTAGAGGGAAGGCGGAGGCACCCTTCGCCATGGTATTTTAGTCAGGTGACAAGATTCAGATGTGAAAAAGTCAAACAGAAAAAAAAGTGCCTGGAAAAGATGTTTTTATATTAACTTACATGAAAAAAAAAGATCTTTGGAAGTTTGGAAGCTTGAGAAAAGGGAGGCAGATTCTGGGGAGTGGGGGTGTCACAGATGCATTGCAGTGGGAAGAAACAGGCTAGACCCAGTGATCAAGACCTTGCAGAGACGGGCAGGGTATGAACCACACAGCAGAGGAGCCTGTGTGGCTTACCTCAGTGACCACAAAGGTACCAGGCCTATGGCCTTTGGCATGTGACAGGAGAGCTCAGGTTCAGGAAAATGTTTGAATAGCAAGGCCCTGGGTCAACCACAGGGTTCTGAGTCTGTGCAGGGCTGAGGCTGACCTAGGGCCTCCCTCTGGGTGTGTGTGTGGGTTTGGAAGAAGGCTGAGAGGCAAGCTCATGAGCCTCAATGCCCTTTATGGGGGTCTCCTCTCTCCCTGGCTCCACCCCCAAATCCCATAATACCTGCCTTTCCAGTAGCCCTGGGCCATGTTGGCTGTCACTAAAATGGATGGCTGCTGTACTTCATGCCCTGCTAAGCCTCCAGTCCTCTGTCCCCATGGGGTTTTTATTCAAAACCACCCACTGAATGACCCCCTCTCATGGGTGAGCTGATCCTCAACCATCTATCCCAGGTTCCAACTCTAGCCGTCTTCATTCCATGACACATCAGGGAGAATCTCACTGTGCCTCCATTTGTAAAACCCTAAATTGAGATTCTGGGCTGCCCCCGCTTTTTTTTCTCTTGTCTCAATTTCCTTTCTATTTCAAGGACTATGAGGGTGAATTCACTTTGCCAAGTTTCTGGGCCAGTCCAGATGAATAGGAGGAAGTATCCCAGCATGCCTCTAGTCTGGTGACGACGTTTCTCCTAGGAGTCAAACCAGAGCCAGCATCACACACTTGGAGCTGGGAGGAGGCAAACAGGCAACCCTGCACTGCGGTTCCTTGGGAAGCTCTTGGGTACTGGAGTGAGACAGACACTGGGTCTGAAACTAGCCGCACCACACGCCAGGTATGGGACCTGCACCAAAAAAGTTCTGGAGCTTCAGCAATTTTTTTTTTTCACTTGTACAGATCAACATACTTCCTCTGCAGAGTTATTAACTAAAGCAAATAGGACCTCTCGTAAGTCTGATATGTAGTAACTGCAGCCAATATTGTGCCTGCCTCATCCCAATCTCCTTGTGACAGAGGCCGCCATGTCCACAGTCACACACTGGGACTGGGGCAGAATCACAGCCCATCCTGTTTCCCACTCTGGGGCTCTTCCGCCTCCAGCCCCACAAGTGGGAGACAACAGGCAGGGGCAGAGGAGCATGATGGGAAGATCTTCAGTTCTCTGATCACCGCCTGAGGGCTAGCATAAGTGGCAGTGACAGGATTAGCAAATCCACCCCAGGTCACTTCTGCATCAGTGGTGAAGAATAAAGGAACTAGGGAGAAAAAGCCAAACAGAACAAAAGTGCCTGGAAAAGATGTTTTTATGTTCACTTACATGGAAAAAAAAAGTCAAAGAATACAGCACGAAGATAGTTTCTCAGAAAATTCATCTCTGTGAACCTGTTTGTTTCAGTTGCAGTCATAATTCAAGAACTACCAAACAGAAGTCGTAAAACCAGTGGTGGGGGACGGGGAGGAAGGACACCAAGGGAAAGGTAGTAATTATGTGCTATTTCTTTTCTAGTTTCAGATAATTTAGAGCTTCAACTTTTCCAGCAAGTCAGAGTTATATAAACAGATGCCATACTAAAATGTGATTGGGTAAAAATATAAAATTCCTACAGCACGATGGCAATAATATTATAGGGAAAAATCCATTAAAATTTGATACTATAAGAAAATACAACAGGACCATTTGAGCCAGTTCTGTTTCTTTGTATGAACAGCAGTTACAAATGATGGATGTAAATGAAATAATAAAGCATTCGGTTTGCATATAACTTAGAAAGGGGTAACATTTCTAAACACTACTAACTTTGTAAGAAAACATGAAGGACATCTTACACTCAACAACCATGGTTAAAAGAGGACATGATTTCCTGAAGGTTGCAGTGGGCAAATGCCCCAGCCCCTGGCTTTCACCCTGCTCTTAACCTTTGTTGGGATTGTATTTACACTGCACGGAGTTCATTGCAGAATCTAGCACCAATATATGGATCAGATTTTTGTCTTTGATCAGAGTCCTTTCTGTCTTCCATTTTGAGTGTATTGAGGTACGTTTTCTTTGGTTGCTGTTGTGAACGAATGTGTAATTTTAAAAAAAAACCTGTAATATTTACAACATTTAAACATTTTTGATTTCAGTGTCAACTCTTCACATAAGAAAAACTGGAAAACTCTTTTAAGATAAATCACTGAAAGGTCACTACTTCCTAGCGTCTGTCATGAAACTGTTTTCGATACACAGAACGATGAGCCTATTAGCACAGCTATATGCTTGCTGGTCCAGAATCTTCCCAGTGCTCAGTGGGGAGGCGAATCCTGTGACTGCCATGTCCGCAGTTCGCCATGCTTCACAGTATTTATCCACAAGACGGACGCCATGGGTGTTGGAGCCGTGCCAAACGACCTTCTGGGGCCTAAAACGTAATTTTGTCGTGTTACTTTTTCACTGACACGTCTTCGTAAGCAAGTTAGCATACGTCTAGTGAATGGCCTCAAAGTCCTTAGCCCTCCGTGGTCTATGCCAGGTCACCTCTCCATCTCCTCATGATGCTTTCTTACCTTCTGAACACACTCTAATCCAGTTGTACCCAGCTTTTGTGAAATGAATCTGAACCACTGCTCACGAGGTCCCTTTGTCTAGAGTGGCCTTGCTTTCATTTTTAGACCAGTGACTCCTTCTCATCTTTCAAAGCCCAGTGATGCCTCCTCTTGCAGGAGGCCTTCTCGGATTCTTACTCCTAAGAGAAAATGCTTCCTCTATGTTCTTATCATCATATCTGTCTTTCCAGTTTATAGTCACAATAATCCCTCTACAAGCATAGTGTAGTCTTGGGACTGTCTTCCCTTGCAGACTGGGAGCCCTGGCACAGGGGCTATGTATGTTTATTACTGTGCCTTCCAGGCCCGGCAGGCCCTGATATAGAGGAGACACTGAGGAGAGCCTGGCTGAGTTGCTCTAATCTGAAAAGCACACATAGTTGGCACAGACTGACTGTAATTCATAGTAAAAAATTATAAGATCACCAAGAATGACACCACTTATCACATTCCAAGTGCCCACTGCACGATGTGTTTGCACACACATTCATTTTATCTGCACCACAGTCCTATGGTATAGATATGGTTATCTTGTCCATTTGACAGGCTCAGAGAGCAGCAGCACTATGCCCATGGTCTCGGATTGAGGTACTGGACCCAGGTCTTCTGGCTCCAAGGACAGGGCCTTCTCCACAACCCTCAGCTGTCTCACTGTGGCTTGACCTTGGCAATAACCCAGGGGGACAGTTGATAAAGGCATTCTACCATTAGAATGCTGCCCAACATGTCTGTGGCACCACATAACAGGGCCCATCCCCGCTTACCAAGAAGGATCAGTCATCACGTCCCGACCGTCAAAGGAGTATATTGGAACATGTGCATTGAACTGACCTCCTTGGCCAGAAAAAATTGAGTCCCAGTTATTAAAAAGTACTTGGCCCTATGAAGAAAAATGGTACATTAGAAGCATGAAACATACCATTGACTTGCAAATGGACTAGTTTTCACTCATTCTTCAAAGCCCACATACCACTTCACACTGAGGTCCTTACCCCAATTCCAGAATCTAGATGGAGTAGGAACTCAAAAATGTATGCAGTTTGATTTTTACAATTCGTCCTTGGACCCTTCTGGGTCTATTGTCTTATTTCATGAGGCAATTTCTCTTATTACATGTGTGTGAAAATCTCTTCCTCAACAAAAGTCTGGCTTACAGATTTACTTTACTGTTATTTTAAAATTTGTATGCATATGTACTGAGCTTTGAATTTGGGCCAGGCTTTCAGGGGAGACATCTGGGGGCTTCCACTGAAGGTGATGTGGAGAGGAATCTCAGTCCTCTTCCTGAATGAAAGAGCCTGGACTAGTGGACTGACTGAAGTGGGGAAGGTAGTGGAAGAGGACCTGGGCCAGCAGACATGGAAGTTCCACATGGGAGCTCCCAGCCTCCAGGCTCCACGATGGAAAACTGGGGCTACATGGACCAAAGTGTCTTGAAGAACTGTGGAGAGCTAGTTAGTCATCAGGATGTGTGTGAGCAGCAACAGAGCTGTCCCTCTGCGGCCTCAGAGGAGTCAGCTATCTCCATGGAATAATTCAGGGATCCTACGAGGTCCTTCTTGCCAGCAAATGGGGTGGTGAAAGATCTGCCAGGGTTTGACAGCCTAGGTGCTCACACAGCACCAAACCAGGGCTTAGGACAAAGTGCCTTTGCCTTGGAACCAGTGTCCCCATCTGTGCTCTGGAGGTACTCATCAGATGCCCTAAGAAGCATCCTTGGTTGGAACCAAGAGCCCCAAGCACAGGAGTCGAGGAGGCTGACTGTAGTTCCCAGTGACTTCCAACAAACTACTTTCTTCCTCTGAGCCTCAGTTTTCTCATCTGACAAACTGGGAAAGAGCAATGCCCATTTTCATTATTATTCAGATAATAGATACAAAGTGCTTTATAAACCAACCAACAAAAAACTATTCAAATGAGGAGGTTCTTCTTCTTCTTCTTCCTGTCTACCCTAAGAGCCACAGTCCATTCAAGCAGGAAGGAACACTGTAAATAAGAGTTAAACTGAGGTTCAGAGAGGGGACTGTCCACAGACAATCGGTAAAAGAAATGGGCTTTGAACCATGATTGATGTCATGGGATGGCAACTGCCTTGGTCCTTCTGGAGACCGCTGGATCCATAGGCAGCAGGACACTGCTGATTTTTACCTTGAGGTTCACTATGGGAAGGCTGTATCTCTCTGCTTTCCTTACAACCGTGGAGAGATCTTGCAAGTGGGAAGATAAGAACGCTCGGAAGGTGGACAACAGTCCTGCAGCTCTGGCCTGCTGGAAGCACTGAAAATCAGCCCGAATGTCCCCAGAAAATGGCATGTTCAGAGCAACCAAATGCAGCTGGGAAAAAAAAAAGAGAGAGAGAGAGAGAGAGAAGATAGGCAGTTAGAGTTGCAGGCAAACTCCAAGTTCATGGCCAGCTCTGGTCCTGAAGACCACAGCCTTCTTCAGATGGGAAGTAAGTCCCAGGTCAAAGGTCGTCCCAGTCTCTCTCTGCCCGACAGGGCAATCACAATCAGCTGGACCCTGCCCAGGGAAGGAGAGCTAGGGACTTCGGAGCAGTCTGTTTCCACCCTCTGAACAGCCGTCTGGGCTGGAAATGTTTTCCTTAAATGAGAAAAGAAACCCAAAAGTCGCTCAAACCAATTAAAGCACTCCTGAGATCTGCATTCAACCTGTGGACCACATGTTTGAGAGCTCTGTGTTCACCCCAGCTCAGTCTTCAACAGGGACTCTAACGTGGCCTTGGTCCTGGACCCTGGAGCTTCCTGCTACCTGCCCATCCTTCCTTCTCCTGGGTAGGCCTGGAGTGGACCACATGAAGGCCAGGGGAAAGGCACTGAGAAGGGAAGGACGTGACTTTATACTAAGACTGATTAGCTTGGATGGAACCTTCTGGAAAGTAGGGGTCATAGAGCAATTCCAGCCTTACATCCTTGCCACCTTGTTCAACAGCCAAAAATAAAGCCCTCTGTAGCCTCCCACACTTCCTCTGCCCAAACTCAGCATCCTCAGCTGCCCTCTCTCCCAGCCCTTTCTGCCAAACCCTCCGGAATACATTCCATGATCAAGGAACATTTGTCCCCCGCTAGCTCTTCAGTCTCGTATCGGGACTCACTTTCATCTCAGCACCGTAGAGCTGGGAAGGGCTGGTGCAGAACTGGGGCTCAAATCATCAAAGAAGGGGAAAGCTTTTCAATACCATAAGTCAAGGGACATAAAACAGGCCCCGTGAGGGGGCAGGAGGGGGCTGGTGTTTCTCTCCCCGTCTCTGTGCTACCTTTCAGTTCTGAACAAAGCTTCTGCATGTCCCAGCAACCCGTGTCACCAGCTGGCCTTCTAGTGCTTTTCAAGCTGCCAGCTGGCCCTGAGCTACAGCATCCAGACGGCCCACACAATCCTTGCCCTTCTCTGGCCATTTCCCTCCGATTGCCACCGCTCTCCCCTGCCACCTCCCCACTCTGCTTCTGGGTACTCCTCCCTGCTCTGCCTTCACCACCATGCTAGATGGGGTCCACCCCCACTGGGCCCCAGTGGTAAAGGAGGCTTCCCCAGCCAGCCTCCCAGAAGGAGCATTTAATGCTGTACACACCCAACCATTAGGATGGGGAAGGGGCTTCAACAAGGTGCCCATCAGGATCACTTCTGGGTCACCAGACTTCAAACCTCACCCCACACACAGCTTGGCGCTCAGATGCCCTCGCCATCTGGCTAGACTGTCTTTCTCCTTCTCTGGCACCCAAGGCGAGGGGACTGTGGTCTCATCACGTTACTGTTGGTAAATGAAGTGTTCCCCTCAAAGCTCCTGTGTTCATGCAGGAGTGGTCAAAGGTGAAGTGACTGGATTGTGAGAGCTGTGACCAAATCAATCCATCCTAGTTTAAGTGGGTTGACGGGGTGGCAATTGTAGGCAGGTGGAGCGTGATTGGAAGAGGCTGGGCTCTGAGAATGTGCCCGGAAGGGTGCATCTTCCCTGTGAGCTCTCTCTCTCTCTCTCTCTTTCTCTCTCCTCCCCCCCACCCCTCTCTCTCTCCAGGAGCTGAAGGATTTTCCTCTGCTGGGCCCTTCCCTATGATGTGCTGCCTCCCTGGGGCCCAGAGTCACGGAGTCTATGGACTGAGACCTCTGAAACTGTAAGTCCCAAATAAGCTTTTCCTCCTCTAAGTTGTTCTTGTTGGGTATTTTGGTCACAGTGACAAAAACAGCTGTCTACAATGCATCACCTTCTCCCCAGAGGGCTTCTGGCGCTACATCAAAGGGCAGTCCCAAGAGGCTTTGATGGAGGAAGTCTTCCCTCTTACCAAGGGCCACCTAAGAAAGGTGCAGGACAGGTGCAGGGCTTCTCTGTCCACCTCTAAACCCTCTTTCTCCTCTGTCTTTAAGGAGACACACCGAAAGAGGTCTGGCGTTATGGTCATTTGTGGATGGTGGGGCTGGGGGACTGTGCCCACCTGTATGTGTTTATCTAATTGCTGGAACATTTTTGTAATGAATCCTTTTCACCTTTGTGTACACAACCATGTTACAACAATCAAAAATGTTATGACTATTTTGTGGGTAGGTGTAGTTTTGGCAAAACTATAGGTAACTTACTATTTTGTTCATCCTTTCTAGAAATCGTCAACATTTACAACAATAAATATGCATAACTTTTGAAGTTTCAAAATACTATCTGAAAAATCCATTAATCACTGCCCTAACTTTTTGGAGGCTCTCTGAAGGGTTACATGTGCTCTCTTCTCTCTCCCCTCACCTCTCATTTAACATTCAACCAACTAGGATCTCTTTGGTTATGGAAATGCTTTGCTTTTCTAAATTTGAAGGACACCCTCTGGTTCTTTCTATGTGCCTTCTGCATCCTCTGATTCTGATGGCTACTCCCTGGCTGGGCCTCCTTTCTCTCTGGCCGTGGCTTTTCAGTTTCCTTCTCATATTTCTTCCTTTGATTTCTTTTTGGTCTTGGTCTATATAGCCAAAGTCCTTTTCACCATCTGGCTTCTCTTTCAGGAGCCCTACATCCCATAATGGTTCTACTGAACCAAGTCTTGGACCAGATCCCACTGCAGATTTCAGACCTTCATATCCCACTCCCTCTTGGTCATCTCTACTTGGGGTGTCCTGTCAGCACCTCACCGTATTTCTTCAAGTGCATTCCTCCCTGATGATAGTGGCCCTGCAGGAAGCAGTTTTCTGGTGTCTTTCAAGTCCCTGCCTGGTCTTTGACACTGCCCCACTAAAAGCAGTGGTGTGGGGCCTTTGACCTCATTTTCCTGGCCACTTTTGATTGGACTGAGAATGGTAGGTTGACCCAAGAGAGACCACAGAGACTATCTCTCCCAAGACTCTGAATGGAGTCATGTGGTGTTGGACATTGCAACCAGAAGATCAAAAGACTTGGAGTAATGACAAATGTCGCAGCAACCCAGAGCTGCATGCAAGCTCATGCAACTTTTGTCTATGTATTGGAGAGGGCTGGAGGGGAGGTGGGGAAGGACTCTTGCAGAAGAGGTCAGTGGAGAGAGTAAAGCAGATTGAACAGCAGGAACAAGAGTCCCCAGGTCTGGTTATACTTCCTGAAAGAAAGTTCCATGACTCTCCTATAGGATGAATCACGTCAGGTACCCGTGTTCTTATAAGGCAGAGAGTACCAAAAATTAAATAAGTGTTTATGACAATCATTGAATAAATGAAAGTGGATGCCAAGCTTTTAATTTAAATTAGGCAAGGAATAGAGGGAGGGTTTCTCATCCTAGCAGTGCCAGTGATCCCTGGGAAGGACCTAGGAGCACCTAATTATCCATGCAGAAACCTGGGCCTCATTCCTGATCTCTCCCATCCTCTCTGCACCATGTCCAATTGGTGACCACACTAGTCATTCCTGCCTCCTTCATGTTTCTCTGGCCTGCCCACTCTCCCACATGTTCACTGTTGTGACCCCCATTCAGAAAATACGGGAGCCATATAAATGGTCTTTGAATGCCGGTTCCTATCCTCTCTGGTCCATTTGCATAATGTAACCAGGGTAATTTCTGAAATGCCAATCTTATCATTCCCCTTTCCTGCTTTAAATCCATCAGTAGTTCCCCACTGCTACAGAAAAAAAGTCAAAGTCCTTATCTTGGCTTGCAGGCCTTTGATGACTAGCTCTCAGCCGAATGCAGACTAACTTCTCCCTTTTCTGCTTTGAACTCTTATTATTCCTTTGGCCAGACCAAAATACTTGCAATTATAGGAATGCATAGCACTTTCCTTGACTCCCTCTGTTGCATCTTTCCTGGAATTCCCACTCTTTCCCCCACTGGACTTACTCTACAGTCCTTTAGATCTTATTTTAACGGTCACCTCCTCTAGGTGTCCATGTTCCTTGTAACTCCAGCATCTTGTATTTGCCTCACCCAAACAAACTCCTACACTGTATTGTAATTGTGTCTATTTTATTTGCCTCTCTTGCTGGTCTAGAAGCTTCTTGATAGTAAAAATTATGTACTAAGCCCAGGCCTAGCACAATGTAGACAATCAGTATTTGAACTGTACTTACAGCAGGATTCTCATAATTGGCACTTAAAATAGGGTTCAGTGGAGGCTGGAGCCGATATGGCTGTTACATAAAAGAGGAAAACAAACAGTTCAGAATATGCATTCAATCTGTTCTTCAGAGTACAGTGAGGTGCAAGTTCAATGTTTCTTTAAAGAGCCTGACTTTGTCTTTAACTGGCTCTTAACTGAGAGTATCACGGTCAAATAAAAACAGTCATCCTCAGAAAAGTAGAGGATGCCCTCAAGACTTTTTAAAAGAGCACTGAGCCGAGGAAGCAGAGGACCCATGCTTAATAGCCAATAGGTTCACTTAGTAGAGCAAGTCACATCTTCAAAGCCTCATCATCTGCAAAGTGAAGATGGCAGTAGTTGCCTCATGGGAATGCAACAGGGCTTAAAAATGAATCATGTCAGTTACTCATGCTATTGTAAGGCAGACAGTATAAAAAATTAAATAAGTGATTGTTTATGCCAATCAATGAATAAATGAAAGCTTATGTCAATCACTGAATGCCTAGCCAATTCAATAACTGAGTAAACCAAAGCTAAGAGAGGGGAGGCCCTTGCCCAGAAAGATGCAGCTGCTTGGCAGGAACAGCAGGTCTCCAGCCAGTTCTCCCTGCACAACAGAACATGAGAACATTCTGTTGGCACCTGGTAACTTCTGGGTTTCCACCAGATGCTAAAGCATGCTCAGCTGGCTGTTTAGAGTTTGGAGAGCTGGCTGTTGGATACCAAGGGGGACTCAGGAACTGCTGATGAATGCAGAGGCAAGCAGCAAGGCACAGAAGCTACTCACATTGCTGGAAAGTGCTGGGGGTGGAGGGCTGTCGGCAGGAATGGGGATCAGTTCTCCCAGCTGAAAGGAAAAGAGTACATTGAAAATGAAACATCAATTAGAAACTGCCTATCTTTGAATCAGAAAAACAGTATTTAGAGGAGTAGATTATTATTATTAGAGGGTATTTGTTAAAGGCGTTTTAAGAATTACCTGTAATTTTTTCCAACCATCTCGGACACGAATGAAAAACTCGGCGCTGTCCCTCAGATAGATGAATGTCCCTTCTATGACCAAATGTGCTTTCTGCAGCATGTCATTCATGTTGCTGAACGCAGTGACCTGTCAGAACATTTTAAATTCCAAACACTGCTGTTATCATTAGAATGTGGCATTAAATATTAAAATGTTATCATTAAACAGTGGATAATTTGAGAGACACCCCCCCTTTTTTTGTACTGGGGATTGAACTCAGGAGTACTTGACCATGGAGCCACATCCCCAGCCCTGTTTTGTATTTTATTTAGAGACAGGGTCTCACTGAGTTGCTTGGTGCCTTGCTTTTGCTGAGGCTGGCTTTGAACTCACAATCCTCCTGTCTTAGCCTCCTGAGCCACTGGGATTACAGGCATGCACCACCATGCCCAGCTAAACTGACCTCTTTATAAAGCCAAACAAGAGCCATTCCTTGAATTCAATACAAAGGCGACTGTACCATATAGAAACCTACAGCTTCACTAATAACTGATAGGCATTCTTTTTGATTAAAAAACATGTATTACTTTGAAACCCAAATTATAATAAATGAAATACGACACAGAAGATAATATTCTGAGTACAAAGATATAACAGAGTTGTCTCTGTTGTTGGGTTTGGGCATTAGCAAAATTGTCAGTGAGTTTAGCCATTTCCACTTGTTTTCATGCTTCTTGATGGCACTAGCATTAGTAAATGGTGTCCTTCCATGCTACTCCTTAATGAATTTCAAATTTACTTTCCTTTGTAATAAGAAATACAAGCAAGTGGGGGATTACACTTAGGTCTCCGTTTTTTCCCTAGCTTAGTAGTTAGAATATCAAATACATGATAGAAAACAGGGCTAGATGGGCTGGAGTTTTAAGTCAGTGACAGAGCACTTGCCTAGCACATTTGAGGCACTGGGTTTGATCCCCAGCACCACATTAAAAAAAAAAAAAGTTAAAAAAGAAAACAGGGGATGGTGATTTTTCTGTCTCAAAAACTGCCAAAGATTAGACAGCCATTGAGCATATCTTGAAGCAAACTTTGAAGCTGCAAAATAATCTAGCCATTGGAATTTCATTCATCTGAACAGATAACAAATTGCCCCCTATTGTTTGTGGAATTGCACCAATTCTAAGGCCATGGAGTTGTTGATTCCAAAATAAAAGGAATGCCAGCCCCCTGAGCAGTGTAAACCCATCCAAAGTGGAATGATGATGACACATTGATAATGATACAGACCAAGTTTCTGGATCCTGGAAGCCCTGGCTGTCCTGGAGGGCCAGGCGGACCTGGAAGGGCCACAGCTAAAACAAAGCAGAAAAGAGAAGTAATAAAACACACACTCTCTGAAAAATGGCCCAGGGGTCTGCTCATCACCTGCAGTCAGTGTTCACAGCCCTCTCCAGTGCCACAAGATGCCCCATCTTGCAACTGTGTCCTGGTGCTCTGGACCCTGCATGTAATAGGTTTGATGGGTTGGGGAAGACCTGAGAGTCTTCCCTGTCACCCTGGTTTAAGCCATGCCTAGGACTCTTCAGGTTTATACATCCTTTTGTTGTTACTTGTAAAAGCAAGTTTAAGTTGAATGATTTGTCATTTGCATCCAAAAATATCCTGATTCATACAACGTATTTCACCCAAGAGACATGCACATGACCTCTAAATAGAGGAAGTGGGCTCAGAAAGAGGAAGAGAGGGGCTAGGCTATGGGAAGAGGCCAGGTACTGCAGTAACAGGAGCCTGGGCCTTGGGGCCAAGAGACAGAGACCAAGCCCCGGGTTGGGTTGTCATTTCCCAGCTGTGCAGCACTGCGCAAACAGCAAGCCACCGCCCCCCCCTCCCCCCCACGCCTCCCGCGCTGCTTCCTCAACTCTGCGACATAAACAGGCATCTCTTCTTCACTGGGTTCTGGCAAGAACAAGAGGCAACACAAGACTAGAAATGTGCTTTGTAGATTATGTAGCATTAGACCGGATTCTTAGCTTTTGAAGAGTCACAGTGCCTTAAAAGTCAGATCAAGGCTACTTCCCTCTTCCTCAAAAAAAAAAAAAAAAAAAAAAAAAAAAGCGTGGGTGCACACGTGCATTTTTACTTGCAGCACGCGCACACACACACAATTGTACAAAAAAATGTTAGTGGGATGAAAAATTCCTAAGGCACATCCTCGAGCAGTACTTTGAATCAGGTTCCTTGCTTACAACGAAGAGAACCAAGGCTAAGGAGTCCATAATTCTGCAACCAAAAAGCCCTTGTTTTAGGCCAATATAAAGTTATTTCAGCTATTCCTTTGTTCTTCAACCTCTCTAAGCCGGGGTCAGCTCCTCACACCCATTGCCCCAAATTGCAAAACCCTTGGCAGAGTTAAGGATGTTTTTGCAAGTTCAAGTAAAATTATTGTATACAATGTTTCAAGTTATTACAAGCAAGCCTTCCGTTCCAATATAGAACTTGAACATCCAGACAAGTGTCTAGAGCAGAGGTCAGAGGGGAACTTGGATCTGGATCCCAACCAAGCCTCCTACTAGTATGCATGACCTTGAGCAAGTAAGTTTCTTCTCTGAGCTTCAGTATCTTTATCCATGGAATGAAATGTATAATATCCATCCCATCTTCCTCTAGGGTTTCTGGCAAGATTACATGGGATAATGACTATGCAAGTGTATTCAAAAAATTTTTTTAGATGTTGATGGACCTTTATTTATTTGTTTGTTTTATTTTATTTATTTATATGCACTGCTAAGAATCAAACCCAGTGCCTCACACATGCTAGGCAGGTCCTCTACCACTGAGCCACAACCTCAGCCCCTGAAAGTGTATTTTAAACTGTGACTTGCCATAAATTAGGAGAGGGGCAGTCCTTGTTTAGTGCAGCAAGGTGTCTTGGGGTCCACTGGGGTAATACTCTGTGGACAACAGACTGCATCCCACACTCCTTTGCCTCCACCTCCTGTTCATCCCTCAAGGCTGTGTGAAAACCTCTGGTTTTATCCACACAGTACCTTCTTTGCAGGACCAACGTCCTTGTCACCTTCTCTGGAGGTCCCCCCCTTTACCTCCTCCAGAAAAACCTACAGTCTCATGATTCTACCTCCTGGCTACAGGTGATTGGTTCATGATTGGCTCCTAGCTCAGGACGGGCCAATCAGAATCCTTCCCTGGGACTTGCCCCACCCTGGAACTTTTCAAACTAGAAAAAGGTCAAGATTTCTAGCTGACACTGGAAACTGTAAGTTGTCAGTGACCCTGTTTCCCTCCGCTCAGAGGATGTGGTCTGTGGTGAGGCACATGAAACTGGCACACAGAGAAGGGCTGAACCAGGGGGGCTAGAGAACTCTTGCAGGGATCCTGGCTCCTCCTTGGTTCTGGCTGTGCTTTGTCTTCTCTACCCAGGAAGCGAGGGCTCATTTTCTCTTTCACAGGGAATACATTTTGATTTTGCTTGAGCAGTACTTTGAGTCAGGTTTCTTGCTTACAACCAAGAGAGCCAAGGCTAAGTCAAAGCCCCAACCTCCAGGTCACCTCCTGTGTAAAGCTCTCCCTATGGTCCAGACTGTGGTCTCTTCCAGATGTGCTCCCGCCACACCTGGCTCATGCCAACCCAACCAACAAAAAAATCATACACTCATGCTAATCATGTTACTGCTGCTACAAGTTGAGCATCTTACCTGAAATGCTTATAACTAGAAGTGTTTCAGATTTCAGATTATTTTTTAATTTGGAGTATTTGCATAGACATAATGAGATATTTTGAGGAAGGGACCCAAGTCTAAATACAATATCCATTTATTTAGGGGCTGGGGATATAGCTCAGTTGGCAAAGTGCTTGCCTCACATGCACAAGGCCCTGGGTTCAATCTCCAGCACCACCAAAAAAAAAAAAAAATCCATTTATTTTATGTACATCTTATACATAGAGACTAAAGGTAATTTATATATTTTACATAATTTTTGTACATTAAACAGTTTCATGATGTGGAATTTTCTTTGTGTACCGTCATGTCAGTAGTCAGAATTTCAGATTTTGGAACATTTCAGATTTAGGGTTCAGATTAGGAATTCTCAACTCATATTATTATTTTCCACCATGTGCATGGTAGAAATAATGTAGGCTTTGGAGATACTCTAATTTGAGTCCTAATCTTGTTGGTGCCACTTATTGGCTATATGACCTTGGAAAGTTTTCTTAATGCCTCTGGGTGTCAGTTTCCTCACCTGTAAAACGGGGATGCTAGTACTTTTCTTAAAGTGTTGTTGTGATAATTCAACAAAACACTGTAGTAAAGTGATTAGCAAAATGCCTGACATTTTGGATGTTTTCTTTAATTTCAGCCACTATGCCTTTGAGGAACTGAGGCTCCAAGGGATGAATAGATTTTTAACATTGAGGGTTACGATCAACACTGGTCCTTAGCTGGTCAACTCCCTATGGCATTGACAACACAGATGGGAAGGTTCTGCTGTACATGAAAAGATGCTCAACATCATTAGTTATTAGGGAAATGCAGACCACAACCACCGTGGATACACCCAACACCCATTAGGATGGCTACAATAAAAAGATATAATAAGTGTTCATGAAGAGGAGAAGAAAATGGAGCCCTCATACACTATTGGTAGGAAGGCAAAAAATTGCGGGTGCTTTGGAAATGGTTTGGCAATCCCTCAAAAAATTAAACACAGGGGTTGGGGTTGTAGCTTAGTGGTACAGCTCTTGCCTAGCATGTGTGAGGCACTGGGTTCCATTCTCAGCACTGCATATAAATAAATAAAAATAAAATTCTATCAACAACTAAATTTTTTTTTAATTACACATAGAGTTACCACAAGACCCAGATATTTCATTCCTAGGAATATGCCCAAGATAACTGAACACATGCATAAAACTTTGTCTACAAATGTTCATAGTAGCATTATTCATCATGGCTGCAAAGCAGAAGCAACTCAGATGTCCATGAACAGGTGAATGAATAAACCCAATCAATGTGTATTCTACAGTGGAATATTATTTGGTCAAAAAAAGGAGCCAAGTATTAATACACACTACCACATGGATAAACCTTGAAATCACTATGGTAAAGTAAAAGAAGCCAGACACAAAAGGCCACAGAGTATATGATTCCATTTGCAAATCCAGAGAGAAAGATTAGTGATTGCCAAGATCTGGGAACAGTTGGAGGGAGAGGCAGGTAACTGCTAATGGGTACAAAATTTCTTTTTGTTGTGATGGAATGTTCTAGAATCAGACAGTGGGGGTGGCTGCCCAACCTTGCGACCATATTAAACACCGTTGAATTGTGCACTTTAAATGGGTGAAGTTTTGATCTGTGAATTATACCTCAGTTTTTAGAAGAGAAAAGAAAGAAGGATCCACCCAGGAAACAGCCCTCTGTCAGATGGTGTGGCACTGACATGCTACCCAGATGGTGACCCTGAGCACGATGGTAGGGGCAGCGTGAATGAGGGCACCACTCACAATACGAACCTGCACCCAGGATTGCTGGAGGTCCTGGTGGCCCAGGGGGTCCCGGTGGCCCAGGAGCACCAGGTCTTCCAAAGCCAGGTGGCCCAGGCAGTCCAGGAATTCCTGGGGGTCCTTGGGGCCCGACGACAGTCTCTCCTTTCTGTCCCTGTCAAGGCAGACACACAGTAGTGGAGGAAAGACCATTAACCTCCAGAAGTCCCGGCTACTGCTTTTTTGTAAGAAGTCAGTGAATTCTATCGGTTCTTGTCCCTATTCACTATCAGGGAGGGGCACAGTTCCAGACAGTGTAGGTCCCAAGGAACAGCAGCAGAGTCATTATGTTCAAAGTCATGAGAGGGCCCTGGAATCAGAGGCCCCTCCCCCAGCATCTTGTTGGGCCTTTGCACTTCGGAGATGAGGCTTCGAGAGGGGAAAGGACCCTACAATGCAAAGTAGGGGTTCAGCTAGAAGTGGAACCCCAGGCTCCAGCTTTGCTGGTTCTACCATCATAGTGAGTTCTGGGGCCAAAGTCAATACTCTGGTCCCCAAGGTTCATAATCTGGTCATATTCTCGTTGTGGGGAGGGGAGGCAGAATCTAATTATCTCTCTGTAGCCTGGAAAACTCTTATCCTAGGAAGTTCAAGTTTATCTAGAAATTCCATCTTGAGTAGAAATAAATATTTTCTCCAAAAATATTTTTTTCTCCAAACACATGACCCTCACCTTCCATTCTGCTTCCATCAGCTGACGTATTTACCAATAACGGAATTTTCACCATGTGCGTGAGTGAGGTAGTGTGGGTGCCTGCCTGGAGGGTAACTAACTGCCCAGGGCCTGGGGCACTCCTTCCCTCCGAGGGCCTCAGCCTATCTCCCCTGCAATCAGCAGGAGGCAGGGAGAGGGGGCCCTTTTTCCAGCTTGTGGTCCTGTAACTGACCCTCGACTCTGCAGCTGCCTGGTCACATTGGGGGCCTCAGGAAAGCTCCAAGTCCCTGGGAAGATGGCAGGGAGGGCTCACTACTCACAACCAGGCCTGGATTTCCTGGCTGTCCCGGAGGCCCAGGCACAAAGAAGTTGTCATGAGAGTCTCCTTTTTCTCCTTTGAACCCCCTGTCTCCATTCTCCCCCTGGAAGAGAGAACGTGGGAATATTTCAGTAGGGCTGGGATGAACTGTCTCCAACATAAACCCAAGAAACTGGAAACAGAGGCTCTTATGATTTCCATGTGTTGGAAACTTAATTCCCCAAATCATATATTAATGGCATCTGGAGGTGGGTCATGAGGGCTCTGGATTCATGGACTAATGGATCACCTAGGAGTGCCTTTGTTGTGAAAGTGAGCCTGCTTTGTTTTATTTTATTTTTATATGGTGTCCTAGACCACCTCAGGACTCTGCAGAGTCCCTACCAGCAAGAAGACAGATGCGGCCTCTTTAACTTCCAACCCTGTATAACATTGAGCTGGGTAAACCCTTATTCTTTGCACATTACCCAATCTGTGGCATTCAGTTATAGCAACAGGAAACAGACTGAGATAACAGGCCAGGTGCTTGGTAGAGAATACTCACCTTCAAGCTATTCAGAAAATGTCTCAGGTACACTGGATCCACTGGAGGACCTGAAGAAGAAACAATCCTCAAAACAAGAACCTTCCAGATGGCAAACATGGTTACTTCCTAGAGGAAGTGACCCTGTATTGACTTAGTTAATTGGTTTGGTACTGGGCTTGGAGGTGGCTATGGCCACAGTTTGGGCCCAGCCACCCAGACAAATCCCTGGGATTCTCTGGACTTCATTTTGCATATAATACATGAACAACTGGCATTCTGGTTTCTCTTGACAGTGTTCCATCTTGGATATGGCAGGCCAACGACTGGGTCTTACCAGAATTCAGAGAAGCTTATGGTCAGGGTGGTAATGGCCTTCGTCTTACTCTGTGATGCCACTGCAATTCTCAGGAAGAAAAATCAAAGGCAAGACCAAGAACAACAGTTGCAATACCTGGTGGTCCTTGGGCTCCTTGGTCGCCTTTTTCTCCTTTTGAGCCAGGAAGACCCCAGGATCCTTTCTCTCCTTTAACACCTGCCACCAAACACATGTGCATTTAAGGGGAAAATCACCTTTATTCTACCTAAAGTCTTGCCTAGACAAGTTTTCAAACTGAGCCCTTTTTAGCAGAGTCTCCTCAAACAAACACAGGCTTGCTGAGAAATCAGCAGGCATAAAAACCTTTGCTACAGATGGAAAGGGCAGAGGCAGCTGCATCAGACCCAATTCCCAACCTTGAGAAGGTGGCACGGCTGGGGAGACGGACCCAGTTCATAGCAACACAGGCAGGATGCAATAACTGCTATCGTGGAGAGGTCAATGGGTACCACAGGAGCCCAGCAAGGGCTGCAAAGAACTCTCCCTTGCACCGTTTCATGAACATAGACTGAGACTCAACATTAATAAACCTTCCAAGCTCATTTCATCTGGGCCTGTGCAGTCTGGAGGTGTGGGGAGCAGAAGAGGACTCCCCCAGGAGGGATAAGGGAAGACCAGAAGGGGCACTAGGATGCTAGTTGGAAGATCGAACGCCAGCTGTGCCTGACGCACCTGCCAGCCAGAACAGGAAGGGCCGCCTCAGCACCACTGGCCTCACATCCCAGCCTTCTCTTTCAACTCTTGGTAGGGGAGGAGCAGAGAAGGGGGCCTTGGGAAGGGAAGTGATCCCATGGGGGTAAGGACTATGGGCACCAGAGGTGGGACAGTGACTGATGGGGGTCAGCAGGGAGGTGTACCACATCTCCCCAGGTCCTACCAGTGCTGGGGGAGCTACCTGAGACTGAGGGACTGAGCAGTGGGGACATGGGACACCACTGTCCCTGATGAGACAGAAGTCAGAGGTGACACCAGACAGTGTTATGGTTTAGATCGGGAGTATCCTCCAAAAGCACTTGTGTTGAAGGCTTGTTCCCCATGCAACAATGTTCAGAGGAAGGGGCTCTGGGAAGTGATCGCATCATGACCTCATCAGCGAATTGATCCATGGATAGCTGAGTGGACTACTGGGAGGCGGTGGAGACAGCAGGCAGGTGAGGCTGCCATAGCTGAAGGAAGTAGGTCACTGGGGGTATGCCCTTGGTGGTCTATATTTTGTCCCTGGATGCTGCTCCTTCTTCTTCCTCTCCTCTTCTTTCCTCCTCCTCCTCTTCTTTTTCTTCTTCTTCCCCTTCCTCCTCCTTCTCTCTTTCCTAGGTATCATAAGCTGAGAAGCTTTCCTTCACCACATCCTTCTGCCATGAAGTTCTGCCTCACCTCAGGCCCAAAGCAGCAAAGCTGGCCAACCATGCACTGAAGCCTCTGAAACTGTGAGCCAAAATAAATCTTCCTCCTCTGAGCTGTTCATGGCAGGTATTTCATCCAGAGATGGAAAACGGACTAACAGACCATGAGCTCACTACGCTGTCAGGGCTGCTTGCCTTGAGGGAGCAGTGACCTCCACCAGGAAGCCCAAGGACAACCATCACCCACCAGCACCATCACCTCCAGAATGTTCTGTCCTCCCTCCTCCCAGGGGAGTCCCCCAGGACAAAGGAACAAGTGGGGGTCTGAGAAGGCAAATCCAGCTCCCCCTCCTCCTCCCCAAGGTCCACTGGGCACCAAGGGAAAGGAGAGCCTCACGTAGGATCTGAGCAACAAGGTTGGAAATAGGCTGGACTCAGCAAGCAGAAGTGCAGGAGAACCAGAGGGTCAGACATGGTCAGGGCCGGGTGACCGGAGCAAGCCAGAGGCGAGTAGTGGGGGTGGGGAAGGACCTACTGTTGAAGCTACAAGTGTTCAGACTCCTCAACCAAAAGGGGACGTGGCCATTCAGAGTATGTGGGGTCAAGGGGAACCAGAGCGACCTCCAGGCCCCTGCCTCCTGGCCTATCTGATGTCCCTGAGAAGCTGCCATGGGTAGCCATGAACATGTGGACATTGACTAATCAAGCCCTCCAGGCCAGCGTTCCTTACCCTTCCCTGCACTTACACCAAGAGGCCTGGAGAAATGCAGGTTCTCATTAGGGAGACGCAAGGTGGGGCCCGAGGGTCTGCATTTCTAAAGAGCTCTTCCTGGGAGATGCAGGTGTTCACGAATGCTCTGAAGCAAAGGTCTCCTGAGCTCTCCCAGTCCTTCCCTCATTAGTGCTTGGTGTATTATGCTACGACTAATTTTTAATAATAGCTCTCACCTCACACATTCTAAGGGCCTGGGAAGCAGGAGAGGCAGAGAATTCACCTGTCTCAGCCCCGGGCACACGATGACACTAAGCAAGGGGTTGGCATCAGTGAACATCTGATGAACAGATGAACAAATGAGTGACCCAGCGGGGTGCTCCCTGCTGCCTAGGAGGCTCAGCCACGTGATGCAAAACAGACAGATGCTTAACAAAACCAAACAGAGGTGACCCCGCGGCCTTGGCTCAGCTGCCACCCAGGCACCCAGTCACACCTCCACCTCCTCTGAAAGTGCCTAGCACTGGGTACTTGCAAACGAGCCTCTTCAAAGGTGCTGAGTAGAGAAAAAGAAAAGCCCACAGTGAAGAAAGAGTGTGTACCATGGAAGGTGATGAGCTCGGAATCCCCAGGATGAGTGGTACCAACCTGGAAAGAGAGAAATACAGGATCAGACCCTGGGCGCCCTGCCCTGGCATGTGTACACCCCGGGGGGACACTGTCCTGGGGGCATGTGGCAGAAAAGGTGATGCTATGAGACAGAACTTGCTTTGGCCCTGGCCCACCCCCACCCCCCAAAGCCCTGAGCTCCCCAATAGCCCTCAGCACCCAGAAATCCCAGGTCTTCAAGTGGGAGAATCATCATGCAATTGAGTTGGGTAGAGAGTTGGGACCCACAGGCCAAAAATCTCAGCAAAGGGGAAATCCAAGGTTTTCAGGTGACAAGTCATGGCAATGTTGGTCTGGCCCCGGATGAACCCTCTTGGCCTCCTTTTCTATCAATGAGTATGGACCCCCCCCAGAGATATCAAGCATCTAAGCCACCAGTCCTAAAGCTGGCCACTCATCAGAGCTGCTATTGTGCATTACCAAGGACGAGCATAAGGGACTGGTGCTGGCAGAAACGAGAGTCAGGGATGGAACGGTCATTAGACCAGGGATTATTCTGAATTGTTCTGAGTGTCAGAGCCCTAGGGTGCAAACAGCTCTTTCCCAGAGTCCCACATTCCCTTGTCTGGTAAGAGGGGGCCAGCTGCAGCCTGGCTTTTAGCAGCCCCCCTTCACCTTCTCCCCAGGTGATATGTGGAATCAAAATGATCCAGGATTCTTCTGTGCTTATGGGTGGGATCATGAGCTGCTCAGGGGTCACCAAGAGAAGATGGGGGGAAGGAAGAGAGACTCTGCCAGCATTTCTAAGTTAAGGATGAAGACTGCAGCACCCAGGTGATCCTTGAGACGATGCTGCTAAGTTGCCCCACTGCAAGTGTGAGCTGCAAATGGTTATGGTGCTGCAAGGGCTGAAATCAGAAGGGTGTGCCGAATGCTGGGCATGAAAGGAAGCCCTTCTGCCTGAAAATGTCCACCCTGAGAGGACGTATCCGTGCCCCAGCCCCCATAGTGTGCAGCCAGCCATCATGAAATAAACAACCGAACAAAAATGCTCTAAGCCAGTGTTTGGCTTAAGTAACTCCATGACCCCCAAAGGCCAAGGTTACTGAAGAGTCCTAGAGTAGGTTATGGGAATCACAGTAGCATTTTCACAGCACTCTACAGTTTGTCAAGTGCTACTCCATGGCCGGCCCACTTGAAACCTGCAATTGTGTATGTTGGGAGGGGCTTCCGGCACTCACATGCTGAGGGACCTGGGGCTGGCCCACTGCCTCTGAAGGCTGTGATCGCTCCTTCATGACAAGGAGGTGGTCATGGGGGGGGGGTTCTCAGGAGGGACTCTCTAGCACTGATGCTTTCTGTTTCTCACTAATAGAAACATACACTGGGTTGGGGTTGTCTTCACAAGGATCTGGGAGCCAGCAACTCTCTTTGTCACCTTATACAGTAGGATCTCATCCTCTGCCTTCCAGGCCAGAGCTCCCGGGCTCTGGACTATACACTAGGATGCTTCAAAGTTCAAACACAGACAGAAGTCGGGAAAACACTCAGCTACACTGCGTCATTTTGAAGTCTCTGAGCCCAGCCTCATCACCACCTCCAATGATGAATCCACTTCAAAGAACATTTTTAAATTGTCATTTGCAAACCTCAGAGAGCAGAGACCACGCCTGTCTTGTTCACCCGCTTCCCCCCGGGGCCTAGCAGAGTACTTGGCTCTGGGTACATGCTCAATAAATATTTGTTGAAGGAATGAGAGAATCATCATGCATCGTACTGTGACTCAGGCCTGCCCAGGCCCACCCTCCAGAGCTTCCCCACAGAAACAAGACCTAATCATGTGGATGAAACCCCAGAGTGCTGACTGGCTGGGGGATCCGGCAAGGGCCTGACCCCTTGGAATCACAGTGTCTGCACTGGCTGCCTGGGATGTCAGATGGGAATTGTGGGCCCTGCTCCATCGTGTGCCGAGACCTTGGACAAGCTAGAGAGCTTCTGTGAGTCATTCTGTTTCCTCAATACAGAGTGGAGGGATCAGCCCTGCCTCTCAGGCTGTGTTCTGTGCTGGGCTGTGACGTGATCGCTGAGAGGGATGGAAGGCAGTAGTTACAGATTGTAGCCCCAATTCCCAGTGCAGAAACCACAGGTTGGCTTTAGTTTTTTTTTTTTTTTTGAGGTTTTTTTTTTTATATTGCTCCATGCATGAAGCTAATGTGATCATACTGATAAAAGACACTGTTTTATTGATCATATTAAAGACCAGTGTGAGCTCCCAAGATGACCCTGAAAACTAAAAGCTTATATCCTTGAAGGGTGTACCCATAAGTGATAAAAGACCTCAGAAGATACTCAGAGGTGGAGGGGCCCAGCACGGAGGCTGACCTTCTCTGAGTTGCTCTCTGTGCAAAGCCCACCCTTGAAGGCAGAGGCCACATGCTACTTACGGGTGTTTTGCAGTGTGGTCGGGCAGGTACTGGGAAAACGGCCTGAGGGAAATAGAAGGAGAGAGGTGAGGCTGTCAGGGAACTGGACTCCAGCTCATGCCGGTCTGAGGCCTGTTGCTTGATCCTCTGGGAAAGTCCTCCCAACACCCCAACTCACCCCTTTGATGTTAACCACAGCTCCGGGTGGTCCAGGGGGGCCTGGAGGACCAGGTAGACCAGGGGGGCCCTGAAGGGAGAAAAGAAAGGCCACTGCTGAGTTGAGGCTGCTAAGAGGGTAGAGGCAGCTGAAAGACACTTCCTCCAGGCTTTGGGCACACAGCAAGGAAAGAAGGGTCCTCTGAAGCCACCAACTTCTACCTTGATAGGTAGACCTGTCCACAGAGCACTTCTACATCTGTGACCTCTTTGCATCTTCCCAGCAAACCACCAGGAAGACAACAGTATTGTCCCTGGTTGATCCATGCAGATAAGGAGGCCCAGAGAGGGGAAGCTACCTGCTCAAGACCACACAGCCACTGACAGCAAACCAAGATTGGAACTCAGAGTCTGACTCCCAGAGAGTGTTGAGTTGGAAGGAAGCCTACCAGCTCTCTATCAGTGCATCCCTAGCATGGAAGGGCCTGAAGGAGAGCCTCAGAGAGACGAAATTAAGGACAAAGCTCATGTTGAACAGCACAGTCAATTTCAGCCTGGCCTTAGGATCATGCAAAGTCTTCTCATCCCAGCCCAGAGGAGGACATGCAGTGGGTGGTGGGTGCTGACAGGCAGGTGCAAGGAGGGCTCCTCTAAATGGAGCCATGGGTTCACTGGCTCCAGGGGGCTTGATGAGCAGGAGCCAGACCCTTAATACTTTAGGAAAATTGAATTTCTGAACACATAAAGTGAGGCAGTGTGGTACACACAGAAGCAAAATGGACACAGAGCTGTGTTTGCCTCTTGGTTTGGTGACCTTCAGTGGCAGCCCTAACTTCTGTAGGTCCCATCCTCCCATGTTCCTGGATGGGCAGAATCAGTATTATCAGAGTGGCCTGACTATCAAAAGCTTCATACATATTCAATTCAATCCCCATCCAATTACTAATTCTTCACAGAACTAGAAAAAGCAACTCTGAAATTCATTTGCAAAACTAAGAGACCTAGTATAGCCAAAGCAATCCTGGGCAAAAAGAGAGATGTTAGAGGTATCACAATACCTGACCTCAAAAGAGAAAAGAGTTAAATAGCATGGTACTGGTACCAAAACTGATAAGAAGACCAACGAGACAGAACAGAAGACACAGATCCAAACCCACATGGATACAGTTATCTGATATTAGATAAAGGTGTCAAAAACATTTATTGGAGGGAAAAAATAGCCTTTTAAACAAATGGTGCTGGGAAAACTGAAAATCTCTATGTAGAAGAATGAAACTGGCCTCTCTCTCTCTCTCACACCCTGCACAAAAGTGGATCAAGGACCTAGGAATTAGACCTGAAACTCTGCAACTGCTAGAAGAAAATGTAGGTCCAACACTCCCACATGTTGGAACAGGAACCAAGTTCCTTAACAAGACTCCTAAAGTGCAAGAAACAAAACCAAAAATCAGTAAGTAGGAGGGCACAGAATTTAAAAAATGTCTGTACAGCAAAGGAAACAGTTAAGAATGTGAAGATAGGGCCGACAGAATGGGAGAAGGTCTTTGCCACCTACACCTCAGATAGGACATTAAGATCAAGAATATATAAAGAACTCAAAAAATTCAACATCAAAACCCCAAATAATCCAATTAATAAACAACAGGCAAAAGAACTAAACAGACAATTCTCAAAAGAAGAAATACAATTGGTCAACAAATATATGAAAAATGTCCAACATCTCTGCAATCAGGGAAATGCAAATCAAAACTACATTGAGATTTCATCTCACTCCAGTCAGAACAGCAATTATCAAGAATACAATAATGATAAGTATTGGCGAGGATGTGGAGAAACAGATAAGGTACGCTCACACATTGTGGGTGTAGCACTAGTTAGTAGGGAAATTTCTTTAAAAACTAAGAATGGATCCACCACATGATCCAGCTCTCCAAGTCCTCAGTATAGATCCCAAAGACCAAAAATTGCCATACTATAGGGATATAGGCATATATCAACCAAGGTGCCCTTCGACAGATGAATGGATTAAGATAATGTGGTATTCATACACAATGGAGTATTACTCAACCATAAAGAAGAATGAAAT
Source organism: Urocitellus parryii (assembly GCF_045843805.1). Lineage (NCBI taxonomy): Eukaryota > Metazoa > Chordata > Mammalia > Rodentia > Sciuridae > Urocitellus > Urocitellus parryii. The sequence goes on along the minus strand of NC_135534.1, from coordinate 179,055,760 downwards.
CATGGTATTTTCTAGAGAGACAGTGAGAAAGGGAAACCATGGAGGAGTCCATAAAAAAAGAAGGTTGTGGGGCTGGGGTTTTGGCTCAGCGGTAGAGTGCTTGCCTCGCACATGCGAGACCCTGGGTTCGATCCTCAGCACCATATAAAAATAAATAAGTGAAATAAAGGTATTGTGTCCAACTACAAGTAAAAAATAAATTAAAAAAAAGAAGGTCGATCAGTTGGTTAGATGAAGGGGCTAGGGGGAGGGAGAAAAGACGGGCTAAGGGAAAAAAAGAGGAAGGAATCTAACCTAACCTTTTAATGTACCTATATGAATAAACCACAGTGAATCTCACCAACATGTACATCCACAAGATACTAACCGAAAAGAAAAAAGAAGTAAAAGTAAATGGCAGAAAGACCAGTAGAGGGAAGGGAAGAGGAGGGAGGGGAGGGAGGAGGAGAGGGAAATACTGGGGACTAAACTGGAGCAAATTATATTCCACGCTTTTTAAAAATTGTGTCAAAATGAATCCTATTGTTATATATAACCAAAAAGAAACAATAAAAAAAAGGAAAGGGGAAAAGAGAATATTCAAAATCTGTAGAAAGCAGGTTTTGTATTTGTAAGCCAAAATTTCTTCTTTTGTGACATAGTATTAAAACACATTTTTGGAAAAAAAAATTCCCCTATGTAAAACAAGGACCCCACAGAGTGTCTGATGGGCTGATTAGTTATCACCAAGATGATGTGGGCTACTGCCCTTATACTTTGCACAGTGTCTGGTACACAGTAGGTGCTCAGTACACACTGGTTTTCTTCTCCGAGAGCCCGGAGCCTGCTGCTTCCCCCAGCATCCACCATCGTGGGAGGTCCTAAGTGGCCGGTCTGCCTTGGATAATCACTCATAAGCACCCACTGAGCCCTAGTGATACGAGCACCCTGGGACTGTGTTCAGGAGGGAAGAGAGGACATCACCCTGGAGTCAAAGCCCTGGAATTTGGAATCACATTTCCTGGGCACAGCCAGACCCCTTCTCCCTGCCCTCCCTTTGGGGTCTGCACAAGGAGGCTGATGGCCCACTGAGATGCCCTAGGTGGCAGGGAACTCTTGAGAGTGAGCCAGAGGGTAGGGCTGGGTGGGAGGACCTTTGTAAATGGCAGTGGAGACAGAAGAAACGCATTTCTGAAACGTCACCTGTCAGTCCCACTCATGGGACACCAGCTCCCAACTCTGCCCCCAGGGTGACCCAGGAGGGGTCAGTGTCTGTGGCACTCACCGGCATCATGATCCCTCGATCTCCCTTGGCTCCCTTGAGGCCGTTCAGTCCTGGGCGACCCTGAGACCCACAGGAGACACGTTAGTAACCCCCTGGCCCCCGGGCCAGCCTGGCCACGCACCCCCTTCCATCCAGTCTGAGGAGCACCCGTACCTACCGGTCGCCCTGGAAGGCCAAATTCTCCTTTGTGTCCTGGTGGTCCTTTGGGCCCCTAGAGGCAAAACAAACCCCTGATTAGAAACTCAAGGTGCGGAGAGATGGGGACGGACGGGAGGTGTGAAGCCTGACTTTGTGGGCAGTGATCCGGAGGGCCCCGGAGGGGAGGAAGGAGGGCAGGGAGCGGTTTCAAAGCCCCCACCTGCCCAGTTCCTGTCTCCTGCCTCTCCTCGGCTGGGGGCACCACGCTCCACTTGCCTGCAGGCTCTGCCCCAGCCCAGATGCTGGGCCCAGCTCCTCACAGTCAGGGCTAACTGCACAGCAAGAGGTCAGTCGCTCAGGGCTCAGTGCTCAGAACTCAGACCCCTGCCCTAGGTTGTGTGTCCCAGGGGTCCCCACAGGCCCCACTAGGAATATCACGGCCTGCACCCCACCAGAAGGCCTGTCCCGAAGACCAGTCTTGGCCGGGCACCTTCTCCTTTGCTCAGTCCCTGACCCAAGGATCCTATTTCAGCGCTGGCTTTCTCAGTCCATTTCTTGAGCTACTGCCCTGCTCCCTGCAGGAATCTCCATGTCTTCTAGCACCTGGGGTGCAGGCTGCTCAGCCCAGGAGACCATCACTCATGCACCTCTTCCTAGAACCTGCTTCATCCCCACTCCTGTGGCTGGGTCTTCTCTTTGTCCCAGGGGAAGGCGGGTTTAAACCTGCAGCCCTGCAAGTCCCTTCTTCCTGCCACCATTAACATGGCCAGCCCTTCCCCCAAAGACAGCAAATAAAGACTGTGTTGAAACAGGGTATACATAAAGTCCCTGGTCCACAGTGCTCTCAGGGAAGGAAAAGTGGAGAGAAAGAGTTAACGGCACCAGTCACTTGGTTGGTAGGTGGTAGGGTGACACTTCCCAAATATCCACATGCACAGGAACCACCTGGGTCTTATTAAAATGCAAATCCAGCATGTCTGGGTGGGGCCAAGGTTCCAAATGTCTAACAAGCTCCCAGGGGACACTGGTGATGTGGCACGCGAACCACACTTTGAGAAACAAGACCCTAGTGAATTTGCAAAGGAGATGGAAGTTATACTCGTCACTAGGACCACAGCTAGCCCAGATGGCATCTTGATGCAAATTAAAAGGTGCCCTCACTGACTGTGTTTGGCAAGCTGTGAGCAAGCTGGCCTTCAGTGGGACAACCGCCATGCCATCTGCAGCCACCTGCTGGCTCCCATTGCCGTTTGTATTTCCCAGGGTACTGGAGGCTACAGAGTGGTTAACCAGTACTGAAGGAGACTCTCTCAGTCTGCCTTGGCTCTCAGCTACCCTACTCCACAGTGTGGTCTCCTTGACCTCAGGGAACAAAGGCCTCAGAAGGTCTTTATTTTTTTTTTATTTGTTCTTACTAGTTATACGAGACAGTAGAATGTGTTTTGACATATTATACATATATGGAGTATAACGTCCCATTCTTCCGGTTGTACATGTCGAGTTATATTGATCATATAAGTGTTTAGGATAGTTATGTCTGGTTCATTCTACTATCTTTCCTATTCTCATTCCCTCTCCCTTCCCTTCAGTCCCCTTTGTCTAATCCAAAGTACTTCTATTCTTCCTTACCTCACCCCTTAATTATCAGTTAGCATTCACGTATCAGAGAGAACATTTGGCCTTTGATTTTTTAGGATTGGCTTTTTTCACTTAGGATGACAGTCCTCAGTTCCATCCATTTACTGGAAAATGCTATAATTTCATTCTTCTTTATGACTGAGTAACATTCCATTGTGTGTCTTCAGCAGTTAGAAAAAATGCAAATTAAAACTACACTGAGATTTCCTCTTACTCTAGTCAGAACGGCAATTATCAAGAATACAAGTAACAATGAATGTTGATGAGGATATGGGGAAAAACATACACTTATACATTGCTGGTGGGACTGCAAATTGGTACAACCATTATGGAAAGCAGTATGGAGATTCTTCAGAAAACTTGGAATGGAACCACCATTCGACCCAGTTATCCCACTCCTCAGTTTATACCCAAAGGACTTAAAATCAGCATACTACAGTGACAAAGCCACATCAATGTTTATAGAAGATCAACTCATAACAACCAAGCTATGGAACCAACCGAGGTGCCCTTCAACAGATGAATGGATAAAGAAAATGTGGCATGTATTTACAATGGAATATTACTCAGAAGGTCTTTTGAGGGATGCACCTTGGAGATTACATACGTTATTCACCAGGAACACGTGACTGTTATACAAACATGTGATCCTGTGTCCCCAGGGCGAGATCCAGCTTGAACCAAACAACCCCATATACGATGCTGCTTGCTGCCCACAATGTTGTGCAAGAATCCAGGGCAGCTTGCTCCTTGGAAATAGTAGGGTGCAGTGGAAGGATTCTGGATGTAGGGTCTGAGAGGCTGGCCTCAAATTCCCCACCTGCCACTTAAAAGCAATGTGACAGTAAGCAGGTTACTTAGCCTCTTGGAGCTTTGGTTTCCTTGTCCATAAAACAGGGATCCTGCTATTCCCATCTTAGGGTTATGAGTGTAAAATGAGATGAGCCGTGTGAGAGACCAATACAGTGTCTGACCCACACAGATGTTCTCCACCTGAATTTTCTCCATTTTGAGGGAAGAAATGTATGACAGAGAAGTTTAGGGCTCATCCTTGAGAGAAATAATAGGAAAACTGTCCAGCTGTGTTGGATCCCTAGGACAGCCAGTCCAGAAGCAAATAAAATACCATATAGTCTTAATCCCATCTCTCCTCCAACAGATGGGCAAACAAGCCCAGAGAAGAGGGCAAGTAGCAGATAGAATCCAAAAAGCTCAGAGAGATTTTGTCGGTGTTATGGTTTGGATGTGAGGTGTCCCCCAAAAGCTCACGTGTGAGACAATGCAAGAAGGTTTGGAGGAGAAATTATTGAGTTGTAGACTTCATATAATCAGTGATCTAACCTTAAATGGGACTAACTGGTAACTGGAGGCGGTCGGGTGTGGCTGGAGGAAGTGGCTCATTGGGGGCGTGGCTACCAGTTATATATTTGTATCTGGCAAGTGGAGACCTCTTTCTGTTTCCTGATCATCATGTGAGCTGCTTCCCTCCACCCCATTCTTCTGCCATGATATTCTGCCTCACCTGGAGCTCCAAGGAATGGAGCCAGCCTTCTATAGACTAAGACCTCTGAAACTGTAAGCCCTCCAATAAACTTTTTCTCCTCTACAATTTTTCTGGTTGGGTCTTTTAGTCACAGCAGCAAAACCCCCCCCCCCAAAAAAAAAAACCACAAACAAACAAAAAACCCGACTAAAACAGCAGGGCTTCCTGTCAAATGGCAATCTTAGATTAACAACTGTGGTATGACCTTGAGGGCTCACCACCATCTGCTTTTCCCTCTTTCCTGGACACACAGCTATGGCTACATGTCTGAGGCCCCAGGGATCTAAGTTCTGGCCAAAGAGAGTGTACTCAAAGTGGTGTTCGTTATTTCCAGTCTTAACCTGACCCCAAACTCAGCCTGCCAGGTGGAAGATGTTGGTGTGACTTGGAATCCACAAGATGACAGAGTCACAGCACGGACCCTCCTGGATCCCTGAGTCACTGCCTGGAGAAGAGAGGCCCAAGAGGGAATAACCACAGGGCACTTGGGAAGAGGGATTGGCTGCTACTGTGCTGGGCCCCCGAGAAGCTTACGCAACTGCAGCTTGCCTTTCTAATATGTGGATGCTTTGCCACATCCTTTGTATTTTCACGACTGGGACAACTGCATCTAAGTAAGGAAAGTATTATAACTTTGTCATACCCCAGTTCAGACTCAGCTGAGAGACACTGTGGCTTACCATGGGTCCTGGGGTCCCGTGCATTCCAGGTTCACCCTAAAATGGGGAGATACATACTTGTCAAGTCTGAGGAACACTGTTAGAGGCACCGATATGCAAAGCCAAAGTAGCTGTGTGGTGGCTTCAGCAACTGGTGACACAATTACCTTTTTCCCCTTCAGCCTTTCCAGAGGAATATCCCCCGTCAGGATGGCGCCAGGCTCTCCCTTCTCGCCCTGCAATGCAGAGAACCTTTCAGTGAAGTCACGCCTGCTCCTGCCATCGTGCCCAGTGGATCACTAAGACCTCTCGGGCCTGCTGCCATGATTAATCACCTCTGTCCTGCCTTCACAACACCCTTCCAGCCCCACTGCACCCCAAAATTACCTCTCACTAGAGGATTGCGACAGCCTCCTATGTGACCACGATCCCTCCACGGACCATCAGAGCTACCGTGTCATAGCACAGGCCATAGCCTCCCATGGCCTCCAGGGCTCCCACTATGATGGATCTGCACCCTCACTATCAACCATCCAGGAACCAGCCCCAGCATGGTCCTTCTACCTCTTGCCACATGATACCCCTCCAGGAACTTCTGGCTCCTGATATATCTGGTGGCTTGACTTCCTAACAACTTGACTTAAGATCTGTTCCTATCAAGTGTCCTCATTCTTGTTAAAGCTTCCGAAATTGAGAAAGAGATGAAGGTAAAGACACCAGATGCCTCTCTCAACACAGGGGCCCTGTGTTTCCATGGCCAGCTTTGCCTCCAAATTCCAGGCTGCTGTGCGAAAAATTACTTGGTCAGGCAAAGATATCCCAGATGTTAGTTAGAGAAGGGGAGATGGGAGACAGGCAAGGATGAAGGATCCCACCCTCAATCCTGTCCTCGGCCGAGCCACCCACTATCCCCAGAGGGTCCTGAGAAGACAAAAGTCCAGAGAGCGAGGCCAAGTAGAGAAACCTTCTGTCTCCCTGGGAGGTCTGGTGCTGGCCCCTGGGGAGCTGGGCTGGGCCACACCAGCTCAAAGCAGCCAGGCAGTGGTACTAAGGCGAGCAGAGCAGCCTCTTCCTCCATCCCCCAAAGCCCATGCACCATACTTGGGTCTTACCACTCCGCTGGTGAGGAAAGGCAGTCCTGAGTCCGCCAGCAGCGAGAAGAAGCAGGCACAAAAGCATTAGAGGCAAAGTGAGAGGAAGCACATGGGCTGCAATGGCTGGAGCAGGGCCACCTGGGGCATCTGTCCCCGTCATTCACAGCAGCAGAGGGTTAGGTGCCGCCAGGTCCATCTGACCTTGTCACATCAGGAACAGCATTGGAAGCAAGAACGGCTCTTCTCCAAGCCAGAGCTGCCCCGCACTGTTCTCCCTGCAGGCCCTTGGCAGCAAAAGCACCCAAGATATTGACCCCATGTGGCTCCAAAGGTCTCCCAAGCATCTCAACCCTCCACCCATGTGGCCCAACAGACACCAGAGCCTCTCTCTTCCTCTGTGGAGGCCAGTGTGGCAATATGGAGACAGGGAAAGAGATGGAGGAGGGAAAGAGATCGTCATGCTCTCTCCTCTTGGAAAGCACACTGCTGGCTCCCCATGGCAGGCTTAGGGGACCCGCTCAAGCTCTCTGGCACACGCCCCCTGCCACCTCTCCTGTCTGTTCCCCAGGTCCTATTTCCACACCCCTGCTGATCAGTATAAGAACCTGCTGGCACACCTTTGTGGGTAGTAGATGAAAGAGGAATGAATATATAAATGAGTGGGCGGATGAGAGAATTCAATCTAGATTTTTGTCATCTGTTTATGGCTGTCACTCTTTCCCTCATCTATAAAAATCACCCGGGAAGTTAATTCTAAGAGGCAAATGTAGAAGGCACAAAGACTGGTTCTGTACCCGGGGAGCGCTCAGGAAGTGCTCTGCATGCTAAATATTTATTCCAAAGATTGTGGACCAAGACTGTCATCCAGCTGCAGAAGGCCCCAGCTTGTAATTCTAAATATTGGCATTCGTTTTATTCATGAGCTAGGCACACTTTGATCCAAATGACATTCACAAATGTGAATGTCATTTCTGTAGCAGGTCTAACCTGGTTCTAGAGCTGGAGAAAAACCCGTCCCTGGGGAGTATGCATATTCTAAGGAGGATACCCAGCAGGTGATAGACCACCTACTGCATTCAAGGGGGTGCTGAGTGGCATTCTTTTTCCAAATTATGGTGAAATTCAATTTCATGTCCCCATGGATAACCTGTGCCAAGGAGGAACCCTGAGATAATAAATGTTAGGAGCTGAAGAGTGACTGCTAATAGACAAAGGGTTTCTTTTGGACATGATGAAAATGTTCTAGAATTAGCACTGGTAGTTACACAACGTTGCAAATCTACTAATAACCACTGAATATAATTTAAAGAAATTATTATGGTATATGAATTGTATCTCAGAGAAGAGGAGAGCTAACATTCATGTCCAGCGCACTGGAAATGGTCAGCAAATTCCACAGCACGATCCCACCCAGACACCTGGTCCCCCTCACCTGTTCTCCTTTGAGTCCTGGAAATCCAGGCACACCAGTGTCACCCTTTGGTCCTCTAGGGCCCTGGAGGGAAATATTGGAAGGTATTGTGTTGTTTGTTAAAATGCTTTAGCCAATCAGAAAAACTCCCCCCCCCCCGCCACCAATGTAGAAAAATAGAGCATGCCATTCCCCAGGATGGTAGAAGTCATGATTAGCTGCGAGATTTTCGGAGATTTTTTTAAGAGGTCCAGAAATTGTGGTCTAGAGAAAGTGACCCTGAGTGGCAGGAGGCCCCGAGGTTCTGGGCTTCTCTAAATGTTGGTTTCTCCCAGCAAGGAAGCTGCTTCAACTTAACCCCTGCCCCCCTGGGCCATCCTGCTGCCCACTCACT